>NC_088980.1:27756161-28392194 GCF_963932015.1 Anas acuta | reverse complement strand
TTACTTTTTTTTTTTTTTTTTTAATGTTGAAATAAATATTAACAACAAATCAATACAAATTAACAACTGGATTTTCCATTACATTGTATAAAAATAGTATGAAGTAGAAAAACCAAAGTGTTGAAATGTTAATTTGTTTAGTAAGAGGTTTCTGAAGGTAGGAAAAGAAAATAATGAAAGAAATTGATGATACAAAAATCTAAGGTACCTGAAATTTCTCACTGGCAGGAAGTTGCTTAATTTAACAAGATGGTACGGGTGGTAGATCTGATGATAATATCTAACAGTAGTTTAGTAAAATGGGTACTAGAATAAAACCTGAGACATTTTTGAGAAAATATAGTTCAGAAGAGACTGACTTAATAGAGCAAGATGCCCTTGAAGTTATAGATCTTTACACGTGTTCTGGTTAAAAATGCCAACTGAGTGTTTGACTGAGCTAGAATGAATAGGACTATCAAAGAACCCGAATGTAAGGGTAAGAAAAAACAAACAAACAAACAAAAAACAGCTGGACTTTTCAGGGTTTATATCCAGTTACCTAACCTTGTGAGAAAGTGATCTTAATTGCCATTCTTAGTTATCCATGACTTGCTGTATCTTGCTGTAACTGTGATTCTGAAATGCTTAAAAATGATCTAAAAACAAAAAATTGGAGTTCTTTTTTTAATAACAAATAGAATTATATTTTATTTTTATATGAAATATTTTCATTGTATTTCTATACCATATGAGGATAGCAGGTGACCTCATGACTGTAAAGGAAGAGAATATCAGAGAACCAAATGAACCAGAAGAATGTTCCAGTCATGCTCCATGTAATAGTGGACATTAGCCCTGGGAGCAATTAGCTCTTATAATCCTTAACATTTACATTCTCAGATGTCCAGCATTTAAGAATAACAGCATGTGAAAAGAAACCAGAAAGCAGACTGTGATGAGAGAAATGAAAAAATCCGATCAATTTATGCAGCATTGCCTTACCATTATGTTGAATAAAGTGCAGTTTAATTTTTAATCAACTTTGAGTCCATGCTCTATTGTAACTCCGCACAAGATAAATGAAACAACTATTGTATTGCAAAGTGACCCTTTCTTGAAAAGACAATTGTGCTGTAAATCCTGAAGTACATGCCATGAAAGCCTACTTTTATTCCTGAATTCAGCCATTTCGAGTACCTTCTGTATCTAATATATCTTTTACCAATTTCCCCACAATAGTAACAGTAGTAGAAGTAGTAATCAGTAAACATAAATTATTGTGAAGATATTTAGATAGAAGATAGTAAAAGGATATAACAAATATTGATTAGCATAGGGCCTCTACTTACTTTTACATAATCTCTGCAAGATTGCCCACTTTATGCTACACATGATTTTGGTTTTCAAGTGTATCACTACAAAATAAATGTGTGCTATGATCTGTACACTGGTTTTCTCCAAACTGCCATCACATATTTCAAATGCAGGTATTGGCAGTGCGAAACTGTTTTTTGATTCTTCAGATTGTGAAATTCTCCCCTGTAGACACACGGAGTGAAAACAATGTTTCAGATTATTCATTTCTAAAGGAAAATAAAAACTTGAACCATCACATCACTTAGGATACTAGGGCTATAAAAAACTCTACCTGTGACAGTTCTTATAATGAAATCTTTACAGCTGATGACAGCACAACCTGTTTGTAATGTGCCCCACAGAGTCTGGCCCATATCATATTTGGTACCTCTAAAAGCAACTACCACAGGGAAAGCGTAGCAGTGAAAGCAGACTGGAACAAACTGGATGCAGCCATAGAGCCACTCAGAACCACTGAGTTTAGTCTTTGTGCCACTAAGCAAGCCCTGTCTATTTTTGGAATTCCTCTCTTTTGGCTTACTTAGTAAAAATAGCAAACTATTTTTTGAAAACAAAACAAAAAACTGTTTAGAAACAAACTCCTCTCATAGGAAACAGTGCATCCATTCTAGAATAAAATAGTATTTTTCCCAGCTGGCCAGGTTTTAAAAACCCACCTTAACTTTATTTCTGTTTTGCTTAACCTCACAAGAACAATAGGTGCTCTTGTGACCAAAAGGCATGCTTGCTGTAATTCTCTAATAGTTTATGCAGGCTCTTCTGCTCCCTGCAGCTTCTTGGAATGCAGAAATGTGTTCGTTTATTTCTCTGAGCAACCATGATGCCACGACCACCTGCCTGCATTCTCTAAGTTAGCTGCTTGTAACAGTAGAATAATTTTAAATTTAAGGACTTAAAAGAATGTTCTAAGGCAGGTCTACCTGAGGTCCTTCCTCTACAGCTGTGTTCATTTATTTTAGGAATTTTGGTGTTACCTGTTAAGTTAGAGCAGTGAAGGAATACGTTAGGTGTATTAAGTATAGAATTGAAAATAGT
Organism: Anas acuta; assembly: GCF_963932015.1. Taxonomy (NCBI): domain Eukaryota; kingdom Metazoa; phylum Chordata; class Aves; order Anseriformes; family Anatidae; genus Anas; species Anas acuta. The sequence goes on along the minus strand of NC_088980.1, from coordinate 28,389,800 downwards.
TTTCTCTCTGGCATTTTTCAGTTCCTGCTTGCCCTCTTAAAGGCTCTTAAAGTCTCATGTGCCCTCCTTTCTTTCACGAGACATGCCTGATATTCTTCTCACTATATACATAAAACTTACTGGGCACATTTTTATTTATTTATTTATTTATATATTTATTTCTGTTTTCCCTTTACAGGAATATATTGAAATGGTAAACTTTCTTTGCAGTTCAAGTGACTGGAGTAATGCAGTGCAACTCCTCATATGGTGTGAAGTCTCAAAGAATTTGAATGTTGTAATTCCAGAGTTGATCTCAGAGGGCAAAAGAGAACAAGTGCTGATGAAGAAAGAAAAATCACTTGAGATGAGCTAGAGAATTCCTATTTAATGAGGGCAATATTTTGCCAAGTTGCCATCAAATAGGTGCACAGTCAAGGAAGCAGAAATTCAAGCTATGGCAGACCAGCTTCATTGCAAGTTTTGCAACCAGAACTGCATCCCTGAGCACTGAAGAAGTCCAGCCTCTATCCCAGTACACGCACAGGCAAGATTACAGCTAGATCACTTACACTGACCTGTTTGGAATCAGAGCTCCTGTTGCTGAGTAGCTAGAGACGCTGGCAGGAAAAGCAAATGCACTGGGCAGTGACATTCCTTGATGAATACAAGCAGCATAACAATGCTATTTGTGTAGAGAAAGTGGAAGATAGATAAATGAAGCTGGAAGAAACAGTGATTTTAAAGCTCTGGTCCAGCAAAGTAGTGGTAGAAAGGGCAATTCTTCACCTAAAGTCTGCAACATAGGCATATAGTATTATGGATATCAACAGAAACTTCATACGAGTTGATTATTGCAACGCACAGTCTTATAGCATGAAGAAATATTTTTAGAGGGGATTCATTATTATTTGCTAGTATCTCTTTAGGCATAATCACTTCCATCCCTGCTACAACAGGATTCATGTGTTATACTCAGAGCTTAGTGCTTTGCTGTATTTATGGAATATGATCATAAAGACCAAAAGAATTATGCCTTGGTGGGAATGCATCATTACTTTCCGTTCCATTATGAATGCAGAAAAACTGTATCCCCTCTGCATGAAGAAACTAGTTTTGACTGTGTTTTTGAAAAAATATTAAACTAAGGAGATGGTAATGTTTTTTCCTAGTGTGATCTGCACATGACAATATAGAAAACCTACCCTAGATGATATTGTACATGTATATACACTATGTACACTACAAATGTATTATATGTACCTTATTAATATTTTTCAAGAAGGCTTGATTTCTGTGCATCAAATAATTGAAGTTCATTTTCATTAATTATTGGTAGCCACCTGAGCATGTAAATATCTCATCCTCAGTCTCTGAAATGGCATTCATCTGAAAGCCAAAAATATCCTTCATGTTACCCTCATAAATGTCAGCTTTAGCAATTATTAACATATGGGACATCAGGGAATTTAATCCCCAGGTGAACCCAACACTAGATGCAAAAGAAAAAGTGACATCTATTATACCACTTTGCATCAATTGTTAATGATCCATTTTACTAAATGAAGAGCACATTTACTGCATGTACTTGTCCTGAAAATGGAAAATCTACCACCATATATAGACTTAACAGTTGAATTCAATCAGCAAGTATAAAATGAATGAAATAGATGAGTTTCTTTTCCTTCACTTGGTAGAAGCCATTGAGTTGTGCCAGTGTAAAGGGAAGCAACATTTTCTGTATTAGTGCTCCTTCTTCTGCCCTCTCAAAAGTGAAGATTCAGTCACTAAGCTGCATTCAAGGTTAACCCTGCTGGGAGCTGAATGGGGAGCTGAATCTTACAGCATATTGTCTCCTACTGTAATGTCAAAATGAAAGTAAGTGGAAGTATGGAAACACATGAGAGTTAAAGAAGGAATAAAGTATCTTTATAAGGCTGGTGGGTTAACTATACACATTTTCTACCTTGTGTACGGGAGCACAGGAAATAAATATGCTGAGCCTGTTCAAATTTCAGGATAGCTGACTCTTATACATTAACGTGTTGAAAAAAACCAGTTATGCCATTCTGTAAGAGTGAGCTCTGGTCTTGCCTCTGCTACCACCACAAGGCTCATGTGATACACTCAATTTTCCATAGGAAATGGTCACCTGCAAGACTAATACTAAGATTGACACAACGTTATTACTTGAGGGAAATCTTAACACCTGAATGAACAGTTGAAAATCCAAAGAGAAGGTTTCTGTTTTTAGGGAAACTGCCTTTATAGGGGCTATTTGGAGAAGGATTTTCAATAAAACAGAGGAAGCTTTAAGAGACAAGGTAAAAGAGGAAGTCCAGTTCTTTAAAATGACAATAGAAAAAACAGTGGTGGTAGTAACAGTGCATGCTGGAAGGAAGTGGTGTGGAATGGAATAAATATGAAAAAGTCTAGAATAAATCACATTGGAATATATTTTTGCAGGGAAAGATGTAAGGAAGAGGCATGAGTGAAGGACCTAGGTGGTGCAAATTTGCACAATCACAGGAGAAGAAAAAATTAAAAAGTAACGGCAAATCACCTTGCAGACCCACCAGCACATTAAGACTTCTGAGTTTTGTGAGACTAAGTGATGTGTTCTGGCTGCGATGAAGGGGTTCTGTCCACGTGCACCGGAGCACATTACAACTAATCTGTTCTTGTGGTTTCAAGTACATCAGAAGAAATTTAATTGAATAAACAACTCTGAACCTCTTGCACCTTTATTTTGTGCTGCGATTAGCTCAACACTTATTGCAAACCTATCTGATCTCAATTTTTGTTTACTCTTGTATTTTGTCTTTATGACACTTGTAATTATATGCTCTCCAGTTCTTTCTCTGCTTGTTTGCTCTTCTGCAAAACACAATATTAGCCCTTCAAAAATCCATTTATTGCTACCAGTGAGCTTTGAAACACTTATTGGTCATGTCACAAATGACTAGTCTCTAATTAGCTCATCCTTTAATTGTTCAGATTCCTGCAACTTAGTCAGACAACTGTTGCATAGCCAATGGTCAGTGGCCCCATCTGAAATCAGATTTTCTGTGAGAAAATCAGCCTGCACTGGTGATATAGAAGTCTTACACAGAGCAAGTGGTCAAACAAGCATATTACCTTGCACTCCCACAGCTTCCATCTCACTTCCTTCATCTGCCAGATATATTGGGACTGAATTGAGGCTGGTGCTAATGTTTACAGGGTGATAGAGGCTGTGGTGCTGTGCCATGTTTGAAGCAATCAGAAAGCACTCTACTGTGGCCAATGCTCCAAGACCTTAAAAATATTAGTCATGATCCAGGGCACAAAACGTTTCAATTCTGAGAAGAAAAATGACTGGAAAGTATGCATTTTGCTTAATCTTGATGTTTTTAAGTAATAGAAATGGCTGAAAGTTTTCAGTCTGTATCATGTTTCTGCTGAAAAAATCTGCAATTGCAAAAATACAGCTTTTCCACCACAATTGTGGAGAATCAGAATTTGAATCCTCTTTTTTTAATTCATCAGTATGATATGTACCAGAACCAGGACTGTTTACTTTATTGTGCTGTCAAAGCAAAGGTAAAAATTTCTTCTATATATTCACTATTGACAGATAACTTGACTAAAACTGTTTGACATGGTCAGACTTATAAACAGTTAGTAGATTGTCATATGAAGTTAATCTTAAATGTGATGATATGTGAAGCAAATCATGCAAATACAGATGCTATAGGTAGGCTCAGCATGGTTTAGCTGGTGCAAGCTTGCCGGAATTTTTATTGTTCAGCACTTCAGCTATACCATTTTCCTTTAGCTCCTCCAAGTATATCCTTTATAATATATACAAAAGGTAGTTTACCTGTCTTAAAATATCTGAGTATTTATGCTGCATATAATAACATTAGGTTTGCAGTCTATCTCTTTGTTGTTCAGCCTGGTCTTTTCTCACTTGCTATGGATCTCATGTTAGCTCTTCAATTACAGATTTCAGGGAATTGGGGTTTATCTTTGAATGTGACTCAGCAATTCATGAATATATAACCTTGTCAGAACAGCTGGAGCGTGTCTCTTACCTGCACTGTGGGATGTGCTATAGACTTTTTCCATAAAAGTAGAATTTGTTAAAGTGTGATTCCAGTACAGTAAAAATCACTATATAGATCTGACCTTGGAATTGGTATTTTTTTCAAAATTTGTTAAGTGGTTAACATTATACTTTGTTTCACAAGCTTTATTAAAGGTCATTTAAAGTCAACCAGAACTTTGTATTGAACTTAACTCTTTTCAATTTTGTAACATTTTATTTAATACAAAGTTAAGAACAGCTGAATTGAGAAAATTTCACAAGGAAATGTTCTAATTTTTCATGAGTTGTTTTGACATTGTTTGACAGTATTTTTCCCTTCACCAGTGTAATTTCAGCATAGTTGACACAAGAGGCTGCTTGTACTTACCCAGCAGCTGAATCCCAAATTGCTATGGCTTAAAGCCAAGTTTGAACAGCTTCACTGCCATTCATACCTGAGTTTGCTGCAATTAAGGCCACACTTTTTCATTTGTACAAGAGATTTAATGGTTCCACTGTCAACTATCAGCTGCATCTGTTAATAAGACATTCCTAGCATTTCCTGTAACTTACTTTAGGTATCAAAAATGATGAAGTTGTACTGAATTGTGAATCTCTTTTGATAATTCTGAAATGAATACAGGTTGGGCAATGATTGCATAGAGGACAACCCCATGGAGTGGGGATTGTTTTTGGGAGTACTTGTGGATCAAATGCTTGACATGAGCTGGCAATGTGTGCTTGCAGTGCAGAAAGCCAACTGTATCCTGAACTTCAAAAGGAAGTGTAGCTAGCAGATTGAAGGAGGTGATTCTTCCCCTCCACTCCATTCTCATGAGACCCCACCTGGAGTGCTGCATTCAGCTCTGGGGCCCCCCAACATAAGAAAGACATGGACCTGCTAGAGCAATTTCAGAAGAGGACTACATAGATGGATCAGAGGGCTGAAGCATGTCTCCTGTGAAGAAAGGCTGAGAAAGTTGCAGTTATTTAGCTTACAGAAGAGAAGACTCCAGAGAGACCTTATAGCAGCCTTCCAGTACTTAAAAGTGGCCTACAGGAAAGATGGGGATTTATCAGGGACTGTAGTGACAGGACAAGAGGTAATGACGTTAAACTAAAAGAGAGTTGGTTTAGAGTAAAAGAAATTCTTTATTATGAGATTGGTGGGGAACTGGAACTGGTTGTCCAGAGAAGTTGTGGATGTCCCACCCTGTTCAAGAATAGGTTGGATGTGGATCTGGAGAATTTGATCAAATGAAAGTGTCCTTGCCCATGACGGGGATTGAAACTGGATCTTTAAGGACCCTTCTAACATAACCCATTCTATGATTCTGAGTCTCTTATGGCTCCACAGAAATGTCCCTGAATGTGGGTGAAGGCAAGATCAAGAATTTACCACCAGAACCTCCATCTTGCTGAAAACTTATATTTTGCCTCCTTTTTTTTTGTAGCTTCCCTACCGTGAGAACATTGGTTCTCATGGGTGGTAGACACTACATATGAATGCCACAGAAACACTGTATGTATGTCAGATTTCTCTTTGGCCTAGATAATTTACTTATCAGCCACTGTAATCTCTGTGCAGAAAGGAGACCAAAGTTAAGGATCATCATCATTATCCCATCATCGCCATGATCACTAAGATTATGAATATTGGTATTAGCATTATCATCACTGTAGCTTTTCACAAGGTCAGGGTCAAATCAAAGATTTTTCCTAAAGCAATAATGCAAGACTGCAACTCTACAGCAAAACCTGGGAAGACAGCTTATCTTCCTTGGACAGCCTTAATAGACCATACTCTTCTTTTGTGGATTCAGAGTCTGCACACAAACCAAGAACACTTTCTCTGGTGGGAGAGGGCATAGTAAGTACTGCAAAGATAAACTTTTGTGAGGGGAGACAAAGATATGACTGCTAGACAGGGATTCTAGGAAACTTTTCCATTCGCATTTATATAAATTTAGCACAGAAACCCTAAATACATTTTAAGGCTTGTGTTTGTATTTCCCACCTCATTCTCCACTGTATTATTTTATTTTTGATTATGCAACTTTGAATCTGTGAGTGCAGATATGAAGGAACAAAGTAGAAGGTTGAGCTTTATATTAAGTCTTATTTGAAATCACTGGGCTCACCTGCAGAAATCTGAATCAGGTTGGGACAGAGGTAATTTGATGCCAAGAGTGAATATATGAGGATTTAATTAGGACTAATTTCATGGACCAAAGTTTAAAAATTCTATGTTTCACCAGGTATGAAGATCTGTAGATTTCATTTGGTTTTAGTTTTGATCTTAAGCAAAGACGTGTTATGTTACTGTTTTAATATTTCAGAATGGAAAACCTGTTAAAATACTTGTACTTATACTCTTCTTTTTATAGAACAAAGGTTTAATTCTGACATCAGATAACCTCAACATATTAATGGCTCTGATGCCACTAAAACAAGTATTTTAATGTAATTGCAAGTTAGACTAAGAGAAGCAGAGGGCATACATTAGTAGAAATAGCTACAGGAAGCAGAAAAAAGGATAGAACACTTTAAAAGTAATTGCAAGGGAAATGAATCCAAGTTATAAGCAAAATGCTTAAAACATTCCCTAGTGTGAAATTCCTATTTAGTTATAAGGGTGCTAGTAAGTGCCTCCTGTATTACTTTCTTATACCATGTATATTCTACCATCAGATAGGATAAATGGAAATGTCTTTTTGTTCATTGACTGTATTGTCCTTTTTGACTGAAATGTTTCATTCAGGCCTGAAATTCTAACCCAGCTGACATGAAATCATAGTTTTCTGTCATCATGTCAGTGACCTACATTAATGTTATAAAAGCAGCACCTGGGTTCTAGTTTTTGTAAAATAAACCTTTGTGGAAATCAGGCCAACTGCATAAATTTAGCACAGACCTGACTTAATGCTATACCTAAAAAATGCTTATCTTGAAATCATGCTGCATGCCACAGACAAGTCATGTAAGACCTAGAAGGATTCAATTTTTTGGTAACCCACTTCTACAATAGGAACATGTTGTGAAAGGGTGCTCTGGGGAAATGTATTTATATTTTAAAATAATTTCTTTTAAACAATTTAATTAACAATCTTTATTAAGTTATATTGTATTTAGTCATAATGAAAATTATCCAGGGCCTCATGTACTTATTTGGCAAATTATGAAGATGATTTTGCTTCCTTTGGTTGTGTGTAGTAGGTCTCATACAAGTAACTATTTTAGTGACGATCAGAGCTGTTACTCAAACAAGTCAGATACCTTGGATGTAAACAAGATATGTAAGATCAGGAAGACTTAATTACATATTTTTCTTCAGCCACAGATTGTTAAGGTTCAAATTCCTCATTTATGTTTCCTGTTATTTTGTGTCTTGTAGCAAATACTTGCCGAGGTGATTGGCTCTGGGGCAGACGTGTTCTGCAGCGGAGCGGGGAATTGGAGAGGCAGGGCTAATTTTTCCGGCATGGAGCCCACTTGAGGGAGCCACCAGGACCCGGCAGCACTTGCGAGGGAGGTGAACGAGGCGAGAACGAGGTGTAGGCGGAGCCAGCAGCGCCCCCTCCCCAGCCATTCAAAAGCTGCCCCTAGAGAGCGCAAGCGACCAGGAGCGTGGCAGTTAACAGGATAGGCAAACAGGGCATGGCGCGTCAGAAGGGAGTGGTGCGGCAGTTAGCGTGGCAGTTCGCGCAAGGCAGGGTGAGCATGATGGGCAGAACGCTCCCCCCGCCCATACGAACACCTCTTCTAACAGTGGTCTACTGCTAGCTCAGCTGCAGTGGTGTACACCAAGCACAGTGTGCTCTCCAGGAAGTCTGTACACACCCAGACCAACTGCCCACTCAAAACCGTGGCATTTCAGGTCTCCGGGTGCAGGGAGTGCCTGAGTCTGTTGCTACCACCTGCGGGGGCAAGAGAGACTGTGTGAGTGAGGTGCGAGCACGTGGATGACCTGGTCTGCCTCGTGGCAGAAGTCAAGGAGGAGGTTGAGAGGTTGAGGGATATCAGGGAGTGTGAGCACGAGATGGACTTGTGGAGCGACTCCCTGCACGGCCTGAAGGGCATGCATTGGGGTGAGACACCCCAAAGGGGGGTGGACCCCCTGCCCTGTTGCTGTTGGGCAGAGGGAGGGGACCTAGGAGTTGAGGAGGAATGGAAACAGGTCCCCACTTGACATTGCAGGCGATGCCCTCCCCCACCGGCCCCACCTTCCCAGGTGCCCTTATGCAACAGGTTTGAGGCCCTGGAGCTTGAGAGACAGGTAGCTGAGAAAGTCTACCCAGGAGGAACCCTAGGGCAAGGAAGTCGACTCCATGCTTCAGGACTGCCTCCACCAGGACAGAAAGAAGGGTGATTGTTGTGGGCGACTCCCTTCTCAGGGGAACAGAGGGACCTATTTGTCGGCCTGACCCTACCTGTAGGGAAGTCTGCTGCCTCCCTGGGGCCAGGGTCAGGGATATTGCCAGAAAGCTTCCCAATCTGGTTCACCCCTCTGACTATTATCTTCTTTTAATAGTCCAGGCTGTCAGTGATGACACTGAAGAGAGAAGCCTGAAGACCATCAAACGGGACTTTAGGGGACTGGGACGGTCAGTGGATGGAGTGGGAGTACAGATGGTGTTTTCGGCCATCCCTACGGTGGCAGGGAGGGGTACAGAGAGGATGTGGAAAGCCCACCTGATAAACGCATGGCTCAGAGGCTAGTGCCAACACAGAAATTTTGTTTTTTTTTGGACCACGGGGCGCTTTACTCAGCACACAGCCTGATGGCCGCAGATGGGTCCGTATCTCTAAGGGGAAAATGGATCCTGGGATGGGAGCTGGTGGGGCTCATTGAGAGGGCTTTAAACTAGGTGAGAAGGGGGACGGGGCTGAAACAAGGCTTGTTGGAGCTGTGCCAGGGGTAGCAATGACAAGGCTAGGAGAGAAGGCAATGGCCCAACTGAAGTGCATCTACACTAATGCACGCAGCATGGGTAACAAACAGGAGGAGCTGGAAGCCATCGTGTGCCAGGCAGGCTACGACTTGGTTGCCATCACGGAAATGTGGTGGGACCACTCTCATGACTGGAGTGCTGCAATGTCTGGCTATAGGCTCTTCAGAAGGGACAGGCAGCACGGAAGGGGTGGTGGTGTGGCTCTCTATATCAGAGAGAATTTTGAAGTCGTGGAACTTGAGGCTGGGAATGATAAGGTTGAGTCCCTATGGATTAGGATCAGCAGGAAGGCCAACAAGGGAAACATCCTGGTGGGGGTCTGTTATAGGCCACTGAACAAGGATGAGGAGACTGATGGCAGCTGACAAAAGTAGCGAAATCATCAGTGCTTGTTCTTGTGGGGGACTTCAACTTCCTAGATATATCCTGGAAGCACAACACAGCCCAGAGAAAGCAGTCTAGGAGGTTTCTGAAGAGTGTGGAAGATAGCTTCCTGACACAGCTGGTTAGTGAGCCTACCAGGGGAGGTGCCCCACTAGACCTTCTCTTCACAGAGAAGGACTGGTGGGAGATGTGGTGGTTGGAAACTGTCTTGGGCAGAGTGACCATGACACTCTGGTCAGAGAATCTGACCAGATTGGTTATTGGGTAGAGTTCTGCATTCTTGGAGAAGCCAGGAAGGGGACCAGTGAAACCTCTGTATTGGACTTCTGGGGGCTGACTTTGAACTGTTCAGGACACTGGTTGGTAGAGTTCCTTGGGAGGTGGTTCTGAAGGACAGAGGAGTCCAGGAAGGCTTGGCGCTCTTCAAGAAGGAAATCTTAATGGCGCAGGAGTGGTCTGTCCCCATGTGCCCAAAGATGAGCCAGTGGGGAAGAAGACTGGCCTGGCTGAACAGAGAATTGTGGCTTGAGCTTAGCTGGAAAAAGAGGGTTTACAATCTTTGGAAAAGAGGGCAGACCACTCGGAAGGACTATAAGGATATTGCGAGGCAGTGCAGGGACAAAATTAGGAAGGCCAAAGCTCATCTGGAGCTCAATCTGGCGACTGCCATCAAAGACAACAAAAAATGTTTTTACAAATACATTAATACAGAATGGAGGACTAAGGAGAATCTCCAGCCTTTACTGGATGCGGGGAAGAACCTAGTTACGAAAGATGAGGAAAAGGCGGAGGTGCTTAATGCCTTCTTTGCCTCAGTCTTTAGTGGCAAAACCAGCTGCTCTCTGGATACCCAGTACCCTGAACTGGTGGAAGGGGATGGGGAGCAGCATGTGGCCATCACTATCCATGAGGAAATGGTTGGCGACCTGCTACGGCACTTGAATGTATGCAAGTCGATGGGGCCAGATGGGGTCCACCCAAGGATGAACCCGAGAGAACTGGCGGAGGAGCTGGCCAAGCCGCTTACCATCATTTATCAACAGTCCTGGCTATCGGGGGAGGTCCCAGTTGACTGGCAGATAGCAAACATGATGCCCATCTACAAGAAGGGCCGGAGGGCAGACCCGGGAAACTATAGGCCTGTCAGGTTGACTTCAGTGCCAGGGAAACTCATGGAGCAGATTATCTTGAGTGTCATCATGCAGCACTTACAGGGCAACCAGGGTGATCATGCCCAGTCAGCACGGGTTTATGAAAGGCAGGTCCTGCTTGACGAACCTGATCTCCTTCTATGACAAAGTGATGCGCTTGGTGGATGAGGAAAAGGCTGTGGATGTAGTCTACCTTGACTTCAGCAAGACTTTTGACAGCGTTTCCCACAGCATTCTTCTCAAGAAACTGTCTGCTCGTGGCTTGGACTGGCATACGCTTCGTCGGGTTAAAAACTGGCTGAATAGCTGGGCCCAAAAGGTCGTGGTGAATGGAGTCAAATCAGCTGGAGGCCTGTCACTAGTGGCGTTCCCTAGGGCTCAGTACTGGGGCCAGTCCTCTTTAATATCTTCATCGATGATCTGGATGAGGGCATTGAGTGCACCCGCAGTAAGTTCGCAGATGACACCAAGATAGGTGCATCTGTCGATCTGCTCATGGGTAGGAAGGCTCTGCAGGAGGACCTGAATAGGCTGGACCGATGGGCTGAGGTCAACTGTATGAAGTTCAAGGCCAAGTGCCGGGTCCTGCACCTGGGGCGCAATAACCCCAAGCAGAGCTTGGGAGAGGAGACCACACAGGAGCAGGTGACCTAGCAGAAGCTGCTGCCCGTGGGGGACCCAGGTTGGAGCAGTTTTCTCCTGAGCAATAACCCCAAGCAGAGATACAGTCTGGGAGGAGTGGTTGGAAAGCTGCCAGGCAGAGAAGGACCTGGGAGTGATGGTTGATAGTCAGCTGAATACAAGCCAGCAGTGTGCTCAGGTGGCCAAGAAGGCCAACAGCGTCCTGGCTTGTATAAGAAGGAGTGTGGCCAGCAGGTCTAGGGAAGTGATTGTCCCCCTGTACTCAGCTCTGCTGAGGCCACACCTTGAGTACTGTGTTCAGTTTTGGGCCCATTGCTACAAGTAGGACATTGAGGTGCTCGAAAAAGTCGAGAGAAAGGCGACAAAGCTGGTGAGGGGTCTGGAGAACAAGTCCTATGAGGAGTGGCTGAGGGAGCTGGGTTTGTTCAGCCTGGAGAAAAGGAGGCTCAGGGGCGACCTTATTGCTCTTTATAAGTCCATTAAAGGAGGCTGTAGGGAGGTAGGGGTTGGTCTATTCTCCCATGTGCCTGGTGACAGGACGAGGGGGAACAGGCTATAGTTGCGCCAGGTGTGTTTTAGGTTGGATATTAGGAAGAACTTCTTTACTGAGAAGGTTGTGAGGCATTAGAATGGGCTGCCCAGGGAAGTGGTGGAGTCACCATCCCTGGAGGTCTTTAAAAGACATTTAGATGTAGAACTTAGTGATATGGTTTAGTGGAGGACTTGTTAGTTTTAGGTCAGAGGTTGGATTCAACGATCTTGAGGTCTCTTCCAACCTAGACAATTCTGTGATTCTGTGATTCTGTGAAGTAGTACTTTACATTCTGCACACTGAAGTGTATGTTTGTACAATAAAAAACTGTAGTAACATTTTTGAAATCCCCCATCAGAGAGTTCATTTTGTGCACCTTATTTATCTATGCATTAGCATAAAACAGTTACCTTATAGAAAAATGTACTTTTCATTAGGTGCCTTCCTTTACTTTTTGTCAGAAATATCTTCTCTTCTGGTAAGACAATTAGCTAATTCTGTTATCATTTGCAATTCAGGGGACATTGTTGCAGAAATGCTGCATTTCTATGGTGCTTAATCTGGTTAACACATTATTGATAGTGAAGTTCTGACAACTTATGAATAAGTATGAAAAATGAGTACCTTGTTTTTATAATATTCTCAGTTTGCTTTCTTACTCCAAATGAAATGTTTCCTCATCACAAGAGCTGGCAATAGATGCATAAGGTATTAACCTACTGGTAATAGCAAATGTATTCACACTCACAGCAACACAACAGCAAAATGATAACTGCTCAATATATTTTCCATTTTCGCTTCTGAATTTTCTTATCCTGTGTCCTGAACCCAAGCAATCCTGAGCTCCTACTGAATGGGAGACACTACTTTAGTTGTTGTTGCTGCTTTGAGAATCATAACAAAGCTGGAAGCTGCCAGTGAGTTTTCGTATTAGAGCAATCTGAATACATTACTCTCCATGTTTTCTGCACCAGTTGTTACTCTATCAAAAACTGATTTCACTATTTAGGATAGTTTTTGACTTTTTCAGATTCTGCTTATTGGGTATACCAAGTTCTAGGCAAAACACTGCATAGCAGTGAGGAATGAGGAGAAAAAGGGTGAGGAACTGCCCTGTGAACGTGAGGTCAGGGAAGGAGGAGGTGCTCCAGTTGCTAGAGCAGTGATCCACAATGCAGCCCATGGAGGAGTCCACAGTGGAGCATGTATTTCCCCAACAGCCTGTAGAAACCAGGGGAACTGTGGGATGGGAAGGAGCAGCAGAGAGAAACTGTTATAGACTGACTGTAGCACTCCATTTCCACCGCCCCCCAACCCCAACCCCTCTTCCCTGCAGCCACGTAGGGCAGGAAGTAGAGGAGTTGGAAATGAAGGAGTGAAGGTCAACTTGGGAAAAGGGGGATGGAGAGGAGGCATTTTATTTTCTATCTTTGTCATCATCCAAATCTATTTTAATCAGCAGTAAATTAAATTAATTTTCCCCAAGTGGAGTCTGTTTTTCCTGTGATGGTAATTTGCAAGTGATCTCCCTGTCTGTCTTGACCCATAAGCTTCTCCATCTTATTTTCTCACCCCATCCTGTTGAGGAAAGAGAATAAGAGAGCAGCTGGGAGGGCATCTGGCAACCAGACAAGATCAACCCACCACATCAAACTTCCTCCTTTGCTCCACTCTTTAAAGGGCTGGATGTAATCACCTAAATAGACTATACGCTGAGAGAAAAAGTAATGAGAACCTTAGGGTGAAAGGGGCAGGAAAAGCAGACCAGTCTTTGGCTGGTATAAATCCATGGAGCTCTGTTGCTGTCCATGGATACAATTATCCAGATAAAATAAATGGAACAGTTCTCCTGCTTTAACCAGCTGAACATCTGGTCCATGATTTTGTTTTGTGAGAGAAGTGACAGGCTAATTATGCTTCTTTTATTACCATTTGTGTTTACTTGGTGAATTTTTAAATAGGTTTAGGCTGAAATAATCATAGTAACTCTGCTTTTAAGACCCTTCTTAAAAGTCATCGTATAAAGATATGTAGAATTTGCATTAGAATTAGTTAAATTGCAAACAACAGAAGCAAAGAAACAAAATTCCCAAGTAGTATTAAACTCTCTAGGTAAAAAAATTTGCAGATTATTTTCTCTAAATATGCAGGTTGGGATAACCACGATTGAGTTATCAGCAGCCCTGTGAGGGGGTGATGGACAGAACTGACACGTAGATAGCCTGGAGTGAGGTGAATGAAAGGGAACATATAATCAACAAAATGGGGATTAAGCAGAGCCACCTCCAGTGATTCCATATAAGCAAGGATGCACCTACAAGGCATCGTTATGGAGAAAAATCACACATCCTTTCTCAGAAATAAGCATGTGCATCTCTGTAGTGTCTGTACACTAATACACACAGAAAAGGGAAAAAGCTTGAGGAATTAGAGATTTGTGGGCAGTTGCAGGATCTTGTTGAGATCATGGAGGCCTGGTGGGATGTCTTGCATGCCTGCAGCATTACAATGGAAGGATACAGGCTCTTTAGGAAGGACAGACCAGGAACATGAGAAGGTGAGCTGTCCTTTATGTGTGAGAACAGCTGGAATGCACAGAGCTCTGCCTGGGGATAGCTATATGCTGATAGCTATTAGCTATTAGCAGCTATTTCTAAAAAAAACAAAACCAAAACAAAACCAAAACAAAATAAAAACAAAACAAAAATATCCATAAGTAGCATCTAGAAAAAGTGATTTATTTTGTAATTAACACGTTATCCTCCAAATGAAATTGAAACAGGGAGATAACCAGAAGGTAGAACTACAGCTGTGTTTGTGTATGGCTAATCAAAGAAAGGAATTGTTTGCTTTGATGCTTATCCTGCTGTCCTGCAAAGAATTAACCCAAGCAGCTGACAGTCTAGGTATTTATTTTCTGAATATGGAAATCAAGGAAAAACAAAAATCACCATAGCACAATTACTACTGCCCCTGAAAAACTGAGTTAACAGTTTACTTCATCAATGTAGGTTTTAAAGTTAAATTTATATTTATATATTTACTGTTCAGCAGCTTATTTGCCAGTGCTCTTCTTTATCAGAACAAGTAAAATATTTATCATACACGTAAAAATTCACCTTTAAATTATAGTTTCTCTTCCAAAGTGAAAATAATTCTGGAAACCTGACGTTAGTAGCAACAAATACCTGTGTCCCACTTCTACACAGTGGATATGTGAAGCCAGTCTGAACTCTTCTGCTAATCCCTCCTGAGGCCTTTATGTTTTTATTATTCAAACTGGAACTGTTCAGTTTCCTAGCTGCAAGGCTGTTATACTGCCTATGTGCGTATATGTGTGCATGTTTGTATATATACATAAATATACAAGTAAACCATTTAAGAAAGTAGGACTGTTACAAGAACTAAATGTTCCAAAACTCTTTGGCAGTCAGTAGAGCAGAATCTCAGTGGCTTTTTTTTTTTTTTTTTTTTTTTTTTTAATTCATTTTTTAAAAGGTTCAAGATTTTTAAAAAGAAACCATTTCACTGACTGGAGAATATGATCCCATTTCCATGGGGTGGCAGAGAAATGTGGAGGTCTCTGCACAAATTATTTTTGTACCAGCGACACTCTGAAAAGTACAGAACTATACAGCCAGAAAGAAGGTAGGGCCCTGATACAGAGAAACTAGCAAGATATTGAGCAGAGGCAACTCCACAGTTGTCATACACCCTGTTCTATATAGTATATTGGTTTTGCTTTTTTCTCATCAAATAAATATTAAATCATCAAATCATCAAATTCTTTCCACCAGGTCAATAGATGATCAGCCTGGTATCTGCCATGAGAGAAGACAACATCTGAAGAAATTCTCAATGTAAGAGTAGTAATATGGGGATTCATCCTGCCTGAACTCCTGGTCACAATGTATCTGTCAGGGTCCTGAGGGCACTACTAAACCTTATTGGCCCTGACCAGATTACTGCAAACAAAATTTCCAGGTTTTGATTGTTGCCCAATAAACTTCTGGCTCCTTAACTGTTCCATTTTCTCAACTAAATATTAAACTACAGGCAAGTCCATTGTCCTTCATCACAGCAAAGGGATATACACTCAAAAGTGGTGAGCCAGAGGCCATACATAAGAGAAAGAAGTATGGAGAGAATGGCTTCAGATTTGGACTTGGAGGCCTGAGATTGAAAAGAGGTTAAGAGTAAGGCCTAAAGATGCAGAAAGCACATAGGCCTAAGTAAGGTCTATGTGCTTTCTTTTCATAGTGTGGACTCACAGTAGTATACACATCACCGGTATAGGCTCCTAATTTAGGTGAAATCAAACTGTTTTTCTCCCACAGCCACAATGCCCTGAGTTCCTGAACCCAAGAAGCTGGCTCCCCTCACTGGGGCGGTCACTCCCAGCTCACTGGCTGCTCCTCCAGCAGCTGGGCCAGCCCCGGGTGCAGTTGGAAGATGGGCAGGGCAGATATTTCAGCTGCATCGCTCTGAGGAAGTCCATCAGCCTAGCCCTCCAGCTCAGCTGAGCAGTCCTGGTCCCTCTGGAGCCACATTGGGAGCACATGGTGAATCTGGACGTGCACGGGGAGAGGGCAGGGGTTTGAGATAGCAGGCACCAGCCCATCTGCTCCCAATCACTTTCTACATTGAGTAAGTTTAATTTTGGCACCTAAGAACTACTGCTGGCCCCATCCATGGGCAGTTTGTCCAGGTGTTGTGGGGACACAGGGTTTGATCAGTGCTAAGTCACTGAGCATAGCTGAATTCTTCCTCCTTGGTCTGAAGACACACTGCATGTATAGCATATGGGCAGGCAGGCCAGGACTTAACAGTGGGTTCAGACCCATGCTCAGCATATAGATATGTGAATCATCAGCCTGTAGAAGGCTGGTAGAGCAGGATGGGCTGTGATCAGGACTGCCCTTGACCTCAACATCTCAACATTTTCATCCTCATCCACATGTTGAGCTGCTTTTGGAGGTAAATGGGGAGTTGCTCTTTCCCTAATTTATTGGCAAAAGAATTCATCATTACTGTAACAGTACTCTTTATTATTATTATTATTATTATTATTATTATTATTATTATTGTTGTTGTTGTTGTTGTTGTTGTTGTTGTTGTTGTTGTTGTTGTTATTGTTATTATTATTATTGTTGTTGTTGTTATTATTATTTTCTTCCTCCCTTCCTCCTTTCATCCCTTCTTTTTTTCTAGAAGACCTAATAAACCTTTTGCGGTAGATCAAGAGTTTCCAAGAGAAGGGGGAGCTCCTGAGGGGTGTCCTTAGGAGGCCCAGGCAGTTTCTCTCTCATCTGTGGGGTTACAACTCACTCATCATGTTGTGAGACCTCTCAGAGGCTTAATACACAATAGACAGAGAAACATTCTCCTATAAGATCAGCTTTTATGCTTTTTTGCAGAAACAGAGAACTGCCCAACAGCAGACGTTGAATTAACTATCTGTTTGTCAGAGGTGAAATGGCAACTTTTCAGTACATCTACCTCCATTAACACGCTTCCAAGAGAATCAGAGCTTGAAAAATGTGTTAAACCTTTTTTGCTGCACCATAAAATGTCTTAGCTCCCATTTAATTTTATCCATGATTATTTACAATAAAATGACTTTCATCTGCCTATAAATCCTTACCTGGTACATTCTTTTTCCAAATTGCTTTATTAATCTTTAGTTATTATTAATTAGAAATGGCATGAACAGCACAATCATTTCCTTAACTCTGGCCGACAGCTGGGCTTTAATAAACTACAAAGCATGACTTTAGTTTCTGGAATTTATTTTTCTCCTGCATTAGCTATGTCACATGGTTGAAGAAGGTGAAGAAAAATTTCTGAGTATCATTTTTAACTGTAGAGGGACAATGTTTTATAATAACTATAATGGATTGAAATTCATGGTGTGTACTTAAATGATGCAGACTAGTAAAGCAGCTAGCAGCTTTGTATTCACAATTATTCAGCTTTTTTTTAATTTTTATTTTTCACAGCTCCTCCCTTAGGTATCAGCTTACTCATCTGTTCCTAGTATCATTGGTCTCTCTCTGCTGTTTTTTGTGGGACCTACAAATTATGTAATGTGTGACACAAATCAAATAGTTTCCCTGCAGTGACAATTGATTAGGCAGAATGTTCACATTTAACAGTGTAAGATCTTGGTAACTGCATAGCTAAGGAAGAGCGTGCTCTCTCCCTGGACTGATGCATCGTTGTCATGCACTTTCTAACCATGTTTCTTTGACTTCACTTAGCCACCTACTGGAATTCTTATTGATGACAGAAAAGGTATATAAATAACTTGTGAGTACCAGGGATGGAGTAGCTTTCAGTTGTTTTAGATGTTTTCTACATCTAAATAGAAATAGCAAGCGGAAGAGTAGGGAGATTCCGATAACACTGAAAAGATTTCAAATCTTTGCATTTTGCACATACTAACTCAATGATGCTTTCTTCTAAACAACATATTGCTATTGCTATTAATGATCAGCTCTGAATAATCACTGCGCATGGGGTAAAAGTGTGACTGGTTCCCAGCCGGTACTACCCTATGCTCAAGTGTTCCATAGATCCTATTCTCAAACACAGAAGAATCAAGGAATGCCAATCGTCTTCTGTGTCCAGGCTTTTACATATACTGCTTTGGAAATTTGAGAACACTACCTGTTTCTGAATTAAAGAAATGCCTTATAATTGGATCTTGAATTTTCCTAATATAATCAGGACAAAGGATATAAAACTGTACGAAGCAGAATACCTGTCACAAAGAGAGCTATGAATTTACAATGCAAATGTAAGAAATATGGCCCAAGGACTATGCAAATGTTCTGATGAAAAAATTATAATGGAATCTTTTATAAAGGGTCTTGTGTTATTAACATCTTCTTAAACATTTACATAAGTGTGTAAGAAAAGGAAAATGAGGAACTGCACATAGACTAGGCCATAAGTTAATACTAAAAGAGATCCAATACACAGCATTCAAGAAGACTGAGAAAACACAGCAGAAAAATATATGATTGCAGAGAACTCTGATGAATGGCCAAGACACAAGAAATTTCTATTGAAACATATTTATTTTTTAGGCAAGAAACCCAATTTTTAAGAATAGTTTTTAAAAATAACTTCTTATTTCATTATTGCTTAACTAAGCTATTAATTTCTGCAATATTTGCTCAAGAAGCAGTATTTCATACTTATTTTGAAAAAAAAAAGTCTGTTTTTGCACCCAAATCCTAGTGTGACTTTGAGAAATTTGCTTTTCTTGGAATTTAAACTTTTGATTCCTATTGTGTAGAGAGACACTTCCTCATCTCAGTGATATGGTAAAAGTATCACTTCTGATGACTTGTTGAAATGCTATAATCATGGGATAGTGTGGCAACACAACTTACTCAGTGGATGGATAAATGAATACTATTAATGTATTTATAAAAATTGAAAACTAATTTATGTAGTGTTCTTCTTTCCATTCTTTGATCAGCTTTGTTTTTACAATCTTGGAAAAGTGATGTCCACAAAAACCAGCTTCTTCTCTACTGTCTAGTAGTTCTTACGCAGACTACTACCATCAGAAGTTATTGGTCTAGCTGGAGCACCTAAATATTTTATCCTCCCAAAAGTACTCATTCTATTTTGTATACTTAGAATTGTATTATTGTATGTTTTAAAATGTACTCTGCAGACTGAGTTTTCTTAAGAACAGAGACAAGCTTCCTAGCTCTCTGTTCAAAACCTACAGTAAGGGCTCACAAAGATGTATATTGTACTTTTTGGCTCAATTTTTGGCTTTTTAAAATGGGTTTAAAAAGATTTACTTACACTTTGAGGGTGTACTTACACATGAGGTTTCCAAGATTAAATTGGTCATGGTAGTTTTTCTGTCTGAAAAACACCAAGCGTTATGAGAGGAACGTGGGATCAGAGGGACTACAGCTACAAATAAAATTCCTCCTCAATACAGGCAATTCCATTTTTTTTGCAAACTGGGAATGAGTTTAGTACTTTCAACCAATTACTGCTGAGATAAAAAATTGGAGATTTTTTTTCTAGTTTTCTTAAATCAACCCAAGCTATATAGAGAAAAGAATCTTCTTTCTACAAGCAGCATTATGCTGCACACTGTAAACTGTCAAACACTTAATGTCATGCTGAAAATGTTTTATATCTGCTCTGTCCCTCCCTTGATATTTGTTATTGTTAAAAAGAAAGGACAAGTAAGGCAATTGAAGGTTACACTTACACCACACACATGTGCGCACGCGCACCCACAAAACAGAAAAGAAAAAACAATCTTTTCAATTATAAATAGTGAATTCTATGAAACAGCTGCAACACTTTTCTGAATTCTTTGTTTCTCACTGCTTTCCCTTCATGCCTTGAGCAACCAAAAGGATTAATTCTGGGTAGTTATTTAAATATAGTTACTTGCTAAAAATCCTCTGCCAAGATCAGAGAAAAGGGATTAGGATTAAACTGTTCTAATCAAAAGTGTTTTTTTTATCTTTTTTTTTTTTTTTTTCCCTCCTTATAGCAACTTATTTTGCTTCAAGAAACAAGTATTAACACTGTAAGGACAGCAATCTTGTGTAGTGCATATTTCTCAGTGCCAGTAGATATCATCCTTACCAACTATAGAAAAAGGGATTTTCTGTCACCTTTGCCTATCGATGCCCTATGTATGACTAAGGATATTATTAAAAGACCATGTATTGAAATACCATCATCACCATGTGTGTTTCTTTCTGCTTTTAGTTTGTAGAATGGCTTTGGCTTGTGTAACTTCTCATCAGAAATCACACACACAAAGTTTGTGAATGTTGTAGCTTTAATTAAAGCTCATCCTTGGTGTGCCTGTAATTGTAATATCACCTGTAATGCTTTCCTATCATCTTGACTTCTTTTCTGTAGCAGACAAAGTGCAATAAAATCATATATACAAAATATGTCAACATGCAAATGGCTTCTTAAAACCATGCTCTCTTTGGGTCTCATTTACATTGCATTTACACTGTATTTTTCCTTTCCTTTCTTTCCTTCCTCCTTCCTTCCTCCCTCCCTTCCTCCCTTCCTCCCTTCCTCCCTTCCTCCCGAGGGGTTAGAGGGGTCTGGCAACACTTTTACACTTAGAGAGAAGAGAAAGGGAGCTCTGTTGCAGATTACTTTTAATCATTCTACTGCCCATCACTAGCATGAGTAGTTCAGTGAAAAAAAGGTCACTGTAATGATTAGGGGAAGCTGAGGAGTTGTCAGCTGCGTCTATGGGGTGAGGCAGATCCTGACTGCTCTGGTACTAGGATGTAGTTACTGCCAATGTGGTTTAGGAGAGAAGAGCTTTGGTGCAAGAGACTGACTGTGAGGGAAGAAGTGGTGGAAGCTAGCTGTAAGTATTTGTGTCAAGCATTATCTATAGGAATGAGAGAAACAAAATAAAAAATACACCTTTTTTTTTTTTTTCTTAATTTAATAATCAGTGTGACTAAGTCTACTAAGTAATTTAATTTAATCATTTGTGTGAGTAAGTAAGTCTGCTATTAAATGTATCCTTTCCTTCAGAAATTGATTGTAATTGAAGGTAAGTAAGAAATGCTTTCCATCAGATTACTAAAACATCTTCTAGTAGTAGATAAAGGCTGGCTCAGCTGATGAAGGAACATTGATTGTAGGGATCATTGTTGATGAGGAAACAAATTGTGAATGAAGTTTCGAAAATATTTCCGCAGTCCCATTTAGCAATAAATCCTCAGTAGATTGGAAATAATTTAGATGTTAATCTCCTGGGGACAGAAACTCTCTTTCACAGTGTGTCCTTAAAATTCAGAGCACATATAAACCAGAATTATGATTGGGATAATTAGCAATAGTAAAAGCATCAATAATAATGTTGTTTAGCTGTCCATTTCATTCTGTGACAGTTAACTAAAGTTCAGGGCCTCTTGATAGTTTCAGTTAGGTGGAGAGATTGGTAGTGGAGATTTTTAGCCAGCCTTATCTACCTACAGAAAAATGCATAAGTTTTATTTCCATGAAATGGGAAGATTAAAAAAGGAAGCTATTTTCTTTTTGTGCTGAAGTCTTGTTCTGGTAATTTTTTTGTTCCTGTGCTCATTTTTTCTCTTCTTTCTTTCTAGGCTTTTTACTGTTTCTCTCGCAGAGATTTGTGCAAGCACTAACATATGTTGGTTGAGTGTTGGCCTGAATCCATAGAATGTCCCATTACTGCCTTAGTTTTCAGGAGAGGCTCTAGTTAATGTTGTTGTAAAGATCTCCTTTCTCATAACTGGTGACCTGAACTAATATTTTTCATTCCTCAGCTTAACAGAAAAGAGCCTTCAGCTTCTGTTTTTCAGATAGACGCTGCTGGGTTCTGTTCTCTTAGAGCCTGAACAGGTTGTTTACTTGCACCAGCTCTGCGGAGTTCATATACTTTTTGGCTTGAATGATTTCATGGACTTCTTCTTGCTCTGCCACCACCTAGGATTAGCAGTCAAGCAAAGATATACGAACAGTGCTGAAGGTACAAACCTGAAAAGGCAGTTTTAGAAGCAGAACAAATTAAAAACACTTAGTAGCTGGATTTTGCTCCAGTTGCTTAACCTCTTACCTAAAATCCCAGACTTATTTCAGCCCTTTAAATGGGTGTTTGTAACAAAACACCTTCTTACCATTGCCCTCAGTTCTGAATAATCTTTCCAAGCATTTCTTAGGTACAAAGCTTTGGAGATACGTTTTGGGACACAAATTTTTTAAAATTATTCTTTGGGAAGCTATTTTTTTTATTTTTTTTATTTTTTTATGGACTTCCTATCAGTTCTACTGGTCTAATTGCTCATGAACAATATAAGAGACTTCTGTTTATGCTTCTTAGATGCAGTTAGCATGTATAAGTGGTGATTTCATATTTTTATATGTTCTCTTACCATCTAGAGAACAGCAATGGCATATGACATGTTAACATAATTGAGAGGCTTGGTTAGTAGTGTATTGTCTGGTCATGGCATGAAGAGAAAATCTATTTTTCCCAGCTTTTACTGCGAGTTAATGGAAAATAAATGAGTATTATGCTTGATATTTTATGTCTCAGGTCAGACAATGACTTTTATTGGTGTTCTAAAAGGAGGGATGGTGCTCTAATTTACCACCGCCACCAATATTATTCTTCCTCCTCCTGTGTATGTAGTAAAGTTCATAACAAAATTAAGTAGATATGGTGTTAAAAGTTATTACGCTCCTGCATTTGTAGACAGAGAGGTGAAGGAAACTTTACACAGATTAACTCTTGCTGAGCCTTGACTTCCCGCATTGCTCTGTGCTTTTCGTCTTCTGTTAAAAGGCAAAGAAAAGGACTCTAGCGTTTTTTAAAAGAGATCATCTTTCTCCCACACACTGCCTCCCATTTTTGGAATATTTGGAATGGTGCTCTACATGTATCAACATTCTCCTTGAGAAATACCTGGGATAGAGTGTGGCTGTTTAGGACTTTCTTTGACAAAATAATGGATCCCATAATTCATAGAAGATGGTCTCTCAGTCTGATCTTTAATGGAAAAAGAGAGGTCTACAAAAGACTTTTCCTTTGGTCCAGTTGTTGGACCACAGGATACATTATTAGCAGGAAGGTACATAAATCTCTTTTGCCTTCAGCTTATGCATAACTTTCACTGACTTGATAAGAAACTAATGTCTGTTTTAATGTTGGGTGTATTCTGGATATTGGCAAATGCTTTGTTTCATTTTTATATGTACAGATGTTTGAGTCTTAGTGCAGTTTTGCTTGGAGCCAGGTGGAACCTAACCAAAATATCAATAGTCCTGGTCCTGTGGAGCCTTGGCACCTGACTGCTCTCATATTGTCAAAAACATCAGTAGCTCAAGGCCCTTTGAGAGTGTACGCTGCTTGTGTTCTGACTTTGTCTCAGTCTGTTTTCTCTTGTGGTCTCTTCCTAAAGAAAATATCACTTTTTCTTCCATGGAAATGGAAAAATGCAGATTCTTACTATCAATTGTACTTCTGTGATTTTTCTGGTATTCAGTTGTGGGATGGGATGGTTGACTTTCATAGATTAGGCACAATGGTAACCTTTCCTATGGTGCAGTATTCCCCAGTTACCGAATAGGTCCAATGTTGGTGCTAATAACACTTGAGAATGTTTACATCACTAACCTCTGAAAATGTTCTGTTCGATGCAGGTCAGAATAACAAGTTATCTTTTTCATGACTCAGGAAGTATTTGGGATTTTGAAACAGTCTAAGTGCATAATAATAGTTCCCAGTCTAGCTGATGCCTTCATATTTGCTTTTCTTCCAGAGAAGTGTCAGAAGTGATGAGTTCTCAAGAGTATACCTTGTGTGTTCAGGTATCCCTGAAACTGAACAGATATTTTTCAGCTTTGTCAATGGTAGTTTTTGTTGTTGTTGTTTGTTTGTTTTGGTTTTTGTTTTGTAAATTTGTTAGCATTTTACATATTTTATTTTAGACTTGTATCCAGGGGAACATGGCAAACAATGGGCAATGTAGTCTTTGTTTTTTACTACTTAATTTCATCATTATTTAAAGTTGTATTTTTCTGTTCAGGTTTTTATGTGTTGATGGCTACAGTCCCATGATCTCCTGTCATGAAATGAGTGGCTTGCAGGTGGATTGCATGTGAGAAGGTAACAAGAAAATATGGTGTGAGAACTTAATGTTGGGTCTCAGACTTTGGAAACAGGCACTCCGTATTGCCAAAATTTTAAACTGCTCAGCATAGGATGCCAGTTGAATACAAAAGCAATCTTAATATCTTGTTCATCCATTTCCTTATTTGTCTGCAAAATGATGTTAAATGTTCTTTAGATACATATGCCAGTGCAGGGCAGGCCCAAAGGGACTGATCATTGTTGAGAAGAGTGAATCATGAGATACTCAATTTTCTGGAGAAAGTAGTAGTGCTCTGGCAATGGGGAATCCTCTGAAGCTGAGAAATCTTGTTCTGAATTGACAGAATCAATGTACATGATATGGGTTTGAATGCTTTCTTATTAGGCAGTCAGCCTGTTGCCAGAGGATGACATGGGATCATCGTAGCTAGCTACTGGCATTACCCTTGACAGGAGTTTGTGAGGCCACAAATAGCTTACCAAGTTATTTATGTGGGAAATGTTATCTGATGGAGTTGTTCTTTTAATACAGTATGTAGACTTCAAATGCTCTTTATTAGACCATAGGAATTTGGACAGAGCAGGAGCAGTCTGGGAAACCATTCTCCCTGCTGACAGAAGTTTTAGTCCCTTTGCCAAATGCTGCTGTCAGTAATACTGTAAAAACAAACAAACAAACAGAAGCACCTTCAGTGAGAACAGAGTGGACCTCTCCTGGATGGCTTAGAAATACCGTAATACATTAAATTAGTAAAGGAGGTTTGACCTGCAGAGCAATCTGAAAGCAATTCTACCTCTTTGTCTCATCATGCTGAATGCACAGTGCAGCTTATCTGCACATATATATTAGACACAGTACTAACTGGTATTGTTGGATTTACTGTGCCTGTACAGATTAGCTATTCCACTATACACATAAATATTTTTAGCTCATTCCACTCCCCAGTTTGTGCCTGAGGGCCAGATTAGGTGCCTAGGACCCATAGGCTGCCCCATGTACCGAAGCCAAAGCATAGAATGTGACAGGTTCTATGGACTGACAGGTAGACAGAACACGCATACTAGATGAGTTGTTCTGGTGGTTTGTGCTAGATGTCATGCAGTATCTTTCCTGATAGCCCTTTGAAGCTTCTTCTCTTATCATGGAGAAAGATGGCTTGGTAGACAAGCAGATGGGTACATAAACATGGTACGGAAAATACACAGTTAATCTACAACCATATTAAATGTGCAAACTTAAAAAAAATAAAATTCTTACTCCCACAGAAACAGGATGCTGTAATACATTTTAAATTTATGAGATTTACAACACAATGATAATGTTACCCTAATAGAAAAAAAAGGACAAACAGGTTGGATAATATTTTGTGTACTACTAAAACAAGTTAAAATTACTTTGGGAAAGTGATTGGACACATTCTCAGTTGGGTTATATTGTTTAGTTTTACCGATCTGAGTGGAATTATTACCCTATAAACTGAGAGAATAATTCACTAAGATATAATCTATGTGCTACCGTCAACACAACAAAATTATCAGTTATGCCCAAACATTCATATGCCTATATAGAAGTAGGAATGTAAGACTGTGTAAGAACCTTGCCTTTGAAATCATTAAAGCTACAATTATTAAAGACAGAACTTAGTCCATGTATTCATTCCACATTTAAAACTAGATCTCATGCAAATTTGGTTATCTTCTTATTTACAGAGATTTTGTAGATAGGTTCCTGAAATGCTAGCATTTCAACTCATGCATAAAAAAGATGATGACTGATATGATCATAGATTTATCATTTTCAGGTACTGATTATGCCTTGTGGTAGTCTTTAGGAGTTTGAAGAAACAGTCTGATTGCCTCTAATTTCCTTGTCTAAATGCACTTTTCATTTTATTTTATTTTTTTCAAACTTATCTTGAAATAGGCAGGGATTTTTTTCCTCTGCTTTTTGACTTCTTTATATTTTGTGTTTGCAAGGCTGTTGCTCTTCTCACATGACCAAGCCATTCCTGTAGCTGTCTTTTTTTGCAAGTGCTTGCACAGACTCATGGGACCCAATTATTGCAGAAATATCCACACTAATAGAGTTACTACTCCTATGCACAGTGTATGTAATTCATATATTTATCTAGACACATCTGAATACAAAGTCCGAAATTTGTCATTGTATTGATACTACTGGAGTTCATATTTCACACATGTGCAGGCCAAATCCGTAAACACTTATTCTGAGTTTTATCTTTTATGTGCTTGAGGTATTCTAGTCCTGTCTGGTTCCACTGAATTTTGCAAGTGCTGCTATCACAAAAGCAATTTGACTTTTGATTTCTGCTTCAGAATTTCTCTACTTTGTGATGGTAATTCAGAGATACCTGAATGAATCCACTCATTCAAGTTTCTCAACTTTGATGTAAATTTCTCGTTGTGTATGAGAATTTTCTATTGTCCTGGTGCTGGCCTTTTCCTTTTGTTTGATCAGCAGTCCACAGGTAGTAGCTTTTTTTGTTAGATCTGCTAGTTAGGGTCCTTTTTCTTCCAGTCAAATTGACATAATCTACAAAGATTATAGATCTTTTGCCACTAGCTGATAACTTTGTCCTACCAGAATGTTCAAGTACTTTGGACTTACCATGTTCAAGGAAAATATGAATAGAGGTGCTACCATGAGAAATTTCTGTCTTTTAGTCAGTTCTTGTACAGAATCATTTACTTAATGTGTACTCTGTGAAGATAATACTTTTCAAATTGTTTCTAAAGCTTTTATTTTAAGTTCTTATGCAACCTAACTCACAGTTATTATGCACCTTGTGCATTCTCCTGTGTGGTTGAAGGAACTGTATTTCTACATTTTCTATTGATGGAGTTAGCGTAACATTTTCTATTTTTAAGCTTGTGGTTCATTTTACTTTTGAGGCCTTAAGTATTTAATAGAACTGTGCTTACTGCAAGGAACTTAGTGATGCAGGATATGGGTGTCAACACACCCTTCTGACCTGAATTGCTACTTAGTGGAATCTATGCTCTTAACTATAAGGAGCGGGTTCTGGGATCCATCTGGATTATCTGCTTTGGGAGGAGGACAACACTCGAATGAGCAGGTTATGCAGACACTCGCAGCCTATTCTGTGCCGAGGAATACATTGGTAATAAACCTACCTCACTTGCCAGTTTCCATAGCAGTCGCACATAGTTGTCACCTCAAAATGTTCCATAGTTCTGTGGTTAAGATAAACTTGTGATGGTAGGAAAGGGATGTGATTTCTTGTCACCTGAAACAAAAAATGAGTTAATTCTGGATCTCCGAAGTTGTAAAAGACTGCTCTAAATCAAGGCTATTTACTGAGTAATAAAGGAGGACAGAAAAGAGGTCAATGATGCTACCTTTTCTTCCTTCTTGCAAGAACTGACCCAATTTCATCTCTTAATCTCAGGAGATGGTTCACAGCTGTGGTTCTTGGAATGTGATGGACATCTAGCTTTATGCTGAGTGCATAAAAAGTTTGTAAACGTGTTACATAGTGGATTTCAGGCAGAGCTGGTATGCTGAGTGCTTCAGAGATACTTGGATTCTCACAATGAGATATTTGCTTTAATACAGGACTGCACCCAAACTAATAAGCCTAGACTGTCAGCCAGACGTCTGCCTAGTGAGGTGTACAAACACTTCCACTGCCTAGAATATGTTCCTTAGCCCAGCTATCTTCACACTGTTATAATTTGAAGCCAGGAACAGAGTGCCCTGTTGCCCAGATCCTGGTGTTTGCCAGGTCCTTTAAGGCCTATACAGCAAAGCAAGTTCTGTCCTAGCTTTGGAAAAAACATAAATATACTCAAATTGATTCATCTAATACTAGTCCCAAACCCCACACGCTCAGTTTGATAAAGGCTCCTTTCAAATTTCCTCAGATTTTGTGCAGTGGATACTCACATCAAATATGGGACAACAGGCTTTCACAGTATCAGTCACGCTTAACTTCTATTTTACAAGTTGCCTGACCATCAGTGAAAAGCCCACAGCTTTTAAAATGATTTCTTATCAGTGAATAGCTGAAAATTCATGTAACTATGCCTTGGAAAAAGAAAAAAAATAAAGAGGAATTGAGAATTAACAATTTATTTGGCCATCAACACTGAGCAGGAAGTTGTTAGTAAGCATTAAAAAATCAGTGGACAGAAATTCAGTGCAGTTCCCCAAATCCTACTGGAAATTCTTACCCCAGTTCTCTTTCTCTAAAATAATTTGCTTATTGCCTATCAGCAATACTGCTTGTTTATAATCAGTTACTTCCCAAGTTTAACCAGTGATCTGTTAGTTGAAGTACCTGGAGGAGATGGTGGGAAAAACAAAAAGGATGGGATTCATAAAGGGTAGTGTTTGTGCCCTGGGCTGCTAGTTCACAGCTAGTGGAGATCTAGTCAATATAATGAATATAGTCAATATAGAGTCTAAAGTGATATTCTTCTCATCTGAAAGCATCTGCCTAAAAGAAGTGAAATGAATCAAACCTTGAAAGTGCCCATTACTCCCCGTGGACTTGAAAGGGAGCCGAGGGAGACTAACTTCCATGTAAGCATCCAGACATCAAACATTTGATTTGAACCCTGTCCAATGCAACTAGCAGTGCTTAAGAGTACTGCAGGTAAAAGTACCTGTGAATTTGTTGCATTTGTGCCTATTCTGTTTGAAGGCTGGAAACGCAGATGTGGATGGAACATGCTTATTCCAGCAGACTTGGTGTTGCATATGCAATGTAAACCTCTCAAGTTCAGATCCACAATTACATTCCTTTCTGTCCTAGATCCAGAAGCTCAGCAACAGTTTGGGGGAGAAGAGAGAGAAAATGGCAAAGTGGACAAGAGGAGGATTATTTCATGTAGTTAAATGTATCTGAGTTGTAGCTATAAGATTTCACTAATACCTTATACCTTGCTTAGCTAAGGTTGCTTAACATTATGGCTACTGTGAATTCTTAGCGGTTGAATTCTTAGGCACCTGGTGCTTCTCTTACCATGCAAAGGGGTTTAAAGTTATGAAATTATGAATTTATCTTTGTGATTGCATTCATAAAAGTCAAACATTGAACCTTGGCTATCTACTTCAAGTACCTCATGTCAAACTGCAAAACTTTTAAAAGAAAACATTTTTCTCACTTCATAAGTAGAAAAGGAAAGTAACACAGGCATTTTAATGTAGAAATATAATTTATATAAAACACTTTGGCACTTCTGGTTGTTTCCTCTGATCTGAAATTTACACCCTTTTCCTCCATGTATTGAATGAGAGAGAAAGGGAAAAAAATCCAAGTCCCTTGATTTTATGAAGCAAAGAAATAATGACAGGAAATGGGGATTTTTATTTGTTCTTTGGTGTGAATTGGCACAGGCATTATGATGAAGTTAAAATGCAGAGGTTAATTGAAAAATGTGATAAACAAAGCCCCTTGAAGGTCTCAGAATAATTTTGCCTGGCAGCACTGACAGCCTACTACCATCATACATTAAACCTACTCCTGCTGGAGATAAAAAAAAAAAAAAAAAAAAAAAAAAGGAAAAAAAAAGAGAGAAGAAGAAAAGAAAGAAAAAATCCCTAACGTTAATTGTCTTTCTGTTCCTTCCACCTCATTTCAGCCCAATTATAACTGGGAAAAGTCATTCTGTCTAATTTGCATTAATGCACCTCTATGGAAAAATAGCTTAGACAGAGAATTTGATTTTCTCTCTCTCTCTCTTTTTTTTTTTTTTTTCAGTTTATTGTGGACATACTTAAAATAAAAAGACACCCAAATGGAGCAAATTTCTATGGAATGGTCATGGATAAGTATCTTGATTTTTTTCTTCAGTTATTTAGATGACAGAGAAATTTTAAATATTTATTGTCAGACAAAATACTTTTTCAGTAGACGCTCTTCACAGGACTGAAAATGTTGAAATACCGTATAGAACTCTATGAGTGCTGGCTAACTCCCTGTCATTATTAAGGAAGTCGACGGTGTTCTGTAGGTTGTGATAAACTTAGCTCTTTCTCTGCACTTTGTGTTTTTCATAATAGCCTTCAGAAAAGCTGCATAAATCCTCACTTATGCTGCGTTTTGAAAGTAAGTCCAATGCATGATCCTATTGTGTGTAGAGTTTAATGGTGTAAAAGAACTCAAAAGAGAGGCCATCGCATTCATATGCAGTACCATGTTTCCACTCAGCATTTCAATTCACATTTAATAAACACATTAAGGGGGCTCACTTGTTGTTGGACCCATGTTACATCTAATTTCTTATTCAGATAGCGAAGAAAAACAGTGTGTTTTGCTCTAAATTGTCAGTCAGTGTATGAGCTCGGTCTGCCTCTTCTCAGTGCCATTTATATTAATAGGTATGATTATCCATGCAGGCCTTATTTTCAGTGTACTGTGTTTATAGTCCCCATTTGTACATCTTGCTGAAGCTAACGTGTTCATAACGATGTGGAACAGCTGGCCACAAACTGTTGTTTCTCATTAAAAAGACATGTTTCCTGAGCTTTTGGGGATTGTTTAAACTAAACAATACATACTATTGACATTTTGCCCTTTTTGTTTTCCTTTAGCTCTTCACTTCAGTGGGATATCTAGGGTGCAGGATTCTTAACTAACACCTGAAGGGCTTTTGAGAGATAGAACCAAGGACAAAGCCACTTTGGGTCTTTAAAGATCCCAGGGTACTCTTTGCAAGAAAAGTGTGGGAGTTATTATTGTTTTGGACAGATTCCAGCGTGTATAGCTGCATTGTATGCTATTTAATCATGTGTTTTGCAGCTAGGTAATCTCCCCTTGAAAGGCCGCTGTACTTTGCTGTTGAACTGTATGGCTGTTGAAATGGCTACTGTATTCTGCTCCAAGAATGGCTTCACTCCAGAGGTGAATGGAGTGGCTCCTTCATAGTGTTTTCAACTCGGACAACGTTAATAATGAGAATATTACTAATTATACCAGAAACTTGGTTTCTGTTTGTATTGGTCAGCAATCACAGGAAGTCCGCCTGAAAAACCAGTTGCTGGCTCAGAGTTTTTTGACTGTGAAGTAATAGTTTTAATGCTCTACTTAGTCTAAAATTGATCACTTTTTTAACTTTCTCACTCTGAAAGCAAGCAGATATAAACTTAAAAGCATGTTCTTTGATCTGAAGTGTAAACATCATGGCAGTAATGGGAAATGTCATTAGAAGTAATGGCCAACTGGCAGAGCTTATGGTGCTGTACCAAAAGACTACCTGAAGTTTTTTGCTGATTCAGAAGTTGGCAGACAGCTTCTCATGTGCTGAGAGCTATACGCCTGCTGTAAATTTTGATTATGATTGCTTAATATTGGTTTATTTAATGGGAATGGGAAAAAGCAATCAAATTTATACAGAATTATGCTATTCTTATTTAGGAGCAAGGATGTTAATATTAAGATAAACATGATAAGCTAAAGGAAGAGAATATCATAAATTTTTAAACATGTTATGATGAAATGTGTAAAATGTGTACTTTCCTTTATTCCACACACAGAAATATTGTCTCAGGCTTCATCCAAGTTCGTGTTGATTGGCATGCTTCTGTCAAAGGCATTAAAGTTGTATGTGGAGAGTCAACAGTCAGTAGCACCAGGATGCACCATACTTCTGTGACTAAGCTGTAATGAAAGTGTTTTGTAGTAGTATTTTGTGTAGGAAAATACATATTTCCCAAGTACACATTTTAGAGATTGAATAATGAAAAGATATGCTTGAAATACATTTCCAGCTATATTAAACTTGACATTTTGCATAAATTCTGACTGTGCATGGGATCCAACCATGCAGTGTACTGAGTGCATTTTGAAATAGGTAAAGATTAACCAGTGTGCATGTACAAAAGAGAGAACTTTTCCATATCCATGCATAACTTACGTGGGACTCAGTCACAGTGCCTGAGGACTGAAGTCACTGTCTGATGTAACTATTATGGCAGCATCTACCCCAAAGAAAAATCAAAAAATGAAAAGGAAAGCAAAAAAAGGGATAGGAAATCCTACTTGCAGCCTGTGTTGTTCAAAGCTTCAAGAACAAGTGTGGATTTAGTGAGAATTTTTCCTTGTATTCCCTCTGCAATAGTCACTTGTTTTCTGACTCTCCAGTGGTGTTACGATTTATGCCCTTTGCAATATGCAAAAGCACATTCTGGATTATTGCCATATAATAATACAATATAAGAATGTATTCAACTAGATGCCTAAAATTGTGACATATATTTATTTCCATGTAAATAAAGATGCAAAGTTGTGTATTGTGTTTAAAGAGTAATATTTAGCAAGTACCAACATTTTTCATAAGGATTTGTACTCTTGTTATATACGTATATTTTTTATATCCATCTCATTTTACTTTCATTTTGCTTTCAGTTTGAATTTGGCCAACCCTGAAGTTCATAGTTATTGAGTTATTTTTCCCATTTTCTTGAAAAACAAACAAACAAACAACAACAGGAACAAAAACCAAACACAACAAACAGACAGTTGGGTGGACGTGTCATCATCTAAATAAATCTTTAGAATGTCATCAGTAGAACACCCTTTAGAGATATGAAGACAACTTTATGAATTCATTCTTTCTGAGAAGCAGTGACTGACTGCAGAGATTTATTTGCCAGAGTGATAGCAGAGCAAGATTAATAGAGTAATGGATACATGGAACCTCACTGTCAGGACCAGTTTTAGTTTCTTCCTTTAAAGTGTTCCAGAATGGTTAGAAAGCTTCATGCAATCATGTAGATATTTAGTGGGAGAGATCTTTGTCATGCCTTCCTGGAAGAAATGGGTTGAAGGTCCTGTACATCAAAAGAACCACTATCACTTCAATTTGGCCTCTCATTCTGTGTACTTTTCAGTGGGAGGTGGTTGTAACATGCCAACTTCATGTTACTTTTGAGCCATTTCCTTTGCATCACATGTTGAAGACCATGCTGATTCTTTTGCCATGGGGAAAGGAAGAGATGTCAGTGGCATTTTTACTTGATTCAATCTGCTGCCAGAGAATTTAAAACCAAAAATGGGTCCTGAAGAAAGCCCCAGGTAGCAGTCAACCACCTGCATCACAGCTCATCACTACCCCTTTCTCTCTTCTCCACATCAGAACAGCGGTTTAAAAAGGAACAAGGCCAGAGCAGCAGAAGGTGCTCCACACTGGCACAGGTACACCCCAAACAGGCCATGGCCTGTGGAGCAGGCACTTCCTGAATGGAGTGCAGCTCACACCTGAGCAGCAGGAAAACAGTCATAAGGAAGGACCAGTGGAAGAAATGAGTAAGGAGAGGCCCGAAGGAACCAACTACACCCCGACCCCAGCCTCCTGCACTGCTTGTCACCTCGCAGAGATGACAGATGGTGTTGTTAACAAGGCAGAAGATGAGCAAGCAGGGAGGAAAGAGGTGTCTGGTGGGAAGTTGAGCCATTGAAAGGGAGAGGAAAGGTGTTTTCCCCAATTGTTTAAATATTTATCATGTTTGTTTCCCAATACCCAAATTAGTAATTATATGTTTTAAATTAAGTTCCCCCAGAACTTTTAATTTTTTTTTTATCTTTATTTGTATTTTTCCTGTGACAGTAATTGGTGATTGATTTTGACCCATGAGTTTTCTCACTCTTGTGCTTCCTAATTTCTCCCCTGTCCTTCTGGGGAAGGAGAGTGAGTGTGTGGCTCTGTGGGTGCTTGGCTGCTAGGTGGGACCAACCCTTAACAGTCCCAGAATCCAAAACTAAATTAGGAATTTCTATAGTCTGTTGTAGATTAATGTGTTGAAGACAGTATGGAAAATCTTTAGCTCTTCATTTTCACTAGTTTGATGTAACTAAGAAGGTTTATTTCTGTCATTAAAACATTACAAGTTTTCTATGCGTGCCTGGGTCTTAATACACAGCTAGAACAGCACAGGAAGAGATTATTTTTCAGGTAGACTAATTCAGTTACGTTAGTTCAGTTGCCAAGGAGGGATAAGATTTAGGTCTAAAACTCTAAAATCTTCTATATCATATATTCCTGAAATAGAATTCAGCTCCCCAAATATGTATATATTATTTATTATAGTTATTTTTGTAATTTTGAGTATAGTTTTTGCAGTTTTGCCTTCTGTTGCAAATGATTTATTTGCTGATTCAGTAACCGAGAACACCCAGCTCTGATATTTTTTTTGTAGATTGAAGAATATTGCCCTTTTTATACAGATCTGCAGGGAACCTTAAAACTGTGGTTTTTTTTTTTGTTTTGTTTTTATTTTTATTTTTGTGTGTGTGTGTGTGTGTGTGTGCATGGTTTTCAATAATGGCAGACTCAAGGCTCAGGGAGAGGAGATTTTTCTGGAAATGGAAAATGATTTGCAAGTAGCTCTGCATTAAAATGTTTCAGTCACTTTTGTTTCCCTGACTTCTCTCATAATTTGGAGTATGTGAATGCAGATGGCTCAGACTTGCTCACAAGCATTCTAAATAAATAATTCCACAACAGGATCACATAATGTTTTTCTCTGACTTTAACTTCTTTACAATTCTGTGTTCTTTCTTTTACTTATATTGTCTTTTTCCATATGTTCTCACCATTCAAAGTCCAACTCATGACACTGTAGAATTATTGACATAATGGTCATTGAATAGGAAGGCAAACTAAGAAAGCCTTCCCAAGAATCAATGAGTGTTAATAGTATACACTAATTTTTAATTGATGCATGCCTGTTGTGTTGATGCCCTTTTTGATAATCCTGTATCTGTCTTTCAGGCTGTTAACTCAGAAAAATACTTTTTCTGACTGCAGGTGACTGCAGCAGGCTTAATTTCTCCTGTATGCCCACCTCTCAGGCTAGCCAAGATAAAGCCAACAGGCATGGTAGAAATATGTGGCCAGTTTTTCACAATACTTGCCCTTGTATCTCAAATGTTTATTTATTTTTTTTTTGTGTGTGTGTGTTTTTCCCCACTATGAAATAGTCGTAGTGTTATTTTTTTTTTGTAGGACAAACTAATTGCAAGACAAAATTGCCTCTCAATGGGAAATGCAAACTTTTGGTGGTGAACATTATATTGCAAAACAGAAATAATCAATTACAATAAAATACTGATATTTTAGCAGTCTATGTCCCATTTGCTGGACAAGGACTTTTTAAATACACAATGACAGAAAAATAAGAAAACAGTCAGAAGAGTTATCCTCTTTATCTGTAACACAGAACTTAGAAATATGCATACAATGAAATCCAAGGTATGTACAAACAAGAAATAATACCATGTACCAGGGGGTTATATTCTTATATTTGAACATGACTTTATAAATAACTATCTGATCTTGTTCATTCACTTAATTTTAAGCATGTGAGTCTCCTGGTCACTGTTAGAATTTTTCCTGAAATCATTAAACATGTATACTTGCTTATCTTGAATTCACTGAAGAATTCCCGTTAAGTGGCAAAATCTTAAAATCTAATTTGGGAAAAAAAACCATTCTCATCTTCTCATAAATATATGGACTTAAAAAGTATATGGAGTACTGCCTATGCATGTTCACTTTAGTTTCATGACAAATTAATTTTTCTATTATATCATTGTCTATGTTGAATTCTTGCTGGGGCAATGGGAGACATCAAGATACCTGTATTTGAAAGTTGGTCCAAAAAGGTGATGTCCAATCTGACAAATCTGTCAAACAGCGGGCAGTTAATACAGTTATGCATGGCAACCTCACTCCAGGAACTGAAACAATTTCTATCACCATCAGCCAGGATGCAATAGTCAGTTTGGCTATTTTGGCTAAAATGTCAGAAATTTTTTTCTATCCAGGTCACTGTCTTCACAAAGCTATTTAATTAAGCTGACAGGTTTTCAATATGCATTTTGGAAATTGCATGAGAGGTATGGGATTATTTTATGAATTTCCAGTTGAAACCATATAAATGTATAAACCAAAAAACAACCGCTACATAATATTAATTTTCAGCTGCTTGAGGAAACAATTTATAATTTGGGAGCTACATCAGATCTTCAGATTGCTCATTAATTTGGCATTCAGACTCCTGTAATCATCTTTTACCAGTAAATTTCTTGTGTTGATTCTAATTTGCTTGCACAGACATTTGAGATCTTAGTTACTCTTAAAAAGAAATACATTAAACAGTTTGAAAGTTAAGAGGCATTATTGTCATGAGCCAGTCAAGTCATTAAATCAACATCAAGTTACCAAATAAGGTATGATATTTGTGATGATATTAAGGTGAGAAGGAAAGTAATGATAATCTGAACAGTGAATGTGTAAACAATTCATATTGTATTCACTGTACTTAGGAAACCAAAACAATTTAAGCAATCAGTGATAAAAACACACAGGAAAGCAATAATAATAATAAATTTGAATGTACCTCAACTGGAATAAAAAACGCTGAAAAAGAGATCTGCGAACAGAAAGACTCTAGTGCCATACTCAGTAAAGACAACATTCTTTTCCTTCAACTGAGTCATCTAGAATAATTCTAGGTATTTAATGTAGTAATCTGCTCACTTCTTTATAAAGTTCCCTACACAACAGGGAATTTGACAATTTTAAGTTGAAAGTGTGTAGATTAATGATAAGAACAGTGGCTCCAGGAGACAGATTTTTTAGTTTAATCTTTTTCTGCTATCAGTTTGCTCTTTTGTGAGTAGATCATGAAAGAATTTAATCCAGAGCATCAAGGCACTGAGTTTTTAAGAAGCAATAAGCTACTACTGATTTTAGTAGACATTGGGTTCAAATGGTTGGGCCTGGGTATATCATAAAACATACTTTATTGGAAATGAAGGGCTCTTAGAATATTGCTGGAAATACTAAACATATGCTGGATGGAAATGGATTGGATTACAGTGTAATTATACAGTGATACAGTTATGTCCAGTTCAGAAGATATAATTGCTTGGGAAATTTCTGACTGCTTCGTATCATTCAAATTGACAATTTATTGAAAGTGTTTTTTAATAATAGAACCATAGAATATCCCAAGTTGGAAGGGGTCCACAAGGATCATTGAGTCCAACTCCTGGCACCACACAGGTCTATGCATAAATTCACAGAATCACAGAATCACAGAATTTCTAGGTTGGAAGAGACCTCAAGATCATCGAGTCCAACCTCTGACCTAACACTAACAGTCCCCACTAAACCATATTGCTAAGCTCTACATCTAAACGTCTTTTGAAGACTTCCAGGGATGGTGACTCCACCACTTCCCTGGGCAGCCTGTTCCAATGTCTAACAACCCTTTCGGTAAAGAAGTTCCTCCTAACATCCAACCTAAAACTCCCCTGGCGTAACTTTAGCCCATTCCCCCTCGTCCTGTCACCAGGCACGTGGGAGAACAGACCAACCCCCACCTCGCTACAGCCTCCTTTAAGGTATCTGTAAAGAGCATTAAGGTCACCCCTGAGCCTCCTTTTCTCCAGGCTGAACAAGCCCAGCTCCCTCAGCCGCTCCTCGTAGGACTTGTTCTCCAGACCCCTCACCAGCTTTGTCGCCTTTCTCTCGACTCTTTTGAGCACCTTAATGTCCTACTTGTAGCGAGGGGCCCAAAACTGAACACAGTACTCAAGGTGCAGCCTCACCAGAGTTGAGTACAGGGGGACAATCACTTCCCTAGACCTGCTGGCCACACTGTTTCTTATGCAAGCCAGGATGCTGTTGGCCTTCTTGGCCACCTGAGCACACTGCTGGCTCATATTCAGCTGACTTTTCACCAATACTCCCAGGTCCTTCTCTGCCTGGCAGCTCTCCAACCACTCATCTCCCAGCCTGTAGCTCTGCTTGGGGTTATTGCATCCCAGGTGGAGGACCCGGCACTTGGCCTTGTTGAACTTCATGCAGTTGACCTCAGCCCATCGGTGCAGCCTATCCAGATCCTCCTGCAGAGCCTTCCTACCCTTGAGCAGATCGACACACGCACCTAGCTTGGTGTCATCTGCAAACTTAATGAGGGTGCACTCAAATTCAGACCATGTGACTAAGTGCACAGTCCAAATGCTTCTTAGTGTTTTATTTTATTTTATTTTATTTTATTTTATTTTATTTTATTTTATTTTATTTTATTTTATTTTATTTTATTTTATTTTATTTTATTTTATTTTATTTTATTTTATTTTATTTTATTTTATTTTTTATTACTTTGCTTTGCTTTACTTTACTGTACTTTACTTTATTATGCTTTATTTTTTCCTTATTAACCTAACACAGTTTCAAAGCAATGTTCATGTAGGAGGTGTTTGTTAGTCCTCTTGGAATCTCTCCCTTCCTTCCTTCCTTCCTTCCTTCCTTCCTTCCTTCCTTCCTTCCTTCCTTCCTTCCTTCCTTCCTTCCTTCCTTCCTTCCTTCCTTAATAAACAGTGTAGTTCAGGTCTCCAGTTTTACAGAATACAGTTACCATTGGGTTGAGATTCTCTTCCTTTTGTTTGTTTAATGGTGTACATAAAACAGATAAGTGACAAGATGTAAGGCATTCTGCAGAATAGTTGGGTTATAAGGCTACTCAGGTTCAATGCTGCTCTAATGTGCACGAAAATGAATTCACAAATGAATGCCTTAACGGATATTAAGACAACCTGAACTTGTTTCCTGAAACTGTTTATGCATCACAGTTAATGGAGCAAAGATACAGTTACCCCAAATACATCTGAAAGATTCATCCCCGATGAAAAAATCTTCATATTTACCTCTTTTTGTTCTGAAATGTACCAGTGAATAGATTACATTTTGTCACCTAAACTGTACTCAGTTTTTCTCACAACCAATTTAGCCTGTTGAAGCCTTTTTGGATTTTTTACACAGATCTCTTTTTTATCATCTTTGATGGTTTTCAGGTCTAGAATAATTTCTAGAAAAAAATCTTGAGGTGACCTACTCTATAGCAGCATACCTATACAGATGAAATTTCCAGTGTTGTAATTACTAACATCACTGTAATCTCCCACTGTAGATGTTCTTTACAGATATGATGTGAGACTTCAGTTTCTGACTTAATCTTAAATGACATTGATATAATTACTGTATTGCAAATTTCCCTAAAGCAAATGTCTCAAATTTGTCAGATCAGTTAGTGGTTCCTGCAGGTTGGAAAGACATCCTTGGGAAATGATGACTTGAAAAAAAATAAAAATTGACAAGCCTTAATGGATGTTCTGGTGGTCCAGATCAGGGTGACAAAACAAATATTCTGATAACAGGTCTTCAACTAAAGTTGAAGGTAAAAGTAAATGTTCTGAAGTAATAATTTTGGAGTTAAGAGCCAGATGATTCTGTAGGTTTTCACACTAATATAGAATGCTGCCTTTTTTTTTTTTTTAATTAAATAAAATCTGAATATTAGGTCTACAGTATTCAGAGCTCAAGGACTTGTCATTTGAAGTAGATTAGATTGATCTACCCAAAACAAACACTTTTTTTTTTTTTTTTTTTTTTCTGACAAGGTGCTAATAAACCCTTCTGGCAGTCACAGAGTTCTCCTTTCAAGATCTCAGTGTCTTTTCTTTTTTTTTTTTTTTTTTTAAGTGATGAAATTTACAGAGAACTGTTACAAGGTTCTAATTGGATTTCACAGAAGTAGCCCTGGTGTGACCTAAAATAGGGAAAAAAAAAACACAATCCTCAAAGCTAGTCTCTGTGGAACCAACGATTAAAAACGCCAAATGGGAAAGAGAGGTCCAAGCTAGAAATAATCAGCATGAGACTTAATGAAGATTTTTGAGATAACTTAGAGTTGATAAAGCCTACAAGATATAAGGTGGATGAAAAGATTCACAACAACAGAAAAGTGTTTATTAAAACACCTTTTAAGAAACCTTGGAAAATAACAAAAGCTGCCTTTAAAGGTTCCTATTAAAATAAAGCCTGGGTGATTTAGATAATTTTGCCACCTACAGCTTTAACAGAACTTTTTGCTTCGCTCTTATTGCAAGGTTTAGTTCACTTTGAAGAACTTTAACAATCATTGTCATAAGGCTTTTTATGAAGTTGTGGGGTAAAGACCAACATAAATCCCATTTTCAATAACTTTAAACAGACCTGAAGTGAGGTAACAAACTCTCCTGGATGTGTCAGGGTAACTTATGAGTCTCAGACTAGCATTCTGATCATGCTAGATAAAAGATATGAAAGTAGACTGAAATTTCATAGGTTATATGCAGACTGTTCCTAGTTTTTGGAGATCTGTCATTTCAGTTCCTGGTCTTACAGCCCTTAGTACATTGTAAATCCATGATGGGGTGAGATATGAACATAGGAGGGCTTCTTCCTCCCTCTCTCCTTTCT
This sequence comes from Anas acuta, assembly GCF_963932015.1. NCBI lineage: Eukaryota > Metazoa > Chordata > Aves > Anseriformes > Anatidae > Anas > Anas acuta. Next base: position 28,349,146 of record NC_088980.1, on the reverse strand, counting down.
TGGGCAGATGAAGAGTCATCACAAACATGACTGTACTAGCTCAAACAGTAGATGAGAGACAGAAGTTCTTTCCCACACCTAGTAAAGGTTTTAACTTTGTACTGGAACAGGAAAAGATTTGCAAATAAAACAAAGTCAGTGCTGAAAGCTGGAAAGATTATCAGTAATTAGAATATCTATGGTGTCTGGGAGTCACATCCCCTAGTCAGGCCTCTGTTTTACCAGGCGTTGGACAAAGGACAAAAAGCTGAAGCTGCATATTTCCTTGTGACTAGTACAAAAGTCTTCAATTTCTTTGATGTTATTTCAATATATACAAAATGCCTTATTGCTTCTCTTCATTTTGATTAACAAAGAGGATATAGTGTAAGACAAATATCTTTGTGCCTAGCACTCACTGAAATATGAGGATTAGCTGCCTACAGAATTGAGTAACATGATTAATGTAGCCTGGGAAGACATGTAAACAAGGTGAAAGTCTATGTGTGCTGGTTACCAGGTCGTTTTTTGCTGAGCTGACAGAGGTGAGCCAGTTTTGTGACTGAGTTGCAGGAACTACATTAGGTACAGTGCTCACCAATGCACTCCACATCTTCCAGGCTTGTGTCCTGACAGTTCAGGACATGGCTAAAGAAGGTACATCACTGTATGCCTTAGTATGCCTAAAAAAGTCAATGCTTATTAGTTATCATGTTGTACTTCAACTGTATAAGATAATTATATTAAATAATTATCAGCTTAAACTTTCCATCAGTCTCTGGTCCACTGTACATTTTGGTGCAGGTTTTCCAAATGTTGTTCAGTCCTTGACTTAATGGTTCAGTAGGAGCACCCAGCTTCTAGGTCTGCCTCTTAAATTAGCTGGAAATTCATACTGATATAGAAATGGTGTCTTTCTGAGCTGTGAAGGAGAGACTTATGTTTTATTAATTTTTATTTTATTTATTTATTTTTTTTCCCCTGTTGGTTTCTGACACTAGGCTGAAGAATTCAGTTCTCATCTTTCTCACATTGTTTGGGCCACAAAATATGGCTTGTTGATTTGAAAACTGATAAATGGATTTTGGATTTTGTTCTCAAGATTGCCAAAGGAAATAGCTTATGTATTCTGACCTTTCTTTAGAAGCCTCTGCATTTGAGCAGATGCATGAGAAAAGCTAAGGTGAAGAGTTGGCACAGGAATGGATTTTCACTCTGGAAAATAAGCTTTGTATGTGAGAAAGCAGAAAATGTTTGGTTTTGAGCAGAGAATGCTTGTTCATTTGCTTTTTGTGCTTCTGTTGGGCTTCTGTCTAATTATTTTGTCAAGGTCAGCTAGAGCCTAAGACCTTAATCTTAATGTTTGGTAGGCTGACATAAACAAAACAAATACTGATACCATTTTGTTAATGCTTTTTCAAAAAACACTATCCTCTCAAGCTTTGTCCTGTCTCAAAGTTTTCTACTTCAGCAGCCAGACTATCACTACTCTTCCCCCAGTTGTGCAACATCAGTGAAACTAAATCTCTGACTGGACAAACAATACTGGTGATTGTTTTAAATATTTAACTATTTCACTACATTTTGCATCAGTTTTATAGAAGCCCTATATGTTTTTTGAAGTCAGATGTAATATGCTGTGTGTATGTGTGTGTGTGTTTTAGATGCCAGAAATATAAATCACAATCCAAAACCACTGAGTTGAGATACATAAATATTGTGGGCATAGCTATGCTTCCATTATGCACATTGTAAAGCTAAAAGCCTTTCTTAGCGATTTCGTTGTCATATAACAAAACCAAGAAAATCAATCTGATTTGAATTAATTAATGAAATAATAAATCTAAATAATTTCTGACATCAAAGAAGTATGACAATTGAAAGCTAATTTTATCTATACATCTTGTCTCGTGTCAGTTAGAGACCAACATTTCATTGCTAATAATATATTAATTTCATATATATTGTTGATGCAATTTTGAGGATATTATGATAGCAGCTGAATTTTCTTGTGAATGGATCAAATCATAAAAAGGATCCTTGTAGCAGTCATTTGATTCTTACTGTACAATAAATGCCTGTAAACTGAAGTACAAATTAAATACTTATTTGCAACACATAATACAAAGCACTAAGTAAAGAAAAAGAAAAAAAGGCTGCATTATGGACTCACAATGTGGGACTGAAAATAGGCAGCTTCAGAGCCTGTTAAATATACTTAGCAGCCTGCTAAAATATGACATGGGAAGCAGTTTACACTTGAGCAATTATCTGATAAGAACCAGTGCTCACAGTGAACCTATTGCAGTATGTGTACATAGATAGTGTATATATACTTGAGCACATGTAAAGACCCACACAAGGGCACAGTATGTCTGCTTCTTTATGTACATAATAAAACAGAAGTTAATAATATGGATGAAAACTCAGTAAGTATATAAACAATAGAGATGGTAGATAATAGAGGATATTAATAAAGAGTGTTCTAGTCTTCTATTATGGTTGATGTATATTTTTTGTCAAGTCAGTGGAAGAATATCGAAACACAGTTGAAGTATTACAGAGGTGAATTAAGCTCTAAAGCATTGTTGATGATTGGGATTTATTGTTCCTCATTCATTTTATACAAATAAAATAAATATAAAATAAACAGACATTTAATATTATTTAGTCAGCTTGATTAGTCTGTCTTTTCAGATTCAAATAATATTTCCTGTTCCTTTGGCATATTGTGAGAGAGGGTGCATGGGTTCTTTTTGAGAAGTGCTGGAAATGTGAAAAGCGTATCTGCAGTGATTATTCATCAGATAATAAGAGCCTATACAGATGAGGGCATTGAATGAAAGCTCTTCTAAGTCCCCTTAGATTACATGAGCTACCATTTAAAGAATGCTTCCAAAGTAGGCTGACATCTTTGATTATCCAGCCTTTTGAGCCAGGCCAAATTCTCAGCTGGCATAAATCAGCATAGCCCCCCTGAAACACATAGTGCAGTGCTGACTTTAAGTTGCTGCAGCTCTGGCCCTGCTAGATTCGTAGTTTTATGCTCTATATCTATCTGTCTGTCTGTCTGTCTATCTATCTATCTATCTATCTATCTATCTATATCTATATCTAATCTATATCTATATCCATTTGTTCTAGATGCTAAATTAAGAAAAAAGAAAAACCTGTATTTTTGTGGCCCTATTTCTCTGTCTCCAAATAAATGAAAATCAGATCTTGCAAGGGTAGGTAGGTAGTAGTAAATAGAGGTGGTGCTACCCACTTTACTGCTACAATATTGAATATATTGCATTGAAATGGTGCAAATGATACTCACTGATTATTTGTTAAGAAATAATCAGAGGTATTTAGAATGGGTGATTATATTCGGAGGAGATAACAGCCTCTTATAAAAATTAGAGCAGCCGTTAGGTGATCTGATTATGTTAGCTGCCAAAAACCCTCAGGGAAGTCCTTTCACTCCATCTGTGCAGCCAGCAAGATGAGAATTGGCATGGGAGTTGTTACTCTGGCTCAACATCACTGAGACAAACCTCTCGTGATTATTCAGAAAGGTCTGAGAGTAACCTGGATGAGAAACTGTTTTCTCTTCCCAGTTATAACTTAAAGACATAGAGAAATGTTGTCACACTTGGATGGTAATTTTAAAATCTGTAAATATCAAACTATGAATAAAATTGTAGGAGCGTGCTGACCAAAGCTAAAGCACTGGCCCTAATTTATTTCTGTGTGAGTATAAACATATCAATCTAGAACTTACAGTAGTGGTAGATATTAATGACCAACACATTTCTCTTCCAAGTTAAATAACTCATTTTCATTAAATGTCCAAAAGATTAAATAAAAAATAAAATAAATAAATAAAAAAGCAAGACAAAGAGACCTTTCATTGTTATTGTTAAAATCAGTATTTCCTCTGCCTTCGTCTAGTACTGGGATGTAAGACATGAGTCTGAAACAGGCAGGATGCAGGCCAATGACCAGGGCTCTGTTAGGTATTTAGAGGTTCCTAGATGCTCCAGGTATTTGAGATAAGGAATTTGTTTGTTCCACATTTTATATCTGAGAAAATCTAAATATTTCATGTTTATGAAGGGCTGACTTGATACAGAAAAGCTGGTGGAGTGGCTATTTGTGTTTTTTTGTGTGTGTGTTTTTTTTTTTTTTTTTTTTGAAAATAATTGTGTTTTATATAAATTTATATAAACTAGAACACTCTTTATTAATATCCTCTATTATCTACCATCTCTATTGTTTATATACTTACTGAGTTTTCATCCATATTATTGACTTCTGTTTTATTATGTACATAAAATTGTGTTTTATATAAAATAATTGTCAAAAAAACATTGTGGTTTTTTGAAAATAATAATTCACTTGCTTTCCAAAAAGAAAATGAAATTTAACCAGAAAATGCTGCTTTAAAACATAAAACTTGCTGGCTGTATGTGTGATGTTTGTTTTAAATGATAGTCTGTATTCTGTTTTTGGAATGCATAGAGGGAAATTCTTGACTTAGACTTTATCTTCAGATACAAATTGTCCATCTGCAGGTTGTACTTGATCTCAGAGATTGAGTAAGTCCTACCCACACTTTTGCTCTTTTCTGACCTAAATAAAGTTGCCACCTTATTGTCTAGGAAAATGTGCATAGCAAATAATATTTAGTCTTCCTTGTTTTAGGCATACGCATTGTCATCATTCTTTTGAAATCTCTAATTCAATGCTATGCACTATTTCCTGGGCGAATGCTGTAATAATTCTGTCTTTATTTGCATTTGTATAAGCATCTTTTCACATTGTGAAAAAGTTATCTGGAAGGAAGAGAATACGACAGCATGTTTTCTTCGCCTTTTCTGATTCGGGGAAAAATGAGCCATTTTGATTCTAAGGGCAGAGAAAGAAAGTGCAGTTTGGGTATCAGTTGCAGGTTTAACAGCTGCTAATCTCACCCATGAGGTTATCAGCTGCTGGGTGATCCTATTTAAATCACCTTTGATACCGCAGCAGGCCTAGTGAAGCATACACTGTTTCTAGCATTGCCTGTGAGAATGAATATTATTCACAGCTATCAAGTTCATGCTAAAACAATATAGCTCTGTTAAGGCAAGTATATTTCCTTATTTCTGAAAAGGATTTATGTTTATGTTTCAACAGTGGAAACAACTAAGACCAGAAGTGTGTTAATTTCTAAAGGTTGAATGTCATAATCCTTGCTCATGGGAGTGATCCGTATTTGAATGCTTCAACAGTTTCACTCTGAGTACAATTACCTGAATTAAATAAGGAGAATCAGTCCTTCAATAAACTAGGAAGTAACTGAAACATAAGCAATAATGGCTTTAAAGTTTGAAGTACATTTTGTTCAGTTGAAATTTTTAGAGGCTGAAAAATTAGAGCTTAGAAACCTACCTGTTAATTTAGATCTATTTGTAAAAAACACCCATTGCAAGAGGATTTTTACAGTTAGTTAAAATATCAAGCCTTATATAACTTGTAAATGTTATATGCATTCTATGCATCTGATCTCAGGTTTCCCCCATGGAAACCATGGAGTAAGCAGAGCTACCATCCCTGCAGCAGTGGTCACCTGCAGGATAAAAGGAATGCTGCCAGAGGACTGTTGAGAAAAGGGAAAATAAGGGTGCAGTTCTCTCCTACCACAACGAAGGCTTGTGACAAGAATTTGCACCTTGTAAAATATAATAATAAATAACAATATATAATCAATTATATGTATTTTTAAAAGTCTCAAAACACATTGTTCTCTGTCTTGTTTCTACATTTATTTTTCATTTACTGGTAAAATTTTATCTACACAGGTCATATTTAATGAAAAAAATTACAACATAGCATAACATTTTTGAAAAGCAAATGAAAGTTGTAGCTCTAGCTTCATGCTAAATGATGACTCTGGGGAAAAGTACAAAACATTAAGTAAAATATTAAGTACCGACATTTAAAATTTTTTCTTAAAGTGGAATTTCCAGGAACATTTCACTTCAAACATAAATTATACCCTTCATTTTTTCTTTGAAATTTTATTTTTATGCATAAGTTCAAATAAAAGTATTTAAGCTACTCATAAAATACATTTCAAATTATTATTTTTAAAGCTATTTCAAAAAAAAAAAAAAAGCTACTTTATTTTTTAAAAGCAATTTCAGAGTGCTAATGATGTCAGAAGGCTTTATTCTCTGTAGAGATAGAAATTTGTTAGAATTTTAACCTGTCGTGGATGTTTTTATTTCATCAGCATTGCCCACCACAAATTGAAATGAACCAAAAAATAAAGAAAAGAACAAAATAAAACAAACCCAATCCAAACCTGGCCAGTCCCATTTGAGTTACCTAGGAGTTTATGTTGATCTTGAAGACGAAAGGAGATGTGATGTAAATCAAAGTAGTCTAGAATTGTGATGCCTCTAAATATCATCCTGCTAGTAACAAATAAGTCAGTTGCATTGATAAGATTAAATGATAAGTTTCAAAGTTAAATTTTTATGAGAAGTGCTTGGGTCTGTTGGACAAAGGAGATGAAAAGATACCCAGTTTGACTATTGAAAATGAAAAGCAGTATGACCTTGCACACACTGTCAAAATACGACTTCATTGAATCCCATCTTCTAGCTAGGTTTTGTTTCACCAAGAGAGATGATGGAAAATTTTTCAGCTCCTATATTTCTGGAACATTTGCTTCTCTGACAACTATAGAAAATGAATGTATTGCCTAAAAATCCCTGTGCTCAGAAGCAGTCACATCTCATTTCACTCTTCTTCACTCTTTTTCATTTACAGATGTAGACAAACATTTTTGTTTTTGTTTTTATATATTTTTATTTTGTTCAGGATGCGTGGATGCTTACTTTTGCATTTTAGGAATTTAGAGAGTGTTAGCCTGTGTTAGGAAAATAAATCATTGTCTTTCCCACTTTATACCCCTACTCCCTCACCAAACATTTCATAAAAACATGAAAAACCCTTGGCATTTAAACTTTGTTTTACCAATCCCATACACTGACATACAATGTACCTGCCTTTATTTGACTAAAGGAAAACTAAAGTGTGTTACCATGTTTAGTTTGTTACTGCTAATAACACTGATTTTTTTAATGAACGCCACATAGGAAAGAGTAATTAAGAATACTAAGATTGCTGGTTAGACAATCAGGAGTTAAGAGATACCAGATTTAAAGTAACTTTGTCAAGTGTAACTTTTTTTTTTTTTTTTATGTGATTTTGTTTTGTTACAGGCTTTGTCCCCAGAGTCCCCTGGTGGGTACAGTATATGGGCTAATTCTAGGACAGGGACCATTATTGCACTTCACAGTTGCCTGCAACTATAGCATTGCATAGAGTCAGGAGATGTACTAGTATGTACTTACATACTGTGAGCCATCAAAAACTTTTCTATACTTCGAAAAGAAATGCCACGCTCAGTCTGATTGGGAGACAGCAGCGTTCAGACTTATTTTGGGCTGCTTCTGCATCCCACATTACATCTCCGCTACTTCATGCCCTGATACATATTCTCTAACACTACATATAATACATTTGAAGACTCCAACCCTACTTCACTCTGCTAGGTAACTCCACACACTCCTCCTTTTCTCAGGCCAGATTTCATCCCTCACCTTTTTACCTTTTTGCCCCTTTTCCCCACCTCAATGAGGTGAGACCTGAAGGTCACTGTAAGGGAAAACATTATTTTTCTTCCATGTTGCCAGCAGTTAGTGTGAGGTCTCTAGACATTTTTCTTACATAGCAGATCTTCACTGAACACAGAAGTAATTCACTGAACACAGAAATAATTTCTTCATGGGCAGTCTTATGATGCTTACTATCACAACACAGGATTGCTGCACAAACAGCAGTGGATTTGTGTTCATATCTTACACTTAACAAAAGGGAATGTCATTTTGTTGAATAATTTTTGGTGCCCAAATTGAGATGGTTGGTCCTGTTTTGTTTTTTTTTGTTTGTTTGTTTGTTTGTTTGTTTTTCAGAATAATAATGCACCTAATAATGCAGGTCTTGGCAAGGCAGGAGAAGAAAGGAGATGAAAACCGGATGTGGGACCTGAAACACACATCTCACCAGAAGGCAGTACCAAGGCGGTATGCACAGGGCTCAGATCAGAATCTCTCCTGCAAAGCCACCATGCTAGCCTTTATGCTGCTTTGTGGTACAGCATTATTAGATGGTAGAAATCTATTTTGACTATGCTTACAGTTCCAAATGCTTAGCACTTCTGCTTCTGTGCATTTTCTGCACAAAGATTCTTATATTTGGGAGGTGAGGGGGTGGGTTAAAGAGGGTACTATGTGGCTCCTATAACGTTTGGAAAGGGGAAGAGCATTGCATGATTAGTGTCTACACTAACTAATATTCATAGACATGATGTGCCTGGTGTAATATAATAGTAATAATAATAACTTAGAGTCCACAAATGCTTAATATGAAAGAGTGACTGTGAGAAATTATAGAAAAGAAATTCTGAACTCATTTTATTAACTGGAAATATTGCTTGATTGAACTGTTTGTGTCTCCTATTATGTTAAATTCCTTTCCTTCTCAGAAAAGACAATTAGCAGATTAGGTATTTGTTTTAGTCATCCAGTCTACATTGACTGATAAGCACTGAAACCACAGACATTCCTTTGTGAGGTCATACTGATGTTAAAAATGAAAAAAGAGAAGACTAGAAAAGTGTTCTGAATCATCTTTAAATAAACACATATATGTATAATTACTTGTGTGCAAATATATATGTATATATTCAAATGTTGTGTGATGATCTTCACCAGATTTGTGTGAACTTGACTGAGCTATTACACCTATAGCTTAATCTGGGGTTAGGTCTTCTGTTTGATTTTATTATTCCTAAAGCATTCCTAAAATCCATGCCAGACCTATGTGTAGTATATAAATGAACTATGAAAGAAAGTATTTTTAGTATTCAGATCTTTTTGTTTATGATGTTTGTTTGGGATGATCCCATATGTGGGCCACTACACAACGCACATGATATTTTTTACTAGTGTTTCCCTTCCTTTCTAATTTCTTATGCTTTGTCTGGGATTTTTCATTTGCATAGTGTCTTCTAGTCAATGTCTAAGGACTCTGGTAAAATAAATATTTAAGTAAAATATGCAAGTTGACAACAACCTATGATGCACCAGGAAGCCTCAAAAAAGCTGTGAGAGGGATAAGGAGTTGTGAGCAGACATTTATTTTCCTGACTCATCCAACTTTCAAAGTGTTCTGATGGAATAGAAGCTAGAAGTGACATAAAATTAATGATAAATTCATAGAAATAATATATTTCATGGTAATAAACCCACATTTCCATGTTCTTTTGGTTCTTTTGTCTTAGGTAGGTTTCTGTTAGTGAGCTTGCTGTCATCTGCTTCCATCTAATGAAAAAGGAATTGCTTGATGTAGAATTCTGACACATTTGTGTTCAGAGTATAAATTCACTTTGATTTACTTTTAATTGTGAGACAGTGATAAATTACTGTACAATTATCATATTTAAAATGGCAAGCCGAAGCAATGACAAGTCTTTTTAGATTTTTCATTGCACTTCTACTAATAAGTGAACATTCAATGGTTCATAAATACTGCTTCATTTTGTCACTGTCACAACACTATTTGTACCTCTGGTCTTTCTGCTTTCTGGATTCCTCATTCCTCATTCCTTTTGCCCCTGAACTGGAATTTTTTAGATCTTTCATATTTGTTTTTTGTCTGTAGTTGGGAAATCTAACCTGAATTATTTCAACCAGACTAAACCCTTCTGCAGATTTTTTCAGAAAGCTGAACTTTGTTTATCTTGTTGATGAAAAAAATAATTTCAAATTTCTAACTTCATTTCCATAGCTGTGCTCAGTGTCTTCAAATTCCAAGGTTTTAGACTGGGCCTTGTAATTTAGCTCAAGTGAATTACATTTTATTTTACTGTATGAAATAGATACACTGCTCAAAAAATCTGGCCTAGGATCTAGGTGTAAATGGATAAAAGAGAAGATTAAAAAAGCTTCAATGTAAAACTTTCAAGTTCTACAACTTCCTGAGGTGGCAATGTCTATAACCTCAACCAACGCTGACTGAAGACTTACATTTTTCTGTTCCATTCCAAACTCCTGCTGTTGCTTTCATGCTTGTACTTAATTGAGAACTGTCTTTAGGAATTCAAAAAAAGGTAAAAACACAGGTAAAAATATGGCTGAACAGAATGTGCTTAATGTAAACTAAAAGATCAGGCTGTGCACAATACAGCTAGGCTCTTCTAAAATATATTTTTTAGATGAGGCTATAGTGGACGTGCTTCCTTCTTTTGCCCTTTAAATAAGATGACTAGTCCTTAAATGTACCTGTTCTGAAATTAGTAAACAGACTCCAAATCCTATTGGTTTGGAATCCTGAGCTGTAATCTGCTAGAAGATAATCAGACTGTTGCTGGAGTGAGATAGTAGTTAATTGCCATTTTTTTTCCTGAAGCATTACCAATGTCTAGAGAGACAGAGTAGTCTGGGGACTCATATGGAAAGATGTACTCCAACCTCTGTTTGCAGGACTTTCCATCCACACTATGACTATTACTAGAAAATATATAAACAGAATTGAGGTTTTTAAAGAACAAGAAAACTAGGCATGTCTGTTTTATTTAAATACATAACTTCCTCTCAGATTTAATTTCTTCATATTTACTTAGCTTGTTTTTCTAAGAATTGACCGCTGACCCTGACGGTACTCCTTTAAAATGGTCCACAGTCCTTTCAGCTTATCCTGGAGACACCTTTTCTTGATCTGCCATTCCTTAACAGTTTGCTGCTAGACAATTCTTATTTTGGTGAAATCTAGAAAGCTAGAAAGTTAAATATACAATTATCACAATCTTTTTAAATATATGCATTATTTATTGACACATTTATAAATTATTGGTGTGCATATATGCATACTAGCATAGTTATAGTTATATATATATATATGCGATGCATATATATAACATATATATAACATATATGTATGTTACTATACTATATTTACATATAGTATAAACTCAATAAATATTTATTACTTCTGTTCCAAGTCCAGCGTGTTTCTCTAAAGCAGAAACATATGGGAGGTCTTGGCCTTGTAGCTGTGAAGTGTTTGTTGTAAGCACTCAGTGTGTCCAACGAGAGAAGTTGTGAAGTCATGGGAAAGACTCCTGTTGGCAATCAACTTTTGTTGCTGACCTCGAAAGTCCATTGGTGGAACAAGTCATCTGTACTTGAAAAGTGTCCAACACTTGTAGAATTAAACCTGTAGTATCAACAATAGGACATGAAACAGTAGACACTAGAAGACAGTCAAGTCCATATATGTTATTGGAAAAAAAAAAAACATTTCCAGCACTTTAATCTTCACACAAACTGTATTTCTGTTATTGGAGTTCTGACTCCCACAGAGAATGAGAAACACCTGCTCATGATGATAATCTAAGCATAAATAAGAAAAGATTGCTGTGCCTATGGGGGATGTTATAAACTTTCTTGAACAGTTTCCCTCTCCCACAGGAAGTGTCATAAAATCTCTAATATAGTCTAAAGAAATCACCAGCCTCTGAGTTTCATATTCAAGGTTATGCCTCATTTACTCAGCAATGTGGAAGGCTGTCAAATTATTTTTATGCTGATTGCACTCACTCTGTATTGTAATACTTTTATATTAAGAATCCTCTCTTTAAATGTTTGGAGTAACTGAAGTGATGTTAGAATATATGCATATGTATTTTAATAAAAGAATTTCTGATTTGTTTAAGACTTTCAAGACATGCTGGATGCTTCTTTAAAACATGCTGAAGGAGCATAAGCTGCTGTTTGTATCAATTAACAGCTATTTGAAAAAGTTTATTAACCAAGAATTTTTTTACTGGTCAAAGAGAAAAGAATGCCAAAAATTTGTGTTGCTCTTAGAGAATAACTGCTGAAATGTCTACCTTTTTAAATTTATTTTTTTTCAATCTAAGCACTATTTAATAAAATTAATTAAATAAATTGGTTGATAATATAAATATAATTAATAATTAATGTAAAACATCTGCAACCATTTCCTGTCTATTGAAAACCTAGGATTATTTTTGCTCTCATTTTTGTTGTCTGGAAAGCTTTTACTAAAGTCAGTGGAGTTACAATAGTATAAAATCAGTCTGAGAAGAATGCCAGGCCTCCTTAGTACAGAACAAATTAAAATCCAAATCAAGTACTAGTTCTATAACCCATGTTTTTCTGAATGTTTGGGATCACTTATAAGGATTTAATTCATAATCTATACAATACTGAATGAATAATCTTATTAAATGACTGACTAAATAGAGAAAGACTAGTAATTTATTTCCATCATGGAGGCCTGAAAACTAAGGCTTCAGACATCTGAGAAGTGGAAATAAAATCCTAAGAATGAGTAACAGCTGGATGAAGCATAGTAATTATATAATGCGCTCTGGCTGTTATCACTAAGGCATCTGTTTTGGGAGGTGAAATGTGGAGAAGTTACAATGAACCTTCGATTAGTGAATAATTTTTATGAGAAAATGAGTCAAAAATAAAGGCAGTAAGTTCTTGAGAAGAAACCAACAACCCAAAATAGAAATTAAAAAGAGCGAAAGAGGAATATGTAGAGATGAGTTCTTGGATATTTTGTGAATCTGAAAACAGCATGAGTGATTAACTGTGGAAACCGAACCTTACAACTACAGTGAAGGAGATATATCTCTTCTAAATTACGTCTGAAACTCAGAAGTCCAGTACAGAACTACTTGCCCTAGGCTCTCTCTATAGTCAATAGAGAAATCTAGGAATCTCTGGAGGGCGATTCATCTCTGACTAAAATAGGCATCTGAGATAGGTCAAATGAATTGCCCTCTAGAGGTGCCTGTTTCTCTCCAGTTCACACTTAGATGTCTAACTTTTAAATGTCTAAAGCTAGGTGAGATGAATTTGACTTCAAATCATCTTGATCTCACATTGTTTCTCCACTGAACAGTTGAACAGATACTAGTAACAGGAAATCCCTAAGGCATACTGCAATATAGATCCCCTATGCTGACCAAGAATCGAAGAATAACACATTCAGTTGACTCTGCAATTACTGCTTTTAGCTAATGTTTTAGTGTGGAACTTGGCCAAGTCTCTGTGACTTGTAAAACCTTTTATGTATCACTCAGGAGAAGGCATCTGAATGAAATGTGCCCTTCTTGATGCCCATTAAACAATGTGAATTCCTGGGTTAGCACTAAATAGGCTCTGCTCATCATGCTTGATATATGAGTGTGATGACATTGCCATTTGCCGTGTTATGTCATTAACTAAAACAGACAGTCTGGATTTTTTTTTTTTTCTGAATATTTCTAATTCTTCATTTTGTGTAGAGAGAGGCTGTAGAAATCATGTTTCCAGGTTGTTCCTTCGTAACTTTTGCCTCCTTTTCTGGAAAGGGAAAGCATGCTCTTGTAGGTAAGTCAACCAAGATGAGGATTTAATCTTTTTCACTATAGTCAAAGTGTGAAGCCTATGATTCGTTTGTTCCTTTCTCTGATCTTACTGTATTTACTCAGAAAGTAGGTTCTGTAGTAAAGACTGTGTAATAGTAGATGTATGCAAGACATGAGTCCCAAGTTTGGTGGGAACCTTTACTGTAGCACAAACTATATTTCATATCAGTTAAAATTACGTTCCCAGGACATAACATACATCCTTTACCCACAAAAATAGACCCATTCTGATTCTTTGGTTACTTTCATAACTTTACATGGTTTTATTTTCTAGCATACAATCTGCCTTGGAATTTCCTTTCATTATTCACTATTTTACTTGTGGTTAATCCTATACAAAACCATCCGTTTTTCCTTCATTGTCCCAGGGCATAGAACTAAAACTCATCATGAGACTGCAACACATAATGAACACAGAGATTGCTTTCTATTGTTTTTCCAGCATCCTGAAGTTTAATTTTGATGACCACAACATATCTAATTTATCCCAAAGTTAAAATCCAAAATTGGTTTTTAAAAGTTATCTTCTGCAATTTTTCTTAGAAAAGTATATATATTTAGGTTTTCCATGAACATCAGCATAATAGATGAAATTACAAGGTTAATTTTGAAAAACAGTTGGTAGGATAGTTCCACTGGAGAAAAATATGCTGTTAGTAATTTTTATTATTTTTTTTTTTTTAATTTTATTTAGAAGTGGTTAAGCACATTGTATCTTGAATGTGCATATCAAATTAAATATAATTATATTGTATAAGTAAATTAATTAAACAGTTGGGAAATCGAATTTAGTAATGGATCACTGGCTCTAAACTACAGCATTCTACCTTGGGCTAAATTAAAAACTAACCACTTGGTGTTTTGACATCTCATTAGCAAAGCTGCCTTTACCACATGCTAGTCTATCTGAGTGATAGAAAAGAATGTATGCAAAATTGTATGTAAAGGACTTGCTGGAAATAGAATAGATCTAATTTGAAAGGAAAATATTAGTGGAAATTATGGTTGGATTTATAATTATTGGATGGGAAAAATAAAGAAAATCTTGTATTTTCATATTATTTCTGAGAAATATTGATGGCATATGCATTCTTTGAACATGGAATTCCACTGGAAGTTCTCAGTATTGCAATGTGGAAAAAGGAATTGAAGAAGAAGGAAAATTTGAATGACGAATATTAAGTAGGTGCTTTGTTCAGTTTGCTTCTTTCTGCCATTAGACAAAAAGAGTTACAGATAAAGAATAAAACCTATCATTGGTTTTATTTGGTAGCTTATTGGTTTAATAAATGCCAAACATTGTTTACCTTTTGGGAAATCCACGTAAGCAAGATACACAGAGAGGGAATTTGAAAGGAATTGTATACGTGATATGAAAGAATAAGTGTGAGAACAGTACAACAAAAAACATTTGCACAAACTGCAGCTGCAGGTTCTTGGCTTTTCTAAGAATCAGCCTTTAATTTCTGCACTCTTTTATACTGTTTGTCCCTACAATTTGGGTTCTCCCTTTAAAAGCATTTAGAGTTATGTGTAACAATGGCTTACATCAAATCTTTTTGTTGCCAAGTCTGGTAGACTGTGCACCATCTTTATCCTCGGGGACTACTTGGTTTATTGTAACTGAGCTGATCACATTGTCCTTTTTGACGTTGCCGGTTCTAACTCTTGCCACTTGGATAGCATCTTATTTTTTGGATCTCTGCCCTGACTGAAGTACTGAGCAGAATCTTCACAAACCTGTAATGTTAGCCTTCTTCTCTTCTCCCTGAGGTGTCTTTGTACAAACTTGACTATACTGAATCTATTTCCACTGTTATTTTGCTGATGCTCCTCTTCGCTTCTGAATGCTTCTTTTACCCAGCATTGGAAATCTTCTGGATATATTGAATCAGGGCCAGTTCATGGAGACTACTATTCCACCTAGGCTTTTGAGCATGTTTAAACAATAAAATAAATATTGATATTTTAAATTAAAAGCTCTTCCCCACCACTTCAAGAATGTGAAAATCCCAACAAAATGGAAATATTCAAGGCTACAGGTTTTGTTTGTGGGCAGTTACAGCTAAGACAATTTTTCCTTACATTAACTGCACTTCCCAGTGTTTTCCAGCTATACTTTTGAATTTACCAGATGACATACCAACATGTGTTTGGAGATATGATTTTATAGTTCAGCTTCTTTCTCAGAAAATGAAAAACACCATGTTGGTGGTTCCAAATTCTAGCAAGTATTGTTTATCAGCACAATTTTTATCAGCTGGGCCCATTGGTTTTAGTAAATACAGTAATATTTAGTAATTAGTAGTATTACTAATACTGTTATTTACATTAGATGTCTATGGTATTATGCCATTTCATGCTGAGAAGTCACAATGCAGAAGAAAATACAGAATTATGATTCTTGAAGACTCCAGTAATGAATACCTACAGTCAGCTGTGATCATACTAGACTGGGTACATATTCAAAATACTTTGTGGAATTCTTTCATCTGGGATTCAGTTTGCTGAGGATCATTCCAAGTGGTTTTTATGGTTTCATTCTTGACGAACAGAAAAATATGTAATGTTTCAGATATCAACACATAACAAAATACAAAGACAGAATATTTAAGATATCATTCAATCTGCCTAATTCAGCCATCTACAAGATAAATTAAAAACACAGTATCTTCACAGAGAATTCATAAACCTACTACAAGATATATATCTCCGAGAGTACATATCACTGGAGATGCTTCTTTCTTTCCATTGACTGTCACGTAAATCTACATATATATCTTAGGAGATACCTAGCATTATCAAAGTAAATGTAATACTTAGCAACATGGAAAAAATATTTCAAGACCATTCTGTACATGTAAAAGTGTAGGAATTTCCACATAAAGGAAACTCAGGCAAATTACTTTAGGACAGGGAAATTAGTATGGATCCTTGTTTTAACTTCTGCATAAATCTGGAAATACCTACTTAGTCCACCTATCCATAATAGTCACCTGACTGCCTAATAGAAACCATTTTACACAAAGAAGGGGTAAAATCTGAGTAATTGCTAGCAATGATAATTTGCTGTTAACTCCTTCAAGTATGCATGATGAACTGTATCCTACTGGACAGTAATAGCTGAATATCTGTAGCTGAATATCCCACTATAGCTGAATATCTGTCTCTATGTCTTTGTTTGTCTGGTTGGTTTTGTTCCAGTATAACAAAAATTGGCAGGTTAAACATTTGCTTAATGAGTATCTCTGTGAGCATCTGATAAAGACTGAAGCAACAAAATCCTGAAGATCAAAATCTTTCCATCTCTTATAGCTTGGCTCTGTTTGTTACTTGTCCCGAATGAAATATTTTTACATTGAAGAGATGCATTGACTAATATTATTATAAAACTTCAGAGAGGAAGAATACTTTTATTCAGAAATGGAAGGAGTTTAAACTCTTCTTATATCTACTGTGATATTTAGAATACAATTTTATAAAATACCTTCAAACTAGAAAGTTTGCTGTGTGTTGCTAGTTTTAGTCATTTTTCATTTTATTCTCTCTATTAATAGTTTAGTTAATTTAGTTAATAATTATTTTTCTTTATACTGCAGATTTACTACTACTCACATTTACTTCAATGTGAGGATGAATTTTTAAATTTGAACTTATTTACTACTCCCTTAAATATCTGTTTTTAACTTTACATTTAACTGTTTCCTTTCTGTCTTTCATATGTTGTATATATCTTCCAATCCAAGTTCTGCTGAGCAAGAGTTAGACTTTCCTGCATGAATGGATGGTAAGAAGCACATTGCTATTATTTTTGTAGTGGTAAAAATTAAGTACCAATAAGAATAAAAATATTAATGATGGTGAATATTACAATAATGAAACAACAGTTTATTATTATTATTATTATTATTATTATTATTATTATTATTATTATTATTATTATTATTATTACAGAATGGTTATGTTGACATTTATATTTACATGTAATCTTACCATCACTTTGAAGGCAAAAGTCAGCATCAACTAAGTGGCAGCTACTCATTAACTTGACACTAACATAAAATTGTACTGACATAATGCAAGAATAAAAAGTATCTTGGGGCATACTGAAGCTGGATGAGAAGAAGGGGGGTTATAAATTACCCTGTTTTTCCTTGATCACAAGTAGCCCTTGGTTGTTAAAACCTGGCAAAATTCAGAGCAAGAATGAAGGTTGCACTGCCATGCAATTTTCTATGCCAAATCAGAATATTCAGAATTATGTACATAAGATGTATAGGTCCTTTTGAAAGCTAGCTGTATTTTCAAGGGCCTAATCAAAATGGAATGGCAACTGAGCATGTATTTAAAAGATTCTCATCATTAACATACTGCTGAACATCAAAAGAGTTAATGGGCTTTAACTGCAGGTTAGATTAATTTAGTATGAATTTGTCTGTCTTAAATTTAGGCATCTTGTCAGTGAAGACAGAAGTCAGTGAAATAACCTAAAAGGTATTAATTACGTTTCTGTGGTCCCGTTTCAGTGATCAAGCTTAGGCTGGAATGAATGGCTCTAAAGGAGATAACTACCTCCTTGAAAACAGGAGAGAAGTAAGAGGAATCCTCCTAAAATTATTGATTTTTGTTTTTCCAAATAATCTTTGAT
The DNA here is from genome assembly GCF_963932015.1 of Anas acuta. Taxonomy (NCBI): domain Eukaryota; kingdom Metazoa; phylum Chordata; class Aves; order Anseriformes; family Anatidae; genus Anas; species Anas acuta. Next base: position 28,330,973 of record NC_088980.1, on the reverse strand, counting down.
ATATTTTTGGGTGGTCAGTCTGTCTTTTAGAACAAATATAAAAAATTGTGTTGCCTAGAAACCATCCAGGGTTTTCAAACCACTGAAATTACAGAAAAAAAAATACTGTGAGTTTTACTTTCATGTTTTCCTACAGTGATTATTGGCTGAGCAAAAGGAGGGACATACTGTGAACTTATTAATGCTGTTAGGTAAAACAAAATTCAGTCTTAACTAAATAGGTTGCAAAATGCTAAGAAGCCAGTAGCACTTCTTGTACTTCATATTATGCCTAAAGCTTTTAAGGTGGATTTGGCAATATTTGTTAATTAAATCTTTCACCCATGAACCGGTGAAGCTGGTGAAATCTAAGGTAAACTTTTAATTGTGCTGAGTAAGAGCAATTAATAACTGTGTATCAAGGAAAATTCTAAATCAGTGGTAATTGAAATGACAGGCAGGACTTTGCTCCAACACTTCATTAAACTTCTATTTTTATGGGGATTTCTTCATTTCCACTGGAATGAACAAGTCAGTATGCATGACTTATTCCGCAATGAACTTTGATGAATTTTTCTAAGTACATTAAAATGAGCTGCATCTTCTGTTAATCCAAAGACCCCCCCTTACCCCCCCTCTCCCCCCTTCATACATATGATGATAAACCCTCTGATGCACATACAAGGCAGGATAATGGGCATGAAGGACAATCATATATGTACGTATATAAATATATATTTTGGCTTGTCAGTAATAACTCTGAACTGCCTACAGCATTCATAGTGCCTCTTAAAAGTCAGGTATTGTATTGAATTTAAAATTCTCTTATGCTGAGCAGGAAAGGAAAAAAAAATCAAACACTTTCTGAATTGGGCCCAAATATCCAAGGTTAATTTTCTGAGAAAGCTGCAGCAGCTAGATAAGGCCATCCCCTGCAAATTAGTTTTGCCTGCCTGGATTACAGCTAAATTTATGCAGCTTGCCTTATCCTTTCAGAAGCGCCTCTGAAGTGTCGTAATTAACTGGCACACATAAAGTGAGCAAATTTTCTGCTTGGTGGCAGCCATTCCTCATTTCATCTCAGTTCTAACCCAAATGGAAAGGTAGTTTCTTATATTTACCATCAAAAAAGCCCTCCAATATTTTACAAGAAGTCTTTGAGAACAAACATTAAACAGCTTCAGAACAGAGTTCAAGGTTTAAAGAGCACAAATACTGCTGAGGGAGCAAGGTGGTTATTTTGCATAATATTAATATAAATAAAAAATAGAAGATGGAGATTGTGTATACATATATATCTGTATTTCTGTGTTTATCTGTGTATGTGTGTATATATACAAACACATTTAACTTCCAAAATATTACCATTCACTAGAGAATTTCTGTCTCTTTTCTTTCTGTTCACATCCACATCCAAAGTATAGGTTAGGAAGGAGTAGATGTGAATTTCTATTTTAACATAATAGAAATATTTCCTGGTTCTCTCTGAATCATGCATAATTCCTGTGTCAAGAGCATATTTAATATTTTTTTTGTAATTTTCCTTCTTGCTGATTAAAATATTTTAACAGTGTAAAAAGAAAATAAAATATAATTTAAATAAACACCCAGTGTCTATATTTGAAATAAAACATGTAAAATCGGTGGAAAGAGTGTAGACTCTGGAGAAAATGTTATTTTCTGTCCTTTTCTGTATAAATTTTCAACAAACTTGTGTCAAGATGATTTTCTATTGTTCTAATAATATTTTATGCTATTTTGCTCTATTTTTAGATATGTTTCCTATTTGTCCTGTTACTTACTCATTTATAAAACTTGTCAAATATTTTGATAACTTTCAATACATTTTTGTAATAAAATATTAGGTAAATACTTTCTCTCCTCATCTCCCCCACCCTCCCCCAGTTCTAGTGCTATGAAAACTTGTGGAAATCAGCCAGAATGACTGCTATGAATTCTGATGATGAATTGCAACAACTATGATGCTCTGCAGTACCCAACTTCTTTTTTTTTTTTTTTTTTTTTTTTCCTCCATTTTTCCATTTAGCAAAAGTAATTTCTAGGTTTGCTATCAAATCTTCATACTATCCATTCAGAGGCTGCAGGCAGGTTAATCAGTATATTACAAACATTTGTGAGCTAAACTACCTCCATTTCAACTAGTCTTGCTTGGTGTAAAGCTGTATTTTTGCTTCCTGAAAATTGATATTAAAGCTCAGCTGGGAATTTTCTAAAATCTATTTTTACTCAGAACTTTCAGTTATGTCAAATATAAAGCTCTTACTCTGCCAGTAAGTAGATCAACAAGTATGCTGCAACGTGTTAGTTGTACAGAGCATACCCCATATAGTAAATCTCCCAACAATTGTGTAATAGCAGCAAGAATCAAAGGGCCAATTTCTGCTTTCAGCTACACTGGATTAAATCCAGAGCAAATCCACCGACTTCAGTGGAGTTACTTGGGATTTAAGTTAGTGTAATAGTTAAACAGAATGTGTCCCTTCCTGTTTAAGCTGTAATTCTGACAGCTACTTATAGCTGAGATTCCTGGGCAGTGAAATGACTGTCAATGAACTTGCAGAAGAAGAGAACATGATGTGAGTTCATGGAATTTTTATTTGCTTAATCTTCAAGTGATAAAGATGAACATTATTATTGTTCTGACCATAGTAAAATATCTTGCTGATGAGGGCTGCACAATTGATAAGACTGTTGTGAAAACAGGGGAAGCTAAGTAAATACTAAAATAATATGCAGTTGGAAAAATCTTTAGGAGCTGAGCAAATCTGAAGGCAAATGGGTTTGAGCAGAATCTAAGACCTTGTCAGCAAATGTGAATAAGAGTTTAATTATTCAACAGAATATTACAAGGATCAATTGATCTTTAACCAACAAGTTCACCAGAAAACAATGGGAATTAATTTCTATATACTTCAGAATTAGAAACAACTAAAGAACAAGTTATAGGAACACAAGAAAAAAGAGAGTGGGAAATCAGAGGTTCTCCAGTGCTGGTATTTAGCCTATATCCTTGACATCCCTTGATATCCTGGCATTTCAACATTTTTTAGTTACAGGTAGCATGTAGCCCAGATCTTTGTGCAAATACAGAAGTTAAAGGAATTTACAGATTATAGTAGTCAAACAACTGTTTCTCTTCCCAGAACTGTACTTGCAGGATCCATCTGTAGTGGAGAACAGACAGCAATTTAAACCTCTGTCAATCCTGTTTCTTCAGCTCAGATTACTGGGCAGCATCTTACTCACTAAATGTAATTATGATGATTGAACTTTATAATCTAGACATCTGTCAGATGGCAATTGGGCTCATTTTTATATGATGCAAATGATTATTGTCTATATATTGACTAAAATTATTAGCCAGATTCTTGGTAAAATGAATAGGAAGATCTTAGAAGAGAGTGTGCCACCAATGTTTTCCCAGTGCCTTTCATTTTCCACTGCCACTGATTATAAATACAGTGAAGACAAACCTGAAAATCCTTTTAAAATAATTCTAAAGTAGTGTTGCATTATCTGTGGGTTTTATGGAAATTTGTGGCCACAGTTTGTGGTTCAATATCCCCTACCTCTAATAACAATAACTCTGTTGTAGGAAATTGACTGATGCTTTGTGAATGATCATTTATTCATAGTTGTAATTATTCTTTTAAGTCTCTGTAGTATATAAGCCCTCTTCCATGATCTTTTATAGAACTACAGGACTAGTTCAAAGTAATAAAATTATTATTTTCTTGCATCTTCAGATTTTTATATTTCTTTTCTCAGACTCGTATGGACTATATGTAAGACTTTAAACTAAAAGGCTCTTGCATTTCTTTTCATATTGATCACATCAAATAACAAAATCCATAGGAAGCTCTCTTAGAAACATATTCTATATTTTATATAATATGATTATACATGCATATAAAAATAAACAGATTTAATAATAGACATTTTTAAAAATACCAAATTGAAGAAATTGCTGTGATTTGTCAAGTTTTTACTTTTTTTTTTTTTAAACAAATCTCTGCTATCCAGTTGCTTATATTGAATTCAAATTAAACCTCAAATGAAGAACTGATACATGTATAAAACTAATGAATAAAAATCGTGTTTACCAATTAGTTAAATCCAATTAAAGCTTAAGCTGATAATTGTATAAGCATCTAGTATGAAAAAGAAAAAATATGCTTAGAGCTGTTGTCTACAGAATGTGTAGGAAGATATTTGTATTGGGAAATTGTTACTGTACTGAGACATCGAGTAAAATGATAATTTCACTGTGGTAAATCCATGATATTGAACTCAGGAGTGGCAATTGCCTGTTGTTGAAATAGTGTTTTCCAACAAAAGAACATCCACAAATCTAAGGGCAGTACTCCCACTCAGGTATCAACATGGGTACATCTGCTACTCAGTAGCAGGTATTATGATGGGAATACATGATTTTCAGAAACTGCAGTTCTATGCTAGCTATCTGGAAGACATCTCTCCAGAAAGGCAGATTATATCTGAATAGTTTGATGTGTTATAATGCAGTACAAAATCCATATTTCCTCAGTTATGACCCTTTCTCATTTCCAGAGTTTGCTTTGACAGCAGGAAAGTTCTCTTCTATTTCCACGTGGCACAGAGCCCAGGCAGTTAGGCTTTTCATGGAGTAAAGTTCGTAACTGATAATTTATAGATGGAGGATATAAACTGTCACTTGCTAAATTTTGGATTGTTTTTAAGGGCATTTCTGAATTGTACAAAATTAACTCACAATGGTATATGATAGTTCTGGTGCTCCACAATATATCTCACCAAACAATAAATGGCGCCTGTGTTTAGTTTCAATATAATATTTGATTTCTTATCATTTATTTATTTATTTAAAAATCCCAGTGATATTATGGTGGCATTAATGGAAAACAGAGAAGCAAAGTAATAAGTGCAATTATTCCCTATCTGCTGGATCTCAGTTAATTGAGGGGTGATAGAGACAGAAATTAAATGCATTTTGTTACATCTGCACCATAATCACAGAGCTTCTCCTTTAATTTAAATACTGAATGAAATAACTGCCTGAGAAATGTTACTCAGAATTATTGCTATTCCTCTCTATAACAGAGTTCACATAGTCATGGCTTCATTAGTGAAGTGGAATGATGTCACTTTATTGAATGCATAATGTTAATACCAATAAAAAGAAAACCTGAGTGAATGAATGTATGCCACTATTGCCATTAGTTCTTTTCTCTCTGTGAGTGCTTTCTTATAATCTAGACTCCTGGACTGGGTTATAGGGCCATGAATGAGGCACTGTATGAAAACCTTTTGCCCAATTTGATAGAAAGGTAAGGAAAACAGAATGCAGGTGCATTTTGCAGGTATGAAGAAGATGACAATTCTTAGAATTCATAGTAGGAAAAGAAGACTCCATTAGTCCTGTGAAAGCTTTTCTGTTCTTTTCCCATCATGGCATGAAGGGTTTGCTTTGCCCCACCAATTTGCTACTTAAGTTTATCTGAAGCAGGAATTGTTGGACGCCTCTGACTTGCAGTAGCCAAATTTGATGCACAGCACATTGAAAAAAACAGTCCTCCTTCTTCAGTGAAGGGTGGAGGATGCTTGGTGTAGATAAGCTGTGGTGTTTATTCATCAGGCAGAAGGTCTGACCTTCTGCCAGGTCTGACCCTCTGCATGAAGAGTCCAGAGGTGTCGGTACAGTTCTTCATTTGGTTCTTCCTTTGTTCCCATTCTTATAGGGACTTTAGCTTTCTTTATTACATTTCTCCTATCTCCTTTATTTTTTCAGCACATATGTTTTTTGCATGTTAGATACCTGCTCTTTGTTCTCTGCTATAACCAGTCCTATTCATTTCTCAGTGTTTCATTGCTTTAGGAACCTGTACTTGACATTTTTGGATCTTTGCTTTCAACCCTCAGGCACTATCCTGTTCTTATAATTTCATGTATGTTCTTATACTATTTTTCTGCTATAATCTTGTTCTTTATTTTGGGGGCCCGTGCTTCTAAGGGAAACTGATGCCAGAATGGCTACCTAACAAAACTTTGTTAGACCTGAGGATCTGTTAGATCCTGAGTCATGATCAGGACTACCCACTTAAGGCCTTGTTTTATTATTTAGTCACCATAATTTGGAGGAAAATTCCATTATTAAAAAAAAAAAAAAAAAAAAAAAAGGACAATCGTCACATGGTCATTATTACTTTTGCTAATTATAAGCCTGTATTCAAATCCATTAGATAATCAGGTATATTGTATATGTGTTTTGTTATTTTTTAAGAACAAAAGTTAAAACAGTATACTAGGACTTGGGAGATTTGTGTTTAGTTCCCAGGTCTTGGCCAAATTCAGGTATGCCCTTGTTGCCTGTTTATATATTGCCTCTACTGTATTTTTTTTTACTTTGTATTCCAAGCTTTTTGATACAGTCATTGTCACATACTGTGATAGCACAATAAGATATCCAGATATTATAAGGTAAGAATAGCAATAAGTATTCATCAAGTAAATATAAATATAGAACTCTTTGACTTAGATGTAATCTAAGAGTCTTTTGTTTCAATAACATATATGAAGTACCAAAGTAGATCTTCCTCTAAAATAATTTTATTTCAAAAAATAGTCTCAGATACTTTTCTTAAATGCTCATAAGAGGCCAATATTTAAGTATATATCCCTCACACATTAGGAGAGAAAGGATTATCAGAGACAGAAAGTGAAAATAAATAGCTCTATTACTTCTAAGTGTTTCTTTTTTGTAAGCAGGAAAGTTACTGGTAAAAGACATGGAAAAATAATAATAAAAAAAATAATAAAAATAATAATAAAAAAGAACAAAATACATGGTCTACAGCATGTCTCTTTTGTATTGGAAAAAGATAAGAGTTAATTTTCTTCAAAGTAGATCATATGGTGCTGTGTTTTGGATTTGTAATGAAAATAGTTTTCATAACACACTGATGTTTTAGTTGCAGAGCAGTGTTTGCACAGAACATTTCACTTTCTTATGCTGCTCTGCCAGTGAGGAGGCTGGGGGTGCACAAGGAGCTGGGAGGGGACAAAGCCAGGACGGCTGACCCAAACTGGCCAAAGGCATGTCCCATACCATATGGCATCATTCTCAGCAATAAAAGTTGGGATATTTGCCCCAAGGATGGGGGACTACTGTTGTTTGGGGACTGGCTTGAATATTGCTTGACTGGTGGCAAACAATTGCGTTGTGCCTTGATTTTTATTATTTTTTTTCTTATGTTTTTATATTTTCTTTCTTTCCTTCTATCCTTCTTTCCTTTCTTCCTTTCTCTCAACCCATGAGTTTTTAACTCATGGATTAACTCATGGGATCACTTCTTGGCCTTATGGTTCTGTTCCCCCCATCTGGATGGGGAAGGAGCGGGGAATGAGACTGCAGCTGTGTGGATCTTAGCTGTTTACCAGGGTTAAACCCCAAGAGGGAATGTGAAAGAGCCTAAAATATCTTGAAATTTTAAATTTCTTCCTGAGGCTCAAGGGTAAGAGCCTTCTTCCTGATCTTTAGGTATTTGTAAGGAGATATTTGAGTTAGCAGTTAAACTATGGTTATGGTTGGTTGGGAGAAATCAGTACTTGTAGAGCACAGTTCATTTGACATATTTTAGATATCCAAAAGAGGATTAACTACACTATTTACTATCAATAGAAGCTATAAAGTGATTCAGATGAAGACATCTATATGATAAATGTCTAAAGTTAGATGAGATGAATCATACTAAAGATCAAGTACTTAAATGCTACTAGAGAATGCCTTAATTTTTGTATGTGTTTTTCCAGTATCATCTATAGAATCCAATGGCCAATCCTATTGCTACATTAGTACTATGCCACTGAATAATTTCTGGCTACCTAAATCCACTAGAACTTCCCACATTTGTAAGAGTCATTAAAATGCACACCAACAGCCAAATTTCTGTTTGTTTGTTTGTTTGTTTGTTTTTGCTTTTTTTTTTTTTTTTTAACAAGTACATTTCTCAGATGAACATAGAAAATCACTGTAAGAGCACTTTTGGGCCACAAAATAATTATTTGTGATCAGGAGAATTTTTCTTTAAACATATAATTGAAGAAGAAAAAGCTGTAGAAGCTTACTTTCTGCAAATTAATAATTGTTCACAATAAAGGTCCTTAATGGCACAATGATATATATACTTTAAAACAAATGTTTGGGCAGAGACAAGATGAATCATTAAACATAATTAAACAAATTGAGATTATCCACACTTCTTTTACTGTACAGAAGACAAATGACCTTCTAAGCCAAGGCCTAGACCATTAGCTATTAAGTAAAAAACAAAAACAAAACATATATATAAAAATAAAAATGCAGCTTGCCCTTTATAATTAAGCTACAGTTTCACAATCCATTGAGGGCAGAGATACATTTGTACACTTACTATGAATCCAAACAGTAATTAGAAATGTGGAAACCATCAGAAAAGGGGAATGTGTTTGCACAATAATTAGAAATACTTATTCTCCACTTTCCCATCTCAATATCTCAATCTACTCAATTTATAGTTAAATAAAAGCATTGCACATTTTAAGGGAGCCTGGTATAGAAGGGTGGTATGCAATGAAATTATAATGGTTTTGTAGGATTTTTCCCCCCCCCCAACATATTCCCCCCTCTTACATATTTTTTACTTTATCTCTGATTTTTCTTTTCTACATAAGGCATTAAATGAGAGTCTGAGTTCCAGCTAGCTTAAATGGGACTGTAGAAGTTTTCAAAGTAGTTTTATAGCCACTTTGGGTCAAGATGAAAAACAAGCCAACAATTTTGTATGTACAGGGATGTAACAGGTCTTTTACATTTACCTGATCTATATTTTTATCTCACACTGGGAAAGAAGTATTAGAAGAGGTTTTAAAGGTAATGAATAGGAATTAGGAGTTATATGTCTCACTGTCCTTTGTGCTTTGGAAAATATCTCCTCCAGTGTATTTGAGGCTTGATCTAGCTTCCACTGAGATCAGTGAGAGTCTCATATTGATTTTTAGGGAGAGCTGGATCAGGCCCTTGTTACATTAGCTAAATCCTGACTAGACCAATATGTGTATGAACTGGCAGTGATCACCATCACATCACTGAAGATGAAATGTTAGCTTTAAAAACCACTGTGATGTCTATTCTTTGGCAGAAAGGGGGAAAAAAAACACACAGTTGTGCATGTACAGGGGAAAGATGAGGTGCTGCTGGCAGTGCTGACAGTTTGGATCCTGTACAATTAGACTTTTGATCATCACTTCACCAGTCCAGCAAAGATATAAAATCATAGTTAGTGTGTTTCTGCACATAATGAGATAAGTAGAAGTTTTTAGTTAGCCATTCAGTGCAGACATTTCTACTGACCTCCTGCAGGAAATAGGTTCTTGATGCAATCTCCTATTGATTGAACTGCCAGACATTAACTGATGGCCAGCCTTTGAAGGATACTGTTTTAAGAAACCTTGTGATGCTCTTTCACAATTCCTTGTCATATGCTTAAACCTAAGATATGAAGGAGAAAAAATGATGGAAATTGAAATAGTGTCATACGCATTTCACTCTCTCATTAGGACCAAAATGAAACAAGTGGGATCAAGAAGCTAACATAAGACTTTGTTTTTTTGAACAGGGAGGGCACTGCCTACATATTAAGACAAGGAGACATTTATTGTACATTGATCCACATCTATTCTGGGCTGTCTGTGGAGCAGGCTGGCCAAATGCCAGCCCCTGTCTCTGCCTATTGACATTTTCTATCATAAGGACCAAGCAAAGTTTTAAAATTGGTCTAAAGGTTTTGTATTGAAATCATAAGACATCATGGAGAAGGCTCTTAATAAGAGTTCAAAAAATTATGAACTAGAAATAATAAATAGTATGATGGCAAAATATATCAAAGTACTTAAAAGTATGTACATGTACATGTATGTCATACATACATGGACATATATGTCCCAAAATATGTATGTCCACACTTCTACTGACATTAATGAAAACACACCAGTGAAAATTATTCTGGATCTTGGCTGGAAACTGATACATCTACAACTGACACAGATACATCACAGTACCTAATGTTTAGTGTCAAAGGAGGAGAAACTCTGCCCAGTTTCTAATAGAAGTGGGACTAGATTAGAATTCAGAGATTAAATAAAGCATTAAAGGACAACTTTTCAGAAGTGGAGTTTTACCACAGGAAGAGTGCAAAAGAAATAAAATATCATTCAAATTCCTTCATGATTTAATACAGAAATTTGTAGTAATTCTCTAAATGTGTTTAAATTTCCTAAATACTTTTATTATTATTATTATTATTATTATTATTATTATTATTATTATTATTATTATTATTATTATTATTATTATTATTATTAAAAAGGTTTAATTTCTGAGACATAAAACCCTGGTATATGCCAAACTCTAAGTGCAAATAGCATGGCAGTGAAGCTTATAGAGGATGAAAGCAGAACACAGATCTTACTCTTAAATTGAATTATACCCCTTACAATCATTTAAGATTGGTCAACTACAAGGAAAACTACAAGGAAATCCCCCTAGCTCATGAATACTGTGCTTAAAAAATAGAAAAAACTTTTTTTCTTTACACATTCTCAGGATGATGTTTTTATTGCTTGAAGTATTTAGAAAATCCCATTAATAGTGTTTTTTTTTTTTTTTCTCAAACTTTATTATTCTTGAAAAAAATCATAAATTGCAACTAAGTTACAGTCATTCATTCAAAAAATTAAAATTAAAAAATCCCATAATCCCATTGCATTGGGATTCATTACCCTTCTGTATAATATCAGTCAAGAAAAGTAAGAAGTGGGTGCTGACCAATACATTAAGAGTTATTTAGACAGATCCAGGAACCACTGTATCTGAAAGAACAAGTTTGTAGTAAAAATAAATGATGATTTCATTGGAAGAATATATTAAACATTTTGCAGATGATTTCTAACCTAGAAAGAGTCACGATCCCACAGCTTATTCAGTACATATGGATATTATGTCCATACAGAACAGCTTGCAAGATCAGTTTAGATCTGTTAGACATATGATATACTTAACTGTTGGAACAGACAGCTCTGATTTGAGTATAATCCAGAATGAGAAGCAAACCATGGTATCATTTTATGCAAGGTGATGATATTGAGGACCACCATGTTATGGTTTGATTTGTAGCTTTAATATATACATTAATAGACATTAATAGAAACACTAAGTGTAAAGAAGTAACCAAGAAAGGGCAATTTGTCCCTTCCTATGATATGCAGTTTCATTTTATGGAAGCAATAGTTTTGCATTCTGTATTTTTTAAGGAGGTATTTAGTGATTGTGCACCATCAGCTATGATCATTGTGATCACATTTGCTTGTATGACAGAGAAATCTCATTTCTAGCTGTCTCTAGGTAATTTCTAGCTTTTCAGTTTTACTTTTAACGTAACCATGTAGTTCTATCGGCAAGTTTGGTATCATGATAGGGGCAGCCCCAACTGTGAATTTTGCACCCTCTGTGTAATGTGGAGTTGTATTTTGTGGGTAAAACATGACTGCTACAGAGGCAAGCAAGACCAGTGAAGTGTGACTTCGCTGATGGACAGGCTATTCCACATTTTTACATAACATGTTGCATTAATGAAGGAGATTGTTAGAAAAAAGGATAATGCAGCATCTGTTGTGTATAGTAGATTTCTGAAATAATTCAGGTTTGGAACGAAGGTGAGCATTTGTCTCAGATGATGAGGGGCCCACTGGAGCTTATTGCTGATCCCACCAGCCAGTGGCCTGATTCATTCCTGCTGAGCATTGATTAATTATTCATCATCTGGTTTAAATGCCATTATTTGCACAAAATATCAGACAGTGCCATAAAATATAATCTTGTCGACTACATATGAAAGCTATCCAGTGCCCTCTGTGGCATGCAAATTCTACAGCCATTTACTTCCTACTATGCAAGCACTGAAAGTATGACAGAGCCATCTGGAGTGCTGAATCTCTTAAGAAAAGATGAGCAATTTAAAAAAAAAAAAATCCACCAACAACATGAAATAAGAACTTTAGTATCAGCTTTCCCCCATTAGCTCAAAACAACGTGTAAGTCAAGAGGCATGAAATGTATTAACGGATTCAGAAGAAGACAACCCGTTGGCATTGTCATATTCCTCATCTGCAGTGCAAGTAACACTCAGTATCAACTTCATTTCATAACAGTTAAATGGCATTTGTCACTGTTAGATGTGACAGTCTTCTGTTCTGCTCCTCTGCCTTTTTGAACTGTGAGTTCATTTGCTAGTACATGTCAGTGAATCAATTATTTTATGACTCCATTTTATATTTCCTTTTTTTTATTACATTACAAGCAGTGGGAAGGGAAAAGGAAAGCTGCTCCATAAATCAGCTTGGATAACCAACAGTTAGAGTGCTACAGCATACCTGCAGTGATCGTATCCTTGAACCAGAGGCAGAACAGAAATGTGCTGTGAATTAAAAATAAACAAACCAAATGAAAAGAAGCACTATCCAGAAATAGTGGAATTTATTTAGAGATGTAAGAAATATTGTTGTTTACAACAGCCATTTAATGGTTGTTCCATGTACAATGGCTGATCCATGTACAGGACAGAACCTGGTCTGCTCCCACCCTTTTATGCTGAATATGATTCACAGAACTTTTTAGTGCTGTATTTCTACAAAGTCAGGTGGTTTTTATCTCCTTTTTCATCCGATGATAAACAGAACAGTAGGATTATTAGAATATCTGTATATTCTCTTAACATTTCAGAAATTACACAATTGGCTAGTAGAAATATGTTTATTTTCAGGTGAGAGAATTTTATGGTACAAAAATGGGCAGGATACTTTTGCTAACCTTCTCTGCTTTGAAAATTGCTGGAGAATACTGAGTGAGTCACTGTAGCAGGTGTCATGAAACATCTGGGGAGTAAGAAAATGTGTCACTGCAATGTAGGATATTTAAGACAAAACCCAACAGGCTGCCAAGCATGGGGAAAAGCCTTGGCTGTTGCATTCTATTCGGCTTCTTTGCTGCCAGGTTTTAGTCTGTACCTACAGATTTTGTTTGGAGATATCTTGTGCGATGATGCTTAGGAAAAACAGAATGCCCTTAACATACTACGAGCATGTAATATGCCTTACCTGCTGTTATGAAGATCATTAACTTCAGGTGAGTCAAGACAAGAAATCAAATTCTTTCCATAATTTTGAGGATGAAAAATTCCAAATAGTTCACAAATAGAAATGTCAGTTGAATTACTCTAGCCTTATATTAACATAATAATAACTACACACAAATGAATGCATATAAAATACACAAAATATCCAAAAGAACAATAGTATTTGTTTAAATAAGGTACTGAACTCAGCCTTTCATAATACCATATTCTACTAATATCCATACGCACACATCATCCTAGAATATTTCTGTTGTAAAATTTCTGGGACATATATCTGTAGAAATACACATTAACATAATATGCAATGATGAACAATGTGCTCACTGAATCAAGAAAGGAGTCATCTAGGAATGAAGACGCTCTCTGAGAAACAAAAAGAGCTTTACGCTACCATCTTCTTGTACTGACAGACTGCCTAAGAGAGAGGAATTAATAATTTTTATTTTAACTTGAGGACATGTAGTAGTATATCTGGGTAGGCTCAGGATTGTGCTGTGTCATTTAGCTATTCCGACTAGGCTAATGTGAGTTTCCCGTTTCTGAGACAGAAACGGGATGTTGCACTGTGCTTTATTGCACTGTGCTGTGTACATGCTGTGTACAGTCTCGTCCTTTCTCAAAGCTACTTGCTGGCATTTTCTACACAGTTCTGCCACTAACTATTCAAAGTAAGAAATTTGCTCCTTAATGCTTTTTCTTGGAAGCACAGGTAAAGCATGAGAAAATGCATTTGTGCCTGACAGTAAACTGCAGCAGCAATCCTTGAAACCAAAGCTAAATCTCCACCACTCATTAATGAAGTAAAATTACCACAGAGACTTCATGATTATTATTTCTTCTTTATCTAAGAATACTGTAGGATGAGAGTATCCCTGAGCTGCTTATTCTGCACAGTAGCATTTGTTTACTTTCCCTTGCCTTCTCATGAGGTGAAACAACCTCCTTCCCCCCTCCTTTGGCCCTATATGTCTGTGTGCTTCAGCCATCCCACCACCTTAATGAGTGTTCATTGACTCTCTCTCAGTTGTTGACATTGCATTGCTACTGACAAGGCCCCAGACTGGATACAAGACATGATCTGCTGAGGGCCAGATAGAAGGCAATAATCACTTCCTTCAAACTGCTGATAATGTTCTTACTAATTAATGCAGCCCCATATAAAGTTAGCCTTCATTGTAGCACCAGCACACTGTCACTGGTGACTTTGCAAGGATGTTCATTACTGGGTGGCTTTACTGCTGGCTCCTCTACCATTGCTTGGAGCAGGTGTGGGGCATTATGGTTACTGCATGTTGGTTTAAAGAAGCAGAGCCAAGGAGCAGGAAAAGGAACAGAGATATCACCCTTACTAAGAGAAGTTTGAAAATCAGCTTATTCAGAGGTACTCATGAGCACCTAATATGGTATCTCCTGCCCTTGCTGTGACCTGTGTGAGCTCCAGGTAGAACTACAGTACTTGCAAGAAGAAGGAAGTGGTGGGAACTATTTTAGTGAGAAGCTATTAAAAGATGGCAGTAGTAAACCCTTTTGTTTGAGGACATCAGATAGTACTGATGTCTTGCACAGAATAAAGGCAAAGCATTAAAGGAGGAGTGCAGGAGACACTGCAGTACTTGCAGTACTAACATCCTGTTTAAAAAAAAAAAAAAAAAAAAAAAGATTACAATGCAAAAACAGTGACATATTGTGAAACCTTTAAATTGAATTCATAAAATTAAATTATTTTTTATTTCTTCTGGATGGGTGCAATGTATTCTCAGAGAAAACAGAAAATCAGCAAAACATCCACAGCTGATGTGTTGTTTAACACTTGTATTTTAAAAAGGAAATAAATGTGTTAAAAGCAGCTCTTAGTGAGACTTTGCTGTCAAAAATGGGGACTCATCAGCATGGTGATCCTGTGATATTGTGTATAATTGATAGATTGCTAACTAATATTTTTTTTAACGATTACCATTCATAAATCGTAGATGTGCAGATTATGCTTAATACAAACTTAACCACGAACTATTCATCCATCCAAGCACCTCTGGTTTTAAGGTACTCAAAACTGATAGTTCAAGACCTTCTGTCCTTAAAGGTATCCATCCAGGATCAGCAAGGGCTAGCTGCTGCCCAAGGGAGTTGGGATCCAAGACTGACACCAAGGCGGGCAAGATACCTGACTGACAAGGGCACAATCCTAATTGTACACAAGTGAGGTGAGCAGGGCGGGTGTGAGAATGGAAACCACCATAAGCCTCAGTCCAGGAAAGGCAGACAAAGCCACGAGCTGCAGGTAGTGCATCCTGACATCATGGGCCTAATGCCACAGAAGAAAATCTATATCCACATAGTCTTGAGTTTTTAGAAGACATTTCTATGTCAAAGAACTTGGAATATGAACAAATTAGTTGTGTTGAAGGTTAAGAAGAGGTCTGAAAGAAGGGTAGGAGAGTTCAGGTAAATCACAGAAATTACTGTTTTTACTGGAAGGGTATATGTACTGACATAGATAATTCTAAAATGTAAAATGCAGGAGAAAGAGAAGGCTTAAATACATTAATGTATACGATTTTTATTTTTAAAATAAATATGCTTGCACTGAGCATTTCTGGAAGTAGGTTGATTATGGTCTTTGTCCTGTAAGGTACTGAATACCTTAACTTCTGACACTATGGCATGAGGCTGTTTGCTACAACATAGAAATGTCCAGCCTCCTCAAGTGCTGTAGTCCCACAACAACCCAACAACCTTTGCTCAATTATTACCAATTAAAAATAAGGTGAATTCTCTTCCTGCTTCCAGTTCAGGAAATAAATTGAGCTCACAAAGTGCAGAACAAGCATCTTGTTTTCTCCTTGCAATCTGGTTTATTCAGATACTTAAAAAAAAGTAAACCTACTCCACACACAATCAAACTGCAAACTGCATTTCACTTGTGTCACTTTGTCGATACTTCCATTCTAATCTCAGCCAAATGGACTCAGAGATTTATACAGCATATGGACACACAGAAGTAAACAAACATAACGCAGATAAGGTGTGCTCTCTGACTTGCATTGTCTGTGAGGCAATGGAATGAGATAAGAACCTGTTCTGCTGTTACCCAAGCACAGAAATGTTCTGTACCCCTTAGTGCAGAACTAGCTCCCACCATGTGAGGAAGAAGAATCTACACTCATAGAAATCCTGTATATCCATGATCTGTCAGTCTAGGAAGAGAAAGAGACTGTCAGAGGGAAAAACAAACAAACAAACAAATAAATAAATAAATAAAATGTTTCAAGCATAGGTAGTAGACTGTTTTAGAGAAAACATTTAAAAAGAAACATGAAATACCATTTTGCATGCAACTTTGCCTCACATCAGCTTCAACTCTCCCTAATCCATGAATCTATGTACTTTACAGCCTGGTACAAAGCCAGGGAATATTGCTTTCAAACGTGGTACTTGGTACCATAGCTGCTGGAACTTGGCAAAAGAGTTTGCCAAGAAACTTTGGCTGACAACAATACAACAATCTGTGTTGCAAATAGTCAGAGGGATGCAAACACACAAGGTTATAGAATTTGCTAGTAAAACTGCAAAATGATATGTGATGAAGGTGTTTAGCATCATAGAAATTCATCAGGATCTACATTCAGTCTCATTAGCTTTCTCCAGATCTGTTGAAGAACCTGAATGTCATGAACACAAACAATTTGCATAAGAAATGTCCAGGCTTTGAATTGGAAACAAGATTAAAAGAAGAAACAGCTGTGTGTAATTGTCCATCCCCTGTGGAGATTAATATCACACATTACATGAAAAATCAGATTTGGAAATGAGGTTAACAGAAGAATTAACCAGAAGAGGGAGTGAGCAATACCTCCTACATAGTTCTCTGTTCATAGCCATGTCTTTACTGCCGTTCAGAGGCTACTCTGTCTTGAAAAATCATCCTCAAGAGGGCTGCAGGATTTGTTACCTTGCTACATTTAACACATTTACTAACGACAACAAATTGATTTTTATTTATCTGGAAAAGCAAACCATGGTCTTTCCCCCCTAATATTTAATCCTCTTCAGCAGTGTAAATAATGAGAAAGGCACTTGCAGATCTGATTAACCTGCAAGTTCCTTTCTTAGCAATGAGCGATCAATACAAGTACCAACTCAGTTAAATAACCCTTATCACTTGAGCCTATGGCTGCAAGAACATAAGTATATGTTATTTTTTTTTATATATACATAATAATGATTAAAATGTAGTATAGCTCTGAAAAAAAATTAAAAAAAAAGAAAAAGAAACAAAAGATCCAGCTTCTGTAGTCTTCAAGAATTCTTTGGTAGTCCAGCCATGCATGAGGTGAGAAGTTTTCCCCTCCCGAGAACCCAGGGGACTTGTTTTGCTGTTACCATTGTCCTCATAATGTAAATCTTCTTTTTAGAAGTACATCTATGGAACTTAGTGTTCTTACAGAATGCTGAAATGTCAGCTTCAATCAGATGAAAGTCTTCTAATTATCTGCAGAATATGGGAAGAAAGCATGCCATGTTGACCTATCAACATTTTAAACCCAATCTGAAAAGCAATCTTTTTAGACCGTAAGAGTAACTCCATTTCCAAGCTAGTAGTTCCTTGGCTGGAACTACTGGTGGGGACCTACAGATCATTGTCAAACGTATTGAAACTACTGTGGCTATTCTGGAATGCACTTTACTATTCAGTTCTCTCTGAAATTAGATGTCCAGGAGTTGAAGATCGGGCTCCCATAACAACTCCATTTTCCCTTGGAAGCATTGCTCAGATCACATCCCTATGGAGGCTTCAATAAAGGGAGTTACCTCCTTGTGATACAGAGCAGTGATGGTTTAGGCATATTGTCTTTTGACCTCCTTCAGTTCAGTAAATATGATGTGTCAGCTGTGTAGCACAGATTCACAATATAATTGGTTAGACATACTTGGAAACAGGTTCATTGTATTTACTGGTTTGAGATTTCCAGACTCAAACAGCCTGGGCTGCTGGACATCTGGGAACTGATGGCTTAATGCCTTCTGTTGAAAAGGCTGGTAAATTTGTGTCACATGTTATAACAGATGATACTTGACTAGGAAACAGGTCCTTGAGCTCAAGAAGAAGGCTGTCATTAGACAGAGTGACTATGCAGAAGTTGCTGCAATATCTCCTAGCTTGCAAGCTGTCTTACGTCCCTGATAATTCAAAGGTGAGGGGTTCTGTACTGTTCATAGCACAAACATGATATTCTCTGTTCTCTTAAAACTAGTGTTTAGCTTTATAAAACAAAGCTGGTCATATCCTGCAGCTAGATGACAGGTACTAAAAACTGATGAAACAAAATACTTCTCTGCTCACCCCCATGAAGGATATTTAATTTAAGCTACTAACATACTAGGATACTATTAGGTATGATTAGGAGTGACACACTGTGGTGATTTTTAGGAAGTATTATAACTTTATACAACCCCCCAGTACTCATACTTTTGGACAATATAATCAGGAAATCATGGTATTCTTTGCACGTACAGAATAGTTTAATTCTGTAGAATAAATACCTTATTCCTTATAAAAGGCCGAATATGTCATGTCTAGCCTGATTCTTCTGTCATGTTGGCTCATCTTTGTTCAGGTGTCTGCTCACTTCCCATATATATGAGTACAAGACTGGAAGCCTTCTAAATGCATAACTCTTTAGGTCAGAGTCAGGAATTGCAAAGGTGAAGACAGCAGGTAGGCAAACATCCTCTGTCAACCCTCTCTCTCTTTCATTTAACTCAGTTCTTTTTCCTCCTACCTCTTTCAACTGCATCATATTGATTTCTAGCCCTTAAAAATCTTCATGCTTTTGGATCGGAATCATTCATTGACTACTTGCAGTTTGAGAAAACTGTCTTTGATTGCTGTGCAGAGAACATTAAGCCTTATATAGCTTTTCTGAAGAAATGGTTTAAAAATGACATAAAAATCTTTGTTTTAAGTCAATGAACAGTCCAAAAGTCTTTAGCAGCATAACAGCTTGGAAAGAGATCTGGAGGATGGAGAAAGCAAGTTAAGTAGCAAGTTGAAGTAACAATATTAATTCACAGATGGTCAAACAAGAATTTATAGAATTTGATTTTTTTAGCCAGTCTTTTGAAAATATTAAAAAAAAATAAATAAAAAAATTGGGGGGGGGGGGAATAATTTTAACTTCATCACTTCAAAGAATAATGAAGGTGCTTGGTCACCGATTATAAACTCCTTAACAGAGTAAGTTTAAAGGAATGTGTAGAAGGAGAACACTTCCATAGTCAAGTTGTACTGAAAGAAGAACAACATCTTCAGCTTCAAATAAACCATGTAAATTATGGTGATTATATGAACCAGTTGTCTAGGCCTCTCAACATTCAGTAGCTCTGACTCTGTTAGAGCTACTGCAAGTAGCTTAAGTTACTACAGTAACTCTATCTCTGTTAGAGTTCCTATCTCTTACAGCAATCTTTGTCCATGATCCCAAACAGAAAGCCCTGAAGCAATGTATATTAATTTAAATGAAATCCTTTCAGCAATTTGAATCAGAATTGTTCTGCTTCTCTGGTAATGAATACAAGGAGATTTCAGAAAAGGAGTTACAGCTGCTGCTTGGCTGAATATTCAGGGAAGCAACAAAAATGACTTTACACAAGAGACAAACTCGTCTTCAGGTTAGTCCCTTTACACTGAAGCTAAATAGCAAGTTTAAAATTAGGCCTTCATAGCTTGAGAATTTTGACCATTGTCAAATGCTCAGGAAAAGCATACTGAAAAGATTACCTTTAACGAAGAATTTAATGTATCTGTGTGCAATATGCATGCAAAATTGAGACCTTGATATAGCTCTGTTCCTCCCTGGGTTTTCATTTGGTCCCGTTTAATGATTTAATTGGCCTCCCCTCAATGTGGGTTGTTACAGACCTGTTGTGGCCTGCTGGTGACAGTCAGGATTGCACTTCTACAACAGGGTTTTTACTTCTGGGGGACAGCTGCTCTTCTAGCCTACTGCTAGTGAATTTGGATAGAAGTCCCTTCAGAAACTGCTTCCCTGAACAACTTCATATCTGTCTTTCAGTCAGTGGCTTGAAAAATGCTGTGGTTTTAGGAGCGCTGGTGAAGTGGATTCACTGAGAACAAAATGTTGCCTGAAAATGTCTGTTTTCTGACCAAGAAACAGGGAAGTTCAATGAAAACCTACATGTTTTGATACAAAGATGCTCCCAGGGCAGTTTTCAGCCAAGACTTATAAAGCCTGCAGCTCTGGTTGATGCATCTCGGAGCCCTGGAAACTCTGGCATTTTCAGAGCCCCTGGCATGAAGCTGTGAAAGACTTAGTCAGATCCTAAATTATCAAGTCTTTACTCTTGCAAGGAGTTGGGAATCTGGACACCTTGAGATTAATTAAATATAATCCACTTTGGTGGGTTCACACTCACTTTGGCTTACTTAGAAAATACATTTTCATATTTCCAGCCTACTAGCTCCACTTGAATGAGTGGTTAGTTTGGAGTTGAAGCAAAATGATAAGAAAATCAACTGCTTCTTTTTCATGTTTGGGCCTGTTTGTGAATGAGAAGCAAATCTGTATTAATTTATAGACAAATGAAACCACTAATTTCCCCATGAAAAAAATCTTTAGCTCACATGGACATGAAGAATACTCACCAAGATGTAGGAATTTTTCCAGCTTCCACAAAACTTTTTCTCTTCTCACTTTTAATCAGAAGAATGCTTTGAAACACACAAGTTAGATCAGGCTTAAGATAATCATTGTATCGGTCTGTAGCACCAACTGGGACTTCCCCTGGCTTCTGGGAAGTTGCTAGGCTACTATCTCAAAAAGACAACTCACTTGATTAATTGCAAATACAGATTGCTTTATGAAAATTTTAATACATTTATAACAACAAAGTCTAAGTGAAATAGCAGGCTGATTACTAGAACTTGCAGTATTCCCTGGATACAGGATTAAGGAACAAAAGTACAGCTTTTTAAAAGAGATGCAGTCTGCACTGACTTCAAGTCCTCCTTTCACTGGTGAGGTATTACCATGCTATTGGTAAATTGACATTTAAAGAAAACCACAGAACATTTGTTTTCAGAGCATGATATTCAAAATAAATATTACCTCACTCACTTTTATGTATTAATATAACTGGAAAAGAACTGCTGTAATATTCTACCCCAAATCTGCCTTGGAGGAGAGCATATGTCTGGTATGTGCTTGCACTGAATGTCAGACTGCTGATACTTTGCTTTTTCATTAAATATATTATTACTTGAAATTCTTCAAAGGGCTAAGCAGCTTTCATTCCCCAGATTATGCAGTGATTTTATGAATAAATGTAATATGGTAATACATAATGATAATTACAAATATATATATATATATAAAGATTTAAGCACCTGGTTTCTTATGAGTAGACCTTTTTGGAAAGGATTTTAACTTCCATGAAATTTGTAGACAAAAACTGGTGAAAAAAGTCTTTGAAATGTTCTTTGCTATTTTTTAGGCTTTTTATTTTTAAAAATATATCTATTGATGTTTCAATTTTGCTTAAAGATCTGGCAATATTTAAAAATACTTTATGAAGTTTTTTAAAAGCT
Organism: Anas acuta; assembly: GCF_963932015.1. Taxonomy (NCBI): domain Eukaryota; kingdom Metazoa; phylum Chordata; class Aves; order Anseriformes; family Anatidae; genus Anas; species Anas acuta. Next base: position 28,309,145 of record NC_088980.1, on the reverse strand, counting down.
ACCTAAAGAAGCAAAGCAAAACATTTTCAAGCAACTTTACAAGTAAATCTTTACATAAGCAGCAGGCATCTGCTCAACCTGCTTCTGATTGTTCTGAAGGCTTCATTAATAACTTGTATCTCCCTATAAACACCCCCCCACACCCTCCCACCCCCCGCCCCAGTGTCTCAATGTGATTTGGAAGCAGTTTGAATTGTAGTTTATGGTCACAACAACGGGAATGCATTAGGCTTTCCAACTGGTAGACCCCAGTTAAGTGAGGGGATGGCAAAAAATGAGCAACCTGCAATGAACTGAAGGAGCAGGTGAGGGAGTAACAGCACAGCACAAAGCTTCAGTGAGCAAGCAACAGAGTTGAAAACATTGAAAAAACTCTGGAAGGAATACAGCCTTTAAAAATCAAACCCAAAGAGCTTGGAAACACTGAGAAGTTACAGAGATTAGAAAATGAAAGCATGATTAATCAGTAATGTAAGGCGGTCTTGAGGATCTGTAAACTGTGTATGATCGTATGGTTTGGGAGATGGTATGCTACAAACTCCAGTTTATTAATATTCTAGGCTTTGAAATATTCTTGGCTTTGAAAGCCAAGGAAATAAAAGTCATAGGTCCTCTTCAGGGGTTGAAGTTAGTGGGAAGAAGCAAATGCACTTTTCTGCTAGCTCACATTAGATCATGGCAGTGAGGGACACAGCATCTTTACTTGTAATTTGTTAACGAAATGAGTAACCTTATATAAGATGGAGAAGAATGACTCTACTCCTATTTCATACCCCACGGAGGTAGAAAGCTTCTTAGTAGTCTTCTTCTCAGCCTTATGACTGTGAAGAAGTTTGAGAATTGTAGCACATAGGGGCTGTTTTTTGTGGAGACAAAATTGAAGAGATGTGACTAGGGCCTGTGGATTCTAGTGGTAAATAACAAAGGAAAGGTTTGTTGAAATATTAAGGTAAGTTTTAGGTATCAACAAGAATATACTTTGGCAAAGTTCTAAAACAGGTTTTGAAGCACTTTGTGTAACAACCAAGAATATATTCTAAATGAATGATGTTTGTTTGTTTGTTTGTTTATTTATTTATTTAAAAGTTAGAATTCATTGATATATTAAAAAATGGTCTGGTTGCAAATACTACTCTGGGTAGGTGAAAGGAGAATTAAATTTCACTTTTTCAGAGATAACTTTTTATGCTAAACCGGGATAACATTTTTTAATAGAACAGAAAAATCCATATTCTATAATAAAAGATTCAGCAAACTTAGAGGGCTGTGAACACTTGTTTTCTGCATACACAAACCAGGTGTTTGCAGGCAGCTAAGGATAAACCTGTTGTATTAGATGCATTTGCGTTTCTACTTACAGTTTGAATAATCAGTCACACAAAATTTTTCTTTAGGGTGCTAAACATAATGTTAGACAATAAAATCACTTTGCTATTGCAACTTTTTTGTTTCCTATTTTCATATATTGTTTTTTTTCCTGTAGATTTTAAGACTTTTTCAAGTCTTATTTTAAAATAAAATTGAATTTATTTTTGAATGATTTACAGCCTGTTTTTTAATGGCTCCCCTATGCTGGTTTAGAATCTAAAACATTAGTTTTGGGTCTGGAAAACATTTGCTAGACTTCGCTTCCACCCTTTTCTTTTCATGCTTTAAAAAGCAAGCTGAATATTCTTTCAAGTAATCTCAGTGTTTTATGAATTATTATAAAAATTAAAGAAGAGTCACAGGAGAAAATGTCATTTTTAACCCTTCTGTTAGTATTTTGACTGTTCTGTTTGCAATTCTTGTTTGCAGCTGTCAGCTCTGTTGAGTATTACAGTTTGTAATGAAAATGTGGATGACTTACACAGAAGTCTGCAAAATCAATTCCTGCTTTCACAAAATAGCATTTTATCTGGTGTTTCTGAAACTGGATTTTCTAGTTAGCATCGTTTAAATGTATTTGGCTTCAGTTGTAAATTGCTTGAAGGAGATAGGTTTTGGATTCTTACTGAAAATGGTATGACTCTTAACATCTATTTAAAAATGACAGCACAATTTTCTTATGTTTGAGTTCATTCTTTGAGTGCTATTGGAGATGGACAAGAAGACACTAATGAATCTCTAAAATCTTAATTTTGAGGAACAGATTTTTTTCCCACTGTAATTGTATAGAAAGTGAAGTGTTGTGAGCTGAACAAGTGGTAGAAATCTTTATACGGGCATTCTCTAAAAGCAAGTTAAAGAAGCATGCATCAGAAGTGGTTAGGTAGATTTAATGCTGCCTCAGCATAAGGGGATGGAGTAAGCGATTTTTTTGGTTCACTTTATTAATTTTATATTTTCAACACATGTTGTTATGAGGGTGTGACTTGGAGCAATCTTTGGCATTCTGTCTAACTTCCAAGCTCTGGGTGGAAGAGCAGGACCAGATGACCTTGTGATAGGTCCCTTCCAACTAAAGTTGTTATATGACTCTACGGGGTTTTGTGAATTTATGCATAGGGATATAAATTTGTAATGCACCATGAATTTTCTTTCTGTTTACTTACCACTGTTTTGGTATCTTATTTATCATAATTTTTGTATTAGCTGTAGTCAGATGTTTTCTATTTGAATAAATATATATATACATGCACACAGATACCTACTACACTCACACATATATTAAAAAGTGGCATTATATCCTAGTTCAAATGGAGAAGAAAGAAATCTATTTCTGTAGAATTTTTCAGGTGAGGAGGTTTAGGGATTTAATATTCTGAAAACAAAATAATTCAGTTGGGGAATGTCACATTTCCTATTGGAAATATAAGGAAGCCTAAAACTTTTAAGAAACCCTAAATAATTTATCTTATTATGCATGGACCACAGTAAGGTATATGAAAGCATGAAACAGCAGTTTCCTAAACATCTCCAGTCTGTAGAGGGACAGACAAAGAATGCTTCCATCATGCAGTGATACAGTGCAGCCAGTGCTTATTTTGTCTTTTTTCCATGTTAGTTTACTGAGGTGCAGTTAGTGCAGCAGCATTAAACAAGCCCTAAGAAAAACATCTGAGTCTACCTAAATTTAATAAATACATACAAAAAGAATTCACCAAAAATCGATTATGTGTTAAGAAATTCAGGCCAGCAATCCAAGTCCAGTCAACCAGTGCTGACAATATCTGGCTTTCAGATTTACGTCTATAATGATTGTTAAAATCTAAAGGACTTTATTGTCAGGTAGCATAAATCAATGTAACCTCACCAAAGTCAAATTTTAATGGAAACAGAAGGAACGAGCTATTCTACTGAATACTGAGATATATTGACAATATCCTGCTTATTTTTCTGCATACTGCTTGTGACACAGAATAAAAGCCACAGTAAAAATTGTAGCATGTCAGATTACTTGCTCCTGTCTGAACCCCAAATAAATAACTATTACAATCTTTCTGACCTTATGCTTATATTCTTTGTATACTCTGCCACTATTTTATCCTTGTTCAAGCAGTCAGAATTTCCCACAAAAGCATTTTGTAGTCACTGTGGAAAAGCCACTGTAAGAGATTTAAATAATATCTCCACCAAATAAATGTAAAAAGACTTATTATTGTGTTGAATAGAATGAATGCTTACTGTGCTGCTTCACTGCTGCTAATAAGCCATATCGAGTCAATTTACTCTGTCCGTTCAGTAGCCTGAAAGTATCAAACCTGCAGCTTCAGTGCTGGTTTCATTGCTAGGCTGAAAAGGTGGCAGCTGCTGCAGTAAGGGCTTTCACTTCCTGAGCAGTTGCAGTGAATACTTCCCTCTGAATCTCTGTGAAGTCTAGGGAGAAAACGTTCACTGTCATCAGGTCAACAACATGAAAATAATGTTTTGATATGCCTTTGCATTACTACTGTTTCTCTCTCTTTAGATAATACTTACAAGTAAAAAAAGATGACCCTTCCTTCTTTTATATTGCACAGGAAATTGGAAAATATGTATTATATCTGGAAGACAAATAGCAAAAGTCAGACCTGCAAACCAAATAGTGGGTGTTAGTGTTCCTGACATTTTGCAATAAAATGTTTTAATAAGCATATGCTACCTGCAGTGTAATTCCTCTGTAACTAGAATATAACTACCTTTTTTTTTTTTTTTTTTTTTTTTAATCTTTAATGACCACTATCTGACATAACTTTAAGGTAATGGATGAAGTATTACAACTACCCCACTGTCTTGTCATGGCATATTTTTAAGACCCTTGTTACATAAACGATATATTTTCTGAAATTTGGCTTGAATTGTTCTCTGTCACACTGAAAAACCTATTACCAGTCATTTAATAATATTTCTGGTCTTCCTTTCTTTAATCTTACTCAATTCTAATTACAACTGTATTATAATTAATGCATTTTTATTATGAAGTATATATTTATATGGTATTTTCAGCTTTTGTATATCTTTTTACTATCAAATCTTAAGCAGAATATGGAAGTGGCCATTAAATTCAACTGCACTGGGAAGGATGGAGGATGATAAATTCATTCAGTGTGGTTTGCACTTGGAAAACAAATCTTTCTAGTCTAACAATTCAGCATTAAGGAATAGGACAAGCAATAACAAAAAGTGTATGCAGACTCTAGTTCATTAATTCAAGGATTACTTAACTTATTAATAATATTTTTGAAGTTTAAACCGTTAATACACATTGGCTTTGTTTCATTATTATGGCTTTATAATGTCACTTACATTGAATTACCAATGAAGGAGAAATCTGCCAAGAAAAAACACCAGCTTCTGTTTACTGTAGGAAGTAACAAAAACAAAATGTGTTAAAGCAGCCCCAGAATTGATAGCAATCCTTACTGTTTTACCTCACGGCTTCCTTCTTGCCATATGCTAAAGTTCATTCTCTGATGAGCCTTTGAGCTGTCAGTCTGTCTCCCTAGCTTTTCTCTCATTTTCTTCTCAGTATAAGTGGCTATTTGCTGGAAATTGTTTTATATCTCGCCTGACCATTTGACTGCAGGGCATAGTTACTTCTCATGTCTTCTGTTGGAGAGACGGTGGACACAGCAGGGAAGCTAGGACAATTAAGTGGCTACTACCATTAACATTAACCTTTCTAAAAGTGTGCACATTATGTCTTAGAACATATTTGGTACTAAATCAGTACCTCAGGGCTAGAAAAGTGCAAGTGAATCACCTTTTTTTTTTTTTTTTTTTTGTCTCTGTGTAAGAGTGAGGCCAAAGCCTGTTTTGAAGGACATCAGCTTGTGGGTCAGTCATTCCTTTATGTCAAATGAATAAGATAAATTTAAGAAAGCTACTAATTTTACTGTCAGCAGTACAGTTCATTAACTGTCATATTCTTCTTCTGAAAAATCTGGTGATGCTTTATATTGACATCAATCTTCTAAATATTTGGAGCTTTGGAATAATTTTCTACAATTTTAAGTATGTATCTGAATATCTAGTCCCTTTCTTTATTAATTCATCTTCCCAATAGTCCTGTTTTGGGAATAATATGTTCATTTTCATTTTCTGCTCTTGTCATGTGCCACTTCATCTGGAGGAAAAAGCATGGCTTAGGGTAGTGTTTCTATCTCCAGGTGGTGCCTTGCACTATCTTGTTTCATTCTTATTATCCTTAGCTGATAATTGAATTCTACGCAGAAGGAACCAGTTACCTCTCTGGTGACTTCCCACTGGGACCTTACTGCTTTCACAGTCAATGAATTTCTGTTCATCCTTATGAGAAATGCTAGGAGAGAATCACTTAGAGTCTGATGTTTCCCCATACCATTGAATACTGCACTACAGCAAACAGTGGAACTAGTAGCACTTCCGTAAGGTTTGTTTCTGTGATTGAGGTCCCTGGGTATATATATGTATGCACCGTAGGGTCTCAGAAGTCTATTCCTTCTGGATGAAACAAACCCAAAACATGCTCCAGGACTACAGCTAATATGCTTCAAGTTCTAATAGGCATTCAGTTTACAAATGAAAGCCCTGCCACATCCCTATACACTGCATGCATAGTGTGGATTCTCTGCTTCTATTGAGCAGTACTACCTCCTATCAACGATGTAGCCTCTGATGCTTGATAATATGTAGCTCTTCACTGAAGCCTCTTTTCTTACAGGGACTTAATGAATATCGTCTCATGTCTATCTGACTACCAGTTTTATACAAAATTGATCACTACAACTTCCATTTTGCAACTTTTCCATTGAATTTCTATGATCAACAGTTCAGAAAGTATTAGGGAGTGACAGCTGAATAACCTGGCATGCACTTAGGTAGCGTTATCTCACATGCAATGAGAGACTGCATTGATATACTCTCTTCAGGAGACCAGACTGAATTTTAATATGAACTGCACTTAGAACTGTGACAAGATAAGCAGGGGACACCCTGAAGCTGGGAATGGGATATGACTGGATATTCGCCCACTGAAGTTAGAAAGGCTCAAACTTAAATTGAAAACCTATTCTACCTCAATATATGAGCAGAGACTTAAGTCTTTGTTTAATTAGATGGTGTTGAACATGAAACCTTTTTTGAATAATTACTTCCCTGGGGGGAAAAAAGCTTTTTATTTATTTATTTATTTTACAAAAATATATTTTTTGTAGACCACTTGTCAGATTGGCTTTCAAAACTAAAACCTCCTTCTATTTTATGCTCTTTTGGGTGGTGAAACTCAAATGATCTCCATCCTCAGCACTTCCTTTAATGTTTTCATCAAAAACCTCACAAATCTATACAGTTTTTTGTTTGTTTGTTTTTTTGTTTGTTTTTTACCCCAGAGGATAAAGAAGAAAATCAACTTTATTTCTCAAGGCATTTAATTTTATCTGTCCAGATCATAATCACATTGTTTCAGTGTCAGTAGCTTTAGTTCCACCAATTCCTCCTTGTATCTTCATCGGCCCCAAATGCTCAGCTCCCTTCAGTTTGAAAGTGATGCTGTTGAAGGAAATAATTAAAGGAAATAAATAACTACTTCCTGCCCTTCCTTCTTCCTTCTATCAACAGTACCTTTATTCACTTTTTTTTGTTTTTTTTTCCCATATCCTATAATAACAAAGTTAGTAATGCTTCTTTATTATTTCAATGTTCTGGACACATTTAGAATGTACATTAAAAAGTTTTGAGATTCCGATCAATTTCAACAGTGTTTTAAGCATCTAAGTGACTTTGCTAGTGATGATACAAATAACCTTTAATTTTGCATATCTCTTCTCCATGTTAAGCTGTTTTCTTAACTCTGAATCAAGTGTTCATGCAGCAAATGTCAAGTTGAGAAATAACATGCTAGGAAAAGAGAAGTGAAATAGAGGAAAACGATGTCCAACTAATTTACAGGGAAAACTATGATGTTGAACTACTTCCTCTTAAACTTGTGCTTGTTTTGAAGGGATCCAAAATAACACTTCTGTTTGTTTCCAACACATAACTGTGCAGGTGAACACTGTTTTAGTGCTTGTATACCTCTTGTTCTTTGCATCTATTCCACAAATTAATTGTATAACAAGAGCAATGTATGGAGTGGCTCAACATACTCTGATCTCCAGATAGCTTCCAATCCAATAACAAACATTCCATCTTCTTGTTTCTGCTATCCTCACTTGGATGTCTCTGGTACCTTCTGTCAGAACATGTCAGATGGCACTGTGCGCTTGGCAATTGAATTGAGACCTTGCTGACTCCATTAAGGTGAACAGAGTTATTACCCATAATTTGGTGAATGTATTTTCTAGATCCGTTCCATCAGTTATTAAAGTTAAGTATACGAAGTTAAGACTACCAGCTCATGGGTAGAAACATACTTTTATGTGGGAGCTGCTGCTTGTCACCATGTGCTTGCTGAGGTGATCCTGGGGCCAAGGCCTTGGTGCAGTGCTGCACAGCTGCAGGCCATGCAGGAGGTCTGTGCCTGCTCACATCAGCTGGTATGTGGATCACTAGCTCCCTGAGGTCTCCTGGTCAGAATCATTACACTTCATTAGGAAACATAGCTGTTAAATGGGTAAAGAAGGTATCCTTTTACCACAAAGCCCAGCATTAACAGTGCCTAATGCTGGCTGAAGCACTCTGCTAGGGAGAATGAAGAAGGCATCTCAGAATAACTCACAGTAAAGGGCCTTATTACTAGCTTTGTGTGTGTGCAAGGCCTTCATAATGCCATCATGTGTGTGGTATTATTTATGTTTCAATAATATACCTGTGTATACAGACTGATGTATACAAGATTATTTTCACAGTTGCTAGTTAGCAATGTATCCAGTCAAACAAAAAGCTCCAGATAGCTATTTATAAACATTACTGTTATTGTAAGTAAACCAAATGGGGTGAAGTTCTTTCTTCAAGTTTTTAAATAATTTTGCATAAAAGTTTTGCAACACCCACAGGCACAAAAAACATTTTCCGGTAACTGTGGCTAGTAATTGTGCCCACCACACGTTGTCCTGACGCTGCTGCACAGTTATTTGCACAGCGGTGATACCATGAAGAAGGAATTGGTCGTTTCACTACTGCGTGACTTCACAGCAGGTTTATAAAGTGTGGTGCTAACAATGCCACTGCTTTGATCCAGGAAATTCCTTATTTCCAGATAAATTGTTTTGATGGGAGAGAAACAGTGAAACATTTCAAAAATAAGTCCAGCTCACGGAGGTCTGAACAAAAAGAGTAACTGTGAATCAGTACTGTGAAAACATGAGATCTGTATTTGCCTGTATTTTTGTCTATGGAAAGAAGATATTTGAAACAGCCATGTATTAATAAGCAGATCATACTGATCTGTAGTTACTTTCTTTTCTCCTAAAAAAGCAAGATACTAGGAAAAGCCATTTGTTAGTGAGCATGTCATTCTGCTTATGTGAGCTTAGAAAGGGAAAGAATGTGCTGAGGCCAGGAAAGGGTGAAGAAAAGAAATAGTGTCAAAGGTAAAAGTGGGAGCTGAAAATTCAATTGTGCTTGTTACAGGTACATTTTCTAAGATATAAATCAGGTCAAGGAAGCTTCAGTGGAAGCTTGTTTGCTGAGTGAACAGGTAACTTCAAAGAAAGGATGCAAAGTGGGAAAAATAAAGAGCAGCCCACACTGCTATAAAGTGAACTACAAACCATGTAAATAGCATAACTCCCACTGAGAATGTCACAGGTCTTTCAGGTACTTACCTTTATTTCTAAGCCTTGCCCAGCCCAAGCTATCTGTGTTACAGGTCTTAGATATTTTATGAAAATTCTCACACATATTTCAGAAGCTAATATATTGGCATTTCAGTATTATTCCTCTTTTAAATGTACCACTAACTGTTTTGAATCCAGTGCAATTTGTCTCACACATACTAAAAATTACAGCAGCAGGGTTTGAAATTAGTACCATTAGGTGGCTTGCTTTGATATCTGTGTGATAAGCCTTTCATCAAGGATAAAAAAGTGTGTTATTTAGTAAACTAAGTATTTTTTATTGTTGCTTTTTAAAGCTGTATCACTGCTGTTAAGAAGCTAAAACTGGTTACCACCAACTATTTGCATACTAAGAAAAACACCTTCCTCTGTAATTTGATCACTTCAGAAACTGTACCTCAGTTTTCTTTTTTTTTTTTTCAGTATTTATTTTTATACCTGTTGGCTCCTGTCTCAACCTATCCATCTAGTTGCTTTTGGTACTGTAAATAGCCAGAGAAAAAGTTTTCATATTATAAAGATAAAGTTTCTTGTCTTTTCTACGTGGTGCAGAGGTCATGATGGGAGATCAGAGGCAGGAAGCAGCTTGTCATTTTGTTAACAGGTACAGGGACTCAGAGCTTTGTTACACTCTACCAGAAGCTATCAGAGACTTGTAATAAGCCAGGAGCACCAGCATGGGGCTAGTGTTAGGCTGGCAATAAGGTGTGTTTTTTGTTCAGGAATGGACTGGAAACAAGGCACTGGAACCTGTTTGGAATATGTGCATGGGTGTTTTCATATATATACCTGACCCCACGTGGATCTTCCTTCTGGAGTGTGATTCAACAAAGAATAAACACCATAAAAGGTTTGTTGATCAGTCCCCCTGCCTCAAAGACTGCTGAGTATAAAGGATGATCCTTCTCTCTTTTTTTTTTTTTTTTTCTTCCTCATGCTGCTTGGTTTTGTATGAGAAAGGTAACATACTGACCTCCAGTTCCTACATGAATGGGGTTAGCATCACTTTAAAAATGCCCTTCATTAAAAGGTGAATATTTTCTTTTACATTTTCTTAAACTCATTCAGGAATGAGATTTCTGTGAGTTATAAAATGATACTACTAAAGCAAAGCATTTTTCTAATAAGTTCTGTAGGATTTTATAGTAATTAGTATTGATATCTATGTAATTTCTATGGTACCCTATTATTTCACTCTTTATTTCATTCCATTGGATTTTTTTCCTAAGGGTGAAATCTTCAGAATATATTGCCCCTCCAGAGCGGGCCCTTTTTGGGAAATTGTTATGCAAATCCAAATCCTGCAGCCTTCAGAGGGAATCTGTGACAAAAGTGAGACAGGCACAGCCATCTCCAGTCAGGCAATTCTTTTGATTAAGGTTCTCTGCTTTAAAACAGGGTTTAATCAAGGATAGCAAATCCAGAGGAACACCACTTTCCAGGTGTGCCTTCTTGTGCAGATGGTGTACTGCCAAAGAGAATCAAAAGAGACTTAATTACAAGAATGATCAGCAGAGTCAGACAGGAAGAGAAATTGTGCGCTCTGATGGAAGCTGTTCATTACAAAACAACAGCACTGCTTGGCACGTGGGGAAGCATGAAGCCACTTCTGACAGATGACAAAGGCTTTCTGAAGTCTGCTGAGGCCAAATAATCCATGCTATAATGTTTGAAGCATTTAGAGGAGGTGACGATCACTTGTCCTTGCTCTGGACAAGTCTAAACCAGCAGGGGAACTCATGTTGCTCACTTTCCTGGGCAAATGGGAAGGCAGCAGCCCTTCCCTGTCTGCTTCTTGACAGCCTTTGAGATGCTTCAAGCAGTGGCAGCAGTTAAATGCAGTGCTAGCGTCTGTTCTGAGACAGAGGTAATGTTACTTTTTTAAGAGTTTAGTCTGTTGGCTAAGATAGAGCTGTGGCCCTGCTGTGCTGCCTGCTAATGACACAAGTAGGTGGACACGGTCTCTAAATTTTTTCAGTCTCAATAGTCTTTTGAAATTGTTTTTTTTTTGGGGTGGTTGTATGCACCCTACCGTTTACCTTTAACCAAAAGTGTTGAATGCTTAGGTTTTAGGCAAAAGCTAGCATAGTGTTAGCCTGTTGTATTTATAGATTAGAGGGGGAAGTAGAGTCCTTCCTCACTGGCAGTGCAGTATATCCTTTAACTTTGGTAGTCATTTCTGGTTTTCTCCAGCAAATATGATAGTTAAACTGTGATTTTGCAACTCACTGTTTGTGGCTGTACCCACAACGAGTCCCTGTGGGACTCCATCTGAGTAGAGCAGCTGGCCACAGGGAGCTGCATGCAAAATAGCCTCATTAGTATGTGCTGAAGGATAGGCCCTGTCTTACTACCTGTCTTGTCTATTGTTGGACATGTAATCAGTGGTCCATAAACAATAATGCATTTGTCAAGGTACTGTTGATGAAACAAATTCTAAACTCTGTTAACTGAAATGAGATCATGACTCTTCCTCTGCTGCCTTGGGACTGGCACAGTGCCCTGCACTGGTATTTAAGTTGCATGCCACTTTGTTGACAAAAACAAACAAACAAACAAAACAAAACAACAAAAAACAGATAACAAATCTTCAATCAGTTCTCCAGGAAACAGTAATGCCATATTCTCCTTAGACAGAAATTTTTATTTTTATTTTCCAGAGGGTTCTACAGACACCGGTGAAATAATTTTAGCAATACCACAGAGTGCACACAAGTTCTAATCCTCAATAATCAAGGGATAGACTGTCATTGATATCAGTGAACTTTAGGTTTGGCTTAGGTGAATACAGACTAGGAAAGAGAACGAGGCCCTCCAGCGAGCAAGTGGCAAGGCCAGGTTTTAAATTGTAAAAGTTTAAACACTTTTTTAACAAGGTGATTCTAACTAATAGCCTCCTACCCATCTCCCCAGTCTCTTGAAATTTTTCTGAGGAAAGTGATTAAAATGCCCTAGTAAATCTCAGAGAGAAAGGGCAAACAAGAGGAGAAAGGTGGTAGTCCAACTGTAGTGTGAAAGATGGTAGAGGATGGACTTAGCTCCTCCCTTGTCCTCAGCTTTGTCTTCTCTCCTTTCCTCCTCCTCTCTTTGGACTATTTACTTCAATGGGTTTTCTTGTTTGAGCTTTCCCAGTACAGGCTCCATACTAGCCATTGCGTTTTTGGCTTCCTGCCTGTTGGTAATTGGCAGGAGATGCAGCTTCTGGCAGTACTGAGTCACTAGGAGAAGTGGACTTGCAAGACACAATAATATAGAGATCTCAAAGTACTTTACAAACATTAATTAATTCAGTCTTATGAGTACCTTTGTGAGAAAGACAAATATTGTTAGACATCCTTCGCCTCTTGGAAAAGAGAATTACTTTTAGAAATAGTCAAGAAGAAATAGAAATAGAAAAAAAAAAGAAATAGAAAATAAATACTCTTTTTCTGAATTGTTACTATGGTTTGATTATTTGCATTATACACCTAGGTTGTCTATATCTAATCTATGTCTATCTATATCTATATCTATATCTATATCTATATCTATATCTATATCTATATCTATATCTATATCTATATCTATATCATCTATATCTATATCTATATCTATATCTATATCTATATCTATCTATATCATCTATCTATCTATATACACACATACAATTGTAAACAGACTCAGCCTGGGGCATCTGCCTGCAGACCCTTGCATGAACAACATGAAATTAAGGTATGCAAAATTAGAATCCGCTTTTGAAACTATGCTTATAATGCATAGTGTTGGAAAAATCATTAAGTCAGAAACAGAGTCAAGGATATGAATGCTTTGGCCTACTTCTGCCAAGAATGGTGACAATGAGTGAGATTAAACCCACTGGGGTATGTTCACATTCAGTGTTGATATCAGGCAACCAAGTTGGAAGGCATCAGGCAAAATTAGGGAGGTCTCAAATCACCGCTGCTTTAGTCTCATCTCACTTTGGATGTTTAGGAAACCAGACATAAAATCTCTGTCTCAGTAGGAGATCTAAATGCTTGCAATCTTTTCTTTCTGCAACTTTTTTTTTTTTTTTTTTTTTCCCCAAAGACATAATAACTATTTTAGGTAACTTCACACTGTGACAAAGCCTGTGTTATGTAAATGAAATGAAGACGTACAAGAATGAATTAACAGATAATAGTGAGGCAGGACAATTTTGGAAAAAATGGTGAGGCGTTTTCTAGTAGAACCTAAAACTTGTTCTGCAATGTTGACTGAAACACATAATGTTTTCTGATGGACTTCTCTGAGCATAAAACTTGTTTCCTTGTTTTTATCTGTCTAAATACATACTTGGTATGTATGCGGCACAAGGGAACAGGGAATGGGGGCTGTGGTCAGTCCCTGATACTTCATGTCTGCCACTCCTTCACTCCTTCACTCTCTGCCTCTGCTCCATCTTAGTTTGCTCCCATGGGATGCCATCCTTCCCAAACTGAGCCTGTGGGGGTTGCCCACAGGCAGCAACTCCTCAAGAGCTGCTTCCACATGGCTCCATACCACAGGGTACATCCCCCAGGAGCAAACTGCTCCAGCACGGTTCCCCTACAGGCGGCAGTTCCCCTCAGACTTCCCTGCTCCTGCATGGGCTCTTCTCCAAGGGCTGCAGCTCCAGCCCTGGGCTTGCTCCTGCAGGGGCTCTCCATGGGCCGCAGCCTTCAGGCCACATCCACCTGCTCCACGGGGGGGGCTCCTCCACGGGCTGCAGCGTGGAGATCTGCCCCGTGTGGACTGCAGGGGGACAACCTGCTCCACCAGGGGCCTCTCCACAGGCCACAGGGGAACTGCTTCTCTGTGCCTCCTGCCCTCCTGCTGCACTGACCTTGGGGGCTGCAGGGCTGGTTCACATTCCTCTCTCCTAGCTGCTGTTGCACAGCATTTTTTTTCCCCCCCTCCTTAACTCTGCTCTACCAGAAGCCCAACCAATGTCACTCACTAACTGAGCTCTGGCCAGTGGCAGGTCCCTTTGGAGTCATCTGGAGCTGGCCCTTAATCTAACATGGGGCAGCTACTGGACTCTTCTCACAGAGATCACCCCTGCAGCCCCTTGCTACCAAAACATTGCCACGGTAACCGAATAGAGGCACAAACACCCCTTGTGACTTTGGACAAGCCAGTACATATGTTGTTCTTGGATATATTGCTCTTTGCCAGTTAGTCATCTGCTTTTACTTTAAATGTCAAACTTCGGTGCTCCACAGGATACAAAATAATCATAGAATTGCAGATGCCACTGCTCTGTTCTACATCTTAATTCTACACTTATGGAAGATGGTGAGAATCATTTCTTTTACTCCCTACTTCCACTTTTGAATAAGATGCTAATGTTCAACCTGCACTATCAAATAACCAAAAATGTTCTCCTTGCAATTTCCTGAATCCACAATGTTGTGGTATTTAACAATTCTACTTATGATGAAAGACCATGGTGTTGCACAGAAGGAGCCGCCAATGCTCTCTAATGGATGTGAAGCCTTCCAAATCTCAAATTTACTTTTCTCAGGAAGGAAGGAACACTAACACTACTCTTGGAATTCAGTTTACTTAGGAATGTACTTGCTGTAATTATGAACCAGAAAAGACTTCAACATGAGGAGGTATCAAGCATATCTAGTATTGCAAGGTCGGTGTCATGCATCTGATTCTGAATACAGATAAACAGCAACATAATTGTAAACTAACTGGCAAAGTTAGAATTAAAAGAAAAAATGTGAGCTTTTGCAACAAGTAATCAAGGAATACATTGCATAATTGTTTTTAGAAGATTTTTACTCTTTTTGTTTTGTTAATATTTTTTTTTTTGCTAATTATCTGGGAGACTAATCCTCTGTATCGACCTGGTAAGTTTCATCTTTTAAAGTTCAGCTGTGTTCTGCATACATAAAACATCTACCTTCTTTATATAGAACATAAAAAAAAAATAAATCCACGTATAAGTAAAGGAAATGAACTGATTTTGCTCACATTTACCAAAAAGAAAATAAATTAAAAATATTCACCTTTGGGCTGAAACCCAGCGTGGAAAATTTGAGTCAAAATGCAGAACTTTCCAGCTTGTTATATATATGTGAAAATACAGAATTTTAATAAGACTGTTAAATAATCTTCTGCTATTGCCCACTGATTGTGAAATTGAAATGTAAACTTTTTTTTTTTTTTTTTTTTTTTTTTTTTTATTAGCTTACAGCATGATGAGGCACACAGACTTTAAGCATCTTGCTATTAACAACAAGCTTTCTGGTTGACAAACAACTGTCCTTAAGCTTCTGCCCAGGAATATTGAACACCTACCCTGGACATTTACCTTATTTGTCCAATCACAACTTTCAAATCATCACAAGAAGCAGAGAAATAATTATTAAGGAAAGAAGGAAAGCTGTCAGCTTATTAACACATCTCAGAAATATATCACTAAGAAAGATATTAAAACATTCCCCTGACAGTGAATTCATCAATAGTCTGAATAATCAATAGGTTCTCAGTCTGCTGGTGTTAGTGCATGCAGGTTCATTTGCCACACCACTTTTTCTTTCCATATTTTGCTAGCTGTGCCACTGAGTCATATTGATGGTCAGGCCTGTGTGCCATCTCTTGGAAAATGCTTCTTAGTCCAGTTCAGAGGTCCCATTATTTAACTTAACTAGAGGGATGTGAACTTTACTTAAAAGGTTTGTGAGAATAGAAACGTTGCTTTTGCAGAGTTACATTGTTTAGAGAGAAGGAGTGTGGTACTGAGATATGCTTACGGTGATAAGAAAACTTAAGCAGGCAACCTTGTAAAATGCAGACAACCAGACTCCTTAGGACAATTAGGTGAAAATCACGGTGTTAAGTCAAGTCAGATAAGTGAAGAAACATTACCACTTTAAACAGTAAAAATGGCAAAAGGCAATTGAAATTTAACAGGTCGGCTACTGAAGTCCATGCATTGTTCGTGAAGCATCAGATAGATTTTGAACCTGGATTACCCACTCAGTGGGGAAACGGGAGGGTCCTGTCATCAAAAAGTATATAAACTGTGTTTTGGAACTAGTGGATGCGCTCTCTCCTGCTTGTGGGGCGCCCGCCATTGCAATCACGAATAAATTACTACTTCATTGAGATCCTCACCTGAGCCTAAATTATTGGCTACGGAGTGTTTCTCACAGGTTGGTACATCGAGCCTTGTTCCTTTGTTGCTGCTACTGCTGTCAACTGCAGCTTCAACAAGAAGCTGTCTATGCAATGCTTTGAATCAAAAATACATTTTTTTTTTTTTTTAAAGGCAAAATAGTAACTTTCAGTTCCTATATCTGCCCCATACTTAAAGTCTTACCTAAAAGTAGGAATGCTTTTCATTCCTTATTTCTTACTGATTGTTTGATTCAGATCACTGCAATTCTGGGTACCATGGGTACAGATTATATTCAGGCATAAATAGAGATACTCCTGCTTTTTATCCATGGAGATGGACATCACTTTTTCTCTGGTAGCTCTGTCCTTTGTGGATTATGGAGAACATTCTTAAGCAAATCAATCACCACTGTTTCTTTTCACTTGTCTTGAAACAATGGGTTTAATATTTTTTAGTGATTAGATGGCAGGTTTAAAAAGATTTTGAGAAAACCCTGAACATGCAGAAAATGAGCGGTCTTACAGCCTGCTCCTAAAGGAAAGTTAAATAAAGAAACCTTTTCATGAAATGGATCCTAATTCTTTATTCTCATATGTTTTATACAAATACTGATATTTCCAGTTCTGAGAATATATGAAACAACCCCAGGCATTACACAAATTATTCAAGTCTTTCTGAATGTTTCTAATGAAAACAGGGGCTGTTCATAAACAGGGATGATGTGAACATTGGTGCATCCAGACTTAACAGCCAGTCCAAACACCTGTGCAATTTATTTGGGCTAAAGAAACACTCCTGCTATATGAAGTCAGAATTTAAATTAAAGCCTTAGCAGTTTAATCAAAGATTAATTATTAATACAAGTGCAATGGTATAAGCACATACAATCCAAATTATCCAGTTGTTATGGTTGTTATGTAGTAAAGCAAATAAAACTGATACACAGAAACATCTACCTTTCTCTGATGTTGCATTTCCATTTCTCTGCAAAAATAAGAGAGTACAGTTTTAAGATATGTAATCAGTATTTAAAGTTCACAAGAAATATGTTTTTTTTTTTTTTTTTTTTTTTTTTCTCTTTGCCAGATAGAGAATGATGTTAATGCTGATGATTTTTTCCTACTCAGTCTGGGGTCTGTTCACGTCTATTTTTGTGTATATTCCAATATGCACTACTCCTTATCTCCAGTGGTCTGCAATTCCACACTATATAATTATAACTTCTAATGATTAATTAATCATTATCATAATTAATCACAATAATTAATAGCTCTAAAAAAGAGCAATGATTTGGAAGACACACATACATACAGACCCATACAGACACAATGTTCCAGTAACCAATTTCTACCAATATCTTCAAGTTACAGCAATTATGGTGTATTATAGAAACATTCCAACAACACATCTTCATGCCTGATTTTGGCAGTGTACTTTTAAATAATGGGGTGATTCACACTGAAGAAATATGAAAACTGAAGAAACTGAAGCAATTAATCTACTATTTTTAATAGATTCATCTAATAAGATTTTGTTTTCTGTTTTGCTTTTTTTTTTTTTTTTTTTTTCCTTTTAAAGCCTTTTTAGTTTATTTGCGTTTTTGAAGTTGGCAGTTATCATAAGTTTGGATTTCAGAGAACAGGTCCTCCTTTTGCACCTACAAATATAACCTTAGTGCAGTAAAAATACTTTGGCCATTTATCTGAGAATCTAGACATTTTGCAGGAGCAGTAACAGTAGCAAACAGCTCCTTTTTGAATTGTCATATATTATTCACACCTAGCCTTAGGAAAGAATGGTGCTTTCTGATCAAATTATAATGACAGATTTTTGCTCTAAAGGACTTACAATCAAAATTTATAACTCTGACTAGGGTATTAGATGTCTGAAAATGCAGGACAAATGGCCCCTTCACATGACTCATCAGCTCTATGGGAAATGCTTTCTGGATGCATGTGAGATTTCAATCATGAACTCCACACATGACCTCTGCAACAAATCTCATGCTTTCTGAATGGAAATATGGGAACTTGCTCTTGTCATATGTTAAAAAAAAAAAAAAAAGGAAAAAAAAAAAGAAAAAAAGTTTTCTGGTGACATATTGTCTGAAGACTGGGAAGACAGTCTGACAGGAGCATGTTAATGTTGATGCAGTTCTGTGTAAATATATTTAGAATATGTTTTTCAACACAGATTTGATAAATAAGTACTTCAGGAGTGTTTAAAATACACATCACACTAACAGTGTAACCATTTCTTCTAGTAAAAATAAGGCAAAAGATTTGGTGCCATTCTGTTATTTCTGTTTTTTTTTTTTTTTTTTTTGTTTTTTTTTTTTTTCCCCACTCCTGCAGCTTTAGATATTGCTGTGAAGGATGACCTACACTCACTGGCCCAGTTAGCCTAGCTGTGCTCTACACAGTGTTCATAAAGCTCACAGTATGCTCAGATGCTACCCCAGCTTAGGAGGAAGTACTTTGCTAACGGATAACATTCTCACACAGCATACTTACAAACAAAAAATGTGTCTTGGCTGCTAAAACCAGCTTGGTTTAAAAAAAGTTTTTTTTTAAAAGAACCATTTTTTTTTTTTTTTTAAGTTCACTGGCCTGCTGTCAACCCTTCTGACTTGCAAATACCTTCTTTATAAATTATCATATATTATTCATTCAGTGCCTTAGGAGGAGAGAATAGTGCTTTATAGTCAAATTACACTGAGTTATTTGTGCCCCAAGGTGCTTACAATTTTTATAAGGCATAAAATACGACAGATTGCTGTCAAAGGTGGGGAACCAGGTTATGGGACACAAAACTACAAAAGTAAAAGATTCTTGGGTACCTTTCTTACTGCTGCCTAATTGAGTCTCTAAAAGGCAAGGTTTATCTTAGTACTTTCAGCTCATGTATGTTGCTGACATTTTCAACCTGACACTCCCCCTTGCACTCCTAATGGGAGTTCAAAAAGACATCAGTTGGCTCACTTGTTGCTAATGGAGCTGCTGAAAGAAAGTCATTGCTTTACATTGCATAGAAGTCTTTTTGTGAATTTGTTTCTATTGTTATATAAAACATTTCTATTATTATATAAAATGCTTTGCTTAGCAAGTCATCTCTAGAGCTCTCTGATATTCCCACGAAGGTTTATATCTAATTCTTGTCAGTGTTAATAAAATTCTAAGACTAGCTGTCAAAAAACTTGAAACTACAGTATGAAAATACCTTGGCTTACGTATGCCATGGTAACGATGTCTAAAAAGGAAATTCACCACATGGAACTATAATTGCTTCCCAGTCCCAATGCAGAATAATTACAAAACTCTATTAAATTTAAATACGGGCACTAAAATATTCCCACATCCTATAGTCTCAGATTGGGACACTCATTTGAGAAGCACTTGAACAGTCACAGGTATGGAAAATCTTACAACTCTAGTAATTTAAGTCTGTTTCTTGTTGGGATCCTTCAGTTTTCTAAATTCAGGGATGATATATGGAGATTTTCTTACTCTATATTATACACATTTCACCCAGTGTTCTACACTTCCGTGACATGCCCTCAGATTAGAAATCCTACTGATGTTCTGAGTTTGCGGTGTTTGCAGTAGAAACCTATTTCTGCCTTTTTTGTAACCTCAAAGTAGAACCTCTCAAAAACAGGATGGATGTGGCAGGCAGGGATTGAATAACAGTAGCAAATGACAAGAATAAAATAGGATAGTTGTGTGATTAGAGATTATCAGTCATACTCCAGTAATAATTTATGCACACAGTCAGAATATAGTAATATAGTTCCTATGAAGTATTATCCACATAGAGGTTTTATATTTTATGCAACTTCATGAAGACATCAATTTATGATTCTTTTAAAGTATTTTAGCACTTTTGGGTTTTAGACAAAACTTTCTCTGGTGATCTACAATCCTCAAATTTAGTAAATTAGATGAGTATGTAGACAGATGTTGTAGAGGAGAGATCCATAAATCAGCTGTAGTGAAAGTGAATATTTATTCAGAAGCTTGTGGTGATTCTTGAACTCTTATTTTGAACAAAGAAGGAACGATGTTCACAAGCAGAAATCATGAAATGTAATGGAATGCATTATTACTATTGTCTTCAGCATCTGTTGAATGAGGAAAATGTTTTTCTACCAAAAAAAGCAGCAAATCAAAGACAATTGGATATTTTTAGCTGTTTGAATTGCCTTATCATAGTTCTACTAGTAGTGGACTGCTTTGAGATCTCTTATTGTTCCTAAGAGAAGACACTTGCAAAGAATTTAACTGTCATTACTGTGTGATTTCCAATTAAGTAGAAAATTAAAAATACCCTGCTGTAATGGACGTAATCTGAGTGGCTCAGTCTAGATTTCCACTGCATACAGATGAAGAGAAAGACTGATGATTTTTCCAAGTGTGTAGACTACAGGTTTTTTGTGGAGATGTCCTTCAGGCTTCTGAATTCTGATAGAATACAGTTGTGCCGTAAAAAAGTTTGGCCTGCAAATTAAGAACTTGATTAGGTTTTGATGTTAGAAAATTACAGTTTGGGAACCCGAGGAAGAACTGTGTTAGATTTGGGAAGTTAATCTAGGTCTACTGGGACCTGAAAGATTCAAAGCCCCAAAGATTCCCCAGCCCCAGAGGACACTGGCAGCATGTGAAGTTCTCTCCTGGACTCAGAGAAAAGTCTGCATGGAAAGAAAACAGATAAAGCAGACAAATACTTCTTGTCTCTATACCTTTTCTCCCATCATTGATAATTACTCCCAGCTGGAACTACACAGAATGAGTCCTACAAAGTGACTGTCACTTCCTTTCATTATACTAATTATCTCTGGCTAATGTGAAAGCCAAATCTATATTATCTTTTTATATTTTCTAAATAAATTATAGTCTAGAAGAAAAGATATTAAACAGAAAGGTGTGAAAATATATAGGGAAGATTAATTAGAGAAGCTGAAGACAATGAAGAAAAAACTTCCTATTATAAAATAACAATCAAAGTTTAAAATATATAAGGATAAAATATATAAGGAACACAGGAGACCATAGCAATGGGGAAAAAAAGGAAATAATTGATTCAAGAGAAAGAAACAAACATATATTCTACTGCTGCCCTACTTTTAACAGGAAATTAAAACATTATTAATAGGGAGACAGAGATGACATAAGTATTCAACACGTACAAGTGTTTGTTTGCAACAAAACAGTACTATAGAGCAGAATGAAGTATTTATGCATCATTAGTTACCAAGGAATATTTTAAAGATGTCTGCACATCTGACAGTCAAAAATGCTTGAGAAAAATATTTGAGGGAGTCTCTGGGCTCACAGTATTAATATTTATTAAATATAGGAGTCCTTGGAAGATTCCAAATATCTGCAGTTGTTGGTATTGTGTGAATGTAAAATTAATCTGTTACCAGTTGCAGGCAAATAATGGAAAAGGTGAGTAAAGACTCAGTTTATAAAGTATTAAAAGCTAGGGGCATAATTAATGGTAGTCAACATTTTTTTTTTTTTTTTTAGATAATAAGCCTCATCAGAGTAATTTGATTTGTGTGATAGCATTGTAACTGTTTGAAAACAGTAAATACAGATTTTTAGACTGATAATGAGGATAAGCGAATACATCCTTGTATCTAACTAAAGAACTATGCAGCAATATACAGTGTCAATACCATATGGTTTAAACTAGATGACTAACACATCTGGAAATAAAACTGTCAGCGTGTAATATGCCTTTGGAAATGGTATACTACTATATTAGTGTGAAAAGTCCAAAAAAGAGTGGGATGAGGTCAATAGTAAGACCAGCCAGTCAGTCTAGCTAGGCTGGTAAACTGGGCACATCATTATTATTATATTGAAACAGACAAAACAGCTGAAATTTGCTTTAAAAATTAAATCTTGGAGGCCAAAAAGGCCTCATAATCTTGGAGCAGAATATGAGTTCCCAGTTCCTAAGGGCAGTGCCGCTTAAAAGAGCTCTGATATGATTCTGGGATGTATAAGATGACTAGTAGACAGCTGACATGCACTGAGGAACCTAGATGTTACTAGATAGCTTGAAAAAACAGCAAGGGCTTAGGAAGATCCTATATATATATTGATTTTAAAACCGGAAAACTCCCTACCATTTATTTGTAAGGAGCTTCCACTATTTGCCTATCACTGAAGAGACAGAGGACTTAGAGTGGATAACTCTCTTTTTAGGGAGAAAACATGGGGTCCAGCAAGGAGATGCATAACAAGAACCAGTGGTTGGAAGTTAGAGCCAGGCAGATGCTAAAGAGAAGTATAGAGAAAGTGATTAATTATGGGAGCAAACTGCCAAGCACATTCTCCATCTGTAGATGTTGCTAAATTAAGATTGAGTGCATATCTTTTTAGATTATATGTTTTAGACAGAATTCAAGTTTTAATCAAATGCAAATAATTACAGTCAATATAATAACAAGTAATTACATGTATATATAATGGAATTTAATGTGCAGGAATTGACAAGATTTTATTTTATTTTATTATTCTCCTTTTGACTTTAAATTCTTTAGCTGGATTTGTAAAACTAACATAAAGTATACAGACTGATCCAGGGCTAGGCATTTGGTCTGTAAGCACTATAGTGCCTATATAAGTAACTATCTCTGGGCAGTCTAGAATTTTTGCTGGCAATTCAGCTGCGTGGTTGCAGTTTATGTATTCTTCACTCAGGCAAAATCTTGACTTCTGTATGTAATAAGTTTGAAAATAAATCTAATTTCTGGAACTTCAAATTTGTTGAGGTTCACCCAGAAACTGTAAATATTAACTTGGACTGATTTCAAACTGAAACTAAATTTTTATCCCTGAGATGAAATTTTTATTTCTTATTATTGAACGCACAAAACACTCTTTACAGACTTACTTTCATCTGTGTTGTCTGGAAGAAGAACATAGCACGTGTTGAAGAAGATGCTTTCCTCAAAGATTCTTCAGACTTCAAGAGCCCTTAGAATATTTAATATATATAAATATTTTATATTAAATATAATTATATAAATATTTTATATAAATATAAAATTGATAAAATATTCAAGCATAAAGAACGGTTGTATTTATTTTAACTAATCTAGAAACATAAGTAAAAGATTTTCTGGACTTCTGTACATCAAAGGGTGCCTTCATGTGACCATTGGTGATTCACAGTGAAATAACAAAGAAGTTATTGCCCTCAAATATAGCCTTTGCTCTTTTGCCAGAGGCTACTGTCCACATTGGAGAGGTTACAATGGCAAATATCTACCATTTCCTAAGCCATTCCAAGTTACAGGTGTACCTATGTTGCAAATTAACACTGGCAGGCAGCTCAGTACCACACAGCTGCTTGCTCACTCTCCCCAGGTGGGACTGGGGAAAGAATCAGAAAGGTAAAAGTGTGAGAACTCATGGGATAAGACAAGGAGAGTTTACTCAGTAAAAAAAAAAAAAAAAAGCCATGAGCGCAAGCAAAGCAAAACAAGGAATTCATATGTTCCTTCTCTTCAGCAGACAGATGTTCAGCCACTCCCAGGAAAGCAGGGCTCATCATGCATAACAGTTTGTTGGGAAGATAAATGCCATCATTCCAAATGTCCCCTCTTTTTAGTTCAGCTGTTATTGCTGAGGATGATGCCATATGGTATGGGCTATCCCTTTGGCCAGTCTGGGTCAGCTGTCCTGGCTGTGTCTCCTCCCAGCTCCCTGTTAACCCCAGCTTTCTCGCTGGCAGGGTGGGGTGAGAAGCTGAAATGTCCTTGGCTCTGTGCAATCACTGCTCTGCAACTAAAACATAGGTGTGTTATCAACACTATTTTCATCAAAAATCCACAACGCAGCAATGTGTGAGTTCCTATGAAGAAACTTAACTCCATCGCAGCCAAAATCACAACATATTATCTTAAACCACCATTAATTTGACTTGCACTAATAAGATGAGCTGTGAATTTAACAGAAAACACATGCTAGATTCTGCAGGCTGTTACAAAAGTGGTAGCCTAGAGTAAAAAAGCATGGAAGAGCAGGTTCCATGGAAATATTCTGAATATGGGCTATACAGCTATCTGGAGGCACTCTAAGAGTCAACATGAGCTTATTCTTGTATCAGTCATACCACTCAAAATAGTTTGGAGAATTGGCGGTGTTTTCTGTTATTTCTGCTCCATAGAAAGGTGGAGAGGGGTACAAATTTGGGTGTGAAGATTGTAATCATTGAGTAAAAGAATTTATTTCTGATTACACAAAGGTCAGAAATTAAAAATAAGCCAGTTTTGAATACTTTTCTAACTCAGTGACTGAAAATATTTTTGCAAAACTTCAAAATTTTTCTACTGGATGTGCTAGCTGTTGATCAAAGTGAAAAACATTGTAACACTGAATGTATACATGTATGGGTGCTGGCATGTGAACAGGAAGTGCCTAAAATAAATTTTGTTTTGAAATACACTTTCAACCTAAGATAATAACTATCCCTTTCTTTTATTCCAATAAAGATTTAATAAGATTTATTCAGACATAATATTATTAATATGATATTAGATTATACATGTACACCATGCTCTGAAGCATTTATTAGTGTGTTTGCCATCTGACCAGCATACTTTTGAATATTCATTTTCCTAATGACTTTGTTAAAATACCTAAGCACTATAAAGGATTCCTTCACTAATTAGTCCTTCTCTGTTTCTCGGCACCAACAAGATATTCATTTAACTAGAATACTGATATATTTTTTAAAGGACTGAATTTTACTGAGGTAGCAACAGCGCTACTAACAAACAGTAGCAATAGCAATAGCAATATGATTTATTGCCACAAATAGCTGAAAACAAATGACAATTAGGAAATAAATGACTAAAACTCTGATCCAAAAAGTGTTCATTTACTCTGTCATTTACAATGGGTCTTCCTATGCAATGGTATGAATTAGTGAGGTCCTACTGTAGACATAAATAAAATCAGGAAAACATCCATTTATTTCATTCTATCTGCTAAGATGCTTACAGGGTTTTGCATTAGAAGAACCCACAGAACTGTCAAACGGCAATGTCCTACTGTGTTTACATTAGTACACAAATATATAGTTCCCCCTCCCCTCCCCTCCCCTCCCCTCTCCTCTTCTCACTCTGAAATGATGCACAGGAAGCCATATCTGCAATGGTATTAACCATTTAACCATTAACAGTAGACCAGAATCCTCTCAAGAACATCTTTTCTTTCTGCAAAACTCCCTAGCAGCTTAGCCCAGTGCAACTATTTGTGTGTGGAGAATCTTGGTAGTTGTAGTTCTTTAATGTAAAGTGCCACAACTGTTATTAAAAAGGGAAGGGAAGGGAAGGGAAGGGAAGGGAAGGGAAGGGAAGGGAAGGGAAGGGAAGGGAAGGGAAGGGAAGGGAAGGGAAGGGAAGGGAAGGGAAGGGAAGGGAAGGGAAGGGAAGGGAAGGGAAGGGAAGGGAAGGGAAGGGAAGGGAAGGGAAGGGAAGGGAAGGGAAGGTTAGCATTTTTAATGAATGTGGAATATTTTATTTATTTTTCGGGGGGTCTTATTTTCAGCCAGCTTTACTGTTTGAAAATGGGATGATGGGACTTTCAATTTCTGTCAGTCCTCGAATGGTGAAGCAGAGATCTCCCTGTGAATCATGGAATGTAGCCATTGAGCCAATTCCTTATCCACAGAACAGTTCACCTTTCAAATCCATCTTTCTCAAATATAGAGATAAGGATGTTGCATGGGACTGTGTCAAAGTCCTTACAGAAGTCCAGGTAGATGACCAGTCAGTCTCCCCTTGTCAACTGATATAGACGCTCCATCACAGAAGGCCACCAGATTTTCAGGCAGGATTTGCCCTTTGTGGAGCCATGGTGGCTGTCTCAGATCACCTCCTTGTCCTGCATGTACCTTAAGGTACATGCTTTCAGGAGAATCTTTTCCATGATCTTGCCAGGCACAGAAGTGAGGATCAACAGTCTGTAGTACCCTGGGTCTTTCTACCCTTTTTAAAAACGGAAGTGATGTTCCCCCTTTTCCAGTCAGCTTGGACTTCACCTGACTGCCACGAAGATTTGAATGGAAATTATTTTGTCATAAACAGGGGGAGATCTGGTTTCATTCTCTTCATTTTACAACCTTTCCCTTCCTTTGCCTCTAACAAACCCACTTATCTTTCTCCATCCATGTCATGTTCTCATTTAAAACTTTTTTTCATATCAGAAGGATATTAAAAATCATTACTGATAACTTTTCCACTGTCTATGACTTTTAGTTCATCTGTTTTTGACTATTCTCACGTCTAATGCTTGCATGCCTTGACTAGATAGCAGCAGGGGCTTGGCAGTGCTTGTATATAGATAGAGCCACGAAGTCCAGGTAGATAGATGTTTTCAGCAATCAGCTAGCTTATCAGGTAGGCAGAGGCCTGGCACATGATTGCCACAGCTTTGCCTTGTTGAAAAGCCAAGTGCAGTGCAGACAGGGTCTGAATGTGATAAGCCATAATGAACAGGAGCATACAAACAACTGACATATTGAGCCTGGGTGCATGGATCAGCAACTAAGAGGACAATGCTACCTGAAATTGCTGGAAACGTATGCTGTGATATCATCAACTGATCAACTGGGTGGTCAGTGGTGATATCTGGCTATAAAACCTGCCTTTGATACTGACTGGGAGGAATGTCATTATGCAGATGTCCAGCACTGTGTAGAAGCAGAGTCCAAAGTGAAACCATCACACCTTGGAGCAGAATTGTCTTCTAAAAGACCAGAAACTGGGGAAGTGTTGTGTTTCCTTGAGATCAAATGTGGTAATGTATGCAGTAAGCAAGCATGATAGGACTTTGTGTTGAAACATGGACTATTTTTGCTTAAGCAGCACCGACTACAAGTGCCTAAGAGCTGCTTTGCAGGACAAATAATACGGACAAGATGCAGATTTTGTCCTCAGTTAACCCTTCAGTCTGATCCTGCACACCAAAACAATCATAAATAGTTAGGACCACTTCTCTATTTTTGTTTTAGCTCTTGGATGCAGATGTTACAAATAAATAATGGAAGTTCTGCAGTTTAATGGTGAACTACTGAACATGCTAGCAGTGTAACTGCAGTGATGTTCCCAGGCTGCTAACTGTGGGAGAAGACAAGCAGGTACAGCAGCTGGCTACAAAAGAACCTCATTCTTGTACCAGGGATCATGTAGTGGTCCTACTTTTAATAAGTCTAAGAGATTTTATTTTTAATAAAGGCAAATGTTTATTGCCATAATGTAATTACTTTTCTAAAAATAAGATTAGCAAAAAACAAGGGAAAATAAACGTAGTTTCTTAGACAAGAATGGCTGAAGCTCTCCATTTCTATATCTAGATAAGACTGTGTGATAACAGGAGATGGGAAGGAATTTTAAATGATGTCAATAAATATACGTTGAATACACATCAAGATTTTGATAGAGCTTTCTAAAGCTGAGTGAAGTCAATGGATGTCTTCTCATTGACTCTTGGTTTTCGATCAAGCTGTAAAGACTTGTCACTCCATTTTCAATTAAACACTATGAACTCTCTGACTGAGCATTAGCAGGGAAAGATGGGTAGAAAAACTGCTGGAAAAAAATGATACTTCTAAATCATGCAGTCAGACACTGTAAAAAAATCCATTAAATTTCAGGCTGCAAATCTATCCATATACCCTTGGATAGTCTCCTTTATCTACTGGCATAAACTCTAGTGTGGAAAAAATTTAGATTTACTGTCACTTATTTTGAAATTACATTTGTATGGCTTGGGGATCCTCAGAGAACTGAGCAACACAGGAAAATTAAAACAAGAAAATTGGAATGTTCTGAAAGCTCCCAGATTTGGGATTTTAAAATGTATGGGCCATGTTACAGAATACAAACACAAACCCTGGCATTCAGCTTCTTGTACAAAGAAGACAAATACTAAAGAAAAAAACATTTTTTCACTTTTTTTTTTGATTTTATGATATCTAACTGATCAAAATGAATATGAATGAAATATTGATATTACTGCTACTGTATAAAATAAAAATAATTAAAATCTGGATGGCTTTATTACATAGATATTTGTCAGGGTTTTTCCAGTATATAATAGTAAGTTTCAAAGTAGGTTGCAATGTGGGTTAAATGACGAGAGCACATGAACACCTTTTGAAGCTTCAGAAGTTATATCTAAAGAAATGAATCCTATCATGTATCCAGAGGATCTCTGATACATACTTTCACTACTGTGTTAAAATCACTATTTTAATTGCCTGTCTTGCTCTGGACATTCATAATATACATATATATTGCCATCAAATTACTTTTGAAAGATGTCCTGGTTTTGTCTAGGACAGAGTTAATTTTCCTCATAGTACCTGGTATGGTGCTGTGTTTTGAGCTTAGGGTGAGAATAACATTAATAACATACTGATGTTTTAGTTGCTGCAGAGAAATGCTTACACTAAGTAAGCACTTTTCAACTTCTTATGCTGCCCTGCTAGCAAGGAGGCTGAAGGTGCACAAGGAGCTAGGAGGGCAGCCAGAACAGGTGATCCAGACTGGCTGAAGGGACATTCCATACCATGTGGTATTATGCTAAACAATTGTACGGGGTGGCTGGCCAGAGTGGGACCAGTGCAGGGGACCACTGCTCAGGAACGGGCTGGGCATTGGTCAGCAGGAAGTGAGCAATTGCATTGTACATCACTTGCTTTGTACATATTATTATTATTACTGTTATCATTATTATCATTATATTTATCTTCCTTTTCTGTCCCATTAAACTGTCCTCATTTCTTTTACTTTTTTTTTTTTTTTTTTTTTTTTTTTTCCTGGATTCTCTCCCCTGTGCCACAGAATCACAGAATCACAGAATCACAGAATTTCTAGGTTGGAAGAGACCTCAAGATCATCGACTCCAACCTCTGACCTAACACTAACAGTCCCCACTAAACCATATCCCTAAGCTCTACATTTAAACGTCTTTTAAAGACTTCCAGGGATGGTGACTCCACCACTTCCCTGGGAAGCCTGTTCCAACATCTGATCCCAGTGAGGGTGAGCAAATTGCTGTGTGGTGCTTAGCTGCCTGCTGGGTTAAACCACAATGAAAGACTATGTCATAACCTGAAATATTGCCACATAGTCAATTGATCTGTAACTATTAGGCACCTTCTAAAATGCTACCGGTGGCTTTGAAGCATCCTCTTTTTCTCTTTCAGCAGATGGAGTAAAAAACTTATGAGAGATGTAGACATTTGCATATAACAATGCACAGAACAGAAGTTTCGCAGTCAGGGAACCTTAGGGACGGTGTTCTGCAAAAGGGTGTCTGCCTCATTCATGTGTCCCTCAATGGCAGATTGGGACTACACTTGGAGTCATTCAGGTGTTCCCGAAATTACAGGAAAAAACCTGGCACAAAACAAACAAAGAAACAACAGACAAACAAACAAAAAACAACAACACGGAAAGTGAGTTTCAGAAATACAGAGAAGTATATAACCTCTTTGAAGAAGGTCTTTACCTAGGTTATTTTATTAACTGGCTTCCAAACATCTCAACACTTGAAGAAACACATACACTATCTCCTCATTTGGGGAATTTTTAACAATTTTGATTATGGTGGATATAAAAAATCACAAAATGTGATTTTGATACAGTTGTATCACTTAAAATGATTGCAAATTAACACATAGTAAAAACACATTTTTTTCATATGTTTCTGGATGTAAAAGTCAGACATTCCATGACTATCCATATGTTTACCAACCTACATATTCAAGCTTCTAGTTAAAACTTGTTCTTTGCTAATAATGCCAGTTTCAATATGGATTGTACATACATGTATCTGCATATCTGGTAGACAGTCATAGAGGTTGCATGCATTTACACCCTTACTGTAAGAGGAACAAGTCCGGTGAATTGTTTTCCTAATATTGCACTTTTTCATACCAGTAGTTTACTTCCAGTTTTGATCTCTGTGTGAATGTGTTTGTACATGTGTGAATGGGAATAGACTGCACAGTTCTGTTCTGTACCCAGCAATGACTTATGCGGAATATTTAAGGATTACTGTTCAAATTTTAAGTGACAGTTTTATTCCTATTTTAGCATGATGGGAGACTCCTCACGAATCACCAAATTCTGGGAACACATCTTTGGTATATTACTATGCCATTACACTGACCTTTTCCCCAGTCACATGAATTCCAAGCTTCATTACTGAGTCCTGTGAGACATAACGAATATGACTTTCCAGATAATTTTCACATCATGCATGAGTCAAGGGAATATGATATTCTCCCAGAAGCAGTACCTTCTCTTTAGGGGGGTAGCCTTAGGAGAGAACATGGCGGTAATCGCTTGAAAGCATCCCAGCAGACACTGATGCTAACTGCTTCATTATTCTGGCCTACTTTATAAAAAGTGTTTTGCAAGAAAGTCAGATTTTAAATGATAAAGTTGATAATGCATTGTACATAAGAACCAACTTTTCCCTGTGGCTGAGCTGTGAGAGGCTCTTTGGCTACTGCTGTAAGTTCCTTCCAAACTCTTCTTTGTGGTACAGGAGAGGAGGTTACTGGCATTCCAACCTGAAGAGATAAATGCAGTAAAGTGGTGTTGTGTGTTAGATGCTAATACAGGCATATTAGCAGCCCAAGTCCTGAAGGCAGTCCATGTTTTGTTTTGCAGTGCCCTGAGCAGAATTTACCAGGTTTTGTATGGAATTGTGAGAACCTGGCTTCTTTGTTTTCACTTTCAAATAGGATTTCCTTCCCTGTGTGGTGAGGGCATAACTCTAAATGTAGTGACAGGAGGGTATAGTACAGCTTCCACACAGGTTCCCTACCTTTCCTTCCTTTCTCAAACCAGGATGCAAGTGTACCTCAGGTTTTGAGCCAGTCTAAAATGCAAAAGCATTTAAAAGGACATGTAAATTTATGTCACTGCATAAATATTAAATGTAATAATAAATGATCTACTGTTATTATCTATTTATATTTAAAAGTTGCCATATGCAGGGCAATAAATACTCTGACATTGTATATGTGTAAAATAACCTAGCATGCCTTTTTCACCCTAACTCATTTCATGTAAAACACCATTAGTAACAATCATAATGATACTTGTATATATCCTGAGGGACTGGTGAGCGCTAGCAGATGCTCACCTTTTACTTACTGACTGATGGAACCAGAAATTATGGGAATTTTGCCATCCATCATGCAGGTGCTGAGAGACTAAGGTGATAAGTTCAAAGAGTTGATGGTTAATAATTAAATATAATAAGCATCTGCTATTGTTATTACCCAGGGGCTGAAATGTGCTGTTTAGATACAGCATAAGGTTATGGACAGCTTAGCTCTGCATTGCCTCTGGAAGGATCAGGCAAGAATTGCCACTGACCCGTAGAAAATCAGAGCTTTCCAAGGACTTCTCTGCAGTAATTTGTAAAAATTGTAACACAAATTCAGATGTCCTCACTCATTCTGATAAGTACCAATACAATGTCAGAGTAAAGGGCTAATGGGACAGGACATACAGTGGTGACTCTCGGTCCCTGCCTATACCTGAAGTGTCTGTCCTTTCTCCTAAGTAAAATTTGCCAAGCTGGTCATTTAGTCTAAGCCAGCTTTTCTGCCTTCCTCTGTTGTCTATGGAAAGAGATAGGCATCTTCACAGGATGTTGAATCTGTCTCCAGATAAATCACCTAAACTTTCCTCTGGAGATTCCCTATTTCTTTCTCCTCTAAGAAGAAAAACTAGCATTTAGACTTTTGGATTAAATGAATTCCACTTCAATACCTAAGCCAAGATGAACTGATAGTTAAGGCAAGTCCATACCTACTGAATATCCATGCTGCAAGCTTCTGAGCATAGTCCTTGAGGTTCTTTTTAGTCTTTTTCTCTGAACTACAATTAACAGCTGAAAGATTACAAATAATTTCAGTATTATGGAACAAGTAAAATAGATTTCTCAGCAACCCCTAATAATGCAAATCTACACATCCCTTGTAGGACCTTACTTCTATGTTTATTACCAGGTAGATGCTTTAAAAAAAATATTTTAAAATCACAGATATTGATTGAGAAGTTGAAGTAGAAATACATGCTAAATTGAGCAATTATTCCACTTACACTATTGACTCTAACATTATTCTGGTCATTTCAGTTAGACAGAGTTTTCAGAATTATTTGTGCTTAAAAATATGTGGTTACAATACACAGAATTAGCAGAGGCAATGCAAAGTGCTAATGACTTTTATCAACTCTTTCAATCTGGCTTCATACAGTTTACCTATGTGAGTTATGAAAAAACAAAAAAAAAGCTCTCTTTCTACAACCAAAAAATATGTTAGTATTAATTCTACAGAAATTTATTTGTGTGGGTAAATTGCTTGTGCAAAAATGCCTAAGTCTATATTTTTCAGTAAAGCAGGCATATGTAGGGTTTTTCATGGGTGTGGGTTTTTCAAGAGTATATTTGATAATGAACTTCTTATTAGAGAGGAAAGACATTGATAAATGGTGACAAACCAGAAATATTTTATCTTAGATATAAACTTAATATTTTTTTTCTTATAATAAAACTATTCTGATGATCATGAAGAAGACATAGAGAATCAATTAAAATCAGAGAAGATACTGAACTGAGAAGTGTAGCGTTACTGATGAGATCACAAAATTAATATGTGGAGATCTCAAAACATCAGAAATACAGGAGAGAAATTACAAAATAAAACTCTGCATGGCAAGAAAAAGGTAAAATACTGTTACACAGTGAAGGCAAAATAATCTGAAATATTGCTGTTTAATGAAAAGGAGATATTTGGAAATCAGTTGTGATGAAAGAGTATTGAAGAACAGAAAATTGGATATAGATAGACAACAATTTATGGCACCAGAAAGAGGAAGAGTGAATGGTTTTAGGGAGACAAGGTCTACAGTAGAACAATGCATAGAGTGCTGGGTACAATACCAGAAAATCATTTCTAAAATTGTAAAGAATTCAGGGAAGAGCATAAGAAAAAATGCTAAGTGGGCCGTATTTTCTAACTTAATTAAACAAATAAAAAGATTAAAACTGCCAGAACTTATTAGTTTTCCCCACTGAAAAGCCATCCTGTTACACTGAAAATAATAATTTAATAGGGCTAGATTACAATGATACTGATGGGGGCAATGTGAATGTGTTTATTCACTCTGACCCTTATCCAACTAGGCCTGTTTGTAGTGAATTAAGTAGTTGTCCTGGTTTCAGTTAGCACAGAATTAATTCTCTTCCTAGTAGCTGGTGGAATGCTGTGTTTTGGCTTGGGATGAGAAGAGTGCTGATAACACCCCGATGCTTTAATTGTTGCAGAGCAGTGCTTATACTAAGCCAAGGACATCTCAGCCTTTTGCTCTGTCCTGCCAGCGGGCAGGCTGGGGGTGCAGTAAGAGCTGGGAGGGGACAGACCCAGGACAGGTGACCCAAACTAGCCAAAGGGGTATTCCATACCATCTGACGTCATGCTAAACAATATATAGGGGTGGCTAGCCGGGGGGAGGGGGCCGGACTGCTCGGGGTTAGGCTGGGCATCGGTCAGCGAGTGGTGAGCAATTGCATTGTGCATCACTTGTTTGTACATACTATTATTACTTTCCTATTATCACCATTGTATTATTATTGTTATTATTATTATTTTGTTATTATTATTTTCCTGTCTTATTAAACTGTCTTTATCTCAACTCACGGGCTTCACTTTCCATTTCTCTCCCCCGTCCCAGAGAGGGAGGGGGGAGGGTGAGCGAACGGCTGCGTGGTGTTTAGCTGCCGGCCGGGTTAAACCACGACAGTCTTTTTGGCGCCCAACGTGGGGCCCGAAAGGTTGAGATAACGGCAGATCTGATCAGAGTGTGTTAAACTAAAATTGGTGTAAGGATTAGACCTGCTTAATAGTCACTTGTCATAATGCTGATTGCTTTAATCTCAACTCTGCTGCGCCTGTTTTCCAAATTGAGTATTATAGTACATTATTTTCCGTATTTGCTCTCTGTCGTGTTGTTTATTCTCTCCGGGCCCTGGTTTCAGATCATTATGGTGCTGTGTGTTGTAGCAATGGCTTATGAGACGATGAAATATGTGATCATGACTCTAACTTGTTATTTGTATTCAGTAACATCGTCGACTCTGTACTTTGGAAACTGTATCTTGGAAACTATTAGCAATTATACCTATTGTTTTTTTCCATTATGGAGTCAATCTGTGGAGGGGAAAGGGGAGGATATTTTTCCTTACTTGCTTACTCTCCCTTTCTCCTTCACCACCCCTGTATCCTCCTGGGTCACTCTGCCTTCCTCCTTCACCACCCTCTTATCCCCTGAGCTTGTCACAATAGCTCTCCAAGATATTGAATATTT
Organism: Anas acuta; assembly: GCF_963932015.1. Taxonomy (NCBI): domain Eukaryota; kingdom Metazoa; phylum Chordata; class Aves; order Anseriformes; family Anatidae; genus Anas; species Anas acuta. The sequence continues at coordinate 28,274,434 of NC_088980.1, read as the reverse complement.
CTGGAATTCTCAGAATACCATAGTCTTGTTGTTCTGCCTCATGAATGCACTTCAGATTCTGCTTATAGTTAAACAACTACTTATGAAGCTCATCCGGAGATCTGCCCGGAGGCAGGATAGTTGTGGGTGGCAGGGAGTATGGGTGGATATGGGCAGGCATCTAGAGCAGTTGGCACCCCCAGTGTGTTGGAAATTCACCCCTGAACAATGGCAAAATCCTCAAAAACTGGCAGAATGCTTGAAAAAAAGGTGTCATGATTCTGGCAGTTCTAAAGTAACACAAATCATTGTAACGTGCTGGGGCCTGGCTCATGCCTATCGAGCTGCCATTGATACTGCTATCAACTTAGTGACAGACCCTGCGGCCACTCCAAGCCCTGTGACAGATCCAACGGCCACTGTGACCCCTACGGTGGACTCGGCAGCTGCTCCAGATCCGGTTCCTGCAGCCACTCCAGTCCCAGCTCCTGCAGCCACTCCAGTCCCAGCTCCTGCAGCTGCTCCAGTCCCAGCTCCTGCAGCCGCTCCAGTCCCAGCTCCTGCAGCCGCTCCAGTTCCAGCTCCTGCAGCCGCTCCAGTCCCAGTTCCTGCAGCCGCTCCAGTCCCAGTTCCTGCAGCCGCTCCAGTCCCAGTTCCTGCAGCCGCTCCAGTCCCAGTTCCTGCAGCCGCTCCAGTCCCAGTTCCTGCAGCCGCTCCAGTCCCAGCTCCTGCAGCCGCTCCAGTCCCAGATCCTGCAACTGCTCCAGCTCCAGCTCCTGAAGCTGCTCCAGCTCCAGCTCCTGAAGCCGCTCCAGCTCCAGCTCCTACTGCTGCTCCAGTCCCAGCTCCTGCAACTGCTCCAGCTCCAGCTCCAGCTCCTGTAGCCGCTACAGCTCCGGTTCCTGCAACTGCTCCAGCTCCTGCAGCCGCTCCAGCTCCTGTGGCCGTGTCAGAGAAACGAGCTGTAGCAGTGCAAGTTGACCCTGCAGAGGGTATTCCAACCCCTGTAACGGGGTCAGAGAAACGAGCTGTAGCAGTACAAGTTGATCCTGCAGAGGGTATTCCAATCCCTGTAACGGGGTCAGAGAAACGAGCTGTAGCAGTGCAAGCTGCCCCTGCAGAGGGCATTCCAACCCCTGTGGCAGACCCTGTAACAAAGTCAGAGAAACGAGCAGTAGCAGTGCAAGCTGCCCCTGTAGAGAAGGTGAAAATATGGTACAGAAATTCAAGTCGTTTAGAACGCAGAGAGTCTTCTGCCAATCCAGGTAAGGCTTCTGCCAAAACTAAGTATAGAGATGACGAAGATGATGACGACGCTGGGCCATCAAGGATTCAGGAGGAGGAAGATGAGGATGCCGAAAGAGCAACAGTAACTACCCGAAGCCTAAACGAGCGCGAGCTACGAGATGTGCGAAAAGATTTTGGTCGCTGTATAGGTGAGCAGCTTGTCACCTGGCTGCTCCGGTGCTGGGACTCTGGAGCCAATTGTGTGGAATTAGACGGCAGGGAAGCCAGACGGTTGGGATCCCTTGCTCGAGACGCCGGCATTGACAAAGCAATTGCAGATGGAGCACGACCCACCAGCCTCTGGAGGCGTCTCCTCTCAGCTGTGAGGGAAAGGTATCCCTTCAAGGAAGATATTTTATGTGTACCAGGCAAGTGGACCACTATGGAGAAGGGAATCCAGTACCTGAGGGAATTAGCCGTACGGGAAGTGATTTATGAGGATCCAGACCAGACACAAACATCCAAAGATCCAGATGAAGTCAAGTGTACACGACCCATGTGGCGGAAGTTTGTACGGAGTGCACCATCATCATATGCCAGCTCATTGGCAGTAATGGCCTGGAAAGAGGATGAGGAACCCACAGTGGATGAAGCGGCTAAACAACTGGCAGCGTAGGGGCAAACCCATCTGGGCTGCTGCATTGTGGCAAGATATTGCTGCTCGGGTAGAGAACCTGGCTGTGAAAGTACGCCACGTAGATGCTCATGTGCCCAAGAATCGGGCTACTGAAGAACATCAAAACAACCAGCAGGTGGATCAGGCTGCTAAGATTGAAGTAGCTCAGGTGGACCTAGATTGGCAGCATAAAGGTGAATTATTTATAGCCCGATGGGCCCATGACACTTCAGGCCATCAAGGTAGAGATGCAACATACAGATGGGCTCGTGATCGAGGGGTGGACCTGACCATGGACGCTATAGCACAGGTTATTCATGACTGTGAAACATGTGCTGCAATCAAGCAAGCCAAACGGTCAAAGCCTCTTTGGTATGGAGGACGATGGCTGAAATATAAATATGGAGAGGCCTGGCAGATTGATTACATCACACTCCCTCAAACTCGCAATGGCAAGCGCCACGTACTTACAATGGTGGAAGCAACCACCGGATGGCTGGAAACATATCCTGTGCCTCATGCCACCGCCCGGAACACCATCCTGGGCCTTGAAAAGCAAGTCCTATGGCGACATGGCACCCCAGAAAGAATAGAATCAGACAATGGGACTCACTTCCGAAACAACCTTATAGACACTTGGGCCAAAGAACATGGTATTGAATGGGTGTATCACATCCCCTATCATGCACCAGCCTCCGGGAAAGTTGAACGATACAATGGCCTGTTAAAGACTACCTTGAAAGCAATGGGCGCTGGGACGTTCAAAAACTGGGATACGCATTTGGCAAAGGCCACCTGGTTAGTCAATACTAGGGGATCTACCAACCGAGCTGGACCTGCCCAATCAAACCTGTTACGTACTGTAGATGGGGATAAAGTTCCTGTAGTGCATGTAAAAAATATGCTGGGTAAAACAGTCTGGGCTACTCCTGCCTCAGGAAAAGGCAAACCTATTCGTGGAATTGTTTTCGCTCAGGGACCTGGATACACTTGGTGGGTGATGCAAAAGAACGGAGAGGTCCGGTGTGTACCTCAAGGAGATTTAATACTGGGTGAGAATAGCCCATGAACTGAATTGTACCATGTTAAATAGTATATTATACTGTATGTTATCACTACCATGATTACTATAGGTGACTAATTAGAATGTATGGAAAAAAGTGTAACCTGAGCATGACATAAATGGTATGGAATAAGGGGTGGATAGATGTCCTGGTTTCAGTTAGCACAGAATTAATTCTCTTCCTAGTAGCTGGTGGAATGCTGTGTTTTGGCTTGGGATGAGAAGAGTGCTGATAACACCCCGATGCTTTAATTGTTGCAGAGCAGTGCTTATACTAAGCCAAGGACATCTCAGCCTTTTGCTCTGTCCTGCCAGCGGGCAGGCTGGGGGTGCAGTAAGAGCTGGGAGGGGACAGACCCAGGACAGGTGACCCAAACTAGCCAAAGGGGTATTCCATACCATCTGACGTCATGCTAAACAATATATAGGGGTGGCTAGCCGGGGGGAGGGGGCCGGACTGCTCGGGGTTAGGCTGGGCATCGGTCAGCGAGTGGTGAGCAATTGCATTGTGCATCACTTGTTTGTACATACTATTATTACTTTCCTATTATCACCATTGTATTATTATTGTTATTATTTTATTATTATTTTGTTATTATTATTTTCCTGTCTTATTAAACTGTCTTTATCTCAACTCACGGGCTTCACTTTCCATTTCTCTCCCCCGTCCCAGAGAGGGAGGGGGGAGGGTGAGCGAACGGCTGCGTGGTGTTTAGCTGCCGGCCGGGTTAAACCACGTCAATGACTTCAGCTAAGAATATTTAGAATTGGTCTTCATCAGCTCAGTGGGCATTTCTTATGACTTCCTACATCAGAACGTTTTATTTGTTATTTTTTAATTCAGTTTCTGTTATTCCTGATTTATGTTGTATTATGTGGTCATCTCCAGAATAATGCTTTCTGAGGTGTGAGGTGATTTTTGAAGACATAAAGAAACCTGCTATGAATAATGATGTGCAAACTCATGTGTTTACTAGGGTTTGGTGTAAGTAGTAAGACCATGAGAGGCAGAAGCAAGTAAGTGCTGTGGACAGATATTATGTAATGCCAAAATGTTTACATATTGTGAACACACAGTCACTGGAGGAAAAGAAAGACCAAATCCTGGAAGTAGGACACATATCTGGACCTTTGCCTATCCCATACCTCTTCCACAGACTACTGTCTTCATTTTGCTTGCTTAGTCTCCATCTGACTTTTTATGACTTCTTTTTCTCCTGCTGCCAACTTCAACAGGGTGAGAAAATACTGTGTATCCTCCTCCTCTAGCTGCTGTCCTCTAGCCTTCCCCCTCCTCACAAGCTCAATTTCCCTCTGAGGTGGGCCTGTCTCTCTAGAACAGAAGCACAGCCGATGAGAAAACCTTGGGCTGTTAGGCAAACATAGGTGCTGCATCCTCTACCATCTAAACTCTGGATGGCAATGGAGTAAGTTAGGACATAGGTACATAATTCTCCAGGAGGATATTTTAAGGATGCAGAGTGCCTAAGTTTAGGACTGCGGAAAGCTTTTAGGTTATCTAGGCATGGTGGTTTTACCCAGCTGGGCACTTGAGCTCCACCAAAACTACTGTCTCACTCCCCATCCTCAAAGGGAAAGGGGGAGTAAATGTGATGAAGAGAGCTCAAGGGTTGAGATAAGGACAGGGAGATCACTCATCAGTTATCGTCACAGGCAAAACAGACTCAACATAGGGAGATTAATAATATTTATTACTGTCCTGGTTTCAGTTAGAACAGAGTTAATTTTCTTTCTAGTAGCTGGTAGAATGCTATGTTTTGGCTTAGGATGAGAAGAGTGCTGGTAACACCCCGATGTTTTAATTGTTGCAGAGCAGTGCTTGCAGAGCAGTGCTTATACCAAGCCAAGGACATCTCAGCTTCTTGCTCTGTCCTGCCAACAGGCAGGCTGGGGGTGCAGTAAGAGCTGGGAGGGGACAGACCCAGGACAGGTGACCCAAACTAGCCAAAGGGGTATTCCATACCATCTGACATCTTGCTAAACAATATATAGGGGTGGCTAGCTGGGGGAGGGTGCCGGACTGCTCGGGGTTAGGCTGGGCATCGGTCAGCGGGTGGTGAGCAATTGCATTGTGCATCACTTGTTTGTACACATTATTAGTAGTAGTACTATTATCATCATTGTATTATATTATTATTATTATTATTATTATTATTATTATTATTATTATTATTATTATTATTATTATTATTATTATTATTATTATTATTATTATTATTATTATTTTGTCTTATTAAACTGTCTTTATCTCAACTCACGGGCTTCACTTTCCATTCCTCTCCCCCGTCCCAGAGAAGGAGGGGGGAGGGTGAGCGAATGGCTGTGTGGTGTTTAGCTGCCAGCTGGGTTAAATCAGGACAATTACCTATGAGTAACAAGACAGAGCACTGAGAAACAAACAAAGAAACAAACAAAAAATACCTTCTCTTCCAGCCACCCTCTTCTACCACCTCCCCCCGAGCAGCACAGGGGAATGCAGTAATAGGGGCTGTGGTTGGTCCTTAATGCTTCATCTCTGCAGCTCCTTCACAGTCACTCTCTGACCCTGCTCCATGTGGGGTCCCTCCCACGGGATGCTGTCCTTCCTAAACTGAGCCTGTGGGGGCTGCCCACAGGCAGCAGCTCTTCAAGATCTGCTCCCACATGGCTCTGTACTACTGGGTCCATCCCTCAGGAGCAAATTGCTCCAGCACGGGTCCCCCACGGGTGGCAGCTCCCCCCAGAGCCCCTGCTCCTGCGTGGGCTCCTCTCCACGGGCTGCAGGTCCGGCACTGGGCCTGCTCCTGTGGGGACTCTCCATGGGCTACAGATTCCTCCAGGCCACATCCACCTGCTCCACCGGGGGCTCCTCCACCCACGGGGGGGGCTGCAGCATGGAGATCTGCTCCATGTGGGACCCATGGGCTGCAGGGGGACAGCCTGCTCCACTAGGGGCCTCTCCACAGGCCGTAGGGGAACTGCTGCTGTGTGCCTGGAACACCTCCTGCCCTCCTGCTGCAGTGACCTTGGGGGCTGCAGGGCTGGTTCACATTCCTCTCTCCTGGCTGCTGTTGCACAGCATTTTTTTCCCCCCCTTCTTAACTCTGCTCTCCAGAGGTTGAACCAGTGTCACTCACTGGCTCAGCTCTGGTCAACATCAGTTCCCTTTGAAGGCGTCTGGAGCTGGCCCTTACCTAAGATGAGGCAGCTGCTGGATTCTCCTCAGAGAGGCTATGCCTGCAGCACCCAGCTACCAAAACCTTGTCATGTAAACCCCATACACTAAGGAGTTTTAATACAATGGTGTTTAGGCTATCTACGCATTAGATACATTAAGTGTGCTGAACTGACTTTCTGGGCTCCTGCCCTAAATGTTTGCACCTAAGAATCACCAAACTCCCAGGTAAGGGTAACACAGTCGTGACTCAAATCTTTCAATGCTTACAAAGAAGATACTTATTTTTTCTATTGGAAATAATTTTGTGTTCTTGTCTTCTGCCCACTTCAATGACTGACATTTGGAATTGGAGAATTCTTTTGCAGGTCAGAAATCTAAGACATAGCTGGTATCTGGTAAATATTGCACACTTCTGGTATTTCATTTGAGTTAGTAAAGTGACTGAGAATAGGAAAATTCATACACTTTTATCTGAAGAAATGCTACGACGACCATGTTAACTCTAACTTTACAAAGCTTAAAATACCTGGAAAAAGTGAACTGACATAGAGCTGCTGAGATAGTGACTATAATGCCAGAAACTCCACTGACAGATTATGGCTTTCATGCCTCACTAATAGATAAAGACTCAAGCTTTGGTTAAACTGATAAGGATTTTCCAATTTAGTGAACTATGCTTGTCTGCTTCATGGGAGCCCTTCTATATGGGTAACAAAAAGAAATTAAAAAAGGAAACTTTGCCTAAATGACATTTGAACATAATTTAGGATCATTAAAAAAAATGGGGGGAGGAAGGGAGGAAGACAAGCCACACTGCCGATGCTCTTGTATCTGAAATAAGTGTGCAATTTATTAGGCAGTGTGTGACAGTGAGTTACAGCAGACTACTACTCATTTTAGTGTCAGGCATCTTAACAAAGTGCTTGAAAGACTGCACCACCTGAGATTTTTGATCATATAGAAGTACAGTTCTTTAGGACTTGTTTCTGTTTCATCATGGCTGAAGATAAAGATAATAGTTTTACTGATAAATGGACAAAAGTTCTCTCAAAAATCCAGCCTGGGAAAGGATCAAGAAGTCTTCCTCAAGATGTAGGAAATGATCACCATTTACTGATGTAGCCTTATCACTGTAGTAAAGTTTAGGTAATTAATATACTCTGAGAAGCTGGCAAAATGAATGGAGGATATGGGTTGGGCAAGACACTTTATAATCCCCTGCTGAGTTGTGTGAAGCATCAACAGTCTTTGAAGCTCTGTGCTGTGGTGCATGTGGAGTAAATGCACGTTTGTTCTATAGAAAAACATGCATTTGGTGAATTCTATCATGGCTAATAGAGGAGCATTAACAGAGTGTAAGCAGAGCACATCTGTTCCAAAATCAATTATTTTCTTGTTGAGGCATAAGGGTCGTAGTCTGACTACATGCAACATGGATAAAGTAATGCCCTGAGGACAAACTGTCAGAAAACTAGGCACCATTTCACAATTTTTTAAGGTGCTTGGCAAGTCTCTTGGCTCAGAATTTCAGATTCAAAGTGAACTCAGATATCATGGCAGGGGTTAAGGGCAGGGGCAAATTAAGTTGTGTGTATTTAAGATAGGGAATATACCAGACTCTTGTAAATGACAGAAGTCTGACAGAAGTCAGACAAAGGGAATCTGTACAAGGATGTGGAACAGGTGTATACAGAGGGTTAATAAAAGCCTATCAGATACCCCTGACTGAGGTAGTAAATATATTGCAAGTGATGGGGATGGAGGAAATAAGCAAGGGGAAATACCATATTCTTAACCAAGTCTTATATCCTTACTTGGGCAACCAAGCTTGTCTGCTGTCTGAGACTACTTGGTTAGTGGAATGTTTTGCATAACCTGGTGCAATCATTATTTTTTTTGTCCCCATTCTGCAAGATATATATATTAAAACCATATTTTTAAGGCTGTCAGTCTCATCCACAACATTTTTCTGAATTTGTTGTTGGCTGTTCTTTGTAAAGTCAAGTATTCCCTGTCCCAAGATATGCCTCTGCTTCTCTATTTTTGGTTTCACAGACTACTTTCAACAGAAATTTAAATGTTTTAAGTGCAACCACTTCTGTTCCTCAGAAAAGTGTCACTCGCAAGAGAGAATACTGATCTTCATAATATGATTGGGTTACTGCTTCTTCCTGTGACTTAGAAGAACCTTCTAACATATCTTTTAACATGTTCTGACACTCCATAACACTTTTTTTTTTCTTTTTTTCTGCCCGATAGAGATTTATAAGCATATGTTTCAATCACAATGAGAAGAGATTTTGAGGAATGAAAAAAATTTGATCAACCTTGAAGGCTACAACCTAGAATTCAAAAAGTAGAGAAATAACATGAATAAAAGAAAAAGATTGATATGTTTATAGCAAATAAAACAGAGACAAAAAGCTTTTTTTCAGTATAAATAAATAGAAAAATAAGAAATATGTAAATAGAGATGCAAGAATTACAGGCATTGCACAGATAACAAGAAGTCAAGACTGAAGACGATTTAGATATTGCAATAAAGGAAGAAATGTTTTTCTTTCACATAGGACAATGAGGTTGAGGAGAGAGGGAGAAGACACTTAGATGGCTAAGATGAAGAAGATTATGGAAATTGTTACATCTAAAAAAGCATATGCTGAGGGGGGATTTAATTTATTTATTTTTCATTAGAAGGCAGAAAATGTGTAGTGTAAAAGGACAGTTTTGACACAAGAATAAATGGGAAAACCATGAAAGTATTTAAACTGTCAGTTAGGTTTATAAATGTGTGAGACTCTGTGAAATATTTCTAACAGGAGAGGAAACTAAAGGAACTTGAAAGCTAAGGCTGACATTACTATACTAATTAAGGTAAATTCCTGTAAGCAGGAGTATCTAAGCTACATTTATAAATGGAGATTTCTCTCCATTTAGGAAAATGGAAGTTTGTGTTCTGTGTTGTGTTTTCATATGAAAGAAGCTTGAGAATAGTTTCACTTTGGAAAGCCACTTTGAATTAGTTTAATTCAAACTTTAATCAGAAAGGGAAAAGATGTTTGCATGGCATAGCTACTAGCGTATAATATAGCTGCCTCTTTCAGGAAACCTGTTTTATACACAGTTGTCTGGGGGATGCTCTAGAGAACAATTTAGCACACCAGATTTAAAATCCCCAGTTAGTCCCTGAAGAAGCCTTTTTTTTTTTTTTCCTGTGAACGGAGTTGACCTTCCTACTTCGGGGCCTATATTAGTCCTGTAAAATCCAACGTCTGAATTGCCCTGTCAGGCTGTAGTTTAAAAATGGCATAACAATAAGCAAGGGCTAGACTACAAAACCTTTAAATCATATGCATAATGATACATTTCATTTCTTTATGTTTTATCATACCAGAGCTGATCTGTGCAATTCACTGTAGTCTGATAATGCTGAGAATTCAATGAGATGTAATTTATAAGTGAAACTATTAGTCCTGCAAGAATCCTCTGGAAAACATAAGAACTTTTACCTTTACCCTACAAGTTTTCAGTTCTCCTATATAAAAATATATAGCCAAAGTAAATTAAGGAATTTTTAGCAATACCCCCATTAGTGTGGTCAGCTTCTGCACTACTTTTGATTCTTTAACTCTTCTTGTTTTCAGATCTCTGATGGATTGTTTATCCAGTTATTATCCAAACATACTTTGTGTATGATGACGTACTTTTATTCCTTCTATATTACTTTCAGTTGCACGTGTCAAGCATTTCCTTATATTTATTTGTTTTTGTTGTTGTTATCCATTATAATTTGTTATGTAGCCAAATTTTTTAATAGTGCATTGCTCAGGGTTCATTAGATATTGATCTCTATTATCATCAGGTGCTTTAAGACATTTTTCATGGTCTGAATTTATTTCTGAGGCATTCTTTTTTTTGGGGGTAGGTATTCTAAAGTACTGATGATTGTTTTGATTGGCGTATATTGAAGAATTTTTAATTTACTTTTGTTGTTGTTGTTCTAAACTAGAGTGTTACTCAGCAGAACTTCTGGAATTCAAGACCTCTGTTATTATTTCATTAGACAAATACCAACTATCTTAGAAACAGTGATAAAAAAAATCATAAAACTTGAAGTTCCGGTAATGACCTGCAAAATTATAAATGAAACAAGTTAATATTCTCAAGATGTTCACCAAAAAAAGCAGGAGATTAGTAGATTTAATCTAATTTTCTATCCACAGTAAAAAACACTTAGTATGGTTGACAGTAAATATTTTTGAAACAAGACAATGTCATATTATTTTGAGATGCTCAAGAACGTAGTAAGGGACAAATACAACCACACAGGGTTAAATTCTTCTTCTTCAGAAGGAAAACAGACCTAAAATATTCCTAAAGGTCACATGCCATCTCTTTAGACCATTTAAGTCTTCTGAAATGCCACTCTGAAGTGAAATAACTACCTCTTCAGAAGAGTCATTCTGCTAGAGAGCCAACTAACACCAGTACGAAGATAAACGGGAGTGCAGAGAATTGATTTTACACTTGTACTTGTAAGTGTGGTCAAATGTTGTAGACCAGTACCTCAAATAGGATTATATAATATTTCTGTGCCTTAAAATAATAACAAAGAGAACATAGTTAAGTACAACTTAATATATCTTTTTTTTTAAAAAAAATAAACAAACAAACAAAAAAACAGCTTTATATTAAAATGTCCACTTACTAGTTTTATTTGCAATGTGGTACAAGTTCACTTTCTTCATATTTTCTCTGTGTGTAATAATTATAAAGAAACTGACCTTTTTCCTTTATCAATCATATCTTCTCATTCAACAGTTTCTCTTACTGCAAATTATCTCCTGCAGTATCAAAGGTAAAAAAAATGCATATTTTTTTCAAGCAAGACTGACAAAACCTTAATACAGTACGGAGACAGACTTTGTTATATTCCAGCTTAATTATTTTTCAGCAAGGCTGTTTTAGCATAGAAAGACTGTTGAAATTAAATAAAAGAAGTATTTACACAAATCAGATTTGACTGCATCAGATCTGTTAGTAGTCCTGAGTAAGTTTCTGGCTGCAAGCCTGTTTTTACTCCTCTTTTATTTCTATTTCAGGTGTTTCTGATTTGAGTAAGCTCATGTCTGTTTTGGCTCCTTGCCTTAGCTGTTACTGGTTAAGCTACAGTACTATCCAGCTGGGACCTGCCATCTCTTCAAGTGTTTCAGACCTCATTATGGTTGAGTAACAGCAAGAACAATTAATCCAATATTCTATTACTTTCTTCTCCATGCACTGTTAAATAGTTTCCAGGGTATGTAGGCAGCAGGACAATGACATTTTGAAAAACCTTAGTGCATTCCCAGCAGCTTTAAAAAAAAAAAAAAAAAAAGTATTTGGCTTTACATTCTTTCCCACCAAGAAATTAGGAGTATTCACAACAACCCTAGTGTAGTTCAACAAACACCCTACTGTATGTATAGTGTTACTGAGAAAAGAATTCCTTCAATAAATTTAACGCTGATAAGTTAAAGTAATCAAGCTAAACGAAGCATGTATTCAGGTATGTATATTTGAGGTGTTATATTGGATTTGATACTTGGTGCATGTTTTCTTCCAAAAATGAGCAGGAGAGTGGAAAAGAAATGTGATATTTTTTATGTTCCATTCTTTGGCACTGTTGGATATCTTGGTTTTCTTTTCCCATTCAATTAAAAGAATAATCTACTAGAGCAGAAACTCTAGAAAAAATAGGAAATTAAAATGGAGTACGCCATTTAAGCTAAAAGAAGATGTTGCTCAACAAATGAAAGTCCTTTTCAGTATATCTAAACATAGACTTAGTCTCACCTTTAGACATATGATTCTTCTTACTAACAGTGATCCAAATGACTCCTTTCAATTGTGTTTTTGGGATATGAATAAAAATGGAGGAAATGATTATGTTAATTCTAGTCAGGCAATTCTTTAGACAATTTGTACTCTTCCAGAATAGAGCTATATTATTGTTGGTAAAATGAAGCTAACAGATGATGAGCAATTAAAAAAGACAGTGTGGTTGATGAAAGTTCCAAAGCCTCCAGGTGTAATATAACACTCTAATTTGGTAAAAAGCATCCCAATAATAACAGTACACTTACAATGCACCATTCATTTAAAAAGGGGAAAAGAAAAATGTGGAATATTCAGGGTTAATATAAAGAGAGAAATATAGTTTCTCTTTCAGAAGTCTATTGCTAATAAGTTTCTTTTGCTTTACATTATAGGTCCCTAGTACTTGTCAAAATTAATAGATTAATATTTTAAAACGAAACATGATTTTGCATATAGATTCTTTATTTCACATAAAAGTACATCTGGGTACAGTTTCAAATGCATAAAAGCAATCAGCCTTTCAAAGGAAGATACCTGCTACCCAAAGAGAATTAATGAGAGTCAGGGTTCCTTTTCAAATGTGTCTTGGAAAGTATCCTATATTGTTCATCTTCAGTGAAGAATGATTTCATGCACTGTTATGAACACATTTACAGAGTGGTTCACATCTACAAAACCTTAACTGTTGCAAAGGAATGAGGCTATTTGCTTCTTTCTCTTCTTCCTGCCTTTTATCACTTTAACAGAACTGGACTTTGCAATGCAAACTTCAAAATAGATGCGGCTCAGAGGTTTACATTCTCTCTTCACTACAGGATGGTGATATGATTTTTTTACAGGTTCAAATGATTTTAGAAAGGAAAGTTATAAACAACAAAATTTCAAGGAAGAAAAAAACATAACCTAGTCTTTGAAAAATAAAATAAATTAGCATAAAACAAAACCTGAAGTAAATTCTTCCTTTGGAGACAAAGAACTCTTTTTCATGCTAATTCTTAACTTGCACTATGCTAACATGCAAGGTGATGGTGAGTGGGTGGGTTAATGCAAAGCACTATTTTTTGATGAAGTGTGCCACACATAGAGTCACAAACAACTCTCCAGTACTTGAAATTCACATTTATAAAGGGCACAGGGCAAGTAATGCAGCTCTGAGATGAATTAAAACCTAACCCACTGCGTATACAGTGGAAGGACTCACCCTTACACTCAGCTAGCTGTGAGTCCAAAAAATCCAAGAGTATACATGCTCTTTCGGTTTGTTTGTAATAGGACTGTTTTAATAAACACTGGATAGCAGCCATGCTTAAAGACCAAAATGAAACAAAACAAAACAAATAAATGAAAAAAAAACAACCTCTCTCCCTTAAAAAAAAATAAAAAGGGTACAAAAGGTAGACCTATTAGTTATTGCTTGTAGGAGGTATTAGATCAATATAAATATCAACATTTAACAATTACTGCAGTGAATGTAGTTTTTTCATTGTGAAATTTGTACATGTGCAAACTGGGAGGAAAGGAGCACAGGGAAACTTATGGATATTGAATAAAATATTCTCATTTTAGCTAACTGGCATACTGCCATCTCGCCATTTTCTCAATTTTCAGCTTTCCTGAACTTGTTATCATTCCTAAAGGTTTATTCCTTCTTCCTCCTATTACCACAAAAACACATAGTCCTTTCGTTTTTTTTTTTTGGTAGAAATAGCAACAGTGTTTGCAATGTTATCACCCTAAATCTGCTCTTCATCTTGCTCTCATTCAATATTACCCCAATCCCTGCAAAAAGAACATTAAAAATAAAAGGCTGCCACATTTCTAGCTTCTCCATAAACAGTCTACTGGTTCAATGAGCAGAAATTATCCTGGGACAAAATCCTGCTGAAGCTGGTGCCCTTCCGGAGCTTGCAGAGGGAAAACTGAAATGAACGGTTTCTGTTACTTAGCCCTACTTGTACTTCTGAGGTCTAAGATTATATTGATTCTGGTTTCATCCTGCAAAATTTGTTTGCTCTTAATTTTAAAGGAGATGCCCTTATTCAACATTTATAACCATAGAATAATTGTCTTGTCTTTAGTGTTAATTACTAATTTTGGTTTACTGGTGAACAGGACACCTTAAAACAAGTAATTAGATTTAGAAACATAATTAAAATTAATTAACATACATATTGCCCTTAAGGCCCAATATTGTCATGCTCTCTCAATCTTGCTTATTTTGTTCCGATTTAGGTTTTGTACAAAATTCCTGACAAATTACAATAGTTTAGATCAAACTGATCACATTTTTAAATGTGAAAGGTAACTAGAAGGTAACTGATTGATGTCTGCTGAAGCCTCAGTTATTAAACTCATATTAGAGTGCATTCCAATGGAACAATGAACAATGGTTGCTTTTCAATAAAGGAATCTTCAAAGTCTTTTTAACCTCTGCACCCCCCATATAGGTTCATTTTTTAGTAATATTTTTGCACTGTTATTTATAGTAACACTGCAGTAATGACACATCACAGTCCAATCTGTTTCTCTCTGAAAATGCCCAAAATAAAAGCCTTAAAATGTGTATGCTGGCCTGTGCAATTACTGCACTGTACCATCAGCCTGGAAAAAAATCACAAAATAATGACCTGTTAATTCAGGTCTAGAGCACATAAAAAGGAAAAGCTCAGGGAAAAGAAGATAATCTGTTAACATCCAGCTGAGAAAAAGAATAGCTATAAAAGGTGGCACCAGCTCAGTTGTTTATTTATTCATAGATGCTAACCAAATAAGCTAGAACTGTCACAGCGGGTTTTCCTTACACACTTATCATATACTTTTTAGTAAGTTTCCTATAAGATAAAAATAAATCAGAATCATATTAGCTTGCTTGTAGAGTAAGAAAGTTAACAGCAAAGAGACTATATCTAGATCCTTGTGTTGACTCTAAGAGATCTTATTTTAGGATTGTGGCCAAATGTCCAACATAACCATTTTAGAAACAGGTCCACAATAAAGCTCTGAGCCCAAAGAGCTGCAGCCTTTGAGAAAGTTAAAATGAAGTTATTGATCTAAAGTAAATTAAATTCTGTAGCAAAGTGTTCAGTGCAAGACTGACCCAGTAGAGACAATATTCTTTATATTTTCAGAAACTAGTCTGTAGTGAATAATGAGCTAATACTTTCTGTTTCAAAGTTATATGAACATAAAGATACAAGTCTTAATCATTTGGAAGCTGATATTGGGATATAATTTTTTTTTTTTTTTTTTTTTAAACTAGACAAGTGCAGCCTTTAAATGCTCTTTTTATATTTTTTTTTGGGGGGGGAGGGGGAAGGTGGAAATCTATGAAAATTCGCAGCTTGCTAATTATTTATACATTCTGCACTCTCTGGAAGATATTCCCTGGTTATTTTGATATGTGCTGAACCATGATACGGGTTTTTGAAAGGGATAAGTGGAAAGTAATCTCTGTTTCTGGGAAAACCCATTCTTTCAACTGAATGTTTACACAGTATGCATCTAATGATAACTTTTATTGCTAGAACATGGAGATACTTTGTAAGAGCTTTTTTTTTCCCTGAGGTATATTAGATTGCACAAAGTGGCATTTAATTCATACTTGATTCATATTCAAAGCAAAATAGATGCCCATAGCATAGCTTCCTTGTAAGACAGCATTCTGTCATCTTCTATGCATTTATATGATTGCTAAGACATGGTATCTCCAAGATCTGTGAATCTGGGGTATCGCAACATTCCCCCCACACACAAACACCTTTTTTTTTTTTTTTTTTTCTCACATTTTTCGTAATGAATCAGACACCATCAGCAACTGGCATAATGTATTTGGTTTATGTGGCAAGGTTTTGGTAGCTGAGGGGCTGCAGAGATGGTCTCTGTGGGACAGAGCTGAAACAGGGAAAGACACTAGGTGGGCCTCTGCTACAGCAGAGTTAAGAAAGAGAAAAACAAAAAAAAAAATCTTTGCAACAGCAGCTAGGAGAGAGGAGTGAGAAAATGTAAGTAGAAACAAGCCTAAAGGCTACACCAAGGTTGCAGAAGAAGGTACTTCGCTAGGTACTCCAGGCACCGGAGCAAAAGTTCACCTGCAGCCTGTGGGGAGGTCCCTGGTGGAGCAGGCTGTACCCCTGCAGCCCATGGGTCCCACATGGAGCAGATCTCCATGCCGCAGCCTGTGGAGTAGGCCCCGGTGGAGCAGGTGGATGTGGCCTGAAGGAGGCTGTGGCCCATAGAGAGCCCCTGCAGGAGGAGGCCCCAGGCTGGAGCTGCAGCCCGTGGAGAGGAGCCCACGCAGGAGCAGGGACTCTGGGGGGAGCTGCCACCCATGGGGGACCTGTGCTGGAGCAGTTTGCTCCTGATGGATGGACCCCATGGTACAGAGGAAGCCATGTGGGAGCAGTTCTTGAAGAGCTGCTGCCTGTGGGCAGCCCCCAGACTCAGTTTAGGAAGGACAGCATCCCGTGGGAGGGACCCCACATGGAGCAGGATCAGAGAGTGACTGTGAAGGAGCGGCGGAGACAAAGCATCAGGGACTGACCACAGCTCCCATTCCCTGTTCCCCTGCGCTCCTTGGGGGGAGCAGAACTGGATAGGATGGAGAGGAAGGTGTTTTTAGTTTAATTTTTAGTTTTTCACTGTTTTAGTCTGTTAGCAAAAAAAATCTCCCTGTGCTGAGTTGTTTTTTGCCCATGATGGTAATTGGTGAGTGTCTCCCTGTCCTTATTGCAACCCTGGAGCCCTTTTTCATCATATTTTGTCACTCTTTTCCTTTGAGCAGTGGGATTGAGAGAGTAACTGTGGTGGTTTTTAGTTGCCCATTGGAGAAACCACAACACAGAGGGAATGACTGTTTCAAATGCCATGGTCTGCCTGCCCTGAACTTTGCTGTTGTGACATAATGTATAGACAGGTATGTACTTGGGAGTTTGATATGACAAACATTTACACTGTTACCTGCAAACGCAGATCCCACCATATAGTTTAAATATTCTGCTTGCAAATAAGCAGAGAATAAACTAGCCTTGAATCTCAAGTTCATGTGAGAATTCACCATGGAATGTATCACACAAAGTCACATCAAAAGTGCAAAATGCTGTTTTCAATTGTATTTCCCATGACACTTTTACAATTCCCAGACAAATGAAAATATTATGATTTTGTATGTTTTTTTTTGTTGTTGTTGTTGGTTTTTTTTTGTGTGTGTGTGTGTGTTCATGTAGCAGCCTTAGAATGGTAGAACTAGTTTTCTGAATTTTCTGAAAAACTGAAAAATGTGACTGTTCATTATAAAAGAAAGAAGCTGCAAGAAATAGAATATTTCTGGAATTCAAGGCAGCTACAGGGAAAAAAAGTAAAACACAAGTACTTCCCATTATCTCCTGTCTATACAGGCTGCATATTGGATCAATTTTATCTCCATATGTTCTCAGAATATTTTTCTCGTTTACACATAGATTACTTTAATTTTCTTTATCTACTGCTTAAAGACAGTTCACCTACAAATCCTTTAGAATTCAACAGCTTAACCTCATATATAAAGAGAGGTGCTTATGTCATTCAAAACTGATAAGAGACACATTTTACTCAGCTCTTCTGTTTTAATAGTCAAAGATAAATTAGTAAGTAACAGATTTAAGGAGTCACTGTCCAAAAGCCCTTGTAATCCAATGGTAAACTGGAATTGCTGCAAAGAATTCTAGATTCACTTAATTGGATATCTGAGAGTGTATTGTATTACGTCAGAGCCTATTACTAATATATTTGCAAACATTAGTTTGAATACTTCATGAATTATTTAGCATTTTTATTCAGAAATTGCTGAACACTGGAAAGCTTTCTCTCTATAAGGAGAAAAGAATATGTTAACATTTGTCTTATTTAATCAGATCAACATTATTAACCAACTATTTAACAAGTATTTCATGAAGTTAAATAGAAGAGAACACCAAACAAAACATATACATAAAGAGAAAGATAGTCATTTAAAAGTACATTGATGAATAATCTGTTGAGTAACCAGAGTCTTCTATAAATACTTATTATCATTTTAGTATCTTTGTTACAGCTTTTTCTTGCAAATATGATCTTTTCTGAATGCTTTATCCAAAACCTGTGTATTTTTTACTTGAAACATATGATTTTGGCATACATTCAGAATCAGATTGCATATTTTTCCTGCATTCTATCCCATGCAGTCAAGATGGTTAAAAGAGGATTAGAGTATAGTTAGAAACAGAATTTAATGAGAACATAGGACAGGCTGCAGTGAGGAAATGCAGGGCTTAGACAGACAAGTATACCGATCAATAGTCTACTTGTATTTGACTGGTCCTTTCATCCACTTTTCTCTCACTTGTTCCTCCCCAATCTACTTGATTCCTTCTTTTCCCCATCTTTTGGAAACTTCACATAATGAGTCCCAGAAACACTGCATGAAGAGACTTGCATATCCCCACAGTCTCCTTAAAACATGACATAAGAAGTTTTATGCAATCTCAAATGCTCTTCTCCCTGCATGAGATAAAAAGTCCTATGCCACTTCAGACAATAACCCCTTTGACAAAGGTATCTAAAGTACTGCCTAGATTTTAGTAAATTTAGTAAACTGAGATCAAAGGTTCAAAGTCGGACTGACTGACAGCTAGCTGGTTACTAGTATTGTTCCTCAGGGGATGGTAACAGGGCCAGTAATTGTTAACACATTCAGTAATGATCTAGAACATGAGAAGGAATTCAGCAACTTTGCATATACATGACACCAGGGAGAGCTGTTGATTTACCAGAGAGAAGGGCTGCTATACAGATGGCCCTTGACAAGATTAAGGAATGACTAAGGAATGAACCTTACAGGGTTCAACAAGGGCACTGAAGAGGACTTGTGTATCCATCTTTGGAGATTTGTGAAACTTGACTGGGCAAAGCTTTGAGTAGCCTAATATAATATTGAAGCTGGCCTTATTTCGAAATGTACGTTGGACTGGATGATCTCCAGAGATTCTTTCTTAAAAATAATAAAAAAAAAAGTTTCTACTGTACCTTACACCTCAAGGCTACATAAATATGCCTTATTATGATGGTGGGACATCTTGTACATCTGAAGAGAGATGCTCACTTTATATCTGCAGGGAAATACTTTGTAGGCCCAAAGCAGGCATTAGTCATGCTCTGCAGCTCAAATACACAGGAAAGAATTCAAAGGAGATATCATATAATTTACAGTCTTTATTTCTTTGAGAACATAAGAATACTCTAGAATTGAAGAGCTGTTCATGACCAAGAGGTCATCAAGTAGCAGAAGGTTTGGTCTCAGGAATATGTTTTTCATTTGATGCTACACAGTCAGCTTGGTCTGAAACGAGGAAAAAGAATTAACATAAACAAGATAAGAGTGTCTTTGGCTATACCCACTAGACAGTAATATGAGCAAGACAGACAGATAATAAAAACAAAAACAAAACAAGATGATAAAAAAGACTATCTTGTGATAAATGGATAATTTTAGCAACTTGCTAGAAGCGTTTACAATTGAACATATCATGACCTTATCTGTTGCCAGTTATACTTATTAATGTTTTGTATCATGTTTTGTTTTTCAACAAAGCCACAGTAATATCACTCTCATAACAGTAATATATAATAAATTAATTACTTTTTTTTTTTTTCATTAATTCTTTTGGCACTGATTATGCATGCGCCCTTTTTATCTGGACACACTTATTCCTAAAAGGTGTCTGTAAAGACTTTATGGAAAAGAACCATGTCAATAAATACTAAGCCAAAAAAAAAAAAAAAAAAAGTTAATAGAAAAGAAAATAACCTCAACATAGAATTAGAATTATGGGGGGTTATTTTACTTTTTTATTTTGCGTTTAAAGATTCATCTATCTGGCAGTGATTTTGTTACGCATGAATTGACTTGGATTTATGATCTTTCCAAACTGACTTTGGAAAACTCATCTAATATAACTAGCCCTGAAAAATCTCTTGGTTTATCTGTGCAGTAAAACATGGTAGGCATGAGAATTACAGAACAACATGTTTGTTATATGTACTTTTTTCCTTCTTTCTGGTACTCTTACATCCTTTTGACTTTGGAAGACCATGCCATACTCTCTTTTGGCATCAGCTACAGACACTCACAAAATTTGGGAATTCAGCAAAGGTTGCTAAAAACTGATGGAAGAACTGAAGGAAGGACAAAGTCTGTCAACAAACCTGCCCCTTCCTCCCTTCTGAAGGACTAAATATTTTTTCACTACAGAAATATGGATTGGTTTTAAAAGATGACACTACTTATCTCCGTAGTAAGAATGGTATTCTCAAGGAGAGATGTATCAGAGTTCTTATGTCCTTGTTTATTCTGTGAAGGACAATGTTTCTCATACTATAAAATGTCATTCTTGAAGGATATACAGAGCTGTGGCACAGCGTGAATGACTGAATGAGTTGTTGTGATCCTCCTGTGCTTTAAAGATGCTCACAAAAGAACATCTGGTTTAGAAATCTTTGATGACATTTTTTTATTATTATTATTCTGACATTCAGTTTATTTGTATTAAAGCTTTGTTTGAGTATTTGATTTGATAAATCAGATTAAAAATATTAATTGCAAAAATGTGTCTTATACTCAAGATGGAATTTCTGATCAAAATCAAAACACATGTAAATCTTAGTGAAAACAGCCAGTAAGATGATGGATGTGTAAGATATAGATCTGGACTTCTGGTATATGACACTGCAGTAAGTAGCTGAAAGGTTTCTAAGCTAAATCCTTGCTCTGTCTGCTTTAGTTTGGGAACTTCAAACTTGCTTCATAACGTCTTTCATAAGTATAATACCAATATTTAGACTGGGCTTCCTTTAGTCTTGTTTGCTGTTAAATTTCTTTCTTTTTTTTTTCATTTTTTTTTCTTTTGAGTAAAAAGAAAAACAAAAAAAAACTAAACAAACAAAACCCCAACAAAACAAAACAAACCACCCACTACTAATTTATTGAAGCAGAAATTGAAACTGCTGCATCTCCAAGACATATCCTGTCTAGCTTTTCTGGCTACTCCAAATGGAATTTTATCGGTCTTGCTTTGTGCCTTTCCCATAATTTGTGTAAACAATCAAATATTCACTAGAATAAGAGATATTGAGAAGATATATGAAGCTCATATATATTACAAACCCCAGGTTTTAATTTTTGTTCTCATAAATTTTATTTTAACTATGATAACACACTTCTGGTAAGGATTTAGAGAAGCTTAGTTTCAAATTCCTGATTCATTGACTGATGTTTCCAGTTGGGTTGCTTGGTGACTGGGCAACTAGATCTTTGCAGAAAAACAGAAAAAACAAACAAACAAAAAAAAAGCACAAAGGTTTATTTTTGCCTTGCAGTGAAGAGAATAAACTTCATAACCTTTGAAAACTTTAGAGGGAAATAAAACCAATTCTAATCAGGAAGTTGAAAAAAAATATATATATAAAATTTAGACTTTGTTAAGTGAGGGAGATAGGAGAAACAGCTAAGCCTAACATATGATTATAAAATGAAATAAAATAAAACCCAGTATAAGTTGCAGTGTACTGAGACAAATCTTTACAAAAAGATAGTATTCCAATAATTGCACTAAACAAACAAACAAAAATCTCCAACTGCAACTATGCTTTAAGTATTAAGTATGATTCACCAACATTTTTTCTAGTTGTACATCGGTATGACTACATGCAATTCTAGTTGTACATGTACATGTACATCTATTCTAGTTGTACATCAGTGCATATTTATCACCACTTTTGTAAGACCAATTCAGCAATAAAGTACTAATGCAACCTCAGTTAATTTGGATTGATTTTGGGGTATTATCTCAACTATCACTGAGTGATAGAGTGTTACATTGTATTCAGAGAGAGAGAATGTTTAAGATTGACAAGATTGTCAGCATTTTCTATGAGAAATGACATGCTGATATTGTGCAGGGAAGAGTGCATATTAGCAAAGCATTTGCAATTTCAAGTCCTGTAAAAGAGGAACAATTTAGTATGCATAGTTTAGTAAGACAGAGGAGTGAAAAGAGTGAAAAAATGTGATGAGTATTATATTAAAAATAAGAAAGAAAATACAAGATTCTCAGTTCAAAAATATGGTAATGGACAGAGACCCTTTATCAGAGAGAGTGTAGTAATGAGACAAGGGGTAAATTAAGAAAGAGTAGATTTAGATTAGATAAAAGGAAGAAATTCTTCATCATGAGGGTTGTGAGACACTAGAACAGGTTGCCTGGAGAAGCTGTGGATGCTTCATCCCTGGAAGTGTTCAAGACCAGGCTGGGTGGGGCTTTGAACAGCTTGGTCTAGTGGTACCTGCCCATGGTGGGGAGGTTGGATGGTCTTTAAGGTCCCTTCCAACTGAAACCATTCTATGATTCTATAATGTTTTGTGAAACAAAAGGCAAGTAATCTTGCCTTTACTGTATATGACCACAGATGAATGCACAGGAAAGTTGGAGAAGAAAGAGAATACAAAATTTCTTGGGTCATGAGGATTCGGAATAATTCCTGGTAGCATCAGTACAGCATTACTCTGCTGTATGAGCATGATTAAAGAAAGAACTGGAAAACAGTCTCCTTAGTACTGCTCTTAGTACTGTTCAGTGGCTCTGAGTCAACAGAAAAGTTGCACGTAGAGTATCTTATTAAAGAGAGTAGAGCAGACACTTCCAAAATCATCCTGTAGAATTGAGGAATGTTCTTGGCATGTCCCTCTGTACCATGCAAATCTTTATATAGCCTAATAGCAATGACAAAAACATTTAGTTTAAGTCTTTAAGGCTATTTATAACTCAGGAAATCACACAGGCAAATATGTCCTAAGTAACAACCCAAGGGATGAGGAAAAATTGGTAATTTAGTAGACCTGGTCTTTAACTAAATGTCAAATAAAATTATATGACAACCCCAGGGAATATTTTAAAGTGGCTGCTTAAGACAAAAAACTGCTTGTCTGAAGTATACCTTTTAGTAGTTCACCGTGTATTTTAGTCTTATTATTTGTGTTTCGACAGAGCTGAGAAGCTACACTGAATTTCTGCTAGATGCTGTTTTACCACAGAGTGATAATAATGGTTGCAATAAAGAAACCTTTGAGGAAGGGAGTTCTGAGTGACAAATACCCTGCAAAGCTAACTACCATGGAGTTTTGACTTACATATTCTGTTCATACTATATCATTTTATTCTATATATTTCTAAGATGGAAATTTCCTTTAGAGTTTCTTTGAGAAGTTTTTCATTTGAAGTCTGTCCATGCTTGGGAGTTATGGGCAGATTTTCAGCTACTACAGATAGGCATAGCTCCACTGAAATCAGTTTATTTTAGCCTATAAGTCCATAGTTGTTCTGTAGCAGTTCTGTAGTGGTAGAAAAGTGATAAGAAGATCACATTAATTCATTTTAGTTGGCACACTTCATGCATTCAAGTAATATATGATTTTAATGGATAAGAACTGCATACACCACAGGACTTAGGTGTCACACTGCTAAGCATTATAGCACTTTTTAAGCATCACTACAAAGTGTGTAGAGTAGCTATCCAAATATATATAAAACGCATACAAAAAATAGCATGCTGAATAGGGAGCTGCCTATCCTTTCCAACAGGAAATTTTGAAAAAAACATGCCTAGCTCAAACAGAGCTTCTTAACAAATCCAGGAAATTAATCTGAAGTGAAGGACTTTGCTACACTGGCAATTCACAGTAGTTTATTGTCTTCTGGATTTAATCACCAGTTTTAGGCTTTTAAACAGCCTTGCACAAGTAGTAATAATGATGGTGCCCACTTATATCCCAAAGCTCAGTTGTTTTTATCAGGAATATTTTACTTCATGTTTTTTTCCCCTTTGCTTAACATGAAATACCAGAGATGTATTAGCTGATCTTTGTTACATCTTTTTGATATATCAAAGAAGCTGGTCTTTGTGTTCTAGGCCAATGCTCTGGTCAAACAGGGAACTTATAACTCATTTCAATTTAAAAACAACCAAACCAAACCAAACCAAATGAAGCCAAACCAAGCCAAGCCAAACCAAACCAAACCAAACCAAACCAATCCAACACAAGATTTAAATCTCTGTTATTGAATATCAGAGAATGTTTTGAAGACCAGACAGCCTGGATTTATTTCTCACAGGGACATTAAACACCATAGGAAGTTATATAAAGGCAAGGAACATGAAAATATTTATATAATTCAGACACGTGTAATTATTAAACTCTTTTTGATAATTATTTCTGTTTTATTAGTAAAGCTGAATTGTCCAGTCTTGTCTTAACATTACAAAAAGTGTACTCCACTGTAATCTAGGGATGGAAATATATCTGCTTTCTCCCCTTGTTTCTACGAGGAATACTTCCGTGGAATACCAGTTATGCTTTTAGTACATTGTCCAGTACTGCTTGGTGTGTAGCAAATCCAATGATATACAAACTCCCAACATGGAAGGAGGCAATGATCTTTCAGGATCTTTAATAGAATAATGCCTTCACAGGGGATGCCCTCAGTCTTCATTTGTAGTCATTGCATAACTGGCTTGTATGTCCATTCCATAAAAAACTATGTAGCGAAAATACAATATCAAGGCTTATGACACAACAAAAATGGAAAAGTAGAGACTGTACAAAACTTTACCATGAGGTAAGCTGTCTTCTATACCATTGAAACTGTGAAATAATTGAGGAAGATAAGCAAATTAATAATTATTTAAATAGCCATTAGAACATGGGGATACTAGAGAGACCTTTCCTTTACATGGTAATAGGACAAAGAAGATGCAAATTTATCACTACATTATTGATCCTTTTCTGTTTTGTTGCAGAGAGTATATTACTGCCCAGGTGGTACTGGACACTAATTTCTTAATTTAGAATGGCATTTGTTTATGGGACAGACAGCCTATGAACAATATCATTCGGAAACTGCCCAGAGCCATCACCTCTTTTTTTTTTCTTATTGTGTCTTAGATTTGATTAATTTCTCCAATCCCTTCTGTTTTTACTCATGAAAGTGTATTAAAATCAGAATGGAAAGCACTATCTAATGTTAGAGCTGCATGATTTTCTCATAAAAAGATCTTTTCAGCAGTAATTTTTCAGCCAACTTTAATAATTTAAATGAATTTTTGCCTGTTGATTGATCCCAATTAGCATGAAATTTGATATGGCCATTAACTTTTATAAGCAAGGACTCAGGTTTACAAACCGGTAAACAGCCTGTAAATAAATATGAAGATTTAAGCTTTTCAGTCTAAGAAAATCCAGTTCTTACTGAGTTTGGTCATGCCTCTCAGAATTATATGCCTCTTATAATTACAGCAAAAGCAATCATTTTGCAGTCCTAGGTTAAAGGGATGAATCAGTCTTTGTGGCAATGGCTGACATCTCTGAGCAACAGATGACTAGAGCTGGCCACAGAGTACTCTCCTGTTAGTCTCAACACAAAAAAGTCATTGTTTCAGTGCAAGACAATAAAGTTTTGAGGGTATGTGGTCAGTTCATTGTTACTTGGCTGACTAAGGCAGTAAGACTAGGGCAAACATTAGGCATGGAACAATACTGGTCATCTGACTTATTCCTCTGTTTCTGTCTTCAGTATCCCATAAGTGCTAGCATATATGCCATGAGCAGATGTAGCCAAAGGCCATGCAAATCTCCAAGTTCTGCCAAAGGACAAAGTGATAATGTCACATAACACTAGTTTTGTTTCTTTCCTTTTTAAAATTAAAAGTGCAGGAAATAACATGGAATTTATTAATAGAGCCACATGTTCTGCTTTAAAAATTGTTGCTGTAGCTGCAAGGCAAGCATTTTAAGTCATAGAACTACAGATTACCTGGTAACTTTAGTTCCAAATTATATTGCATATACATATGAACTTTGATTCAATGACCACTTTGTGCATCTTCCTTGGGAGCACACGCTTTATTCAGAGGTGTTAGTGGACCTGCTGGGGATGTAAATCTAGGGTGCTTTTCATATGACCAACCTTTTTATTGCTGAGGTTGGGAGCTGAATGAAACAAGAAAAAAAGAGAATAAAACTTACATATTTGGACTCTGCCCTGTACAACTGAATTTCATCTCTTCTGCAAAGTTCCACATTTGTGCCATAATAGAATTAGTTACATGCTGCTCTGCCTTTTCTGACTTCTGTTTGTCTGAGTAGTTCTGGACATTCTCAGCTACAACTGAAGTCAATGGGAATATTTTCGTCAATGTGCTAAGTGCTACTTTATGTAATTTGAGAAATCAGTTCCCAGGTCTTAAAGTTAGGAGTGTAAATAATCAGGTACTTTTACTCATACAGTCTTGCTGGTTTGGCTTGATATCTGTAACATGGGGATAATACTAACCCCTCACACCACAACACACTTTGTGAAGATAAATTAATGCTTGTGAAGCATCACAGTGCTGAGTGCCAGAGAAAAGCCCATGAGGAAATTAATAATTCTGTCTTCATTGCAGCCTTTGAATAGTGTGCAGTAGATAAGGCTTAAGCCCACAAAATGAACAATGAGTGTAAAACAAAATGTTGAATAGCTGTTCTTTTTTAATTGATCACCATCTATTCTGTTCACTCAATGGGATAGGGGTCCTGTGCAGAAAAAAATACAGTATGTGATTATGTATTAAAAGACTGTGTCATAAAGCATATCCTCAAGGGAAAAGAGCAAGGCTGCAAAGACTCGAGTTCTCTCATTTTGTACTTGTAATTGTTTGATTTTGCCACTGTTACATCCATTATATATTTTTTTAATACGTAATTCTCTCCCTTGTTGTCATTTACTCCTCCTGACTTGCACATGCTCACTTGGACTCCATAATATCCCAATAGGTGTAAAATGTTTTTCCACAAAGGCTTTTTCCTGCAGATGTTTTCCCTATTCAACTTCTTCCCTATTTTTTCACTTCTTCTCCCCTCAAGTCTCCTTCATTCTTTTGTGCTATTTATGCCAATAATCTCTCTGAAATGGGACGTGTCTTGGCTTCTTTAGAAGCTCAAATAATTGCTGTGCTTTTTAAGACTCAATAACTGTGTGCTTTTAGCAGTCTAAATCTGAAGATGATACTCATGCCTTATTGTAATATTCTTTTTTGTGAGAGAGAATCAGAAGTCAAGATCAATCAGCTACTTTCCATAATTTAAAACCTTTCAAGCTTGTTCATTGCTTAGTTGGATTGTTTCTATTTATTTTTTTTTTATCTTCCAGAGCTGTATCCTATTTTAAATTCCTTTTGTTGATAGATCTTTGATAGACAGTGAACCTCAGGATGAAGTCCCTTTGTCCAGTAACACCGATTATATGTTTATTATCTTTTATTAAATGATCTGAACTAGGATGCAAGTCTACGTTGAGTTGGCATAAAGAACCACAGGTCAGGTTTTGTTAATTATTTCAACATATATTAGTTCATATACCTGTAAGACTGGAAAAGGAACAGGGTGAAATCCAGCAGGTTTTTTTTTGTTTGTTTGTATGTTTGTTTTTGTTTTGTTTTTAATAATACACTAAAGGAAAATTAAAATGTTTAGATCTTACCTAGCACAGCTCTCAGTGGAAGTAAGTAAAGTCTGATCAAAAATGCTCCTTTTCTTCCCCTCCCCTCCCCCATGTGTTATTTTACACCTGCAGTATCTTGCAGACCCCAGAACAAACTATCTACTCTTGATAGGAGTGATAAATGTTGTGACTTGTCTCATCCATCAACCAAAATTTGGCAATTACAAATTTCATCTACTGCAGAGGAAGACACAAGAAGTTTTTCTGGTTTAACCATGAGTTTGCTTTGAAGCTCATCAGTTGGATACTGACCATTTGTTGAGTTCTCAGTTTTGGGAAGAGTGAAGTCATGTAAAAATTTCAGCCATGAGCCAAGGCTTCTTTTCTGCGGTCATTTGAAATTATAATAAATGTTGTCAATGAATAAGCCATGATGCAAATTAGTTTACAAATTTGATCTTCACATATCAGGAAGCTTTGTAGTTTGAATGTATAAAAAGCACTGCTTTCTTCATGATGAAATGACTCTCAGGTGAGTTGTAAAAACAGGACACCAATCGGTAGAGATTTGCTGTAAAGGTCATTTATGTATCTTTTCCCCAAATCATAGTAAACGTCACTTTTCAAGAAGATGCAGCATATTCGGAGAGTATGAATCTCTTGTTGTGGGATGTTGCTGTGGCTTGGATGTATTTTAATAATTTCAACTGTTTATCCGTAAGCTTTAAAGACTTCCTAATGAAATTTTACATGCTCAATCCCCAGTGGGATTGAGTGCACACTCGGCAACTTTGATGATAACACCAAGCTGTGTGGTGCAGTCAACACACTGGAGGGAAGGGATGCTATCTAGAGGGCCTGGACAGGCCTGAGAGTTGGGTCTGTGTGAACATCATGATCCTCAACAAGGCCAAGTGCAAGATTCTTGGGAAAATATGAAGTACGGGCTAGGTGGAAAATGGATTGAGAACATCCCTTGGGAGAAGGACCTGGGTGTGTTGATTGACAAGAAGCTCAACATGAGCCAACAATGTGTACCTGCAGCCCAGAAAGCCCACCATATCCTGGGCTTCATCAAGAGCAATGTGGCCAGCAGGTTGAGGGAGGGAATTCTCCCCCTCTGCTCTGCTCTTGTGAGACCCCACCTGCAGTGCTGTGTTCAGCTCTGGGTACCTCAGCACAAGAAGGACATGGAAGTATTAGAATGAGTCCAGAGGAGGGCCATAAAGATGATCAATGGCCTGGAACACCTCTCCTATGAAGACAGACTGAGGCAGTTGGGGTTGTTCAGCCTGGAGAAGAGAAGGCTCCAAGGATACCTTATAACAGCCTTCCAGTACCTAAAGGGGGCCTACAGAAAAGCTGGGGAGGGACTGTTTGTCAGGGATGGTAGTGATATGACAAGGAGTAATGGTCTTAAAATAAAATAGGATAGATTTAGATTAAATATTAGGAGGAAATTCTTCACTATAAGGGCAGTGAGGCACTTGCACAGGTTGCCCAGAGAAGCTGGGCCCCATCCCTGGAAATGTTTAAGGCCAGGTTGGATGGGGCTTTGGGCAACTGGATCTAGTGGGAAGTGTTCCTGCCCATGGCAGGAGGGTTGTAACTGGGTGATCTTTAAGGTCCCTTCCAACACAAACCATCCTGTGATTCTATGATTCCATGCTTTAGGATTATGACATGTTTCTCTCGTAAAATTAAAATTAAGCACATGGCCTCACATGGTCACACACAGTATCCTCTGCAGCAAGACAGTGTATTTATATGATTCACAAATTAGTATTTGAATTGCTTAAATTTTACTAATTCAAAAACAACCCCAATATTGTTTTCACATTTTTAAGTTTTGCATCCTTCTTGGTAAACCTTAGCAGTTATTAAAAATCTTGAATGTATATAGGCAAATATGAAAGTGTGATTCCAATGGAGTAGAAATTATCAGGTTTGCTTAAGGGGGTAAATGGACTTTTTTATCATAAAAATTACCCTTGCCAGTGTTCAGTTTTCATGCTCTATTTCAAGCCTCTGGACACTCATATTGAAATTAGGATTCTCATTTGAGAGCCAGCAAGGCATACACCATGCATAATAAACTGCATGTAGACTGCAGACAATCTAGCAGTACGAAAGCAGGTGCTGAAAGTTTTGCTGTTTAAGGACAAAACATGAGGAAAGGTCAGAACTGTAAGATGCCAGTAAATGAATGCATGGGCTTTGATATTGAGTGAACTGGCCGCATTGATCAAAATCAAATATTTAATCCAAACCACATTAGATATTAAATAATCAGTTTAGTTCTGGAATAGAATCTGCAAACCTTGACCAACAGTACAGGGCCTCCATATTTTTCTTGTAGCTACAGGGGTCTGCTTGTGGAACTATTAGTAGAACATGGACCAGTTGAGCTAGTAAGTCATTAACAGACAAAAGAGTCATGGTTGGGAAAATGCTTTTTTATAAATGCAGATGTATTTTTGGTCTTCAAGATTCAATTACAGAGAAATTTAATTAAAAAAATTCTTAAGTATATAAAGTCTGAGTACGGTAATGGAAATTCAGGTTTTAGGTTGCTGAACAGAGATAAGAAAATAGCCATTGTACCTATCAGAGAAAAAGTTATAGATACACAGCAAAATATCTAAAACTCCCATCCATATACATATATTATGATGAAATTTCAAGGTACGATGTTGGTCCTGTGATCAAATGTAATTCTGCAGATTTTAAAGTGATATATTCTCTTTCCAGAACATAAAGAACTGGGGAGAACATAAGACAAACATTTTTTAAAGTTGAAAGAAAATATGTATTTGTGTTTTAACTTGCCTCATCACTCCAAATGGAATGGCTAAGAAAGAAAACTGGAGAACATCTGGAATACTTGGCATTTTTGAGTACTTGATAAACTATAGGGAAGTGTGTGATACAAAAGAAAATATTTATTTTCTATCAGTATAAAGTAATGATGTACTTATTCTGACACCAATGTGATGAAATGGATGCCTAATGTAATCCATTTTGTCTTCTAAGATGGTCACCAAAGCATTTTGAATCATACCATTCACCCATGAAGTTTAGGCATCCTAGAAAGCCAAAAAGTGAGAATGATTACTTTTAAGATTTTTTCTTGGTAAACCCTGAAATACAAACTTTGCAAAAGTTGCCTTCTATGTTTTCTGTGGATAGGATGTGAAATAATCACAAATTTGGAAATTTTCTGAATATATGATAGCTAAGTGTAAGACTAAACTAGGCTGGAAGACCACCAGCATTTTTAAAAATTGGTCTCAACTTAGACATGTTTGAAATTGTTTGCATATGGTTGACCTTGCCTGAAGGAAAGAGTATGGCCTCCAAGTCTCTTTCAAGACATTGGTCACATTTTACCTGACATTTCTACTACTAAGCAGATTTTATGATATTTCAATTTATCAATATGATATTTCTTCAGATTTAGTAATTTAGTTTCTTGATGCTGAACTAAACATCTGGTGCTCAACTGTTGCTATTATTTCATGTCTTTCTCTGATCTTTTCATAAAATACTCAATTGCCCTTTAGCAATATTTTTCTGTGGCCAAAAAGGCTTGAATATCTTAAAGCTAAAGATGATTACAAACTTCATTTCTATGCATGCCTACATAAGGGCAATTTTCATTATTTTCAATAACAGGAGCACTTGGAAGACAGCCCATCTGTAATACAGAAGAGACACAAACAAAAGGAGAAAACCCTTTCACTCTAGGGACTTAGTGTATTTCATTGGATAATCATTTCAAATATAGAGTACATCTCCATTGCATAGTGAATGTCAAGCTCTGAACTCTCAGGTTAACTTAGCTGAGAAGTTTCATTTGTGTCTTTGTATTACCAATACCTTCTGTCAAATATTAGGATTGGTGATGTTGTGGTAAGGTGACAGATTCTGTGATAATGAAAAATTGTGGAAATAAAACATTTATTTTCCTCCATTTTTTTTCCATTTAATTTTCTCTCTTTTGCTTTCTCTCTCTTTTTAACTATGGTTGAATAGAAGAATTTTTTGCCCTGAAGAACTAAATTCAGTCTGAAGAACAAATTTTAGAAAATTTTGAATCCATAGAGGCGTACCATAAAGTTGGCAGGGGACCAGCCCACTTACAAATCTCATTCAGTGTCTACCAAGATCTAAAATTAAGGAGAAAGGGAGAAGACATTGCCAAACTGTGGAGAAAAAGTTTGTATATATCTAAGAGTATATCTAAGGTATGTGAGACAACAGAAATTTTCCTAAAATAATGTCTAACAGCAACTAGGAGTACAGATTCAATCTTTATGTCTCAGGTCCAGTTTAGATTCATTTAGTTCATTCACATAAATATTAGGGCTAATCATTTCCTTGTTAAGAGCATGAGTAAAATCAGAATCAAGTATGTTGGAAGGAGCCCTACTCAAACCAGGTCCAATTAGATAAGCAAGCTCGAGGTCCCGTGTAATCACGGGACAATTTTGAAATATCAGAAAAGGGTGGGGACTCAATCACCTTCTAGGCATCTGCTCTGATGTCTGAGCACATTTACGATTACAAATTTGTAACTGTAATTTTCCTTGTTGCAACTTGTGTCCTGTCACCTCTTGTCCTGTTACAGTGCATCTCTAGGAAAATATAGTTCTAGCTTTTCTGTACGCTCCTATAAGTAACTGAATTGAGATCTTCCTTTAGCCTTCTGTTCTTCATGCTTCTAAATATATCCTGTATATACAGGGTTTAAACCCTGTAATATGATAAACTGGCTGGTGAAATACTTTTCAAAGGATAGATTCATGTACTTATGGGAAAAAAAGTCCCAGTTTTAGCCATTTGGTTGTGATAGAAGGTGGAATCTATACTGCAGGTTACATATCATCCGTAGCTTAAACCTGCATTGTGCCGAGCAAGCTTCATCTTAGCTTTCTAATTATACAGAGAACTAATACAATTTCAAAATCTAATTTCTGAAAATTTACCTACAGCTTGTATAGTATCTAAACTTGTTATATGTTGTTTAATAAATTATAATTCATTGTTGTGTTTTGCAAACCTCATTTCTTACTACCAGACAGTGATAAATCATGAAAAACTTGAAAAATATTTTATATATTATAGTAAAAAGAGACTGTTAGTTCACCCAAACTTCTTAAGTAGCATTAGTTGAGATTGATGGATCAAAAAAATATATATTCCCTGTTTATCATATTCAAATTACAGCAAGATTGAAATCTATTGTGAAGGTATACATTGATTTTGGTCAGATATTGAGGTAGTGTGTTAGGCAATCAGAATATGAAGGACATAGTCTTCATACACTACAGAGACAGGAAATTCAAAAATAGATATATTTTTCAAGAAAATTGTTTTTGCAAGAATATCTACTTTTCTATAATTAAAATAAATCAAGGATGTCTGTTTGCAGTTTATGTCAACTGCTACATTGTGAAATTGTCTTGATGTGCATTTTATTGAAAACAGATTATGAGAATGTACCTGCTTTTCTGACAATAACTCTGTACCAATCAGAAGTTTCCTGAGACTATACAAATTACAGCCTAACTGTATAACAAAGTAAGTGAACTCAAGGACATTTGGTAAATTACTCTAATAGTGTGGATGGGAGAAACATAAAAACATTAAAAATTTTATCTGATTTAATTTCCAAGTCCTCTGCATGTGAATTTTAATATTTAACACACTAAAAGGACCAAGAAAAAATGCTGAACATTGTTATATGAGGGTGACAATTTTCCTTTGCATAGATGTACTGGGTCTGTCTGGGATCGAGTTAACTTTCCCTGCAGTAGCCCATACAGTGCTGTGCTCTGCACTTGTAGCTGGAACAGCACTGGTATCACTTCGGTGTTGCCTATTGCTGCATAATACTGGCATCATGAGCCCAAGCCCCCAAGAGCCAGCAGGCTGGGGGTGGGCAAGTGATGGGGAGGGGACATCACCAGGGCAGCTGACCTAAACTGACCAAAGGAATATTCCATGCCATATGATGCACTCAGCAAAAGGGGGGCTCCCCTCATCGAAGGGCCTGTCCTCCTGAACAACTGTTACACATATTGAGGCCCTGTTTCCCAGGATGTGGCTGAACATCGTGCGTTGATGGGAATTAGAGAGTAATTTATTTTTTTCCTCTCTGTGCTTCTGCACGGCCTTTTTTTTTTTTTACCCCTTTTAATTAAATCATCGTTATCTCAAACCTTGAGTTCTTTGTGTCATATTTTCTCCCCCATCCTCTTTGAGGAGGGGGAGTGAGAGAGCAGCTGTAGTGGAACTCGGCTGCCCACCTAAGTAAAAACACCACAATAGGTAAGATCCATATTGCAAGGGTCAAGCAGATGTAAAAAAATCACAGAATCACAGAATCACAGAATTTTCTAGGTTGGAAGAGACCTCAAGATCATCGAGTCCAACCTCTGACCTAACACTAACAGTCCCCACTAAACCATATCCCTAAGCTCTACATCTAAACGTCTTTTGAAGACTTCCAGGGATGGTGACTCCACCACCTCCCTGGGCAGCCCGTTCCAA
Source organism: Anas acuta (assembly GCF_963932015.1). Taxonomy (NCBI): domain Eukaryota; kingdom Metazoa; phylum Chordata; class Aves; order Anseriformes; family Anatidae; genus Anas; species Anas acuta. The sequence goes on along the minus strand of NC_088980.1, from coordinate 28,240,352 downwards.
TGCCTCACAACCCTTTCAGTAAAGAAATTCTTCCTAACATCTAACCTAAAACTCCCCTGGCGTAACTTTAGCCCATTCCCCCTCGTCCTGTCACCAGGCACGTGGGAGAACAGGCCAACCCCCACCTCGCTACAGCCTCCTTTAATGTACTTATACAGAGCAATAAGGTCACCCCTGAGCCTCCTCTTCTCTAGGCTGAACAAGCCCAGCTCCTTCAGCCGCTCCTCATAGGACTTGCTCTCCAGGCCCCTCACCAGCTTCGTCGCCCTTCTTTGGACCCGCTCAAGCACCTCGATGTCCTTCTTAAAAATGTGTTTTTTTAACAAAATACATATAGTATGGCAAGTATGGCATTACATATTCTCGTTTATTCTAAGATTAGTGAGATTCCCAACAGTGAGATACCCAACAGTATCTCTATACTTCATTTTTCACATTTTCTGCAGCAGAGTCTTTGTAGGCCAAAACTTCTAGTTAAATTACATCATGAATAAGATTATGACTTCATGAATTATCTCATGTTGTCAGTCCCATCACCCAGCTTTTTTGATAGTTGACTAATATGCTATGATTTTGGGTCTTAAATTCTTAAAGTAAATAACCTTTTTTATTTTATTTTTTTTTTTTTGACATGTCACAGTCTGATAATACCTGGTATATTTTCTTTATATACTAAGAAAACAGGGAGATAGTCCTTTGGAATTGCCTCCTTCCCCAGACTTTTCATGGCATATACTTTGTCTGGAATGGACTCCAAATTTACCAGGGTATAAAAAAAACAGAATCAGAAACCCCATATTTGTGAGAAAAATAAAATAAAATAAAATAAAATAAAATAAAATAAAATAAAATAAAATAAAATAAAATAAAATAAAATAAAATAAAATAAAATAGCACAGAAAAATATACAATCATAACAAGGCAAAAAATGTGCACCTTAGTTTTTAGACTTGTTTAGATCAGGTTAGAACGTGGGATGGGGACCAAAACAAAAACCTTTGCCTCGTTTTCTGTCTGCATGTTTGAAGAAGTAGAGAAATGTGAATGGGAGCTATGATGTCAATGGGACAGGTAATGACCTGGATCCATCAGCTAATTATATGGCAGCATGTAATAGTGTTTTGCAATGGTAATTGATATAGCCTTAAATACCACGTATGCATGGTGCTCTGTAAACAAGGTAAGTCTGCCCTTCCAAAGTGTTTGCAATCTAGCAGTTTTTAACTGAAGGTAATTCAGTGAATATGGCTAAGCATGGTGATGACTGGAACCTAGACAAAGCTTGAAGAATTTATTTTCAAGAATGACAGTTACATTAAAAAAAAAAAAAAAAAAAAAAAAAAAAAAAGATTATGTTTAATCTCTGAAAGGGATAAAATTGTTTATATGGGAAACTTAATGCAATAGGATTCTAACTGGCCTGTCTGCTGGGAGCAACTGCAATTCAGATTGATAACAATAAACATAAAACAAGTCCTTCAGATTTGGAGTAGTCCTTCAAAGCAACAAAAGTAATGGGGAGGAAAGAAGGCCTGTCATATATTGTATATGTCACAAGCAAAATAAATTGCATAAGTAGCATCATCTGGCTTCTTGCTGCCAAAGAGGTAAAACATTCAGCACATGAAGTAGCAGCTGTGGCAGTGCTGAAAGCTGGTGAAACCGTTTTGAGAGCTTTAGTAATGGAAGTAAGTAGCAGGTGTGGAGACATCCTTGCTACTGACTTGCTTTCTGGGGTGATTTGATGAATCTACCTGTTACTATTCCTGCCAAAATAAGAAATGCTGTTGTTCTATTTAATTTGCCACCATCTTTGGCAAATAGGTCAATAATTTTTGTTTGGAGTGACAGAATTCAAGAGGTCTGAGGCTGAATTTCAAAACTATTCTTTAAAGAGTAAAGGGTCATTTTACCTTTTCAGTGGTCAGCTGCCTGAGCTCTATTGACAGCAGCAGTATATTCTTGGAGTACTGCATCTTCTTTGTTATCTTGCTTGACAAATAAACAACATAATTATGATTGTCAGTGAGTATCCACTGAAATTAGATGAATTCCAGGATTGGAATTCAATAACCAGGTTATTGGTGGGGTCATTTTGAGAAAAAAAAAAAAAAAAAAAAAAGGAAGCAATGGGTTAGTTGGCCTTTTTAAGAAAAATGCACATCAAGAAGTTTTGAAATATGTGAATAGTATCAGCAAAAGATGCATAATTCCATAATGAAAAGTGAAAACTGTGAGAAGGTAAATTTACCTTCTCCACAGAAAGTGGAGAAGGTAAATTTACCCTCTTTTTGGCAGGATGCCTTGGTTCTTTGCAAATGGCTAAGAGGTTTTTCCTGCCTTTTTCTTTACAGATGGAGAGAGTCCAAAAGAAGCAAAACAATGCTAGTGCATACCACTGTGACTCTACCAAATCAGTGCAGATGAATTTTGTGAAGAAACATCAACTCTCAGGAAGACTTAAAAAATACATATATTACCAGAGACTGAGCAAGTACTTGAGGTCAGAGTGTGATATCATTTACACTAGCATCAAACTGGATTACCCCCATTGGTTCCACAGCAGTTGTCTTCAGTAGAGATACTCTGGATTTAGAACCATGCAAGTAAAACAACCATTTAGCATACTGGACACTGTGAAGTGATATGCAGATAAAAGCAGTCAGAGTCAAACTCTGCCCCTGGTTATATCCGTGCAGCTCCTCTGAAGTCACTAAGTGCTTTCTTTGTCTCCCTAATGCTTTGCAATATTTCTTGTCTCTTGTATAATACTTTTCTTTCCCTGACACAGACTCCTGCAGTTCTCTCCAAAAAAATGGTGACGAACTAGCTGAGCAGTGACCTTTCATAATGAGAAATACCACAACACTGTCTGTCTCACCATATTTTAACTGTTTCCTTTGCTGTACAGCTGGCAACAAGGGGCTGCTTTTCACCTGTTTCGCAGTTCAGCAATGGTAGCCTACAGCTTTTCAGCTATTTTGACTGGTTTCATATTTGCATCTGAATGAGAATCAGCCTGATACTCTTTTTTCCAAACACATAGGAAAAAAAATGTGCCTTCTATGTTACATGCATAAAAAGTGTGTGAAATTAATGGAGACTGTGCACATAATTGTGAAGAAAGATGAATTCTAAACCTAGTGAAATTACAGTGGGATGGCATGGTAGGTTACCAAGGCTGTTGAACTGAAATCTATATCTGTATAAATAGAATATATATATATAAGAGTAGCCGTCCTATAACTGTCTTCTTTTTTTTTTTTTTTTTTTTTTTGAGAAAGAGAGAGAGAGAGAGGTACAGCATCAGAGAAAATCTGATCATCTCCTCTGTGCTACTTTTGTGTTTTTTGTGTTTCTGAAGGGAAGACATTTCCTATAGCTTGCCTAAATACTGAGGACACTAATGAATTGCTTTAGATAAGAGCAGTGTGTCCACCCATTTTCAGCTTTTTGTCCTGGCAACTCTGCTTTTCTCTGTAGATAATGCTGCAGCATTATAACTCCAGACCAGCTAAACTGAGTGCTTAAGAGACCATCTATTTTATATGTTCCCCCAGATTTTCTTATCCTTCTTCACATAATAACATAATCAGAGTCTCGGGGGGTTTGACATTGAGACATACCAGATTTTAAAAGTATTCAATCAATCTTAAAAAAAAAAAAAAAAAAAAAAAAAAAAATCTTAGAAATCTTTTAATCTTTAAAAATATTCAATTAGATTTACTAAATTAGTAAATGTATATTTTCTCTATATTATCCATCCCAATTTAAAATGAGATTTAGCTGAAGATTCTTACTGTATTCGTGTACTGTGTATGAAAGAGACTGAAAAACTAAATTTATAACTTTATCCATCTAAAAACATACACAGCCTTTCTTTGGCACCTGTTCTTTCACTTCACCAAAGTATACACTTGACTTTTACTCCTCTAACATGAACATCCAAAATATACTTCAAAAACAGAGCCACCCAATCCCTTGCTTTTGGGGTATGTTTGTGGAGGGAATGGCTAGAGGGAAGGAAGGCTGAGGGCAGGGTTGCTGAAGAGGAATGAAGATAAAAACAGTTGCGAGACCAAAGAGCATACAGGGAGACATACAGGAGGCAGGAAGAGAAGTTGGCAGAATTTTGTGATGACAAAGAGAAAATGGAGCTTTGGCATTTGAGATGAAAAGACTCAAAGCACAGGATAGACGTGAGGATCAAAATGTGGACACATACATTAAAAGTGAGGAAAAGGGAAAAAATCAAAAGAAATGAGAAAGGAGAAAGGGGCAAGAGCTGGAACACTGAAGTAACTGAATCAGATGAAAAGAGGGTGAAGAAATAGTTTAAAAACACAGACTAACAGAAATAAAAAGACAGAGAGGAAGAAAGAACAAGTAGGGACAAAGCAAAACTGGGCAGCAAAGTCCTCTGAAATTGGATGTTTCTAGCAAGATGAGCCATGAAGTAGAAAAGAGGTTATGCTTTATTGTGAATTCAGGTTTGCAATATGTGCTCAGACTACTTCTATAATTTTTCCTCCCATTTGCTCCTGATTTGCCTCAGATACTCTTTTGCTGATGTTAGAATAGTACATACATGCTTTTCCTAGCTACTTTATCTCCACAGATTGTCTCAGATTTGTAATTCAAAGTATTCTTTCCTTCATGGTCTCTCAGAGGCAAACTTTGAAGCTGTTTGGACCATTCTCATGCCTGTTACATTGAATTTATTATGGGGCATGATTGTCATTGATGTGAAAAATCACACTTTCTTCCCAACCTCCTCCTGACTTTTCAACTTTTGCTTTAGATTTTATTTTATAACTTTATGCTAGGGAAAAACAGAATTTAGTACACATTTGTCAACAAAGTCTTTTCAATAAACAATAAACATGATTAATAATATACATATGCAAAATTTAATAAACAATTAGTGTATACATCTTCTCACCTGATCAAAACATATTTCAGTCAGCAATACTTGTGTAACGAGCTTGAATAACCCACAGAGAAACCAAGAAGGACCTGATAAAACATTGTTATTGGGTAGAAATATACAGGGAACCACCTGTTGCACTGTAGGGGATGCCCAGAAGTACAAAAAAGAACACACCTCATTCCTTCTTTTCTCAGCTGGCTATTGGAAAAAAAATTCCACTTCCTCATTCCCCTGCCTTCCCATGCCTTCCCCTGTCTTTCCACGCCTTCCCCTTCACCTTCTTCTTCCCAGTCTTCTTTTTACTTTTATTTCTTTTCTCTTTACTTTCAGAGTTGATGTATGTCATCAGATATGGACCCACAAATAATTGTTTCCACACTTAAGTCAGTCTCAACATCTTCTGTGCAGTATTTGAGTCCTTGGTAACCTCATTCAAAGCAGTATGGAATAACAGTTCAGATTTATATGTCTTTCAGTCTGTTTTCTGTATCTTATTTTAGTGGTTGCCTTCACTGGGGAATCTCTTTGATGACTGTTTTTAATTCTTTAAATTTCATTTAATATTTATTTGTAACTGGATTTTACAATGTTAAATATAATCTCTTGTTATTACAGAATACATGTATAACCTTGGTATTCTGCTTACAATGCAAAATCAGTAAGTACATAGAATTGTCTGATCTATATAAGATAGATTTCATTATAAAATCCTAAAGGACAATAACAATAAAAGGGACAATGCAAAAACTTTCATCCCAGTCCTGTATATAATAGGCTTTGCTGAAAATCCAGGATAAAGTATCTCCATAAAACAGAGGAGTTGTAGTAGGCCATTTTCTCAATAAGAACAGAGAAGTGGCAGTTGTACATTCAAAGTATATTTTGAAAAAAATATATATTAAAATAGAATTATATTAGGATAATTTCTGCTCTCTGCTAAAGAAGTGCAACCACATTTGTTGCAGAAAGACCTACTTTTAGGACAGTTAATGTCCTACTAGTCCTACTAACAATAGGACTTAATGAATGAAGTAATTTTTTAATTAATATGTAAATCATTGAGACATTGAAGAGAGTTACAGGAGAGCTGGAAAATGTGTCTGAGAAAAATATTGGATTCTGTTTTTATATCTGCATATTTCTTAGACTTTCATCACAGACATTATACAGTGTGACAAAGAAAATTTATATACTGACAATGACGTTTGTAGGTATTCAAAAGTTGACATGAGTAAGAATTCAGGTTTACACATGAACGTAATCAACAAAACTGAGTTGTTTCTATTCCTTTCATATTCAAGACCATGAATCCCAAGTCCTAAACATTTTTACCTTAGTCCCATCTTTCTTTCTTCCTCTTCCATTTATCTGTTGCATAATTCTGACACTGTGTTTTTTCATACACTAATTTTTAATGCAGCACAAGTAAATGTTGGCTATATCCTTGAAAGGAAAGTCTGCCTTTGCACTGTCAATCTGCATGTACACTATGTGTCTTTATGTCTTTGTAACTCTCTGCTACTCTCCACAAATGGAGCTTATAAATCCAACAAAATGCATTCCAATTAATATTTTATACAAGTAAATCCTTTTGGTAGTTCTTTACTGTAGTTGGCTTGATGAAGTCAACAGTTATTTAAATAACTTGTATAATGTCTAAATCTGTGATAATGAATGAACAAATACATAAACAGAAATTGTTGTATACAATTCAATTAGAGAGGTAGAGTATTTTTCTCTGTTGCATTTTTAATTTGCTTTTGTTTAGCATTTCTTTGGTTTTGTTTGTGCCATCTCTGTTATTCCCAATAAACAAATATAAACATGAATTAAAGATTTCCAAGCTTGCTCTTTCTTACTGCACTGTGATATGGATTTATTTATTTTTTTAAATCCAAGAATTATTTGTCCAGTATTAATTATTTGTATTTCAACTTAAACATTGTAATTGATTAAATAATTTTTTGTCTTTGGCCACAATGTTCTCAAATTAAATCAACTTGTCACTCTTTAGCGTTACTAGGCTGGACAAGATTGCTAGCTACTTTGAACTTATCTGACAGATGCACTGTACACTAGTAAAACTACTAAAGAACTAGATTGCTTTAAGCAATCAGTCCACACCACCAATCAAAAATGACACAAGATAAATTACAAGCTTGAAAAAGAAGTGCTGACCTTTAAGTAGGTAAAACTCTAGTACAGTTCTGGCTATTTTACAGCTCTGTATGTATTTCAAAAAATGTTTTTGGAAATGCCAAGCACTCAATCATTACTGCCTAAGGACTTTTTAGAGTGTCTGTACTGGTTTCAGCTGGGATAGAGTTAATTTTCTTCCTAGTATCTGGTACGGGGCTGAATTTTGGATTTAGGATGAGAATAATGCTGATAACACACCGATGTTTTAGTTGTTGCAGAGCAGTGCTTGCACAGAGCCAAGGACTTTTCAGCTTCTCATGCTGTCCTGCCAGCAAGGAGGCTGGGGGTGGACAAGAACCTGGAAGGGGTCACAGCCAGAACAGGTGACCAAAAATGGCCAAAGGGATGTTCCATACCATATGGCTTCAAGCTAAGCAATAAAACTGGGGGGAGCTAGCTGGGGTGAGGGTGGGGAGCAGCTGCTGCCTGGGGACTGGCTGGCCATTGGTTGTTGCGTGCTGAGCAATTAAATTGTCCACCACAGTTTTTTGTACTTTATTATAATTACTATTACTATTATTACTATTACTATTATTATTATTATTATTATCATCATCATCATCATCATTATCATCATCATCATCCATTTGTTTTCTGTCTTACTAAACTGTCTTTACCTCAACCCATGAGTTTTACTTTTTGTTCTGATTCTCTCCCCCATCTCACTGTGGGGGAGTGAGTGAACAGCTGCATGGTGCTGAGCTGCCTGCCTGATTAAACCACAAGTCAATAGAACTGATAAAAAAATAACCTGAGAAATTAAATCACTTCACATGTGCCTAACTCTTCTTCTTTGAATTGTAAATTAATGTACCTCTCCACCTTATTTCCCAGTTATACATTCTGAACTTTTTTTTTATTATTATTATTTTTTCCTGCCTCAGTGTTGTTGTTGAGGTTACAACAATGATCTTTCTGATCAAAGGGAACTTGCCTCCCTGCCACAAGAGCATTTGACTTTCCCTTTTGATCTCATCACAGACATTTCTTCACACAGATTCTCCACAATACTTAAAAAAAGTGAATGACTTTTTTTTGTTTGTTTGTTTAACCTAATCCTTCTTTATAACCTTCTCACCTAGCATATGAACATACATATTGGATCATTTTTTCAGCACACTATGTCAGCCCCCCTAGCTGTTCCTTATTCAGAACCTAACAACAGTAAAGAAACTTTGATTAGTTTCATTTGTCTGAGACCTTTATGAATTCTCCTAATTCTTGCTGTCTTTCAAAGAGAAGTGACTAAGATTGTAAAGGCAGAAAAAGTAGTAGTATTATAGCAGAAATATAGTAGTATTTGTATAATTCTTTTTGATTTAGTGTTTGTCTCTATTTGCAACATTATTGCTGTTCCAGAAATTTTCAAATGTGTTTTTGGATCTGTATTTTAGTTTCTGAATGTGCAAAATTATAGAAGCAAAAAGGGCAGACTGTATTAAAATTGTTATGATCAGAGCTTTGGGCCCTAGGGATGCCTTAGTAACAGAAATTTCAAGGGGGCAGGGATATCATACAAACAGCAAGAACTGCAATGAATACATGTACTTAGCAAAGCCTACCCTTTGAACCTCTAGAGTAAAATGTTTCTGTGTAACTTACATTTCTGGTAGGATAAAAAAAAAAAAAAAAAAGTTATATTGGTCCACATTATTTTTTCCTGTTTTGGAAACATGACCAAAGAAATTCACATATTTTACATGTGTGCCCAAAAATATAAGTGGGACAGGGAAAGGAAGAAATCTAAAGCTGCTTGGAAATTTCTTAAGCTGTTTTCTTCAGAATGATAGAATGTCAGTAAAAAGAAAAATAAATAAATAAATAAAACAACCTTCCCTAAGAGCTTTACTGGAAGGTCACAGTTTAGGGGAATAAATAAAAAAATAAAAAAATAAAAAAAAATAAAAAAAAAAAATAAAAAAATTGTTAGTGGTCAGGTGTTGATTTTGGCTATATACTATAGTAAATATAAATTCTATATATTTATTTTGAATAGTACTTCTCAAGTGGTCCTTATTTAGAGTTGTTCCACTTCATATAAACAAGCATTTACTTCACTATGTAATGTCTTTGAAGCCTGTTGAGTTAGGTTATTCATTTAGGATTAGAATTTCAATTGTCATGTTTCTTTGTAACGATAGTCCCTAAATCAAGTCCTTTTTTTTAACTCATGTTTTATAATGCTGAAATTTCAGAGGGAGAGAAATAAAATCTAAAGACCATTTGTGGTGTGGGAAATGTATTTCTGTCCATTTCAAATGTAGTGTAAAAGAAAGTTCTAATTCAATTCCTTTCAAATGTAAGGGAAGGAATATCAGTCATCTTATGAAATGATTATGCTTACTTGTTTTTACCTGTGCCCTTCACCACGAAATATGTATAATGGTGTACATGAAGCAATGTTATTGGATTTTATGCAGTAGTATTATTTGTTACAAATATTTCTCTGAAAACTGTGTATTTTTCTCCTGCTTGTTAGCAAAATAACAAATCTTGGACAAGATACCTCTTTGGCTGTACTTTCTTGATAGAAACTTTAAATTCACAGGACTTTTTCTTAATATTTAAGACTTCATGATGATAGATATTGTAAAGCCAGTCATTGACTTCCTTGAGATAAAGTTTCCTATCATAATCTATGCTCATTTTAACAGACATTAATAATTTTAACAGCGGTTAAGAAAATAGGAACCTATAAATAAATATATACAAACAATGAATACAGTCTCAGACATCAGTACTCTTCTAAATACTCCTAAAATGCATTTCAAAGATTGGATGAGACTGTAGTTGTGAAATCTGATTTCACAGGGTATGTTTTCTATCTTCCATTACCAGTAGTATATTAGCACAGCTACATGTGCTCTGAATGATTGCAGTGAGATAGCAAATTGTGAAAAAAGATTTTTCCTGCTAAAATGTGTTATTTCCTACATTAAAGAATAGATTTTTTTTTCAATATATGACATGTGCCTTTCATCACAGAAATATTATTAAATTTTATTATGCAATGTTTGCCCAAAGTTTTGAAGAAGAAATATGTACTACCCACCATTAGAAATAATATGAAAATGTTATGAGGTAATTACAGGTGAATATTTTTTTGCCTGCTGATATTTTTCAAGTTTCTTTCAGCTCTTTCATATTGTGAGAGTATATTCCAGTTTATGAGATATACCTGCCCTCCCAATAGACTTCATGATAATTGCCTCCAGCCATCTGTTTATGAGAAGAATGTTACAAGGACCAACATTTACATGGGTACAGTATGATGCAAATTCTGCCTCTGAGATATAGAAGAAGCATGAAGCACAGTCAAATTATTTTCTTATGTAAGGATATTATGGAAAGGTAGACCTTGGTTCAGTCAAAAGATTGCCAGTAATACTTCTTGCTCAGTCAGATGCAGGGTCGTTGTTCAAGAAGGAGTACAATGGAAAAGTGTGCTCTTTGCTTTTGTTTGTAGCCCCTTTTAAAACCATTCCCACAAAATTAAGTTCTAACCCAAATCCCTTTGAGATTTAGTGCCAAACACCACTCTTTTATTAACTATAGATGGAAGGAAAAAAAAAAAGGTATTTAATCTTTCTTCCTACATACAGTCCCATTTATTTTGGATTTTTTTTCTTTTTAGTTCCCATCAATATATTCACTTATCCAAGTGCAATACATACAGATTAAAAAAGGAGATCATAAATTAATAATTTAGACATGTATGTCAGCATCCACTATTAACCCGCATTTCTATGCGGGTTAATAGTGGATGCTAATATACATGTCTAAAGAATCCACAAGAATCTGCTGCTTGATATATTTTCAGGACACAGTAATCAGCGTTATTTAGTATCTATAGTATCTTCTATGCAACATCTACTTAAAATTCATGATTTTGCCATGAGTCCATAAACCATAGATTGTGAATAATATTTTTGTCTGGCCTTCAGGATAGTGTTCTTTAGAAAAGTTTTAGGAAATTGTTATTTCTGTCTTTTGCTCTGAAACAATCTTGGCCTCATCTTGAACATGTAAGAAAATAAATTTTATATGCATATATAATTATGTAAAAATAAACAAACTTGTTTAAAATACTGTATGGCCTCAATAAAATTGCACAACAAACCATAGAACATAATTACTCTGTTTGTTTAGTTCTATTCTTCCTCCCTTCAGTATTTGGTTCATTCACAGGAATGGTGAATTTAGGTGGTAATGGACCAAATGTTGTAAAAGAAGCTATATATTTCTTCTTTTGCTTCTTGGAAAAATGTAAGGATATTTCAAATTGTTGGAAAGGGAAATAGTAGAAAATCAAACCTGGGAAAACATAAAATAGATCATGTTCAAATCAAGATGGGGACAAATTATATATGGTCTTGAAAACAGAAAAAATGTGAGTATAGTATGAAGTGAAATGACACCCACAAAAGGTAACAGAACTATGGAAGATCCGATAATGGTAACATTGAATATTAAAAGAAATGAGAAAAGAAAGTTTGAGAAAATGAGAAAACAGTAAATCTAGCGGAAGATATAAATGGTTAAATTGTGAATCCAGTCTGACCAAGTGGTCTCTACGACATCTGGAAGAAAGAAAAGTGTCTGAAAGTGTCTTATGTTAGTTGTCATAAAACTAAGAATTATGCAAAGATTACAGTTTTTATAGGAAAAGAAGATAAAAGTGGGTCCAAATGTAACAGGGACTCAAGGAAATGCAAAGGGTGGAAATGAATGATAAGGAACTCATTTTTTTTGTTGTTATGATTAAGAAATCAATAGACTAGTGAAGAACACACTGATTCATTTCTGGGAAAAGAAATGGAATGAATGAATACAGTGAACTGTCAGGATAGGATTGAGTGGTGTTGTGGATAATCCCTGGCAGGCAGCTCAGTACCACACGGCCACTCACTTGCTCTACCCAGATGGGATGGGGGAGAGAATTAGAAAGGTAAAGGTTCGAGAACTCATGGGTTTAGTTTACTAGGTAAAGCAAAAGCCATGTGTGCAAGCAAAACAAAACAAGGAATTCATTCACTCCGTCCCATCAGCAGGCAGGCATTCAGTCGCTTCCAGGAAAGCAGGGCTCATCATATGTGACTGTTTCTTGGGAAGAGAAATGCCATCACTCCCAATGTCCCCACCCTTCTGCCTTCTTTAACCCAGTTTATAGCCATAAGGTGTGGGATATTCCTTTGGTCAGTCTGTGTCACCTGTCCTGGTTTTGTCCCCTTCCAGGTCCTTGTGCACCTCCAACCTCCTGGTTGGCAGGGCGGTATGAGAAGCTGAAAAGTTCTTGACTCTGTGCAAGCACTGCTCTGCAATGACTAAATCGTCAGTGTGTTATCAGCATTAGTCTCATCCTAAATCCAAAATACAGCACCATATCAGATACTAGGAAGAAAATTAACCAAGCCAAAACCATGATGTGAGGAGCTAGGGGGAGCTGCTGCCACCATCTCTTTATCTAGTGAGGATGTATCAAGCTGTAACCCAATAAGTAGCACTAAATTAAAAAAAATAAATAAAAAACAAGGTTGTCAAAAACTAATCATACTATACACTGTCTCTGAGAATGGGGGAAAAAAAGAGCTTCACACTGTTTTGCGCTCTTAAGCCTGCTTATGCTTTGCTGAATGAAGTTCCTATATTTGCCTTAGAATTTATTTCAAGGGCCTAGTTTTCCCTGAATTCCTACAGCTTTCTTGATTTCAGTGGAACTTCACTTTGATCATTTGTCCTAAGATGTGTCTTTTTTAAAAAACTATAAATGAATAATGAATTTACATACCAGTTTTGAAGAGCTTTACTTGTTCACATAAAATTATATTCATAACTAATTAATAAACTTTGAAACCACCTGAAGTGAGGGAAAATGAAAGTTGAGCTACTTAATGCATCTTTACCACCTACACATTCTTTTATTTAATTTTTTTAAAGTACTGCTTAACAAGAGTTTCAAAAAATAATGTCTTAGTTTATTTGCTTCTCTACAGAGGCAGCTCAGGGTTTCTCATTTGCACAATCTTATGTTGCAAAAAAAAAAAAAAAAAGGCACAAACAAACAAAAAAGCCCACCCGACAACAAACAACTATGCATGTTTTTACACAGAAATCTGTTTGTGTACTGTTTTTCCCCAAAGTTTTCACCTTCATTACAAATGCTTCAGACTGTTTTATTTTGAAACAGTCTGATAGAAAAATGGGTCTATCATAAAGTTGATTACCTAAGCCTCATCCTTAGTATTTTTATTCAGAATTCATCTGCAGAGGCTCATTTCTTCCTGAGTTCTGTGTCATTTAAAGGAGTTTTAATATTTTGGGGAAAAGCAAATGAAATTGTACTAATATCTTGAAAAATGTCTTTTAGTGACAAAGTGAGTTTGCTGAATTTGTCCAAAAGAAACAGTAATTGCCTATTTCTTGAAGTTCTAATAATAGGCAGAATATTTCAAAGTGCTTCCTTATCCTAACGTAGAATGTTCAGTGTACAGAGAGCAATTTGGTATCCATTTAACCCAGACAACTGAAGGAAATTAATTACTAATTTACCTGGAAGAGTAAGTGTCAAGTCATGAACCCTTCATCTCATGTTTTCTTCATTTCTAGTTTAGATATCCTTGTAGATATTATTATTCAATCAAATACAAGTTTCCAGCTCAATGCAGAGGACTAGCAGTAAAATGTAATGGTTTTTAAGATTAAAAAATGTTTTTTAAGATAAAAGATAGGAGGGCTCTTCATGACTTTTACAGTTTTTGAAGTCTATTGTTTCATTATAAACAGAAAGCAACCTATCAGTTAAAGATGAGCTATTAACCTTCTAATGCGAGATTCACATCACCTTTGTGTGGACATGTGAAATGCAGATTTCTGTCATATTACTGTTGTCTTTACTAGTTCACATGGAGAAAATAGCCTTTCTAGAATTAGATTCATTCTTAACAGTTTAGGCTAGGTCTATAATAAACTCCTTTGTATTCTTGTCTTGCAATTGTATGTGCTAAGAATCTGGCAGGATATACATAGGTTCACAGTTACAGACTGCATTTGATTTCCTTTTCCTGGGGCAACGGAGCTGAAATGTGCTTTACTGAATAAAGTGCATATGCATTTTCAAACGTGGGAACCAGAATGTCCAGATAAATGCAAAACTATCACATCAATATCTAAGGCTGTCTAAACTGTTTCAGGGTGACTGGCTGTCTAGCAGTGCCTCTGATCACATTGAGAATGTAGGTTCTGTAACATCTAACTTTTAGATATCTACAACTACTGGAGTTCAATCCTATTCATGCGTTGTTTCTTCCACCAGAAGGCAGTAACAAGTTATTTTCACCAGTCAGCAGTAGCAGGCTTTTTATGTCATTGTACTTCAACTAAATTGACCTAATATTTTGGAATGAGGGAGTTAAGGCATTGTGTGCTACCCTCCTACTTGATGCAGGATAGATTAGAAACAATACGGCTCCTTTCCCAAGGTGGAAAGGGTGATCTGGTTAGATTGTCTGAGAAATAAAATATTTTTACAATATTCAAGACCACTGGTTAAACAAAAATGAAAAGAAATACCATACATCTTTTCTTTTACTCATATATATATATATTTATTTTTTTTTTTCCTATGGAAGTATTTGATTTAATTTACACAACTATGTGAAAGAAAACTTCCTGTTCACTTCAGTCAGTCCTTTCTCACACAGTCATAGGAAAACCTACAGATATATACAGATATACAGAACTGAATGTCCTAACTGAATTCTTATCTTTGAAGACATAAATACTTGGACATTATGCAACTAATGTTTTTCCTTTGCCTTCAAGAAAAGACTCTATTTTGGCTAAAAATTAAGATGTTACAAAGATTCCATAATAATTTAATCTTAAAAGATGGGCAAGGGCTGTAAGAAGAAGCAATTGATGTTTATAATCTCTTATACATTCAGTATGTGATTTCTATATTCCTCACTGATTATGTATTTTCTATGTAGTGGGGTAAAATACTGACCTTGCTCAAAGTAAGGACCAAACTCTTGCAAAAATCAAAAGCAAAGGAACCCAATTGGCTGATGGCCATTATCCGTTAAGGTAAGCCAATGGAAGCACTAAAACTAAGCATTGCTGGATTCTTATTTATTTATTTATTTATTTATTTATTTATTTATTTATTTATTTATTTTGAATACTGAATAAAGATCTAAGGGTTGTGTGGACTTATTTCTTGCTACTTGGTGCTCAAAAACAAACACAAGGTGAAATTTCTTCATTTAGGTCAAGAAATGCTCATGATCTGTGATGGGCTGAAATACCAAAATGTATTTACGGCTGAGATCAACTGCATGAAGTTCAACAAGGCCAAGTGCTGGGTCCTGCACCTGGGGTGCAATAACCCCAAGCAGAGCTACAGGCTGGGAGATGAGTGGTTGGAGAGCTGCCAGGCAGAGAAGGACCTGGGAGTGATGGTGGACAGTCGGCTGAATATGAGCCAGCAGTGTGCTCAGGTGGCCAAGAAGGCCAATGGCATCCTGGCTTGTATCAGAAACAGTGTGACCAGCAGGGCTAGGGAGGTGATCGTCCCCCTGTACTCGGCTCTGGTGAGGCCGCACCTCGAGTACTGTGTTCAGTTTTGGGCCCCTCGCTACAAGAAGGACATCGAGGTGCTTGAGCGGGTCCAGAGAAGGGTGACGAAGCTGGTGAGGGGTCTGGAGAACAAGTCCTACGAGGAGCGGCTGAGGGAGCTGGGCTTGTTCAGCCTAGAGAAGAGGGGGCTCAGGGGTGACCTTATCGCTCTCTACAGATACCTTAAAGGAGGCTGTAGTGAGGTGGGGGTTGGCCTGTTCTCCCACGTGCCTGGTGACAGGACGAGGGGGAATGGGCTAAAGTTGCGCCAGGGGAGTTTTAGGTTAGATGTTAGGAAGAACTTCTTTACTGAAAGAGTTGTTAGGCACTGGAACAGGCTGCCCAGGGAGGTGGTGGAGTCACCATCCCTGGAAGTCTTCAAAAGACATTTAGATGTAGAGCTTAGGGATATGGTTTAGTAGGGCCTGTTAGTGTTAGGTCAGAGGTTGGACTCGATGATCTTGAGGTCTCTTCCAACCTAGAAATTCTGTGATTCTGTGATTTAGTTTAGATAGCTTTCAAAAATAATATTTTCCAATTTCTAATTTGTGTTACTCAATCAAAGGTACTATATTATACATATTTTTCTTTATTTTTTTTTCTCATAAAGAGTGGTACAACAGGAAAAATTAAGTGCTATAAGAGGAGATCAAGAAATTGAGAACTAATAGTGGGAAACTTAAAAGCTGATACATTTGTTTTGATGGTAGTATTTGAAAAGCTTTACTGTCTGAATACTTGTCTTGTTTTAGAATTAAAAAAAAATAATAATAATAAAATAGAACCCAGTCTTGAAGCAGACCTGAGCGTTATCTATAAAAATTTCTCCTTTAAAAAAAAAGTGTTGTAAGAAATTTATATACAAAGATTTCCCTATATAAAAGTATTATGTAGAGGAAAAAAAAAAAAAGAAACAAACATACACCACAAGAAAAAACAGATGTTAAAGAGAATAATCCAGATACAAGTGTTATTTTTGACAATAAATTTAGGGCATAGATTTTTTGAAAATATTTAAGATGTCATAAGACTCTATTGAACCAGAGGTATTGCAAGGTTGGTGGTTTCTGTATACCACTAAAAGCCTCCAGTTCTCTGTGTTACAGAAGTATTCCAGATAAGGTTGATCGTATACTATATTTTCTATATATATTTCCTATATTTTTAGGAATAAAAAGACTTGCCCCTTCCAGGGATCATTTTATTCTTCGTAAGTGCCAAAATGTAAAAGTTCTTTATAAAGAAATAATTTTCTTAAACTGTTCTCTAATGTTTGGACATTGCAAAGTGGAAGAGAAAGATGCAAGTCTGGGAACACATAAATACATGTGCACAAATGATCTTTCCTTCTTCCAAAAAGCTTTCTAGTGGTGTTTCCTGGCTCATTACAATTTTTGACCAATGAATTAATTTCACAATTTAGCGATAATACATTAGCTCTCAAAGTATGGATTTTTCTTGAAAAATATCTGCTTCATTGCTAATGATTCCTTGATATTTTTATAAACATTTTCTCCAGAGAGTTAATTAGTGTGTGCTGAAGCTCCTGATGGGAGATGTGAAATGAGTGCTTTTTAGCACCATAGGGGAAAATGTTCACATTTTACACAAAAACAGAAAAGCAGCCTGAAATAAACCCAACCCTATGAAAGGATGGTAGCAGTAGTATTAGGCTGTCCTTATAAGGGATTTTTTATCTTTGAAATTAAAATTGTTTGATTTATGAATGTTTTTCCTCTATTCTATTGTCAATGGACAAATGTCTACACTTCTATGTTTTGATATTCCTGGAGTATTTGAAATACCAGATATAGGAACATAGGACAATGTATCCTTTTTATTTCAGGCAATATTATAATTTTTCAAAATGATAGAGAGCTCTCTACGTGTACCAAATCTGAGAATGCATGCATACAGAAGACCCCAAATATACATACTTAATAATAAGGTGTTTTAAATATGTTTCCAGAGTGGAAAGATTTGAATAAACCCTGACACTTTTCCTCAAATGAATCTCAAAGGACCCACCAGGCAGTTAATCCTTTACCTTGATCTTACTTACCTGTAGAGTCCTATGTATATTAAAATTGGGAAGATTATAAAATTAACATGGATTCCAGTTTCAGCTCTATGAAGATAACACCCAGCTTTATTTTCCACTATCTGCAGACAGCACCCTCATCCAGCTCTGTGGAATCTTCAGCAGGCTTAATACCTAAATGAAAAGGACTTGTCTAAAACCTAATCCAGGCAAGGTGGAAGGAGTGGTGTGACTAGGAAATCTTTTTTGAAGGCTATAACTCAGTGCTGTGCTCATCAGGGAGAGATGAACTGATTTTCACTAGAAAATTCAGAAATAGTGTAATAAGGAAAAATCCAAGACATAACAATCAATAAGTGAATGATCAGATACTCAAGTGGGATTCTAGTTAGCACTCTATTTGTGTTCTGCTTAAATCAAAACAGGGACTCAGTGTGGGTCTTGCATTTCAGATGAGTTGTATAGCAACTAGGTTTTCTGGCATTTGGAAATTAAATGTGTTCTAAGTCTTCCTTTCCTGCAATTAGCTGTTACCAAGAACCCAAGAATACCCTTCTGTCCTACCAGAGCTGGCAATGTTTAAAATAATTCTTTTTTTGTGTGCATGTGTGCGTGCACATGTTTAAATTGTTCCTTCCTGTGGTCTGCACCCTTGGGGTATGCATGAAAGCTTGCTTAAAAGAAATGAGAACTACCCTTTCCCCATAACAGGTAGGCCTGAATTATAGGAAGAACCAGAACCCCCAAAGTGGTGCTCACTGGAGCGTGTAGCACAGGCTCAAGCTCATGCCTGTATAGGCTGGCAGCTATGAACACAGTGAATATCCTAGCATGCCATGGCATAAGCAGACACTGTTGTCATATGCAGGGGGATCCCTTTTATGCCTGTGAACAGCTGTTCCCACACACTGGCAAAATTGTTAGTCTTAACTCTTGAAATTCTCTGTTATCATTATTACTAGCAGTGCTGGTGGTGTTACAGGTGAAATCCTTATGGGTCATAACAGGTTTACAACTTTTACCAATATGTTAGAGCAACTATGAATCATGTTTTTAGATGAAAACAATCACCTTCTCTTTTATCAGCTTTTATTTTATTATTGTTATTATTATTACTATTGTTGTTGTTGTTATTATTATTATTATTATTATTACTTTTACAGTGCCTTATGATAGGAGGTTTAAACAATTTGTCACTCATATTTCCATGGCATACGACAAAGCAGATTTTGGATGAGCATTTGCTTCTGCAGTTCTACTGCATCACAGTGGCAGGGAATGACATAAATATGCAGACTGATATTGCCATAACCATGAATGTATGGCTAAGCAAATATTTGCAATAGTAGCCAGAGAAGTAATCAGTTACTTTCTATTGCTATTTCATGAATGCTTAATGTATTTTTTAATTAATATTTAATATACTTACTTTTTTGTTTTTGTTTAATATCTAGATCATTTTTCTCCTTAAAAAAAGATTTCTAAACATAAGGTATAACCAAATTCAATGCAACCTCTCTCACAAGAGTAGCTTTAAACTTTATCAGACCTCAGTATTTTGGGGCAATTTATATATCCAATTTGAAGCTTATTCTTCCATTTTGTTATACATTCAAAACTTCCACTGATATGAATACGAAAGAATTACAATATTAAGTCCTAAAAGTTAATATATTTTTTTTTCATAGTTTAAAAATAAAATATAAAACACTGCAATCAGTATTTACTTATTTTCAACATTCTTCTAGAAGTGTTTACTAACCATACACAACAGATTTAGGGTAAAAGAACTAAAAAAGTTACAAAGGCCTTACATTTGCTTATGCTGAGTATATCTGCAAGCTGTGCACAAGGTTCATAATTGTGTTATAAAAAGATAAAATATTCAAAACTAAAGTAGACTAGATTTTGTTTTGTTTGTGTCTTAATTCATGAATAAGCAGTTCTTAATCTACATGAAAGTCCTTTTAAATCTATTTGCCCTGGAGATATTTTCCTTACTTTTTATCTAATTTTATTGGGGATGATACAACTGTGGTAAATGAGACAGCTAAGTTAACATTCATAAAACGTGTCTCTTTTATTTTCAGGTGAGGACTTACCCCTGCTACCCCTGCTCAGATTACCTTCTTTTTTTTTTTTTTTTTTTTTTTTCACAGATTCTGAATTCTCATAGTAACATCCTAGCCTTGAACTGGTCCAAGGATGTGTCATCCCCAACTTCCACTACCTTCATCTTAAACAATTTCTTCCTTATCTCCAACCTAAATCTACCCTCTTTCAGTTTAAAATCATTGGACTTTGTCTTGTCACTACGGACAGGACAATTGAAATTCTTCTTCAATCTTTCATATAAACCTATTTTATATATACAGTCTCCCTGGAGCCTTTCTTCTCTAGGCTGAACAACCACAACTCTCCCAGCCTGTCTTCACAGGAGAGGTGCTCCAACCCCTTGATCATCTTTGTGGTCCTTCTCTGGACTCCTTAGGTCCACTTTTAGTGGGGATCCTGAAGCTGCACACATGTACTTGAGCCATGCTTGCCCACTACTATACTTTCCCACTGCTTAAAAGCTCAAAAATATTTTCCAGCAGTTGCTGTAAATTATATTTTTTAAACCTTTTTCCTCTATAATTTTCGTATGTGAAGTATGGCAAATATTATGTTACCCAAATCAGTTCCATTGTAAAAATTCATCCTTCAAATGCTTTTAAATAAAGGAGCTAGAATAAAGGATTTAAAGTGATGGCCTTTTATATAAAGATTTTACTGGGCTATTATACCTCTAAAACCAAACAGGTATTCAGGATTACTAATTCTTTTATTTTTTTTTTAGACAACAGAAAGGAAACAGGAATTCTAGACTAGATATATCACAGAATCACAGAATCACAAAATCACAGAATCGAAGGGGTTGGAAGGGACCTTGAAAGATCATCGGGTCCAACCCCCCTGCCAAAGCAGGTTCCTTAGAGCAGGATATATGCTTATTTGTTTTGTTACTGTTATATTTCTTTTTTTTTTTTTCAGTTATTGTTTAAAGTTCTCCATTCATTAGTATCATATTATCTTACCATGTTTCAAAACACCTAAAAAAATCCTTTTTATCACATCATCTTAGGGGTCAAAGTCTTTCCAGATGTGGATCCCAAAAGATTTGAGAAGTGCCTAGGTCTCATTGCTTTGCTTGGGTGTTAGGCATCTGAATACCATTAAGGCAATACATTTCAGACAGCAGCTAGTTTTGTTCTAAAATATGTGTCTGAGATACTGATGGTGACTCACCATCTGAAGACGTTTGATTCTCCATTGAACAGAAAGAAAATGTAGACACATAACAAGGCCAAATATTTTATTACAGATTACCAATATTAAGCCTACTTCATTTATTTTTTATTTCATCCGTAGTATTGTGTGAAATAAATCACTTGTAAAATAAAGGGGTTGTTTAATGTTTCTGAAAAAAAATAATAAATACCAAAACTGGCACAAAGATACCCCACCCTCTTAAATCTTACAAACATCTTTCTGATTACAGTCCTATCTGCAGTTTCTAAATGTCTAGAAAAAAAAAATGAGTTGGTAGCTCTCAATATCCATGGAAAAAATTGGTTTCTAATCATACGTATAAGAATAATTATTAAAGGCGTCAGGTAAGTCAGTAGTAATAAGAAACACTGCAGCAATCTAACAGGTGGTGTAGCAGAAAGCAATGAAGGTTGGTTGCTTTGACATAAGAAATATCCTTGATACAAAAGGGGTATAAAAATCTATTCATGTTTTCATTATCACTTGAAACTTACAAGCTACCTCTTCACTGCTTAAGATATATTATTTAAATATTATTATCCTGAAGCCTGGATCATCTGAATCTGAAAGTATGTGCCCAGAAGACATAGGCTAGAATAATTAATAAGTAAAAATAATAATAAATATTATTTTATTCATAGTTTTGTATATAATGTGAATAGTAAGTGGGAAGGGTCGGTAAAAAAATTAATTTCTCCTTTTATATTTTACCGACAACTTCTATATTTCTCACCAATTGTCTTTTATCCATAATCGGATATATGTACACAAACTTTTTGGTCCACAGTCAATTCCAGATATGGCATTAGATGCGGTTTCTCACATATCAGCCCTTAGTCCAGTGTACACTTGGCCATCTCTACAAAATAGCATTCTACCAGAAGCAGTCAGCAGTCTGCAAATCAGGTAAAACATATGTTAGATTGTGAGGCAAAATTCTGACTCCAGAAAAGTTGATAGCAAATAAAAGTTAGTGCAATATCTGCTTTGTTTTATCATCACTTCTACAGGTGTTTCCTTTCAAACATACAACACAAAATTCAGTTCCACATGGCTTATTAAATCTGATATTTTACAAACATGGTTTCATGAGTTGCACCTACACAAATCATTTTCTTTTCACAAAGATCATTCTGTGACATTTCCACTTCCTACAACTAAATCATTGTGAGCTCATTAGATTATGGAGATTAGTAACACAGAGGTAGAAATAGAAACAGAAATGAGCATTGGAATCAAATACACTTGAGTAAAGGGGAGCATTGTTATATGACTTTGAGAAGGAACATCCACAAATGTAGCAGTATGTCTAAGGGGAATGTAGTAGATGGCATTAAAAGTTTTAGTTATGAATGTTGCACCCGCTCAATTTTGCCCACCTCGGGGAGCTAGTTGTACCAATGGAAATTCAGAGTAGAAAGCGTTCTATCTTGGACTACAGTGAGGAATACAAATCTGTTTATTTTCTACTGAATGAAAATCCTGGGACTTTCCATCTTCTCTGAGATAAAACATGGTATGAAAATGAAGTGTGGGGAATTTAGTGGCTCTTGAGAAAGTGCTAAATATTCACTGAAAATAATCTATGACGATAAGGAAATGCCTTTTTGACAAGATCCAATTTCAATATTTTATGGGGGATTATTTCAGTTACATGTTTTGAATTAATTAAAAAAAAAAAAAAAAAGACCTTAGAAGAGAAACAAACACAAACATTGCGCGAATAGACATAGCAAGAAAATAAAACCTCCATTTTGTAAGAGGTTTTCATAGTTTGGAAGTTATTTTTGGCCTGGATTGGAATGAAACTAATATTTAGAGTGATACAGAAAATCATTTAAATTATGAAAAATACAAGTTTATGATCTAGCTGATACTTGTTCAGAGATGAGACTTGAACCCCTACAACTATATCTTTAATCATATGATGATCAAACTGTATCTTTAATCATAATGATCAACAAACATAATGATCAACAAATGGCTAACTGTATCTTTAATCATAGTGACCATATTTTGATCATTAATTTTATCTCAGGTTTGAGAAAATTTCTCTGTGAATGAGCATCTTCACCTTCAAAAATAGTTCACTTGACAAATCTCCCCAAAACAGCCAAATGTTAGAAACACTGATTTCTCTCATTACAGTTGTCTGCTTATTCTCTAGGTGAATTACTCTTTGGTACTCTTAGTTTAGAGATGAATCCATAGCATTCTAAATCCTGTTTGTGTTTTGTTGTTGTCAACAATAATGGACACATGCTCCCAGTTGCTACTTGAGAAGCAAGCCTTTTTAGGAAAATTGGAGCTGCTGTTAAAGTGAATCTGAAATCTCACCTACCACTAAAGAGAAAGGAGACATATCTATTAGCCAAAATATCACATAGTTTGTAGCTGGTGAAGTTTGTTTAAAAGCTGCATAGTCAAGCTTGTGTCTTGCGCTGATCCAGAGCTTCTTTGCTTTTTCTCTTTGGTGGTATCTTTGTTCTCTGCTTGTGCTCACAGGGTATTATCACCCATGGTATAATCTGGATTACTGACCCAGATTTGTTTTCTGTCAGCCTCACTGATATATAACGGTGGGACAGGGAAATGTCTCCAAAACCCAGGGACTGCTTTCTGCAGTAGGAAATGTCTCTTGGTGTTGACAGTCCTGCATGAGGTTGTGTACTGTTAGTAATACAAAGTTTTCCACTGATGGTTTATGTTAGTAATCATTGCAGGCAACATTGTTAAACATAGGAAGGTTTTCATGGTTCTGGCTGTGCAGCTTTCACTCCTCTCTCCCTCCTCAAAAGCTTTGGAACTTCTTTTGTTTGGTGGAAGAACTGATGCAGCATGAGGGACAGTGCTACAGAATTGTGGGATACCCTCTCTCTCTGGATACAGCTGGCTTTCTGAAGAAAGAGTTTCTTTGCATCACTTGCCTTAAATAGCTGTTCCTTAAACAAAAGAAAACAAACAAACAAAAACCCCAAAGAAAAAAATCCTACAAAACAAGAAACACATGGACTGAAAATAAAATATGGAATAGGAAGAAAAAATGTCTTTCTTGTGCCCATCCATATTTATTCCAGTTATCCCCTTCTATCCATCAAAACTCTGCAAAGGTTCTCATGATAGTGCCTAAGTGCTCTTTCCCATTGATACAGCTATGACAATAAGTTTCATAGTTTTCCATCAGTGAATCAAAGTGCAGCAATTCTCAGACTGTACTTATGAATATGACAGCATAGCATATTTACATAATAAGTAGTTGGTAGTATTGTTCCAAGTTGTTTATTTAGACTACTTTAATTTTGTAATTTATCTTGATTTTTATGAAAACAGAATACACATTTTCATGGCAAACTGTTAAAAACTGGACTTCACGTTACGAAGATGGGAGACTTGCCTTAACTGTGTTTAAAATGAATACAACCTAATGATACTGCTGACAGTCTGAAAGATTTACCATTCCTGTAACAATAAAGACAGCACTGATGAGACTGCAAGAATAAGGAATACTCATTTCATCAAAGCACCAATTTTATTCACTAAGAAGAAATTACTGCGAGATCTATGGGGAAGAGATAGTGAGATTATCTCAGCTGTAAAAAGAGAAGCTCAAATTAAAGTCAATAAAGCCAACAGAGTTGATTCTGCCTTCTGATAGGTGCAAGACACATTGCCACAAAATATATCTTGGAAAATCAGACTCTGAGCTTCCCTCTAACAAAACTAAAACTAAAACTAAAATAAAATAAAATAAAAGGAAAAAAAATGCCATACAGCATGCCTTATTGTGTTTCTTTAGTTACAGTTAAGGGATTCTGTGGTTTTCTTTTTCTTGTTTCAGATATACACCCTTAGAAAAGGAAAAAAAAAATCAGGACAAAAAAACTCTGCGATGTTTGCGTTGGACTGTGATTGCTGGAGATCCTTTTATTCCCGCTTTTCAGACTTCTTCCTTTGTGAATACTTTTTCAAGAAATTAAAATAACCGAAGTTGTTGGCAACACTGATCAATCTTACTTAATGTGTTACTTAATGGTAACACAACAGCAAATTCCTGGGTGCTCCAGCAGTGTGTATAATGCTCACTAGTTTTGATACTTGGATGCCTATATAATAAACTAGCACAGCTGGGATCTTTAGAAATGAGCTGAGGAACAGTTAAGCGAAGGACTGAATGAAAGAGAATTGGATTTATGCATCAGTGCCAGGTGAGAGAGAGTGAGAGAGAGAGAGAGACTTTTGTTCATGGCCCTGAGCCAGGAGTTTTTTACAAGCATCCGCATATACTTTTGCTGTGAAAGAATATGGTGGGAATTCAACCCATCACAGAACTATGAATATCTTAGTGGTGAGAAACAGGGTATGTACTAGAAAGACTAGAAGCTCCTTGCAGGCCTGCAGGCCTGCAGACTGAATTCAGATCCCACTGTACATTAAAGAGGCTGATGTAGTCACTCAGGATAGGAGACCCTGTCTTGGGGTTCTGAAGAAAAGGCTGTGTAATTTTCATTGTGCATGACCACAGACAGAAACCGAGGTGATTACAAAACTCACCAGTCTCTGAAGGAGCATCTGAGGGGGGCACTTGAATACTGATGGAGATTTTACTACTTATACCATGAGAGTTGAGCCTTATGCTCCTATATTTAAAAAAAAAAATAGTATCTGAGATGCCGGTAGCCAATACTCCATTCTCTGGACCTGAAGAAATGTGTGAAATGGAGCAGCACCTGATATACAGGACAACATCCTTTTCCACCAGAAGAGAACGACTGCCCTGGAACGGTTTCTGGCCTCTGCTGTCTTTGAAATGGGTCCAAATACTACCTGAAGAGTGTAAGTCAGGAAGACCAACATGGAACTTGGGAGTCTGCTCACATTTAAACAGTATTAATAATCGCACACCAAAGATCAAGCCCATACTCTAGCTCTCTGTAGTTTACAACATAGATATAACAGAGAGAAACTCCTGGGGCTTGCGCTACAACAGTTTATTATATCTGGAAGGCACCTGAGAACTACACTGATGTGCAGCAATATAAAACCACAAGTAAAACGCAGAATGTGGTAAGCTTACATATGCCTCACACTGCCAGATATGGTTGGGTGGGTCAGAGACACCTTAATTCCACATTATTATCTAATGGGCAGTTTTAACTCTGATATCCTCTTTGATCTCAGTGGACTGCTGCATGGTAGGTAGACTTTTATTCAAAATCCCTACCAAGGCTCATGCCATTAAAGATGAAATATTCACACCATCATCAAATGGGTGTCTTAGGCAATACTGTCAGTCCTGACTAAGCCAAAAGCTGTAGCAGAAAGGCTACCAATATGTCAGGCAACAAAAGTAATTATACAGGAGGTACTTTGGACTTACAGGAATATGAATGTTGTCCCCTGAGAACACTGGACAGTGGTTTTCATAAAACTGGCCTTGCTCTGTGAGTAGGAGTAGGGCCTGAGGATAAGCTACTGCATGAAGCTTCCAGCTGATGTCACAAAGAGGGGAGAAAAATTCTACCACTGTGCCACAGCCTCCATCATGTTCTGGAAGGGAGAGGTGACTTTATGTGTGGGCATTAAGGTGACAGGCCTAAACCCACCTCTGTACAATGTGACCAGATGAAGTAAAGGAGGAAAGCAAGTTGAAAAGCAGGGGACAGCTTGGATGGGGCCTTAGGCAACCTGGTCTAGTGGAAAGTGTCCCTGTCCATGGCAGGGCAGTTGGAACTAAATGATCTTTAAGGTCCCTTCCAACCCAAACCATCCCTTGATTCTATTATAAACCTTCAGGCACTTTTTCATCACTGTTATCTGGTGAAGACATCTATATTTAATGCTACATTAATACTGATGAGATTTTTGTGAAAAGAGCCCAGAATAAATCTAGAATGGTTGTAGGCATCCTTTTATGACTCAAATGTTCCCATCAAAATTGCTGTTACATTTGTCAACTGTGATGAATGAAGCTATTGACTGAAGACATCTCTGCCCTAGTCAGATCCATAGAAAATGGACACCCGAGGAAGGAAAAACAGAAAAGAAACTGTGACATTAGCTTTCACAGCTTTTTCAGAAACACTGGTAAGGGCTAGGGAGAATATATATATTCGTAGTCTATAATTAGATGTATGTATCCTATACATAGATATATACAGACCTCAAAAAAAGTTTTTGGTTTGCTGCAAGTTGAGATGAGAGTTGGAGTTGATTTGTATATAGTAAGCTGATTCATCCTAATGGATCAGTGCTTTCTCTGCCTTTCTCTGCATTCTGGCTGCAGAAAATGCCACATGCCTATTACTTAACATAATGTGCTAGTCAGGGAGGACACCTATTAGAGAGAAAGACAGAGAGATCACAGAGCTCAGTTTAGAAGTCTGGCTTCCTTTGCAATCCTCCTTTCATCTCGTCTCCTTATATTTCTGTGTTTTTCCTTCATTCTGCTTCTGCAATGAATGATGATGAAAGAACATTCTGTGTAACCCTTGGCAATATTTTTTTTTCTTTCCTTCCCCTTCCCCCCCCCATAACTTCCTCATGTACCAAACAGAAACCCAACACTTTAAGTAGATGGTGGGTAAGATTTCCCAAATACCAGTGAACATTTTGGTATACACATCAATTACACAAGAGAGACAGATATTTCATTACATATATGCTAAAAGTACCAGGCTTTCTTGGGTAATCATGTATATAGATGCTCTCAGATGCCTTTTATGTGTCTCAGATGTTTTTTGTAAGAAAGAAAAAGAAGCTTGAAGAAAAATTAATTTACCCCAAATGTGTTAAAGTTGAAGGGGCCGGTTGGTAAAATTTGTACCTAAGAAAGTCTCACAAGTTTGAGTGATGGCTGTTTGGGGAACTGAAATCTAGAGCTATAGCAGCAACCTATCAGTTGCCTTCCATTTCTAATTGTTTATTAGGATTTGATTTCTTTTAATAAGTTTTAAGTAATGTAAGTAATAAGTTTTTATTATTTAAGTAATAAGTTTTAAGGAGTTAAGAGCACACATGCAATCAAAGGCAGTAAAGGGAGTCTTTTAACAAGAAGTACTAAAGAAATGACACCAAGCGCTCACAGAGTGGATACAGAAAATTCTCATGAAGTATAAGATTTGAATTCCGTATTTTTTCTGAAATTGCATGTGAATATTTGCAAGCAATTATTGTATAGTATTTTGCTGTTTGACAGTAAGCTATTATCAAATATCTATTATCAAATATTATAGACTGAAGAGGGGTACTTCTGCTATCAGCTGATTTTATAATCTGAAGTCTTATACGACACAAGACATATATCTCCTCTCCTCTCCTCTCCTCTCCTCTCCTCTCCTCTCCTCTCCTCTCCTCTCCTCTCCTCTCCTCTCCTCTCCTCTCCTCTCCTCTCCTCTCCTCTCCTCTCCTCTCCTCTCCTCTCCTCTCCTCTCCTCTCCTCTCCTCTCCTCTCCTCTCCTCTCCTCTCCTCTCCTCTCCTCTCCTCTCCTCTCCTCTCCTCTCCTCTCCTCTCCTCTCCTCTCCTCTCCTCTCCTCTCCTCTCCTCTCCTCTCCTCTCCTCTCCTCTCCTCTCCTCTCCTCTCCTCTCCTCTCCTCTCCTCTCCTCTCCTCTCCTCTCCTCTCCTCTCCTCTCCTCTCCTCTCCTCTCCTCTCCTCTCCTCTCCCCTTTTTCTTTTCTTAGGGTGTTTTCTTCAGGCTTTTTAAGACCACTAAAAATTTACTAACAGCCTGTGAAAAAGTTCAAGTGTTAGTGCTATATACTAGCAACTCAAAATCATAAATTAAAAGAACAGAATTTGGCAGAGCAAGTTTTGTTGTGAATAAAGTTGTAAATTGGTTGTCCAGGGTTTCTATTTTAGTATCAGACTATGTTCCTCATTATTGTAGTAAAAGAATACATATGAGGATTTTGTTACTGGTAAAACAATGTATTTGTTATATATCTGCTGTCAATTCTACTTTCCTTAAGCATTAGCTTATGCTGAAAAAATATGCTGCAAATGCTGCAACACTAGTCTTATACAAAATATTAAAATACTAAATTCAAGACACTGATTAGAAAAGCATGGTAGTCCCAGTTGTGGGACTCTTTATAATGGCTTACATGAATATTTCAATCATCTACAATATCATACTGAAAACAGAATGTAAAATTCCAAAAAGCCTTTTGGAAAGCTGCAGAAAGCCCCTTGTGTAAAGTCATCGTTTTGTACATGTAGTTTAAGATAAAATTCTTGGCATGGGAACACGCCATAGGATCTTGTTCCTATGCCATAGGAACTTGTTCCATTGCCACAGGAACTTATCTTTTGAGGTAGTATTTGCAAAGTTCGTAGAGATATGAATTTTAGGAGCAGCAGTAATACTGCAGAAGTTTAATAGAATTAAGTTCTGGGAAAGGAACCTATAGGAAAGGACAAAGATAACTACTGTGTATGCTTAACTGTTTTTCATATGAATGTAATGTTAACTTTATCTCTTTATTTCATATCAGGTAGATGCAGATATGGGTCAAATAGATACAGAAACAGTTATTTTTCCCTGTTACGAGGACTAAAAGAAGTCTTGCATTTACATGTAGGAGATGCACAATAAGAAACACATATTTAGTTAAAGTGATAACAACAAATAAATCGAGACAGACAGATTTAAGTGAAAAATGTCATTGTGAGTATTCCTGGAATGAAACATGAGCTATGTTTTTGTTTTTTGTTTTTTTTCTATAAAAATTTCTTACAAATTCTACAATTTTATGTCATTCTACTACTACATATATACTTACATGATTTTCAAGAGAAAAGAAAAATATGAATGTGGATAATGGGAAACAGTTCACTCAAGCCAACAAGAATAAAATGGTGAGTGTAGATGTGCAGTTGATGTAAAATGACACTCATCTCTTTATATATTATACCCTTAAATTTCAGAGCATTCCTTCCAGACAGAGTTGTCAGGCTATTTTGATTGGAAAAATTGCTCTCACCTCTATAGGAAAGGCAGTCAAAGCATTGTATCATTTGAAATTCTCTCTCTCTCTCTTATTTCCCCCCCCCCCCCCCTTTTTTTTTGTTTCCCTTAATCTAAATTAATCCAGTGCTATGTGCTTTATTTGATGGATGGGGGAATGAAACAATTTATTTCACAAAATAAGATAATATAGAAGTGAATTCCAGTTTCAAATTGAAGACATCAAAACAGCTTGATGTTCACTAGCAAGGGAGAGTAGAAAAGTCAGTTCTTTTCTTTTTCTTTTCTCATATATGGAAGCTTTCTCCCAGAAAATCGGTGAATACTCCATTTCCCTACACCTTGTTTCCAAGTGCAAAGCAAGAATGACACTTCTGTGTGTGTGTGTGTGTGTGTGTGTGTGTGTATTTTTTCTTTTAAGATAAAACAAACCTTAACTAGATCTATTTCCATAGAAAAATTAGGTGCAAATATTGTAAAATTATTTAGAATATCACACTTGATCAACTGTTTCCTACCCAAAGACACCTTGGTAAGGAATCTTGGCACAGTTCTACACTGTCAGTTAAGCTTGGGTGTCACTTGGGGTCTGTGATCACACCCACAACCTGCACTACTGTGCCATTATTTATTGAGCTAGGCTCCCTTCTCCAGCATCAGCGTCATAAAACTGAAGACTACTGAGGGTCTGAATTCTGTCTTTTAATATGGTTGGCATCCTTGTACTCAACAAAAGTGCAGGTTTACATTGCAGCATGTTTCATAGTTGCTGCAAACAGCTGTCTTGTAAGATTAGCTTATAGTCTTTAATTAAAGAAGCTTAATAAAGTTTATTTCTGCATTTCTAATTATTACATAAAACTTTAGCATGTGACTTTAGTCTATGTGTTAATATAATATACAGCCTCTTGTCAGGAACAGTTATACCCTTGGTAAAATATGGCAACAGTACTATACACACCATTCTGAGTAATGTTCAATTTATAGCTTACATGGATACAATATGAACTACTTTGATTTATACTGTATGCCCTCTAGCAATACAAGCCAATGTTCTCCTTGCCTTTTTTATTGCACCAACAGTACTCAGTGCATTAAGGTTGCTTGGATTTTCCTATAGTAACTACTTGATCTTTTCAGCAAGTTCAAAACTTAAAGATATTCTGTGATGGTTATTCTGTCCTCACCTGTCTGCCATTACATTTATATTCCACAAAATGCCTGGGAAAGCAGTAATCTATGACACGTTTTACCTTAGGCTAAATTGGATATTTTCTCAAGTAAGCCAATATATTTAATTCTTTAAAATAAGATCTATGGAAAATTACTGTCTGAAAACTTTAAAGGTATGATCACTACATTAAATTGTGTGCATTTTTCTTCTGCTTTGTTGTTGTTGTAGTTGTTCATTTGTTACCTACATCTTTTTTTTTTTTCCTCTTTTTTTTTTTTTTTTTTTTTTTTTTCTTCAGAGTCTTCTAGCACAGTTTTGTTTCCTGAATATCTCAATTCTATCCCTGGTAAACGTTTTTATTTATTTATTTATTTATTTTTAACAGATATTATGCAGGAACGAATAATGTCCAATCACAATGTTTGTCTAAGTCAACCCGTTGGTTCCCTTGCCTTTAACCTACTGGCCAACATCCTCAACTGAACAAGAAAAAGTACTCAAGGCTCTGAGGAGATATAAGATATAATATGAATTATCCTCTGGATAATTCAAAAGCAAAATCTAATTTCTACAGGTATACAGTGCATGCCAACATGGTTTAAACAAGCACAGCTGTACACACACAGCGATCAAATATACCTATGGGGACAGTGCCCTATTGATAGTTGAAAACTGACCACAGAATGAACAGGCGAAGCATATAGACCAATATTAAAATTAATACTAAAAGGTCGTCATCTTCCTTTATCACTACCTAGAATCAGTGCAACAATGTCTTGAAAGAGAACAGCCAAATGCAATTTCTCTCCTTTTTATTTTTCAAACATTGATTTCAGTCAAAAAGAAGGCGGGGAAGAAGAATAATCTATTTTTCTATAAGACACCAAAAACAGCCTGTAAGTAAATATTGACACTTGGCAGATGTGTGAGTTTATTGTAAAACACTTTTCCTTTATAATCGTTGTAATTCTATAAATCTTCACCTGACATATTGGTGTGAGCTTTTTAGACCAGATGTTCTGTGTTTCCATGAAATAAAACAACAGCAACAACAAAACAAGCAAACAAAACAAACAAAAAAACAGAGGCAAACCTAAATCTCACAGACTTTTTTTTTTCTCCTAAATGAAATATCAGTGTCTTACACTGTGTAACTTAATAGGTGACAATTACCATTACTCTTGAGCTGTAGTAACACACAGACTCTCCTTTCTACCTTGATCATATTGTCTTTTAATTGAATCTGAATATTTCACGAGGAAGAAATAGTAGGAGCATAGCTTTTTAGCCCTGCTAGGTGTTATTGCAGAAAAAAAAAAAAAAAAAAAAAAAAAGTATATGATGCTAACAGATGCATAATTTAAAAATAAGGGCTATTTCATAGCTCTTAGGAACACAGAGGCTACTAAAATCCCAAAATACAAATTACAAAAGCATCATATAACATAGTGAGAATAACTATGACATCTCCCAAATGAAATTCAAAATGCTACTCCAGAAGATGAAGAATTTGTCAGTCCCAACACAATTTCTAGGTAAGGAACTGCCTAACTATGTGAAAATCATGTACTAAGAGGAAATTAATCACATATGAATGGAGGCACATGCTTTCCAACTGTTATAAATGAGGTCTCAACTCAATCTGAATTTTGTAATATTTATAAAACAAATATTTATAAAAGGTATAAAAGGCAAGTAAACAGCGCTGGGTGTGCAGGGAGTCTACGCTCCACCAACACGCACACACGAACATCAAACATTCTAAACATATAGAACACGGCTTTTACATACTAAACCCAAGTATGCCTATACATACGTACAATCAGGAAAGAACAATCAATCCTCTAAGTTCCATGACTTACTAAACTTGAGTACGCCTATACATATGTAAAATCAGAAAAGGTAACAAACAATCCTCCAAGTTCCACGACTCAACAGTCTCCATTTTCCACTCCTTTTCTTGATTACAAACAAGTCTCCATTTTCCATTCCCTTTGAACAATATGCCTTGCTTTAAGTTGTCAAGCAACTCGGTCTTCAGGCCTTATGCATCCCGTTCTTCCCGGATCGAAGAAAAGCATATCCATCTCCTTTCCAAGGCCAATAGGCCTGGGTCAAAAGGCACGTCCAGGTCAACAGGGGGTGTGACAGCAAAAGCCTTCGATGGCTGTAGCAGCAGAGGGGCCCATGGCATAGCAGTCGGATCAGTAAAGGGGCCCGCAGCTCCCTCACTATGTGGCAAACCACACGTTTGTGATTGTGGCTCCACATGGCTCTTTAAGGCCTCAGAGACTGCTTGCCAGGTGCCGAGCAATCCCACTGCAACCTTGTTTTTAGTTGCAGAGTCCCGCACCTTGACCTCAGTTTGGTCCCATATTTCAGGATCATAAACTGTCCGATTGTCAAGAAGGAGAATGAGTTGTAAGGTTACCAGGACAGTCTTTGTTCCTAAGGACATATGATTCCCCATAATGCGCAGCTGCTTACCAGTGAGGGGCAGTTGTGTGCACGGGTCCGCTTCTCTCAGCTCGAGCTTCTTCCCAGCTCCGGTGCGCCTATTTCCAGCGACTTTCTGTACGAGCTTCTCTGAGCGGTTTGCTGAGTCTGGCCGAACCTATCTTCATAAGGCAATCAATGTGCCTGCTCCCGTCATGGTCTCCATTCTGTTAGCCTGTTCCTTTTCATTCCTTCTTTCTGCTTCTTTATTGATGGCATAACTTCATCACATCGCGTTGCCTTTTTTTTTTTTTCTTGAGGGCAGGCTCCCCTCTTATACTCTTCTCTCCTCAGCAGTTCTTTTCAAAACAACTTTTCATTGGTCAAACAACTTTGAATGTAACAACAACAGCAAACACCCAGCCTCAATGGCTGGAGAACAAGAGACCATCTGGAGAACAAGAAACCAGAGACTGCATGGAGTCTCCTGAATCACCCTTCTTTGTTCCCTCTAAACTCTTCTATATTCCAGATGGCCTTATCGTTAAGAGTCTAATGTTATCTCAACCACAGGGCTTTCCAACCCCCATGGCCACATTCCCAAATCTCCCCCTTCTTTATTAATATCAACCATTTTCTCGACACATATTACCGCTCCATATATAACACAGCTTTCACAACAGCTTCCTTATTCTGTCCTCTACAGTTCAGAATGGATTAAAAGACATGAGCACAAGAAAAAGAAACCAATAGGAAATCATGTCACTCTGCATCCAATTTGATGCAACAGAACATCAGATACTGACACATCAGCACCAAGAAAGCAATCCTAAATGGCCTACTTTTTATATTCTTTAATTATTTCAACAGGGGTTAACCATTTCTCTTACAGAGTATGGTGTTCTAGAGATTAGTAACTTCAGAAATACAAAATGCATGTATTTTTGTGTATATAAACTCGACATTTCATCCCAACTCCAGACATTCCTGAACAGCAAGGGAATATCATTGTTTAAGTACATCTCTATAAGCTATTTGACCTTTCTAAGAAGGATGTTACGTATCAAGCTATGAACTGGGTGGAGCAAACATGGAGCTAATGAGCTCTAAAAGAGAGATAGGTATTGTTTAGTGAGACGATAGGTATTACTCAGACTAAGATTAAAAGATGAAAAAGACTGAAGATAATCTTTTGATATTCAGCTGACAACCTGATACTTAAACTAAAGGAAGGTAATTGCTAGATGATGAACAGGTCAGTATCTGTTCTCTAGGGTATCTGAAGGGTATTATAATTAATGGTTCCGTAACTTCACTTCTAAATTGCTTTCTAAACAGAAACCTCTGTCTCTTCAACTTCAGGGAAACAGCTTCAGGATTTTGGAGAGATCATCTTCCTGCCATCTCCTGCAGTTCTTCAGTGGCAAAACAGTCTGTAGGAGGCAACAGCTATCTGAGTGGGGACAATGCTAAAGTGACCACAAGACGTCATGTCAGCTTCTCTTATCTGTTGTATTTAGAGGGCTTATGATTATGAGGCACTAGCAATGGAACCTAAAGTGCACAAAAACTACAGTCTTAGCTCCATATTTGCCATAATATTTATTTCTTCCTGTCTAAACTCTAAAAGATAATTTTCTCTTATTCAAGTAGCACAGATCTGAATTTACAATTAAACATCACCTGTTTCGTGTAAACCTGTGTTCCTAAGGATGGTTGAACAAACTGTGATTAAAACCTACTTACTTTTTCTGGGTTTAGGTTGTTAAATCAAATGACATGCTAAATTAGCATAATTTGGAGATGAACTAAAGTCTGTGATGGAACCAAAGTACCATTAACAAACTTTAAAATCACATTTTATTGATTTTGTATATACTTTTTTACCTTAAGGATACAGGATGGCTGTTTGGAATGGCAGCAGGAGATTTAAAACACTGCAGGCAAGAGGAAATGAGAAATCCTGGCTTGATTACACAATGCACAGCAAAAAATAAAAAAATAAAAAATAAAAAATAAAAAAAAAGAACATGTGTTTTTCCATGTGGGGCTTTACATACCCACACATTGATAAGATCAGACTCATCCAGAATAATACCCAGAATATTTTCTAATTGCATTCAAAATATGTATTAACGTTCATTCTCTACTGGTTTCTCGGTGTCTTCTCCCAAACAATGTTTAAAATAGGCTGCAGGAGGTTCTGCTTCCTTGCAGCTCCATCTCAAATCACAAGATATTTCTCAAGAAAACTAGGAAGGAGAAAAGAAAAGGAAAAAAAAAAAAGCCTTCACTTTTCAGCATCAATAAGATGTTTCCTTTTGTGAGAAAAGAAATTATGTTTCTTTATGTTGTTTTGCCTCTTCAGTTCCCTCAGACAAGATCACCTAATAGAAGTAAAAGCAAAGATGGTAAAAACTTACATGAACATCTACTTGATGTGTGATTCCTGTCAAAGTATTTAAATGTCTTAGGCCATATAGATTTTACATTTTCCCAGGACCAGAACAGAAAGATAACCTCAACAGAATATTTTCATTAGACAATACTGATCTGTCAGAACTCTACTGATGCTTTTCCTATGCATTTACATTGAAGGATGGAATTTCTGGTCAAAACCAGTGTGGGATGCTTGCTGCAGAACTGCCTACTGATTATTCATAGCAAAGCTTTGTTTCTCAAGTATAGGGATATAGGCGCTGAGGCTGGAACAGTTTTTGCTGTTACAACTGTAGTGCACCTTGTAGTAATGGCATGTTGTTTTAGTGAAAGAACAGGCTGACTTGCTTGACTTGATGAGATAGTCATGGATCTCACTCTCAAAGAGTCTTGCTCTAAATAAAGCAGTATTACCATATGATCCAGTATACATGTATGTCTTGTCTACTAGAAAAGCCATGAGAACTGCACCACTGCCATAACTAGAAAAAGAAATTCTATTCATTTCCCTCATTCCTTTCCTTGGCTTCATCCATTAGGAATTTGATACCCAAGATCAGCTTAGGAATTTTTCACAAAACTGAAAAATAAATTTGAGATCAAAAGCCCAACAGGTTTCACTGTGAATGCTTTACAAACAACCTATACGATTGTCCATATATTCACAATTAGTTACATATGTTATGTTCACTTCACCTGTAGCATCTGGTTGCCTTATAAATAAATAAACTTATTTTCTACTTCTTCTGTAACCATTTAAAAACTATTTGCTTAACCTATTTATAATTGGATTTTTGTTATGACCTCATTCTCTGTCAAGAGATCAGTTTATTTGTCCTTGCTGATGTCAGTGAAGTCAATAGGAGTGAAGGTGTCTTTGTACCTTATTAGTTACAGAGCCATATCTGACCATTTAATATAGATCTTCACCAAAAAGATGTCTTGGCACAGATAAGAGGTCTAATCAGTTCTGTGCAACCCTCTGGCAATTTATCAATCTCTGTAAAAAATGCCATGTGTACTAATAACTTTACCATTACACTATACTTATTGTCAGAGAAGCCTATGTTTTGCCACTGGAAACTAGACTTGATGACCAGAATCTTTTGTTTTTCAAATCTCGTTATTTTTCACATATAGTATAATGAATTAAATACATTTGTGTACTTGTGAAGAAAAGAACTAACACATTATCAAGCAAAACCAACAGCAACATAGCTGTTTTTGCAAAACTGGCATGGGGTAGGAAGTATTAAAGGGTTTTCTAAAAGCTGGATTTAACAACAATGTTAAAAGTAGATTCATACAGGGATTCCCGGAGTTGTGTGGTATATAATAATGTAGTTTTCTGCAGCAGTTTTTTATCCACTGTTTGAATATTTAAACGAAGGTCGGCTGCAGCGGGGAAACAACAGAAGGCACATATACCTTACAAATGCCTTCTGATGCTGAAGCCGAGGTACTCTGACATAGGCTGTGTGAGAGTGTTCTTCCTGGTCATAAGAATTAGCTTCTCTCTGCTCAGTTGTACCTCCTATAAACACAAAAGGCATTGTCTACCACTTCTTTCAGATTAATCAGAATACTTTTAGCTGCTTTTTGTGTGTTTGTTGTTCTCTTTCAATACTCTTGAAAGCTTTGTCTTTTTTATCCAGAACTACTTCATGACTTAATCACTCTGAATCACTCCTGTTGTAATCTCTGCATATCTCTACTGTGGCTACATTTGTCCTTTCAAGACAGCAGAGTTACTCCCAAAAACACAAAAGCAATCAGGCCATCTTCTTCACCTTTGTAAACATTCATACAACTAAAGCACTTAACAAGCTGGCATGTAAAATGCAGCTAAAGGTGACTCTTGCCCAGGTTTCTCCTTCTGTTTTGCAAAGCTAATCATCTGGTCTTAAATTTCCATGTTGGATGCCTGTTCAACAGGACTGTTTGGATTGATTCCTGTAAAGGTAAAGAGGCTGAGCTGTTAGTACTAGGAAAGCACATAATGCTGATCTTGGATAATAATAAATTACTCTGAATAATTTATTCAAGTCTCTCTGTATTTCTTGTTTCTTCTCTAGCTCTGCCTTTAAGAGGCATGTTACTCTGTGACCCCCAAACTGAAAAGAGGCTGTAGAGCTACAAACTTATTTACTCAAAAGTAGTATTTGATGATTACTGAAATTCCTGCACTGATGCAAGCCAGCTTCCCAACCATTACCTTAACTTCTAAGAAGTCTGTCAGAGATCTCAGGCTTGAACAGAGCTGGGTGAAGACAGCTGAACTAGCTCTTACCAAGCTGTGTTGAGAAACAGAAATAATACATGTATACCTTGGTAGAGCACTGCACTATGCTTCTCAGTTACTACAGCTGTATGGCCATTGTGACTGGAACTGCTGTTGTGTGGTGATATGTCAGCTAGCCACACCAGCTTACCTAGGTTTTCTACTAACTGTAAAATTAGGATTCAGTTCACAACTTCAGGAAGAAAAGCTCTCTCTTTCCTGAGCTTTTGAATTTTCATTTCTTTTCTTATTTGTATAAATGGCTGTTCAGTGATGTGAGCAGACATACAGTCTCAAGGCAGATGGAGCCATCTTAACATTGGTTTTAACAGCCTTTGTCTAGATGAGTTCTAAATCTGACCCATAAAGCATCTTGTAAACTGTACTGTAAACTATTACAATAAATCATTATACTGCTAACAATAAAATATTTACAAGACAATTATTGAAGAAGCTCTTGAGAGTTTAGGAATCCATTCTCCTTGTGCATTTTTGTTTTGTCTTGTTTTGTTTCCATGTAAAATTGCATTTCTGAATTTTAACAAGATGGAAACAGAAAAAGTAAAAATACTGCACCTTTGAATTTTCTTCTTGATGTTTATGCCTGTCAAAAAGAGGGGATTACTTTTATTTATTTATTTATTTATGAAAAAGTATTAGAGAAATAATATGAATATGGACAAATTTATAGTAAGTTGAAGTAAAGAGTAAATATCAGGAAAAAAATACATATTGATATCTGAGAATAAAACAGTGGATGTTGGGTTTTTCTATTTATGAAAACTGAGCATTAGTAAAATTGCATGAACATGCATTTTTCATACTTGGTTATTCATATTAAATATACCTTTTTGCATTAAAAACATTAATAAATTGGCTTTTTTTTTGTTGTTGTTGCTTTGTTAAGAGGAACACTGGTCATAGATGTTCTGAATAGGTTACTAAGATTTTATCCGTTCAGGGATTTTCATTAAAAAGAGCTATGGCTGGAGTATAAAACTTTTTCCAGGCAAGGAAAGAGACAATTTTCAGGGACTAATTATAGCTGGAGGTAGCTAGGAAAAATATCAGGGTAAAAAAATATCCATCAATGGAGCTAATTTGGAGCTGGTGGAAGTATGGTTTGAAAAGTGTTTGGTGAATGATCATAACCTTATTCATTCCTCAAAACAATTTCAATGTAACCATCTGTAATAACAGTGGTTTGATTATAGATAAAAGGCACATTTTGTAATGGGTCTTTTCGTTAATGGGACTTTTTGTGTAGGTGTGTATCAAGGATGAGTGAACCAAATTTGTTCTGGGAGGCTATAAGAAATTATTAACTATCAAAACTGACAGGGTTGATGTTCAAAACACAAATAATGCTGTAAATATATTCACCCTAAAAGGAGCTTGGTTTTATTTTTCTTTGAATTTTCAAAATGAATTGTGACAAGGAAGAAGAAGAAGAACAAAAAAAATCTGTGGAAAAGAACATTATTTTGGCTAGATCTATAGTTCTGGCTAATGGAGACCCCAGTTCAGTTTCTCACTCCAGTTAGTCAAGGCATATCACTCAGTTGCATTAAAAATGGAATGCTAGTATTCTGACATTTTCTTTTGTCTCCTAAGACTAGGTTTCTATCAAAAGATGAAAAGGTTTCTCCTTTCTGTTAAAGGCGTTCTTCCTCCACCCTTTCCTCTAGGTACAATAACCTACTTAATACATCAAGAGGGGGAGATTCTAGTTGTGCCTTCATCTGCTTAAGGCATTCCTGTCCGGAGAGCTCATTCTTATGAAGGAGTATCTTATTCAACAAAGAGCAGATAAGAAAAGAAAGATGACTTTTGACTTCTGTTGCATCAAACACAACTATTGCTTGCCCTCTGCTAAGTAAGAACATGGTTTACTGATCAGAGGCTTTACTGGGGAATAGGAACAGCTGTTTCCCATCTCCACCTTTCAAATGGGAGACCTAATCACTTGGCTGGAGTGTCAATATTTAATTTTCTGTGAAAATCAGTTGTTTGAACAGATGGAGATGGGAATATCCCTTTAAACTCCAAAATGACTGATATGATGTTTGATGAAGTTTGACTTCTGGGATTAAAAGCAGTATGTCTGAAATATCACAGAGGAAAGGAAGTTAGCTCAAGACTCTCCCATATTGACTGAATAACAGAATCAAACGGCTGTTGTGCAAGAGGTGCTCTACTTCATCTTTCTTTCTTCAGTGTCACCTTTCAGAACAGGATTTGTTACTCAGAAAATGTCTGCTGGTATGAAACTGCAAGTTGGACATATGTTCAAACACACTACCCAGTGGCATACTGTAGACAGAGAGCAAGAAATCTCCAGATGATACAAAATTTTTCTTTAGAAATGCTAAGTTCTCTCTATTTGTGTATGAAAACTTGGAATGTCATTTGCAATCTCAATGGTGATTTTAAATTTTTAGGTGTTAGAGTACTTAATTAATCTGAATGAGCCTCAATCCCTTCATTTCTCTGCAGTTTAATATCCTTGACAATGTGGGATGATATCAACTTTCTGTCTCACAAATCCTTCCTTTAAAGACATATATTAAAGATTGATAAACTTTTTAAAAGGGTTGTGATAGGCCAAACAGGTACCACCATATGTGATATGCCTTGGTACATTGCAGGGAGAATGTCTTTTCTCCAAAGTGTTCACAATCCTACTGGTGGGATATGGCTGTGGAAGAGATTTTGATAAGTAAAGCAATCCTCCTTATTGCTTCTATAGTATCACTAAGGTTATTACATTTTTTTTTGTCCACAAGTTTTGTTAAGGAAAAAAGGAATAACTGGGATAAAATATCTCTATATTTTCTTTCAGAATTAAGTACAGCACATTTTAATATCTGGATATTTGATAAAAATTTCAAAGCTAGGTGCAAAATTTTAAAGTACATTTGTATGTACCACACATTTTATGCAGAACATTTTTTATATATTTTACACTCTGTCCTGTAATTCCCATTAATGATAATGAAAGTTACAAACATAGTATGCATTATAAAGAGCATATGCCACAGAAATCTGACTTTTTAAACATTTGTGCTTTTACATTTTTAAATAAAATTCGTAAGTCATCAGACTACAGAAGCAATGAAGCAGTACAAACACAGGGAAAAGACTAAGAAGTTAAATAAGGTTGCTACAGAAATATTAGTCTGTTTTTACTCTCATACTGTGAGTGTAATGCACTGGAATTATGACTGTGACTATCTCCTCTACTTGCTTTTCTCATTTTCTATGGTCAACATTATATTGAAATTATTGTAAGGGCAAACACCGTTGTACAGTTACAAGTACTTTCAATAGGTAAAGTATACAGTATAAAATCTCTACTGTTACTAAGTAAATGTCATCTTTCCCCAAACCCACCAGCAAATATTGATCAAGAATCTCAAGCTTTTCAAAGAGCTCTGAAGTCAGAGTGAATTAGTTTATGCAGTTTCAGAACATTTATAGCTCCAGTTACAACATCACTATATGTTGCTAGGATAACTTAAGGATTTTTTTTATATATATAAATATATATATATATATAATTTTCAAGAGTTTAGAAGGCTGCCAGGCTGCATGATCAAGTTACTGTGAGGTAGTCCAAAGTTCTACATAGTGTTGTATAACTTATGAATATCTCATCATTGAAACGTGGGAAATAAGTTTGTGCTAGAGTGGAACGTGCTCTAGTGAAATGTGGTTGTAATATTCACAGAAAGGTTGTCATATTCACAGAAAAGTATGAACAAAGGCAATTCACAAGTGTTGAAGAAGCTGACTGAGGTAATTTTTTGGCCACTCTCAATAATCTTTGAATAATTGTGAATGCATCTCTTGACAGCAAGAGACTGGAGATAATCCATAAAGTAAATTGCTCAAGCGGAATGCCCCATGTCACATGTGTTTACCAAATTTTCTCTCTTGAATGAACTAAAAAGGAAAACAATGGTATCAAAGCATCCATGTAACCAAACACACAAGTAGAGGAAATTGTTTTGTTACCTGCTACTAGGAGGAGTTTGCAGACTTTCTGTCTTTCCTATAGGTATACATGTAGAATGAACTGGTGGCTAATTTGTGAGTTTGCTCTCCAGCCTTGGTGAGTGCATTATTTTAGCCATTTTATTATAATATATCCAGAATTAAGGCCATATTTCCTTTGACCTGTATAGTCAAAGTCAGTAGCGCAACTGAATAAGCATAGCTTTCTTTCTCATTAATTGAAGAAATTAATGATGTGTCAAGTTTTTTCCTCTCTCCTCTCCTCTCCTCTCCTCTCCTCTCCTCTCCTCTCCTCTCCTCTCCTCTCCTCTCCTCTCCTCTCCTCTCCTCTCCTCTCCTCTCCTCTCCTCTCCTCTCCTCTCCTCTCCTCTCCTCTCCTCTCCTCTCCTCTCCTCTCCTCTCCTCTCCTCTCCTCTCCTCTCCTCTCCTCTCCTCTCCTCTCCTCTCCTCTCCTCTCCTCTCCTCTCCTCTCCTCTCCTCTCCTCTCCTCTCCTCTCCTCTCCTCTCCTCTCCTCTCCTCTCCTCTCCTCTCCTCTCC
This sequence comes from Anas acuta, assembly GCF_963932015.1. Lineage (NCBI taxonomy): Eukaryota > Metazoa > Chordata > Aves > Anseriformes > Anatidae > Anas > Anas acuta. Next base: position 28,197,405 of record NC_088980.1, on the reverse strand, counting down.
TCTCCTCTCCTCTCCTCTCCTCTCCTCTCCTCTCCTCTCCTCTCCTCTCCTCTCCTCTCCCTTTCCCTTTCCCTTTCCCTTTCCCTTTCCCTTTCCCTTTCCCTTTCCCTTTCCCTTTCCCTTTCCCTTTCCCTTTCCCTTTCCCTTTCCCTTTCCCTTTCCCTTTCCCTTTCCCTTTCCCTTTCCCTTTCCCTTTCCCTTTCCCTTTCCCTTTCCCTTTCCCTTTCCCTTTCCCTTTCTCTCTCTTTCTCTTTCTCTTTCTTCTCTTTCTCCTCTTTGTCTATAAGTAACAATGCAATTCGCGTTCAATTTCTCTGAATATCATAGGTTCGTGTATCAGGAGGCAGTTCCCTGTTAGTAATTTTTAAACTTGACCCTGCAGTATATGCAGTTACATAGCAGGCATGAGTTCCTTCATGATTATTTCTCCAGCTTTTCACTCTTGCTGTCTTTGCGTTCTACATGTTTTTAGTCCTGGTGAACAGATATGGACAAGAATGTCCCAGATTCCATTGTTGCAATCACAGTCTTTCAAGAAGTTTTTTCGTTTGTGGCTCAATAGCTGATTGGCCTATGTATCACCTCGTGCAGTGAGTCAAACTGCTGGAGATTCCTCCACTCATTTTTTACAATCAAAATGATTGCACTGCAAAAAAAAAAAAAAAAAAAAAAAAAACAAAACGATTGAGGGAATTGTCTAGTATTCCTCTCTTCACTTTACTGATCCAGCTGACAATCTGTGATAACAGAGGGTGAATATCAGGAGCACAGTGGAGGGGTTATAGGATCTATTAACACTCCACTCCGAGTTATTACCTTTCCACCTGATCTGTTGCAAATCGTAATGTACTTTACACTAATGGCAAAAATGGAGTTCTCGCTCTGCAGGTGCTGAGTGACTGAAGTTCAGCTTTGTCAGATTCCTAAAAGCTACCATTCTCTATATAAAAGTGGATATGCTCCCATACATCAAAGGTCTATCTAGTCAAGAACGATGTCTCCAAGAGTGACCCAGAAAGAATGTTTTAGAAAAAGTATATGGACAGGGCAAGCATGGTACTTTACTGAGACTCTTCCAGCCTGCACAACTTTGCTGAACCAGGAGTGTTGCTTTTCTTACTATTTTTTAGTGACCTTGGGTAGATTTTTCCTGCATTAATTTGGTTGTTTGCTGAACACTTTTTTCACTTTCACATTCATATTGTTCCTTAGCAAGAGACTTAAAAGCCTAATCATGAAGCTGTGAAAAGATCTTTTTCTTGTGAAAATCTTCCTGCTTTTTGCTTTGAATGTGCCACCTGCCATTTTATGCTGTCTAGATCTTGAAACAATAAACAATCATTCCTTGTTTCCCCTATGTATAACTGTTGTGATTTTATAGACTTCTACTATGACCTTCCCCCTCCCCCCCCCCCCCTTTTTTTTTTTTTACCCTATCCTTCTGTGTCATGTTTTCCTAGCCCATGGACAGACTCTATGACAGAATGCCTCATATCAACAAGATACCTGCTTGTCAAACTTCTTTTCTCAGGTACCATCTAAACTCCATAGTTAGAGACAACCAGGGTATTCCCTGGAGCACTACTAAGTGCTTCATCATAACTTGTAGGTTGAGATCCATATCAAATTGTAAGATGATATTCTGATATATCCTGCCATCTTTAGAAAAGAAAAAAGTCTTTTAGAGATCAAATCTAAAACTCTGTGAAAATTATAGTGCTTTGCTGAAAGACACTGAAACTATCAGAGTTCACTGGGGCAGGGAGGGTCTCAACAATTTTAACTAATGATTGTAGTGGTTGCCATAAAAGGTGCTGAAATAACTGAGAGCAAAAACTTAGACTGATAGAGAAAAATTGCCCAGTGGTATCATCATCATTGTCAGTGCTCCTGGGATAATAGCCAGGATGTAGGTAAGAATTTCTGACAAAACCTTGGGGATATATTCTGTCCAGAGGGCATTCATTCATAATGCAAAAGGTTTTTGAGAAGGAAAAAAAATATTCTGGAAGCAATGAGCAACACGAAACTTTATGAATCCTCATATCTGTTGCAATTTGAGAATGTCGACAGAGCCAGCTAATACAAGGAACATATTTTCTGTAATGAAGAAAATGTATGTGGGGAACTGTGCCATATTTAATATTTCAAAGTTGTCAAGGTTTTTTTCTGACACTGTGAGGTAGTCAGAAGCCAAGAATGAACTTGGTTTCATTAAACAGCAGGATTTTAGAGGTGTATTTGTCTGACAAAAAATGTGGTCTTCTCTTAGACTTAGATATTTTAGACTATCTGATAGTATCTCAACAGAGATGAAGGCCTCACTGTTTGAGGAAACTTGCAAAATGTATCATGGAAGGAAGCATCAGCTATGAATTGCTTACAGTTTAAATAGAAATGATGGACAGACAGAGGAATAAAAAATGAGAAAAATCAAGCAATAAAATCAACTTCACATAATTGTCAGGTTCAGTAGGTATCTACTTAGAAACACTGCCAGAATCTACATTGCCTTATTCTAAGTTATTCTAATAGCTTACCAAACCAAAGCAACAACAGAAAACAAGCAAGCAAGCAAACAAACAAACAAAAAAAATCTCCCTCCAATAATAACATAGACAGGTGGTGATTAGTGAAAGCATCTTAATTCAATGAATAAAAGTGACTTTTTGAGTAAGCATTGCTGAGCTGTAGGAAGGCTGGTGTTCCGTGTGTATTCCCAAGAGCACCCAACACGATGAAAAAATCAATGCTCAAAAATACTTGTGTGTGATGTGATTCTTGGTGAATGAAGGCAAAAATCACTGTTTTGTTTTTTCTGTCTGGGAACTGAGAATCTTCTTAGGCTCAAACTGAAGATTTGCACCTGGTACTTAAGAAATGATTGTTTCTGAGAAGATATTTCTGCATATGTCTGGGATACTCAAGTGGGAAACTTTTGGCATTAAGAGACATCAAAAGTAGGAGAGTGTACTGTATGTATAAATTCAGATTAAAAAAAGGGTTGAAAAATGCTTTGTTATATCTATCAGACCAGTGAAGGACACACCATTTCAGGCTTTGGCTCCTCAGAGACAAGGGTAAAACAATTCGTGATTGATATCTTGTCAAAATAGTAACTATATCAGGATAGTTTAGGTCAATGAGGAATATTATCTTTTTACTAAGACTTGGATGACAAAATAAAAACCCATGTGCAACTAATCCAGAACAGGTATGAACATTCAATATAATTTCTGTTAAATGAGCTAGAATAAATAAAGCAATATTAAAGCAACCTTTATGTTTATGCATAGACAGTTTGTATCAATTTTGGCCTAAAATTATAGTGATGATCATGTCCAATATAAAGTGTGCTAGCATATGTGGTGTTTTTACCCTACTATGCAGCTGAACTCTACCACAATCACTCTCTCACTTCCACTCCTCAAAGGAAAAGGGGGAGAAAATACAATGGAAAGTGCTCAAGGGTTGAGATAAAGACAGGGAGATCACTCAACAATAATAATCATGGGCAAAATAAAGTCAGCATAGGGAGATTAATGTAATTTTTTTTTCCTATCCCTAGTGGACTAGAACAGTGAGAAACTAAAAGTGAACTAAAAACACCTTCTCCCCCATCCTACACAGTTCTGCTTCCCCCTAGCAATGCAAGGGAACAGGGAAGGGGGGCTGTGGTCAGTCCATAACACTTCATCTCCACTGCTCCTTCACAGTCACTTTCTGACCCTGCTCCACATGGGGTCCCTCCCACAGGATGCCTTCCTTCCCAAACTGAGCCTGTGGGGGCTGCCCACAGGCAGCAGCTCCTCAAGAACTGCTTCCACATGGCTCCCCCCGTACCATGGGGTCCATCCATCAGGAGCAAACTGCTCCAGCACGGGTTCCCCATGGGTGGCAGCTCCCCCCACACCCCCTGTGCCTGCATGGGCTCCTCTCCATGCTCTGGTCTGGGGCCTGCTTCTGCAGGGGCTCTCCATGGGCCGCAGACTCCTCCAGGCCACATCCACCTGCTCCACCGGGGGCTCCTCCATGGGCTGCAGCGTGGAGATCTGCTCCATGTGGGACCCATGGGCTGCAGGGGGACAGCCTGCTCCACCAGGAGCTTCTCCACAGGCTGCAGGGGAACTGCTGCTGGCTGCCTGGAGCACCTCCTGCCCTCCTGCTGCACTGACCTGGGGGACTGTAGGGCTGCTTCTCACTCCTCTCTCTACCAGATGCTGTGGTACAGTAGTTTTCCACTTCTTAAACCTGCTTTCCCAGAGGCCCACCCAGTGTCTTTCTGTGGTACGGCTCTGGCCAGCAGTGGGTCCCTTTTGGAGCTGGCTCGAGCTGGCTCTGATCTGACATGGGGCAGCTGCTGGGCTCTGCTCACAGAGGCTCCCCCCTGCAGCCCTTCTGCTACCAAAAGCTTGCCAGGTAAACCTCATACATACACATCTCCCCCCCCCACCCCCCCATCCCCCACCCCTGACCCCAATGACTATGAAAAGTCTGAGTTGAAATATATCACTGCTTTATGTCATATACTTATGGCTCACAGAATTTATGTACACTAAATCCAGATTAACTGTCTCATGGAATTGTGGTATTAATTGAGTTCCCTAATGAGGTTGGTATCTAGGGCCCTCCAAGATGGTCTAAGGTATTTAAAACTGCTACTTGTGCCTTGCAGATATGTACAGTCAGAGCTGGCATGTGACTGTCGTGAATGGGAGCTGGAAGCCAAGAAAGATATGTCAGGACATCTGAAATGTCACCGGGCACCTGCATCTCAGCAACTGGACATTTAGACTTGGAGACAGCGCTTATAATTCTGTGATACTGGACACAGACAAAGGCCTGTTGAGAGCACAACTGAAGCTGAACTGAGAGTCAACGCTAGTAAATGCCCTGTGGTTTACTGTTCAATATTCTATTTTAAAGCTTTCAGCAATAATACTGTGTTGACTGAAAGAATGTTTTTATTCTGTACTTGTAAAAATGATAATGATAATGAAAGCATGTATGGTGTCAAGTTTTAATAAAATAATTTCAAATAAGTACACTAAAATAGTTATGTACTAGCAGTGAATTAGTACACTGGTGGTTGTACAGTTCACTACATCTGCTTTACATACAGTTTGGGGAAAAAGTGTGAATTTGGACTAATTTTTTGTCTAATTTCCTGGACCATACTTCTGGTATGAGGCTGTACAAACAACCAGCCATTTCTTTCACCTTTGCATCTACTGTATAGTTCGAGCAGTATTTGCTGTGTATTTTGTAGATACCTAGACTAGAGTTTCCAGTTAAGTTTCCTCCAATAAAAACTTTTTTTTTTTTCCTAACAAAACCACTCTTCAAACAAAAGCCCAAACAGTAAGAGCACTTGTGGGATTTGAGTAAAATTCGAATGTAATGTATCTGTAAGTATGTCAGAAACCTACCATCCAGTGAATCTCCAAAGACATACTGCAAAATACATTTTTTAAAAAACTTTTCTCCTTTTTCCAAAGTAATTTTCTTTTGTTGTGGAATAAGAATACTAAATTATCAGAGGTTAGAAAAAATAAGCTCCCATTATATGTTACATCTTATCTTCTCTCCCAGAATCTCATTGTTAGTGTTGGTCAATAGGGGATGCTAAAGAAACAGGATAGGGATGTAGAAATATTCCACAAATATTCTTCAATCTGTATGTAATTTAAGGGTTTCCTGGGCCATTAGCTGTATTCAGGTCATTGTTTTTAATAGCTATTGATACTGTCCTGCATGAATTGAAACCCTTGGACTCCAAAACAGCCTGTAGCTATAAGTTCCACAATTTCATATATTTCATATATGAAATAGTATTTATATTTGTTCTATTCAAACTGCTGTTAGTATCTCTGTGTGATCCTTGGTCCTTTATTGTAACAGTGAATAAACATTGTCTAGTCACTTCAGTTGTGCTGTATATGTTCTTGTAGATCTCTGTACAGTTGCCTGCTTAATTTTTCCTAAATCAGATCTACGTGTGGTAAATTGGTACTTCTGGCTAAGCAGGTAAGCAGACTTTTCCTTTTTTACATATTAAGACTTGGATTTGTCACAAGGAGAAGACATTCTCTAAAACCCTGAGCTCCTCAATATTTCAAATATGGGAGAAACCACAGGGTTCAGGGCTTTTGCCATTGTTTCCATCGTATGAAGTCCGTAAGAAGATGCTTTTGAAGATTATGTACAAAGGAAGCAGGTAAGTGAACCCTGGGAACAACAGAATCCTCTCAATTTTCAGTGTATGGTCTATCCATAGAGCCACACAGTTTCATAACATGAACTGTTGGTCTAGACTAGCTCCTAAAAATTAACATAAGGTTACAATAACACACTAGCGGCACAATAAGAACACAGTCGAGTTCTATAATGTGCTATGTTTTTAATTAAAACAACTTCCAACAACAAAATTTCACATCAACTATTCATTGGACTGAAACATTAAAATAAGCCTAGCAAAGCGTTCCTAAAACCTATGTAAAGTCTGTCACTTTCAGTCTCCATCCAATCCTGAAAGATACTATTTTTCTCCTATTTTCTTCTAGAAATATAGTTGTCTGCTTCTAAGAAATCTCTCTCTCTCTTTTTTTAATTTTATTCATATTTTTAAAAAATATTTTATTGTCTTATCGCACTGATTTCCTTTATGATGTTGAATTCCCCATCTGACATTCTGTCCATTCATATTGGTTTTCCCACATAGCTAATACTTCAAGGGAATCCATATTAGAAAAACTTTACTGTATACATATGAAGTACAATTTATGTGTAAAAATTTAAAGTGTATTTCTTTCTGAAAAGTAGAATATATGAGGTTTGTCTTGTTTTATCCCAATAGTATTTAGTATTTAGTTAGTATGGTTGTTGCTAAAACATTATGGTAAGACTACTAAAAAGACAAAACTTGAGACAATAATCCCCTAATTTAGAGATATAATTCATCTGGAACAGGTTGGTCATCAAGCAGGACAGGCCTTGTGCTCCTTGCTGGACTTTCTATGTATTTCATAGTCAAATGTCACTGCAGAAAAATAGAAGCAAGGCTGGCACCATAAATTTAGGCCTGCTGCTATTGACTTGCTAACCTGCTGCTGCAAACAGAAGATGAGGCTTTGGAGTCTTGGCTAAATGGATGCAAAATATTTTAAAACAGCCATGTGGCACATAGATGACAGTTCTCTTTGCATAAAATAAAAATAAGAGGTTTACCAAAAGCTTGAAATGGGGAAGATGTTCTCCTAAAAAACAAAACAAAACAAACAAACAAACAAAAAAAAAAAACAGACAAACAAAAAAAAAAAAAACAAACACAAAACAACACAATATAACAGTATGAAAGTAGGTGCAGTTAATCAAGTATGTAATATGAGGCCAGTATTCCATAGTCAGGCAGCAATATGTATTTACAGTGTTTACTTCATGATGATGGTGTAGAATAAGTAAAAAAAAGACCAGACAGTCAATGCTATATCTGAAATTTAACTGAACACAGATTTATTTCTGTTTTAGAGTTGAACGCCTGAAACTCATTTTATTCTAAGTGGCATTTGTTGTTATCACTAGACAAATCAGATTTGATTTTCTTGTTACAAATACAAACTTATCTCTCTCAGAGGGTTGTCTGTAAATTAAAGAACGAAGAAATGTTTAAAGCTCTTGGGCCAAACTGGAGGAATTTTAAATAGGCAAACACAAACTACCTTGTGAATCTTCCATGTTTTTTCTTTATGCCTTCACCATTTTCAGGTAAGTGTTTCAACTTGTCACTGTTCATTCTGTAAACTAGTGTGTTGGGTCTGTCTGAGCTGGAGTCACCTTTTCCCTGCAGCAGCCCACACAGTGCTGTGCTCTGCACTCATACCTGGAACAGCACTGATATTACTCAAGTGTTGTGTCTATTGCTGCATAGTGCTGGCACAGCATCAAGATTCCTTCCAAGCCCCCAAGAGCCAGCAGGCTGGGGGTGGACAAGTCATGGGGAGGGGACATTGCCGGGGCAGCTGACCTAAACCAACCAAAGGGATAACACCTGATGTCACACTCAGCAATAAAAGGGGGGGCTCTTGTGGGGGAGGAGGCTGTTCCTCCTGAACAACCACTACGTGTTTTGAGGCCCTGCTTCCCAGGACATGGCCGAACATCGCTCGTTGATGGGAAGTAGAGAATAATTTTTTTTCCCTCTCTCTGTGTTTCCACACGGACTTGTTGTTTCTTTTGTTTCTTTTTTTTTTTTTTTTTTTTCCCTCCCCATTCCCTTTCCCTTTAATTAAACCTTTCTCATCTCAAACCTTGAGTTCTCTGTGTTGTATTTTCTCCCCATTCCTCTTTGAGGAGAGGGGGATTGAGAGAGTGGTTGTAGTGGAGTTCTGCTGCCCACCTGAGTAAAACCACCACAACTAGAGAATAATATTCCACTTAGTAGTTTAGAGAAAAAATAATCATATATAACTAGTTATGAGAGATTTTACTAACTTATTCAGTATGTCATTTATAATGTTCTTAAAATGAATTGCCAACACAAACTTTTCCTATTAAAATAAACCTCTGGGAACTTAGGTTGTTGAACCTTCCTATATTATCATCAGGAAATCTACAAGTTTACACAGTTTAACTTTGAGTTCATTTAATTTTCAATGTATCTCTAGGAAAGAGTTTCTTCCAATTATCTAAAAGACAAAAATGGCAAATAAAGTACTGAGGGAGATGTTTCACTGAGAAGGGGTTGGCTTTGAATCATCTCTGCACTTCATTATCCTCCAATCAAGCAATCAAATTTCTTCACCTCTGGAATTCACATTCTGCTGATTATCATTTATGTACTTTAATTGGTTACACTGTAATTTCTGGCTAGACCCTTATGAACAAAAGGACTGTTACTGATGGCTCATTCACAGATTTAGTCTCCTTTTTGTAGTTGGCTAACAGATTCCCTCCAGATTTCTCTATCATCACCTACACAGCTCTCCCACTGGCTATAAAATACTGCAGCAGCTTGTAGGTAATTGATCAGACAAGTGAACTGTAAAATATTCATTTTCTACTTCAACAGCTAGATAAATCTCTTGGGAAGTGGATGAAAATATTGCTTATGCACATCAGGGTCGGTATAGTAATAGCAAGGTTGCTGATAAGCAGGGGTCTGCTACAGAGTTAATGCTTAATTCTGTTCCATGCCAGAGATGGGGAAAGCATGCAGTCTCCCTTTGCCTGCAGCTAGGAGTCTCATTATGTACTGAACCTGAGGCATCAACACCAATGCACCAGTCATGGTGCTTCAGGAACTTCCTGTTTTGATTAATCAGGTTCATCTCAGTGAAACACGCCAAAGAACAAATTAACACTTAGTTACTGTAACCAACACGTTAAATACCAGAATATCAACACACAGGAAGGCAGGAGTGAAAAGGTAAAAAGGTAATGACAAATGAGAGCAAGAAACCTGCTTGGTTGTTGTTGTTATTATTATTATTATTATTATTATTATTATTATTATTATTATTATTTTCTTTTTCCATACTCAGTAATCTTTATAATCTCAGGTTCTGGTTTTTTTTTGGATTTTTTTTTGTTTGTTTGTTTTTTCTTTTTTTTTAGCTCCGAGTTTTCAAATATCTGTCAAGACACTTTAATTGAAAGTGTTTAAAAGAAAACTGCATACAGACTTGTAGACAGCAAAATATAGTGATTTTTTTTTTTTTTTAATCTTTATCTTGCTGGGTTGCCATAGTAAGGGAATCTGCAGGGAATTAGCGATAGCTTTGTTTCTGATTCATGTTAAATGTGCATTAGGTAACTTTACTCAAGCCTAAACTGTACTAATCAGAAAACACATGCAATCCCTCCACATGCTTTCTTGTCGCATAAGAAAGAAAAAGCAAAGCTTTAATTATTGTAATATTAAGATTTCTCTCTCTCTTCTTTATTTTTTCTATATTTTTTTTTCTTCTCAGTAATTTGTTTTTGGAGCAGCAGAGAACATATGCTTGTTTTCCATATCCTTGGAGTATGGTGTCAGTCAGCTTAAGATGAGACATTTGAAATAAAACATAGTTAATACTGTGTATGCCAAAGTAGTTATGACCACTGGAGGAAGAAAAATGGGACATCACATTTTTCAGTGGAAAAGCAAGTGCATTACAGGTGCCGAGGCCTCTACTGTAGAGATGATGACAAGTACATCAGCCTTTCTTAGATCAGAATAGTTTTTTGCTTTAAGAAGAGAAGATAAATCCATTTTTTCTTTCTGTATCAGCTAACTTCTGATGATTTAAATTCAGTGCCGTACAAAGTGAAAGTAATAAATTGGTCAATCAGAAAACTTGGACACATTGCTGACAGCAAATAAAATTAGCTAAAGATACTTTTTTTTTTCTTTTTTTTCATTATATAGTAAATAGACTTGTTCACATGTAATCATGTTTTTGAGGTGAAAAGCCCAGGATCAGCACCATTGCAAAGGCATGCCATGGCATTTAAGGACTCTCTCAGGTATTGTTGAGTGACTAGACAACCCAAACTTTCAGAAATCCAGGAATGTATTCCATCACCCCTACACATAAGGCAGGCTGGGAATTTTGTATAGCCACTGAGACTCAGATTTTTTCTGTTCTTTTTTATATTTTTGATGTACCTAAACAAATTACTTCTTTAATAAACATCCTGAAAATCATATTCTGTGTTTCTAGTATACTAGGTACAGAGTGTTGTATGAGATATTTTTCTGAGAAAAAGACTAATGAAGATGAAAGTACCTCCTTATAATGAGAAAAAGTTCAAAACAAAGAAACAATAGAAAGCAATACAAAGAAAAGAAACTAGTGTAAACAAATACTGGAAATAGTACACAATTGCCCTTTGTGGGCCTCAGCACAGTTAAGTCATGCTATTTTAGTACTTCCTAAATTCTCACTCAGTTAAAAAGATAATTAAAAACAAAAATAAAATTCTGTTAGTAATGAGGTGATAATGAAGTGTACAATGAAAATCAAGTGCCTGTTTAATAACTGTATGTAACCTTTGCTCTTTGAATGCTATTTGTGGTGATGGTAATGTGTTTAAGGGAAACAGATGGATCAGTAACTGTCTTTTCTATTTAGGATTGAAATTACATTATCTCCTTTACTATATTTTATAGTAAAACAATCCCATCTCCCTTCCCTTCCCTTCCCTTCCCTTCCCTTCCCTTCCCTTCCCTTCCCTTCCCTTCCCTTCCCTTCCCTTCCCTTCCCTTCCCTTCCCTTCCCTTCCCTTCCCTTCCCTTCCCTTCCCTTCCCTTCCCTTCCCTTCCCTTCCCTTCCCTTCCCTTCCCTTCCCTTCCCTTCCCTTCCCTTCCCTTCCCTTCCCTTCCCTTCCCTTCCCTTCCCTTCCCTTCCCTTCCCTTCCCTTCCCTTCCCTTCCCTTCCCCCTGCCTTCCCCCTGCCTTCCCCCTGCCTTCGGTGTGGTTTATGAAGGACCAACTCTCCTTTATGGGTCAGAGCTGCTGGGAAACATTCAAACACTACTGGGTCTTAATGACCTTGGGTCGTTTTCAATCACATATTTGTCAAGCTCATCTCTCTTTTTCTATCTGTATGACATAGACAATATATTAAGTCTTCACATTGATTTTCAGGGGAGGACTTCTGAAAGAAGAAGGGGAAAGATAGAGAAAGAGAGGCACAGGTAACACAATGTGGTTCTCTCTTTCCCCTCTGTACCTTAATTACATCATTTCATTGATTGCTTTCTTCCACTTTTGAGTTCCTCACTGTAAGGATTGGAGTAAAAAGGTATTTAACAGAAATTAATTTAGCTATTTCCTTTTTTATGTAGCTATTTCCTATTTTTATTAAAAAACTCTTCATGCATCTGTGAATCTGCTCCAAAACACTATAATTCCAGTCTGAGCAGTTTGGAATTTACAGCAACCTAAACTCAAGATAGTTATGGAAAGTAGTCATAGTCCTTAGAGAAGTTAATTTAACAGGCATCCAGGTTGATGCTTATTCCACAGTTTGAGGCTTAATAAATTACAATGGATTTTTTTTTTTTTTTTAAGAAAGAAATAAAATAACAATACTTCTGCACAAAAGCAATTGTCTGTGAAGAAAGACTTGTTTCCATGTGACCTTCATATTCTGGGGAGTTCAGGCACAGACTTGACACTTCCCTTATTCACAAGCCATATTCTGGGCTGGCTGGAGCGGGAGCAACATTCTTGGAACAAGTCTTTCTTGAAGAGTTTAGGGCTTGCAAATGGGAAGGCTGTGTATCCAGCTCCTTGTCACAAAGACTGTTTTTTGTATTTTACATTTAACAGCTGCTGGAGAGAAGAATGTAATCCCATGAATAGACAACTTTGTGTGCCATACGGATATTGTCCCAGGGGAAGAAAAGTTCTATTGTCTCCTTAATGGGTAAGTGATCTAAGCTGTAGGTCATTACAGATGAAGATCTGCAAGTCCCAGATCCCAAGTTGTTAAAGGAAACACAAAGAGAAATTACATTTTCTTTCCCTGGATAAATTTTGTGCTTTTTTTTTTTTTTTTTTTCCCCTGTGTGTGTGTACAACTGATGGTTTAACACCATTTTTGGTAAGGTATTATATGTAATGAGAGTCTAAATATTTGCAGTGATATTTCAATTGGAAATAATACTAAAATTCAACCAATGATAAATACAAATTTGTGCATTCTGCATATACATATACAAGGTGAAGAAAGAAGGTTGTTTTACTGTCTGAGTATTCTTCTATTGCTTTCCATTTTCTCTGAATGTTTTATGTATATATGCCATTTATATTTTCTCCAATTCTGGTTGTTTATCTAGGTAATTTACAGAGGTTCCACTTCCTAGTTCATTCACTTCTTTTTCAGCAGATTTCTCCCAAATAGAATCATAGAATCATTAAGGTTGGAAAAGACCTCCAAGACCATCTGGTCCAACTACCACCAATATCACCCACTAAACCATGTAACTAAGCACCACGTCCAACCTTTCCTTAAACACCCCCAGGGATGGTGACTTCACCACCTCCATGGACAACCCATTCCAATATATAAGTACTCTTTCTGTGAAGAAATTTCTTCTAATTTCCAATGTGAAATACTGTATACATGTATCAGCTATGATTTACATGAATACCACATCTCCAGCAGATTTTGGAAGAAAAAAGCAAGATGATAAAGGGCAATATACAACACTGATTGAAAGATAATTCAGTGTTTCTGCATTATTATGCATTGCTTATTTGGGTCTTATTACATCTGTCCCAACTTGATTCAAAAGTGAAATAATGTTTTTGTTTATTTCCACAATACCATTTTTCTTACTTCAACATTTACATGGTTATAACGAAAGCAAGAACAGTCCCCTACTCAGAAACAATTTCTAGCAGTTGGGACAGTTCACTCAGTAAGTTCCAGTGCAAATGGGATAGTTTAAACCATCATTTGACAAGAATTAACATGGAGTGCAACAGAGAAAAAAGAAAACCGTTCCACAGAAAATGGGAAATCAGTTACACCTTGCTGTGGACAGGAGAAAAAGAATGTGTTAAAAAAAATGCCAAAAACAAGATTCATAAGCACACTGGAATCATAATTTCTCCTAAGGCTATTCCTCAGTGGTGCAGCTATAAGGCTATATCTAAGTTTGCAAACCTGCTAGAAGAAATTTTAGTAAAGGAGAGCACCAGCCCATTCTGCACTAAGCATAATAATTGTATTCAGTTAGCTATTTCAATACTATAATTAATTATTGCATTCTCACATTTAGGTATTCCTCCCCATTTCCAAACCCTTTCTTTCTTTTGAAAACCTCTGTGGACTTTGTTGTGGAACCTTGGCATAAGCATTTGCCAATAATTCAGAATGAGTTTAGTGTTTTTTTATGCAGATACCTAGAAATCATATGAACAACTGTTCATGTTTGGAATGCACCATTCACCATCCTAAGTCTAAATGTGAAACCAAATCCATTGAATCCATGCCAAAGCTGTGTTTCCACATTAGTAAAAAAAAAAAATCAAACAAACAAATGTGATACCATCATTCAGATGGTGTTTTGGAAAAATATATCTACATTAATAACTACTGGGAATTCAATTTCAATATAAGACAGTTAAACAGTAATTCAAAAGTATTAGAAGTAGTTTAATGTAGTAGTTTAATCCAGTGTGGTTTAGGTTGAAGCATAATCCGCAGCAACCTATAGAAAACACAGAACACATTTTACACATGTACATAAACTAGCACCCTCATTGTTGTTCTACCCTGTAATTTTATAACATATATTTTCAAACAGAAATCTCACATTTGAACACCTGGGATAATGAAACAAGAACACAAAACCAATGCATTTTAGGACTGATAGAAATTTAAAAAAGAAAAGAAAAGAAAAGAAAAGAAAAGAAAAGAAAAGAAAAGAAAAGAAAAGAAAAGAAAAGAAAAGAAAAGAAAAGAAAAGAAAAGAAAAGAAAAGAAAAGAAAAGAAAAGAAAAGAAAAGAAAAGAAAAGAAAAGAAAAGAAAAGAAAAGAAAAACAAGAATGGCAAAACAGAGTAAGATAAAATACATAACTCTTTAGCCAGTAATAACTGTTTAAAGAAGTAGCAATGTCATTTTCAGTGGCCATTTCATAATAGTCCAAAGAGTAAACAAATGATGAATGTTTTTCTCTTTGTCCATAACATTTGCCCTGATGAAATTATTACAGCTATCATATCAATTTTCAAGTACTTTTTTTCCTGTTCTGTTTGCTTGTGTGACAAGAGCAGATACTGTCTAGATATATGCTTACCCAGTAAACATCTTGCAAAGCCATCTATTTAAATTACAAGACTTACCAGATCTTTTGCTATTTAGTCAGAATGAATTGATCTGTTCAGGAATGATTAGATGTATTTACAAATCTGTTGTTCTCGGTTATACCGACTGTTATTCAGAAGGCACCTTATACACAATGTGAGGATGAGGAGAAAGAGCATAAGCAAAGAGCCACCAGCAAAGTATGGTACAATGAGGCATTGAAAAAATGCTTGTTGTTGCTGCTGCTCAGTGAAAACAATGTCATGTGAAGTAAAATATTTTGGAGACCCTAGAGAAAACAGTAAGAATGTGTTTTAAAGAGTTCTACTTAAACCATCAGAAATGTTTACTTCTTTCTTGTTTCCTTTGTGGGCAGAGGGTGAAAAATTTTAGCTCTGTGTGAGTCCTGAGCAATATTCATATATGGTGCTCAATAAACAGAAAAAAAAAATCTAAGAATAAGCATATGCCTTCTTTCCCAGTGAGATTAACAACTTTCTTTAGAAACTTGGTTTTGGGATTTATGCTTACAAAATTTTGCAGTTGTCCCATTACACTCACAAATTTTTAGGGTTTTATATCATTGGAAGCAGAGGATTCTGTTGCCCTGAGAAGGATAAATGAAAGAACAGATCTTCCACCCATTAAAAGAAAATTGCCCTCACATGTAAATACTGTGCAAATCTACATTGATAGCCTGTTCTAACAATAATTCAATTTACTTATCCCTGAGAATAAGTGTTAAGGGTGGCTGATTAGTGTTTCTTAATTTAACCAGTTCATCTCTCTAGATAAATTTCTATTTTACTTCAGAGTAGGATGTAGGCAACATTACAATTGTCAGACTTGCTACAGCTAACTGCTCCTTGTACCCCCTTATAGAGGGTACTCTCCCCCTAATGGAGAATTCTCTGCCATGAGTCTTCTAATGCCAGAATTGCTATTAGTAGCAGCCCTTTAATATCTGTCAGTTTGGCTGCTTCTAAATATTTGGTGCAAAAGTTACCCTGTTTCTGTCCTCATTTTCTGTAGTTTCTAAGAAGCACTCTCTGGATTCTTATGATCTCACCTCAGTAAAAATGTTCTTTCCCTCTGTTCATGGCTTCAGTGCTTGAATCATGAACCTTCATGCAGATACTTTGAGACTCTTTCAGCATGTACTGTTTATTTCCTGAAGTGCCAAGAGGCCTTAAGTAGATGAAGACTGCAGTGTGCTGGACACTGCCAGTAATAAATGAGAGTTCCAGCCTCAAAGATGCTGTTCCTCTGAGACACAGGAGAAAAAACAAGTGATAAATCCAATAATCAGGAATGAGTGGGGAGGTCAGACAACACACAAGTAGTGACGGCATACGCCTTCTGTTCTGCTGCAGTTCTTGGTAAACGGAATTGTATTTTATTCTTTAAAGTTTCACTAAATTCCCATTCCCACTGTAAGCAAAGCACACATTCGAGATCACCTGATGAAACTGAATAGGTACAAGTCTATGGGGCCCAATAACACATTCCAGAGTCCTGAGCGAACTGTCTGATGAAGTTGCAAGCGACTCTCCTTTGTATTTGAAAATTCTTGGTATACAGGAGAAGTTATCATTCCCATTTTTAAAAAGGTAGAAAGAAAGATCCAGGGATCTACAGACTGGTGAGTTTCACTCACCGTTGTGCCTGGGAAGATCATGGAACAGATCCTCCTGGAGGCAATGTCAAAGCACATGCAGGACAAGGAGGTGATCCAAGAAAGCCAGCATGGCTTCATCAAGGGTAAATTGTGCCTGACCAATCTGGTGGTCTTCTATGATGGAATGACTGCATCAGTTGACAAGGGACAACCAACCGAAGTTATCTACCTGGATTTCTGTAAGGTCTTTGGCACGGTCCAACACAACGTTCTTATCTCTCAACTGGGGACAGATGAATTTGAAGAGTGGACTATTTCGTGCATAAGGAATTGGCTTGAAGGCTTCATCCAGAGAGTTGTGGTCAATGGCTCTATGTTCAGGTGGTGGTCAGTGATGAATGGTGGCCTTCAGTTGTCTGTCCTGGACTGGTACTCTTTAATATATTTACCAATAACGTAGACTGGTACTCTTTAATATATTTACCAATAACGTAGACAGTAGGATCAAGTGCACCCTCAGCAGGTTTGCAGATGACACCAAGCTGAGTGGTGCAGTTGATACAACAGAAGGAAGGGATGCCATGCTAAGGGACCTGGACAAGCTTGAGAAATGGGCCCATGTGAACCTAAGGAGGTTCAACAAGTCTATGTGCAAGGTGCTGCACCTGGGTCAGGGCAATCCGAGACGTGAGTGTAGTCTGGGAGAAGAACTCATTGAGAGCAGCCTGCAGAGAAGTACTTGAGGGTTCTGGTGGACAAAAAGCTCAACATGAGCCAGCAATGTGCACTTGCAGCCCAGAAGGCCAACTGCATCCTGGGCTGCATCACCAGAGGGATGGTCAGCTGGTCAAGGAAGGTGATTGCCCCTTTCTACTCTGCCCTTGTGAGGCCCCACCTGGAGTACTGTGTCCAGGTCTGGGGCTTGCAGCCCAAGAAAAAAGTGGACCTGTTAGAGTGGGTCCAGAGGAGGGCCACAAGGATGATCAGAGGGCTGGAGAGCCTTTCCTATGAAGAAAAGATGAGAGAGATGGGGATGTGCAGCCTACAGAAGAGAAGGCTCCTACTTCTCTTCTCAGAGAGTGGTGAGGCAGTGGAACAGGTTGCCCAGAGAAGTTATGTATGTCCCATCCCTGGAAGTGTTCAAAGCCAGGTTGGATAATACTCTGGGCAACCTGATGTAGTGGGTGGTGTCCTTGCCCATGGCAGAGACGTTGGATCTGGGCGATCTTTAAGGTCTTTTAATCTTGGATTGTCTTGGATCTTCTAATCCAAGGCATTTTATGACTCTATGATTCTATGCTTTTGTGATAAACTGATTCTTTCATGTAATGGAAGGAAGAGAAGACTCCTGACTATGAACTATTTAAAAACATCACATGAGAGACATTAAAAAAAAACAAACCCATCTCTGTGCAGGACGTTTGGCTTCTGGATTGGACAAGGCAGTACCATCAGTCCAGTACATCCTGTGCTAAAGTTTTCTAGCACCAAAAATAAGACATGGAAAAAAAGTAGCATGCCACTTCTCTTTAAAACAGATATTCTGAAGGTATTATATTACTCTGCAGTCAGTAAGACAGAAGGTCATATTGAATGAATAATGATTATTTAAATTATGCAAAATGTGTTTAAATTTGATAAAATAAATGAAATTAAATTCAGGTTTCAGACATCAAAGTAGAAATCTTAATTGTTCAAATAGAAATCTAAAGTTGACATTCATGCAAAACCTTTCATTGTCTCTTAACCTCATACAACACCATAAATGCTAGGGAAGTCAGTAGATTTATTTAATGTTTATCGAATTAGACAAGTGGATAACAATGCATAAAACTAGCATTTGCAAACCTTTTTGAATTAGAATAATTATATTTGCAGTCTGAAAAGTTCTTAGTTTGGTAACATTGTAGAAAGTAAATACATTTTTCTATGTTCCCACTAATTCTTTCAATGGAAAACTACTATTAGCTGTTAATTTGCAATTAGGGGCTAATAATTATGAGTTTTCTTCCATGATTTTTTTTTTCTCTTCTGCAGTGAAATACATAAATACATACCCTTTGGGACTCAAGACACTTTTCTGATAATGAGCAGCTTTCTCCCTGCAACATTTCAACTTTCTCATTGTAAAATATCTCTTATTAGAACCAGATTTTTTAGCTCTGCAGATTCTTCTTCTCCAATTAAAGCTTCCTGTCAAGTAGGCCAGATTCCTTCAGGAGGAAAATGTTAAAAGTTACTGAATTATGGAACACAAAAGCCTAAAAATGTTCCTAAAGGCTTATAAATTATAATACTTTCTCATATAATAATTGGTTGTGATTTTAGTTGAGTGCTCTGTAAAGCAATAACACAGAGTAGTCCTCCTGGTCATTGTGAAACAGTGTGAGAAGCAGTGAAGGAAGAGAAATGCCAAGAAGGATTCAGAGTATGAAAAAAAAAAAAAAAAAAAAAAGGAAAATAAAATTTAGCTTGGACAAATTCAGTATAATACTTCCATGGGAAGATAATCCAAATATATAGATAGTCAATAGAAGGGAGGGTCCTAGTGGGCAGACTTGCAGGAAGAGATTTAGAGATTATATGGATCACAGATTAGACATAAGATTGCAATGTAGTATGAAAAAGAGAAGAACATAAAAATCAATTTTTGTCTGCAAAGGCATTGTGCTGTGGAGTAGAAAAAAAATATGTGTGTTGGCTTGACCCTGTCACACATCAGCCTTGCTGCTGATTTCTGTGAGAGAAGGATCAACTTCTCTAATGGTGTAATCCACAAAAAAACTCTCTGAAATCACTTAGAGTCTATGCAGTGACTTCTAAGATCCCTGAATTAATGTTATATTGTTATGGGCCACTTGACAGCAGAAAGATAATATATGCCACACAGAAGATGAGGAGAAACATGCAGAATTACAGAAGAACTAGGAATGGATATCTATGATTGCACAGATAGAACAGTTTAATAGCAAATGAGTTGATCAAGAGAAAAATTACAAGTTTCTGGTTATAAAAAGGAAAAACAGGTTGAAATTCTGACTGCAAAGTACGTTCAGTGATGAAACAATCTCCTTAAAAGGAGAGTTTGAGGCCATTTCACACTGAAACTTAAAGTAAAAATCAAATCAAAATTAAATTGACAGGAAGGTGGTCTTGTCACAGTTTCATCATCAGTAAATCTCATGTCCTAAAGTTCCTTCTTTCTTGTGCCAGCAAAGCTTTCAAGAGTCCTTATGGCCAAACAGGGATTCAGGTGTGGCTATCAAGTGAAAATACATTCTTATGTGACTGTCAAAACTGTATTTCACAAATCTGCTGCAAATTGCAACTCCTGGTGTGAATTTGCAATGGCCATGACTGCAGCAACAGCAGGAAATTATAATTTTTACACCCTTAAAACAGTTGTGTATATGAAATCATTTTCCTTTTAGCAGACACTGCAGCAAACTTTTGCAGACTTCCTGGGAGCATGTGTGGAAAGGAAGAAGGAGGTCTGGGGAATAAATGAATTTTGCCATGGTGCAGTCTCATAGCTTCTCTCCAAAAGTGTTACCTTTTAAATGATCATGCAGAAGTAAGCTCAATTTAGTATGTTTTGAAAACATCTTCTCATCCAATTTCCCTCTCATCTCCTCTGCTAAGAAGAAACAAAAGATATACTTGGATAACACTGACCCATGCAGAGTCAGATGTAGTAACTTCACTGTCAGTAGCTTGGACTAGGTTAAAACTTCTTCTCACCTGAAGGAATAAACAGCTGTAGACATCTTATTAACAGAAGTTTTGTGTCTTTTAGGATAGGACACCAGGCAGTGCATCAGGAGACATGGGAGCTATTTCTATCTAAGCAACTGATTTGCTATGTGACTTTGGGAGTTGCAGAGTAACAGTGAGAAATGCACACACTTAACAATCTTGCTCCTTTCTGCAGTCCAAATGATAAACATCTTTTAAGAAGAAAAGTAATGATGGTCTTTATATATTTTCTTATATTCTCAAAACATGTTTATATTTTCACAAAATCACAGAATCACAGAATTGTCTAGGTTGGAAGAGACCTCAAGATCGTTGAATCCAACCTCTGACCTAAAACTAACAAGTCCTCCACTAAACCATATCACTAAGTTCAACATCTAAACATCTTTTAAAGGCCTCCAGGGATGGTGACTACACCACTTTCCTGGGCAGCCCATTCTAATTCCTCACAACCCTCTCAGTAAAGAAGTTCTTCCTAATATCCAACCTAAAGCACCCCTGGCGCAACTTTAGCCCATTCCCCCTCGTCCTGTCACCAGGCACATGGGAGAACAGACCAACCCCCACCTCTCTACAGCCTCCTTTAATGTACTTATAAAGAGCAATAAGGTCGCCCCCGAGCCTCTTTTTCTCCAGGCTGAACAAGTCCAGCTCCCTCAGCCACTCCTCATAGGACTTGTTCTCCAGACCCCTCACTAGCTTCATCACCCTTCTCTGGACTCTTTTGAGCACCTCGATGTCCTTATTCTAGCCTGGGGCCCAAAACTGAACACAGTACTCGAGGTGAGGCCTCATCAGAGCTGAGTACTAGGGGATAATCACTTCCCTAGCCCTGCTGGCCACACTGCTTCTTATGCAAGCCAGGATGCTGTTGGCCTTCTTGGCCACCTGAGCACACTGATGGCTCATATTCAGCTGACTATCCACCAATACTTCCAGGACCTTCTCCACCAGGCAGCTCTCCAACCACTCATCTCCCAGCCTGTAGCTCTGCTTGGGGTTATTGCGCCCCAGGTGCAGGACCCGGCACTTGCCCTTGTTGAACTTCATACAGTCAGCCTCAGCCCATCGGTGCAGCCTATCCAGATCCTCCTGCAGAGCCTTCCTACCCTCAAGCAGATCGACACACCTTACTTGGTGTCATCTGCAAACTTACTGAGGGTGCACTCAATGCCCTTGTCCAGATCATTGATGAAGATATTAAAGAGGACCGGCCCCAGCACCGAGCCCTGGGGGACGTCACTAGTGACTGGCCTCCAACTGGACTTGATTCCATTCACCACAACTTTTTGGGCCCGGCTATCCAGCCAGTTTTTAACCCAACGAAGCATACGCCAGTCCAAGACATGAGCAGCCAGTTTCTTGAGGAGAATGCTGTGGGAGACGGTGTCAAAAGCCTTGCTGAAGTCAAGATAGACCACATCCACAGCCTTTCCCTCATCCACCAAGCACATCACTTTGTCATAGAAGGAGATCAGGTTCGTCAAGCAGGACCTGCCTTTCATAAACCCATGCTGACTGGGCATGATGACCTGGTTGCCCTGTAAGTGCCGAATGATGACCCTCAAGATAATCTTCTCCATGAGTTTTTCTGGCACTGAGGTCAAACTGACAGGCCTATAATTCCCCAGGTCTGCCCTCCGGCCCTTCTTGTAGATGGGCATCACGTTTGCTAGCTGCCAGTCAACTGGGACCTCCCCCGATAGCCAGGACTGTTGATAAATGATGGTAAGCGGCTTGGCCAGCTCCTCTGCCAGTTCTCTCAGTATCCTTGGGTGGATCCCATCTGGCCCCATTGACTTGCACATATCCAAGTGCCATAGCAGGTCTCCAACCATTTCTTCATGGACAGTGAGGGCCACATTCTGCTCCCCATCCCCTTCCACCAGTTCAGGGTACTGGGTATCCAGAGAGCAACGGGTTTTGCCGCTTAAGACTGAGGCGAAGAAGACATTAAGCACCTCTGTCTTTTTCTCATTTTTCATAACTAATTCCTCATCTTTCATAACTAAGTTCCCCCCTGCATCCAGTAAAGGCTGGAGATTCTCCTTAGTCCTCCATTTTGCATTAATGCATTTGTAAAAACATTTTTTGTTGTCACCAGATTGAGCTCCAGATGAGCTTTGGCCTTCCTAATTTTGTCCCTGCACGGCCTCGCAACATCCTTATAGTCCTCCCGAGTGACCTGCCCTCTTTTCCAAAGATTGTAAACCCTCTTTTTCCAGCTAAGCTCAAGCCACAACTCTCTGTTCAGCCAGGCCAGTCTTCTTCCCCGCCGGCTTGTCTTTGGGCATGTGGGGACCCAAACCAGACCATTCCTGCGACATTAAGATTTCCTTCCAGAAGAGCACCCAGCCTTCCTGGACTCCTCTGCCCTTCAGAACCGCCTCCCAAGGGACTCTACCAACCAGTGTCCTGAACAGTTCAAAGTCAGCCCTCTGAAAATCCAATACAGCAGTTTTACTGGTCCCCTTCCTGGCTTATCCAGGATATATATATAGTGTTGTGCTTCCATTATATATCTGGGAAGTTGAAGTCCCCCACAAGAACAAGTGCTGACGATTTCACAACTTTTGTCAGCTGCCTGTAGAACTCCTCATCAGTCTCCTCATCCTGGTTCAGCGGTCTATAACAGACCCCCACCAGGATGCTTGCCTTGTTGGCCTTCCCACTGATCCTAACCCTAACACTACCTGTACTCCCACTCCATCCACTAACCGTCCCAGTCCCCTAAAGTCCCGTTTGATGGTCTTCAGGCTTCTCTCTTCAATGTCATCACTGCCTGCCTGGACTATCAAAAGAGGATAATAGTCAGAGGGGTGAACCAGGTTGGGAAGCTTTCTGGCAATGTCCCTGACGCTGGCCCCAGGAAGGCAGCAGACTTCCCTACAGGTAGGGTCAGGCTGACGAATAGGTCCCTCTGTTCCCCTGAGAAGGGAGTCGCCCACAACAATCACCCTTCTTTCTGTCCTGGTGAATGCAGTCCTGAGGCGTGGAGTCGACTTCCTCGCCCTTGGCATCATTCTGAGCAGACTTTCTACTTCTTCCTTAGCTACTATGTTGGGTCTGTCTGAGCTGGAGTCACCTTTTCCCTGCAGCAGCCCACACAGTGCTGTGCTCTGCACTCATACCTGGAACAGCACTGATATCACTCAAGTGTTGTGTCTATTGCTGCGTAATGCTGGCACAGCATCAAGACTCCTTCCAAGCCCCCAAGAGCCAGCAGGCTGGGGGTGGACAAGTCATGGGGAGGGGACATTGCCGGGGCAGCTGACCTAAACCAACCAAAGGGATAACACCTGATGTCACACTCAGCAATAAAAGGGGGGGCTCTTGTGGGGGAGGAGGCTGTTCCTCCTGAACAACCACTACGTGTTTTGAGGCCCTGCTTCCCAGGACATGGCCGAACATCGCTCGTTGATGGGAAGTAGAGAATAATTTTTTTTCCCTCTCTCTGTGTTTCCGCACGGACTTGTTGTTTCTTTTGTTTCTTTTTTTTTTTTTTTTTTCCCTCCCCATTCCCTTTCCCTTTAATTAAACCTTTCTCATCTCAAACCTTGAGTTCTCTGTGTTGTATTTTCTCCCCCTTCCTCTTTGAGGAGAGGGGGATTGAGAGAGTGGTTGTGGTGGAGCTTGGCTGCCCACCTGAGTAAAACCACCACAGCTACCAGTCTCTCAGGCTCCAGGGCCTCAAACCTGTTGGGTAAGGGCACCTGGGAAGGTGGGGCCAGTGGGGGAGGGCATCACGTGCAATGTCAAGCAGGGACCTGTCTCCAAGGGAGACGCTCTACCAGTCTATCTCCCGCTCGCACTCCCTGATATCCCTCAACCTCTTGACCTCCTCCTTGACTTCTGCCACGAGGCGGACCAGGTCATCCACCTGCTTGCACTTCACGCACACAGTCTCTTTGCCCCTCGCAGGTGGTAGCAACAGGCTCAGGCACTCCCTGCACCCAGAGACCTGAACTGCCGCAGTTTTGAGTGGGCAGTCGGTCTGGGTGTGTACAGACTTCCTGGAGAGCACACTGTGCCTGGTGTACACCATTGCAGCCGAGCTAGCAGTAGACCGCCCTTAGAGGAGGTGTTTGTATGGGTGAGGGGGGGAGCGCTCTGCCTTTCCTGCTCGCCCTGCCTGCGCGAACTCCCCTGCCTGCGCTTACTCGTTAACTGTGTTAACAATTTTAAATGACTTAGTCTGTAATTTCAAACCCTCAACAAACCTTTTTAACTTACCATTTTTAACAGTATTTTGACTTTAATTTGAAGGGTTTTGTGTGGATTGAATGATGAATTTGATCTCCTGATTATGGTTTTGATAGTAAGTGGCTTGAAAGACCTGTGCATTGTGTGGTTGAAAACCTACATTCTCGCCTTGATGTGAAAGTAGCTACAGCAGTCTCATGGTGCTTAGATCATACCAACATGTATGGCATTGGAAGTAAATAAGAGGCCCGGAGGTCAAAGCTGTGGTGAGGCTGGGACCCAAATATTACAGCATCATTTGACTAGTGCAAGTCCTGTCCACTGGAGAACATGATATGATTTCGTCCTCCCTACTCTTTCATTAAGCAGAGGGAGAAAATATTTTAGAGGTGAATCAGTTTGACCTTTGAAATGGAAACAGAAGCTTTGCCTCCTACTAAACCACCATATTTTAAACCACCAGTGCGATTGCCCTCACTGTGTGGTAGTCTTATTATGAAATCAAACAATCACACTACATGTTTAGTAAGGCTATACAAACATTTCAGGAAAGCACAGTAATAACAAATCTTTTAAAGTTAGTTTTACAGCCTTTTTTTTTTGTTTACAAGGCTTTTTTTTTTTTTTTTTTCCCATTCAGCACAATAAAAGTGTTAATGATTTCTCACTTTAGACACAAAATTAAATACTTAATAAGCTTAACAAGTTTCAACTAAATTTCTCTAATTACCACCTTCAATATATTATTTTGTCACCCTCTCTGTGGAATAATACACTGCACTTCAAAAAACATTGAAAATCTACTTCCCTGTACTTTCATGGATTTACTAGTAATGTTTCTTGTTTTTTAGTGACTGTGATATATCTATTCCAGAAAAGTAGCAATGAAAATATAGAGCTTATTTGTCAGGTACATGATCCCCAATATATGCTGGCACTCTTCATATAGAGTTTAACATCATCATCATCAAGTGCCTTTTGAATGGTGATTTTTCTTGAGTAAATCTCAAGTGCTCAGCATAAGAAATCAATATCCTTGTCCTCATTTTGCAGCTAGGAGAGCAGAGGACATGAATTAAGATATTTCAGAAAGCCAATATCAGCTAGGAATCATGGTCAAAGTCATGGTTTATTTGAATCTTATTCATTAATGCACACACTTTTGCAGAGATAGTTTCCATACTGATGTTTCTTATTCAGTTGAGTCTTGTGCCAACAAAATAAGAATAAAAATCAGCCAAACAAGAAAACAAAACAAAACAAAACAAAACAAAACAAAACAAAATCTTATGGGAAACAGAGCACTTTGATGTACAACACAAACATTTGAAAATGTGACATTTACAGCATAAAACCTGTGAGTACTATACGTGGCTTATACCTCTCAGGACAAATGGAAATATATTCCAGACTGTGTATACTACCTTCAGGAGTAGTCAAATCAAACAGGGATTTTTATACATATCAAGAAGTTAACAGACATATCAGGATCTTATGTTTTCTGGTAAAGAGATTTTATTCTAATCTTAAAGGAGATGCAACATGCTATAGAAACAAATTCAGGGAAGAAGTTAAAATTTTTCCATCCCAAATACCTATGTTCAAAGAAAAAGCAAGGGCTAACTAAAGGTAGCAGGAGTAGGCTGTCTTTCAATGGTTGTTTCAGGTATATATTGTATAAAGAAAAAAACACTTTCTATTAACAGTTGTGAGAAAATATGCCTCTCAACGATAGACTGATCTATCTATTAATAAGAACATGATGATCCTTGGTTGCTTTAATTCCAGTTATTATGGCAACAAAATAGATTAAACAAAATCTAAAATAAGACAGTACTCTGTAAATTATTTTAAAGAAATAACATGACACAAATAGAATAGAAAATCATGACTGAGAAATACTGAATGATGACTTTAAAATCTAGAAAGTAAGGGAAAAATTCATGGTACTAATTAAAGTTCTCATTAGATTCCCATTATGAGAAATAAGAGAAAAAGCTTCTTTATTTCTCCAGAGACAGCTTTAGCAACATGCAATGAAGAAAGAAGGCTTAGTATGAAATCATTTGTGTCTCTTTCAAGCACACACACAATGAATTGGATTGCATTTTATATGGTAAAGAACGTTAGCTAAATCACAGCAAATACTTAACTATTCATTCTTTCCTCTTATCAAAAAAAACAGAGACATGTTGGGTATTAGACCGTGTGTATAATACACACGTATTTCAGTACACCAGTGCAAAAGGCCCTGTAATCTTATGTACTCTAAATAAATGTTTATATTGAAAACTTGAAAGTAAGGATTAAAGATAAACCTTCAGATGATACTTTTAATGACTTCTGAGTCCTGTTTGTTAGATGGGAGTCTATAGATCTGCTCAACATCATAACGTGATTTGCAGACTGATAACAAATCTTCTCTTTTGAAATCCTTAAGCAATGTGTGTAGAAAAAGTGGCTGCAATATTTAGAAAATGGCAGAACAATGGTGCCTTTTGACCAAAAACAAACTGTTTGCAATAATCTCTCTACCAGACTTATATTTCCTATTTCAACACATATATTTTGTTTGTACACCTACAGTTCACTTACCTCAATAAGACTGGCCTAAATTGTTATCAAAAGCAAAGGAGGCACTGAAGCACAGGAAGTTCCAGCTGAATATGAGAAGGCATTTTACTGTGAGGGTGACAGAGCACTGGTACAGGTTGTCCAGAGAGGTTGTAGATTCTTCTTCTCTGGAAATATTCAAAACCCACCTGGATGCCATCCTGAGCAATGTGCAGTAAGTGATCCTGTTTAGCAAAGGTGTTGGACTAGATGATTTTCAGAGGTCCCTTCCAACCTCAGCCATTCTGTGATTCTGTCGAAACTTATACTGATAACTAGTGGAACAAGAAAGAAAATGAACTCAGTTTTCATTTTTGACGAAAAAACTACTACAACAAAACAAATTTGTTATTTTTCCTTATGAACATAATAAGCTTCAACTCTCTTCATACTTAATTTTGTCACAAAATTGTGTCCTCTGTTCTGCATGACAAAAGACAGTAAATTTAATGACACTTTTTAAAAGAGAAGCAGGTTTTCAATCAGTAAAATGAAAGATACATTGTTCAATATAAAAATATTTGTGATTTATTTTCTATCTCCTCTTTCTGATTTTCCTGTCTATCAGCTTTCTATTTGTATGTTGTAATGAAGTACCAGAACATAGCCATGACCATGAAAGGTCAGATACATCTCTGACAATAGCCAGCTCAAGATACTTAAGTGAAATTTAAAATAGCTCTGAGGTAGGTTAATATAAAAAAGACTGCTGTCCTCGTTGATCTTTAAGACTTACAGGCTGAGTTATAACATGAAAAAAAAAAAAGATAAATTTCCCTTTAAAATTGCTAACAACTTTAAGTAGTCTTGATTGTCGAATGTATCCTATACTTTATTTTTGTTGTGGTTGTTACATTTTTTTTTTTCTCAAAGTATTCTATGGTTTCTTGTAGCATACAAAAGTTTTTGTTTGTTTGTTTGTTTCTTTCTTTCTTTTCTTTTATTTTTTTTTTCCAGACTCTTTCACTTACAAATTGGTGAAAAAGTAATTTTGGCTGGTATTAGAAAATCATAAGTTTTCAATCTAATATTATTTTTGACTTATGCATCTAAACCTATTATTTCATTGTTTCATGTTCATTGTTTCTGTTATTCATCTTTTGAATGCAACACTTCCAATCTTATTAATATATATATATATTTCTTTTAAATGTTTTGATCATACTTGTCATATCGTCTTTCAAAATATTATTTTGTTATGGATAGCATCCTGGAAACACTATTGGTTTAATTAAAGGCATTATATTGTCTATTCCTTCATCTTTTTAGTTGCTGTAGCATATTGTAATGTATCATGCACATTTTTATGAATGCAGAGGCATATTAACCTCTTCGAAGACAGTCAGTCAGTGTTCCACTAGTTAATTTAGATATGGTTAATTTAGAAAGCTGCATTTTGCAGTGAATTTTCATATAGTTATGATCACGATAGCATAATCAACATTGTTAAATTTTGCTATCTTGCATTCATCTAGTTCATTTTCTCCTTCATGTTCCTTTTCCTGCCTGAATGAAAAAATATTTTTTCACATGATTTTCAGATTTAACAGTTTCATTACCACTCTTTCCGTTAATAAAAATAAATGAGGTCATAATGATAAGTATGTCAAGTATTTTATATAGTTTTCCATGATGAAGTTTGTCTATATAATTCTAAACTTCTTTTTTTTCATTTTGTTAGGTGATTTCTGATGCATGTTTTAGCCCCCCCCCCTCTCTCTCTCTCGTACTCACCCAGGGAATCAGCTCCTAAAAGTATAAAGAAATTATTTCATTTACCTTTTATTTATTTATTTATTTATTTAAATTCTTATTAACCAAATTAGTATGTTAAAAGAATCCTGACTAATAAAATATTTCTTTTCCTTTTAAAATATGACAAACTTGGGACTTTTTTATTATGAAGTTTCTCACTTGTTATATTTTTAATGATTAATTTCAGACAAGTTTCTAAAAATAATTATAATAAAAATTTAATGAGCTCCAACTCTACAAACATTTATTTAAATATGAGACACCACTTTTTTTTTTTTTTTTCCTCTCTTTCTACAGAATAGTACATACTTAAAGGGAAAAATCAGAGATGTTGCAGTTTTGAGATTTTTTACATCTTGTTTGTTGTGCATGAAATTACAGGATTTTTATTTTATCATGTAGGGCTTTAGTACTGAAATATTAATATATATCAGAAAACAGTGTTTTCCTTAGTAATCTTCCCAAAATTATTGAGTGAAAAATAATGCAAAAAAAGTAATCTAACTTCTCAGCAGTATTCTTGCCTTCCCTCATTGCTTTGAGGATATTTATCAGATTTGTTGGTTCTATTGCATCCTTCTTCCAAATATATTTTCATGGCATCTGGGCATTCTTTTATTTTTTATTTTTTTTTTTACTTTTTCCTTCAAAATCCATTTTTACCCTTCTAATTTTCCTCTCACTTCCTTGCACTTGATTTCTTTGATTATCAGTTTTGCTAATGTCAGTTTTCTTAAATTCAGAAGATTTGATGGTTAAGTAACCAGTGTCTAACCAGTGTCTTTCTCTAGACCTCCATGTATCACTTACACCTGGGGTGTTAGCTGACAAAATTTGAAATTCATACATGGCAGTTAAGATTCAGTCCTGAAATGTTCTCTCACCTGTGGCGCTCAAAAGGCACCTCTCTCTTAGGAGGTAAACATTTAAAGTTGCATAAAACAAATACAATAATAATATCATATTCTCATCTTTTTGCTGTTTCTTTGCTGTGTGTCAGCACTGAATGGACAATTTCCTGTCCCTGTGTGGAAAGCTGTCAACACATTTACAGTCAGCAGGCTGTAAACCTGCTACCCCCATAGATATCTCAACAGTCATTACAGAGCTTCACCAAACACAACAACAACAACAAACCCAACACAAACAATGTTTTAAAGGCTTATATATATGACCCTCCCCAGCCCTCCAGTAAATCTTCATGTGTTTTTCAGTGTGTTATTCACCATACATAGAAACTATTCTTTTAAATCCTAGAGAACATTTTAGACAGTGCTATCACCCCAGCCATCACCGATTTCCTCTGCTCGGTCAGCCAGAACTGCTCTTAAGTTTTGTTTTCTCAGAAGACCATATACATTGATAGTCATTCACAGAAATTAACAGTCTAAAATACTTATGTCACTATGAAGGATCTGTCTCTCTTTCAAAGCGGGGTTATATTTCCTCTCTTCCAGTCAGTGGGAATTTCGTCAGACTGCAATGACTTCTTAAATAGTATGGATGGAAAGTGGCTTGGCAACTTCATCCTCCAGTTCCCTCAGGACCCATGGATGTATCTCATCAGGTCCCATGGAACACCTTCAGGTTCCTTAACCTGGTCTCAGACCTGATCTTGTCCTACAGTGGTCAGTTCTTCATTCTTCCAGACCCTTTCTTTGCCTTCTGGGTCTTGGGTTATGTGGGCGGAACTCTTGCTGGTAAAGAGTGAGGCAAAAAGGTCACTGAGTAACTCAGCCTTCTCCATATGCCAGGTGATCAGGTCTCTCATTTCCTTCTGGAGAGGGCCCACAGTTTCCTTAATCTTCCTTTTATCACTGATGTACCTACAGAAACCTTTCATATTGCCCTTGACATCCCTGGCCAATTTTAATTCTAATAGTGCTTGACTTTCCAAACCTGATCCCTGGCAGCTCAGACAATGTCTCTATATCTCTTCCAGGTTACCTGTCATTGCTTCCACAATCCATAGGCCTCCATTTTCTGTTTGAGTTTGGCCAGGAGCTCCTTGTTCGCCCTGGCAGGCCTCCCGGCATTTTTGCCCAACTTCCTCTTGGGATGCATTGCTCCTGACCTTGGATGAGGTGATCCTTGAATATTAACCAACTTTCTCGGGCCCCTCTTCCCTCTATGACTTTGTCCCGTGATACATTACCAAAGACCAAAGTCTGCTCTCCCAAAGTTCAGGGTAGCAAGTTTGCTGTGCTGCCTCTGGATCCCAAACTGTACCATTTCATGGTCACTGCAGCCAAGGCTGCCCATGGGTTTCAAATTTCCCACCAGCCCCTCCTTGGTGATGAGAATGAGATTCACCATAGCACCTCTCCTTGTTGTCTCCTCTATCACTTGGAAAAGGAAGTTGTCATCAATGCGTTCCTCCTGGACTGCTTATGTCCTGCTATGTTGTCCTTGCAACAGATATCAGAATGGTTTAAAATCCCTCATAAGAACCATGGTGTGTGAATGTGAGATTGTTTGATTGCTTTTATTTGTCTATAGAAGGCCTCATCTGTTTGGTCTTCCTGACCAGGTGGCCTGTAGCACATTCCCAATATCGTGTGCCCTCTACCTGCCTTCCCTTCGATCCTGACCCAGCTCTGTCTCTGTCAGCTCCTCACTCATCCCCAGGAAGAGCACCATACATGCCAGCTACTCTTGAGAGAGGGTGACACCCCCTCCTTGTCTCCCCTGCCTATCTTTTCCTAAAGAGCCTGTATCCTTCCATTATCTATCTTCATTACTAATCTTAGTAAAGGTAGAACAGAAACTTTTTTTTAAAAAATGTTGTATGTTCAACAGTCTATCACTGTTCAGTCCTCAGGTGAAAAAAAATATAGCAGAAAAAATTAGCATGAAAGGTTTGCATTATTTCTCAGGTATAGACAATGGAGACAATTAGTAATCTCAACTGAATGGACAGAAATAAGCTTCAGAAAGAAGAATCTCCACAATGTAGTGCTCCTCTTTTCCTAGTGTCCCAAAAGTATAGTAAAAGAATACCCTTCCAGCCACATAATTTCTGACTATTTTGGTATTGTGAAAAGCCTTACAAAAGTCACCAAAACATGAGTAACAATTTATTTTTCATATGTTAAAATTTATACTTTCATTGTCAAGTAATACATCTATTATGTTTCATGCTCTGACTCTCTACAGTATAGATAAATAATATATTATTTTTATAAATACCTGCTTTTGAAACATATGGAACAAAATGTTGTGCTCCAGTAGGCATATACTGTGAATTTACCACAGAAAATAACAACAAAAAATGTCTAAACACTGCAAGAACAAGTTAAGTTTATAACTTAAGAATACTGATCATACTTATCGGTTCAGGTTTTGGAAACACACTTAATCTGTTGTGTTTTATTTATGATATACAATATCAATCAAATATTTTTTTTTTCAAGGTTTGAGCCAAAATTGCACAGTCCCAAACTAGCAAACTGAATATGTATACATTTTGAAACTGTTCAACAAACATACTTCTAATATCCTTGGTTTAACAAGACACCTACATTTATACTTATTAAAAGTTCTGTAGCATTTTCGGTAACTATTTTGGATCTTAAGTATTTGCAGTGTTTACAGCACTGGCCTTGTTTTCAGTTTTTATTTCTTCATCTTCTTCCCTTCTATTGCACTCCGTATAAAACCTTAATGTCATTCTTGTTGCCCTCATTTCAGCACCTAGAGAAGTAGCCATAGGAAGCAGTACTTAACTACATAAGCTTCTCTGACACTAGCTGTAACCTGTTAATTTGCATCCAGTGAAGGGCTGCTTATTTACAGAGACCTCAGCAAGCATGCTTTGGAAAGTGGGGAGAGAATTGAAGATAACTATTTTTTTAAAAGGTACAACTGTGAACTACAGCAATCCTGGACAAGCCATTTTATAATGGTTTCCCTAATGAGCACTTTCTTTTTGTTGTTGAGGGTTCTTAACTCTTTTGTTTGTTTATGTCTTATGTTTTAAATGTTAGTGATCATTATCATAACGACTTGTCCATCAGACTGAGTTCTCTTGAAATTCCTACATAAATATCAGCCTTATTTTTCTTTTCATGTGTTAAGAGGGCTAGAAACTGCAAAGGAGTAATCTTTATCTTAGAATTTTACTTGTCCAAAGCCAGAAGATGAAGGGATAAATTCTGGGGAAAATTTATTTTAGAATTAGTTAAATAGTGATGACAAAAGAGTAGTTTCAGTTTAACATTAGAATTGTTTTTTTATCTAAATTAATTGCTATGTACGCAGGAGTTCTAGATTTGTCTGAGCACTCTTAAAAGAGATTACTTGCAAACTGATAAAAGAATAAAATAAAAGCACTTAACTTATAACAAATATCAACTCAGGACGCCTTCCTTGGCAGAAGTAGTGCCCTCTTTATACATTAACTGCCTGCTCTTTACAAGGTTTCTGTCCTGAGCTCCTTATTTAATCAGACCAAAACCTTTTATCATGCCTGGTGTACCCTTTCTCTGAAGCAAATCTTCATGGTTGCCACTGTTCCTGTGACTTCACCTGTCAGATCTCCACTGTTTTCATTAGAACTTGCAACATCTTGTACATGTGCATGCAGTGTGCACATCATTGCAGGTAACATGTCAGATTATCAGAAGATTTATTGGGATAAAAGAATCTGCTTTTATAGACACAATTGTAAAAATACAATTAGGTTATACGTCATATGTCATTAACTGAGAGGCTGTAAAATGTGGTTGAATGTGACAAACACCCACAGTTCACCTTGTGTAGGGACTCTTCAAACCTATCCAACAGTAAACACATATTTTTCATATATTTATATAGTAATATAAGGTGGAATTCATATTATATATTTATATTATTTAGCAGAAGTGACAAAACAAAATGTGGGAAAGAGGTGAGAAAAGGAGAGGAATTAAAAAAAAAAATCATCTGATATACAGTGCCTGTTGGAGTGACAACATTAAAGGTATCTCTTTCTTTTTAGTTGTTTGTCTGAATTCTGTGATTCTGTGAATTTATCTTCTAACAGCTACCTGATTAGAAGATAATCACTTAGAAGGTAACCCCACTCTTACAATCTTTCTCTAGGCAAATCTGATGGTCTAACTAGAAACGGAGCCAAAATTTCTGAGTTTCAGCTTAATACCATCTAGAAAATGTGTGCTATAGTTCATAATAATTTTATTTTTACCTATACTTGAAATCATGTCTGGATTGTTTTAACAGCAGGTATATCCAAGTTTATTTTCTTTTGAATTCTTGTCATATATACATGTATCCAGATTGCCAATTCAGCATCAAGAAGTGGCTGTTACATAAACAAACAAACAAAAACATCGGGGGATCGGGCCAGGCAGGAGCCAGCAGCGCCCCCTCCCCGGCCGGTCAAACGCTGCCCCTAGGGAGCGCGGCGACCAGGGCGGGCACACAGCGCGTGGCGCCTCAGAAGGGAGAGGCGCGGCAGTTGTTGGCGCAGGCACGGCGAGCAGGAAAGGCAGAGCGTTCCCCCCCCCCCCCCCCCCTAGATTAACTAGGCGATAATGGTCTCCACCAGGCACGGTGCCCTCTCCAGAAAGTCGGTACACACCTAGACCGACTACCCGTTCAAAATTGCAGCAGTTCAGGTCTCCGGGTGCAGGGAGTGCCTGAGCCTGTTGCTGCCACCTGTGGGGGGCAGAGAGACTGTGCGTGAGGTGCGAACAGGTGGATGACCTGGTCCGCCTCGTGGCAGAACTCGAGGAGAAGGTCGAGAGGTTGAGGGATATCAGGGAGTGTGAGCAGTAGATAGACTGGTAGAGCAACTCCCTGTGTGGCCTGAAGGACATGCACCGGGGTGAGACACCTGAAATGGGGGTGGACCCCCTGCCCTGTTGCTGTCGGGCAGAGGCAGGGGACCTAGGAGTTGAGGAGGAATGGAGACAGGTCCCCGCTTGACATCACAGGCGATGCCCTCCCCTTCCGGCCCTGCCTTCCCAGGTGGCCTTACGCCACAGGTTTGGGGCCCTGGAGCTTGAGAGACCAGTGGGTGAGGAAGAGGTAGCAAGTGTACCTAGGAGGATGCCTAGGGCGAGGAGGTCGACTCCACGCCTCAGGACTGCCTCCACCAAGAAAGACAGAAGGGTGATTGTTGTGGGAGACTCTTTTCTCAGGGGAACAGAGGGACCTATTTGTCTGCCTGACCCTACCCGTAGGGAAGTCTGATGCCTCCATGGGGCTAGGGTCAGGGATGTTGCCAGAAAGCTTCCCAACCTGGTTCACCCCTCTGACTATTATTCTCTTTTGATAGTCCAGGCTGTCAGTGGTGACATTGAAGAGAGAAGCCTGAAGACCATCAAACGGGACTTTAGGGGACTGGGACAGTTAGTGGATGGAGCAGGAGTACAGGTAGTGTTTTCGTCCATCCCTACGGTGGCAGGGAGGGGTACAGAGAGGACACGGAAAGCCCACCTGATAAACGCATGGCTCAGGGGCTGGTGCCAACACAGAAATCTTGGGTTTTTCGACCATGGGGCACTTTACTTGGCACCCGGCCTGATGGCTGCAGATGGGTCCCTATCTCTAAGGGGAAAACGGATCCTGGGCCAGGAGCTGGCGGGGCTCATTGAGAGGTCTTTAAACTAGGTAAGAAGGGGGATGGGGCTGAAACAAGGATTGTTGGAGCTGTGTCAGGGGTAACAATGGCAAGGCCGGGGGATAAGGCAGTGGCCCAGCTGATGTGCATCTACACCAATGCATGCAGCATGGGTAACAAACAGGAGGAACTGGAAGCCATTGTGCAGCAGGCAGGCTACAACTTGGTTGCCATCATGGAGACGTGGTGGGACCACTCTCATGACTGGAGTTCTGCAATGACTGGCTATAAGCTCTTCAGAAGGGAGAGGCAGCATGGAAGGGGTGGTGGTGTGGCTCTCTATATTAGAAAATCTTTCGATGATGTAGAACTCGAGGCTGGGAATGACAAGGTCAATTTCCTTTGGGTTAGGATCGGCAGGAAGGCCAACAAGGCTAGCGTTCTGGTTGGGGTCTGTTATAGACCGCCGAACCAGGATGAGGAGACAGATGAGGAGTTCTACAGGCAGCTGACAGAAGTTGCAAAATCGTTGGCGCTTGTTCTCATGGGGGACTTCAGCTTCCCTGACGTATCCTGGAAGCACAACACAGCCCAGAGAAAGCAGTCTAGGAGGTTTCTGGAGAGCGTGGAAGATAGCTTCCTGACACAGCTGGTTAGTGAGCCTACCAGGGGAGGTGCCCCGCTAGATCTTCTCTTCACAAACAGAGAAGGACTGGTGGAGGATGTGGTTGTCAGGAGCTGTCTTGGGCAGAGTGACCACGAAATGGTGGAGTTCTCTATTCTTGGCGAGGCCAGGAAGGGGACCAGTAAAACCACTGTATTGGACTTCCAGAGGGCTGACTTTGGGCTGCTGAGGACACTGGTTGGTAGAGTCCCTTGGGAGGTGGTTCTGAAGGGCAGAGGAGTCCAGGAAGGCTGGGTGCTCTTCAAGAGGGAAATCTTAATGGCACAGGAACGGTCTGGATGCAGGGGGGAACTTAGTTATGAAAGATGAGAAAAAGACAGAGGTGCTTAATGCCTTCTTTGCCTCAGTCTTTAGCAGCAAAACCTGAGTGGAAGGGGATGGGGAGCAGGATGTGTCCCTCACTATCCAAGAAGAAATGTTTGGCAACCTGCTATGGCACTTGGATGTGTGCAAGTCAATGGGGCCGGATGGGATCCACCCAAGGATACTGAGAGAACTGGCGGAGGAGCTGGCCAAGCCGCTTACCATCATTTATCAACAGTCCTGGCTATCGGGGGAGGTCCCAGTTGACTGGCAGCTAGCAAACGTGATGCCCATCTACAAGAAGGGCCGGAGGGTAGACCCGGGGAATTATAGGCCGGTCAGTTTGACCTCAGTGCCAGAAAAACTCATGGAGCAGATTATCTTGAGGATCATCATTCGGCACTTACAGGGCAACCAGGTTATCATGCCCAGTCAGCATGGGTTTATGAAAGGCAGGTCCTGCTTGACGAACCTGATCTCCTTCTATGACAAAGTGATGCGCTTGGTGGATGAGGGAAAGGCTGTGGATGTGGTCTATCTTGACTTCAGCAAGGCTTTTGACACTGTTTCCCACAGCATTCTCCTCAAGAAACTGTCTGCTCTTGGCTTGGACTGGCGCACGCTTCGTTGGGTTAGAAACTGGCTGGATAGCTGGGCCCAAAGAGTCATGGTGAATGGAGTCAAGTCCAGTTGGAGG
The DNA here is from genome assembly GCF_963932015.1 of Anas acuta. NCBI lineage: Eukaryota > Metazoa > Chordata > Aves > Anseriformes > Anatidae > Anas > Anas acuta. Next base: position 28,160,407 of record NC_088980.1, on the reverse strand, counting down.
CCGGTTACTAGTGACGTTTCCCAGGGCTCGGTGCTGGGGCCGGTCCTCTTTAATATCTTCATCGATGATCTGGATGAGGGCATTGAGTGCACCCTCAGTAAGTTTGCAGATGACACCAAGTAAGGTGTGTCGATCTGCTTGAGGGTAGGAAGGCTCTGCAGGAGGATCTGGATAGGCTGGACCAATGGGCTGAGGCTGACTGTATGAAGTTCAACAAGGGCAAGTGCCGGGTCTTGCACCTGGGGCGCAATAACCCGAAGCAGAGCTACAGGCTGGGAGATGAGTGGTTGGAAAGCTGCCAGGCGTAGAAGGACCTGGGAGTGATGGTTGATAGTCGGCTGAATATGAGCCATCAGTGTGCTCAGGTGGCCAAGAAGGCCAACAGCATCCTGGCTTGCATAAGAAACAGTGTGGCCAGCAGGGCTAGGGAGGTGATCGTCCCCCTGTACGTGTCTCTGATGAGGCCGCACCTTGAGTACTGTGTTCGGTTTTGGGCCCCTCGCTACAAGAAGGACATCGAGGTGCTTGAGCGAGTCCAGAGAAGGGTGACGAAGCTGGTGAGGGGCCTGGAGAACAAGTCCTACGAGGAGCGGCTGAGGGAGCTGGGCTTGTTCTCAAGCCGTTTGACAGAGATGGCTGTATGCTTACATGATAAAGTTGTGTAGATCAAGTCATTAACCTACAGGTGTGCAAAACATGATAGCAAACATATAAAAGCTTACCTGAATTTGGTATTTTTATTTATAATAATAATAATAATAATAATAATTAGTAGTAGTAGTAATAGAAGGATGCTTTTCACAAATATGTGAAAAACTATTTGTTTTTATTACCTGCTCCTCTAAGATAGCTTCTGTGCATTTTACTTCCCATTAAGGAAGTTATTTCTCTCTGAAACGCAAATGGCAAAAAAACGCAGTTGTTAATATAACGGGTATGCCAACTTACTGTTAAATATAATGGCAGGCAGCTAGCATTCACAGGAACTATACCATAACTGCTGGGGAATTCAATTGTTTTAATTTATAGTGACAAACCCATCCTCTCAGTTTCAAGCAGAGAAATACCAAATGAACCGCCTGAAATTAAGAATGGCAGTGAACATGGTTGCTCACTTGGGGAAAGGGTTGCCTGCTGCATAAGAATTTTTAAACCATGAGGCATTGGAAGTAGGAAAGGAAGAGCAATAGAAAAGTGTGACAGACTTGCAGAGAATAAATAATGAAACTAGGGTATGGTTTTGATCCCAGATTTCTGAATTAGGTACTGAAATATTTCTCTGAAGTACAGGACCCAAACTACATGAAAATGTAGAAGTTCTTATTCTTATAGGAGTCGTGGCTCCTGACCCAGGGAACAACAGGGTACATACACCTTGGAACACTGAAATCTGAAGCACAAATCAGAGTTTAGAAGCACAATTTCAAGTGACAGAAACAAAGGTATCTGTTTAAGGTTCTTATGCTTGGAAATTACAAGTATTTCAGCAGGATTATCTCCTGTTAGTGTTCTTTTACTGTCTGACATGAAAAACAATGGAATTGCATTATAATGGTTAACAGACCTATCTCTAGTTATCACTGTGTATGAATACTCTCCAAAGTATGATACAAAATTAATGAACTTGCAAAATCAGAGCCCACAATATAAGCAGAAGGTCTGAATTCTTTTCCTGCCTTACATTGTGATTATGAGAGTGTAACGCATCTGACTTCATTGCAGTGTCTCCTGATTTATAACAGTGTCAGTCAGGATTGTGCCCCAAATTTCCATGTTGTAAAGACAGAATAAAGTCTGCTAAGTGTTTTAGTGCCAAGACAGGTCACTGAGGTTGTAATTATCTCTAACTGACACTTACACAAGCTGTAACATTCTTTATGTGCTGCTGAGTGGCAGCTCAGAAAGGTGTGAATGTCTTTTCTATCTAGCAACACAGTGAAAATACCCTAAAGAACATATTTTCATTCTTGTCCTTTCACACTGCTCAGTATGAATGGGAACAAGTGTACAACACCTATGGGAAATGACTCTTGGAAAGTAATTTTTTACCCATATAAGTGATCACTCTATTATATTTCATTCTAACATAAAAAGCTTCTCTAGTTACCAGTACACCTCAGCAGACTCTCTCTTAACAAATATATTCATGTTTCATCTTCTTTCTGCAATGAGCTATCAAGTGGCAAATCACACATCTCCCCAACAGTTCAAGAATGGTTATGTCAATATTTACATAACAGATGTGTTTCTCCCTAATGTTGTAATCCTTTTTAGATGATGATTCCAAATTTGTTAAAAGGAAATGTTAAAAGTATTATACTATCCTATTGGCACCTAATACCGCAGAATCTTCTTAACATGTTCTACTTCCTCTCCTGAGAAATAAGAAAGATTAATTTTAATTTCATCAGGCATATCTTTACAATATCTCTGGCTTTTGTGTTTACTCCAAATATACTGTCCAGAAGAAAAATCATTCTGTAGATAGATTCAAGTGAAGAAAAATTTCAGAAATGTATAGAAGATGATTTGTTTTTAATGACTTTTATTGACTTTTAATGACTATTAAAGGCTCTTGGAATTTTATGATAAATATCCAGAATACTCAGTTCAGTTCTTCAATGCTATTTAGATACCTAACTCCCATTTAAAGTTAATGGAAGAAGATCTGCATTTCAAGACAGTAGCGTATATCACTGCTCAGATAGCAGACCCTATCAGTCATTGTTTTGTAAACAGGCATTCTACTGTTTAAATAATATCATTGTAAGAATGCCTGGCTTGTGGTTTTGAAAATATTTTTAATCATTCATATTTTTAATTTTCTGAATAAAAGATAATTAGAATAGAATATATGCTTTCTTTATATAGGCAATGAAGAATCCATTCATAAAAATAAAAGAAGGTAGAAGATTTCATGGAACAATTTCCAGCTCACTTAAGCTCTCATATTATGAAGAAAAATGGTGATTATCTATAACCATATACACTTCTTTCAAAGACGATATGAGACTCACTTAAATGGATGGGATACTTATTGTAATTGAAAAATGGATTTCTTCTGTCTAGTGGATTATGGTGTTTATTTTAAGTATTATTATTTATTAATTTGAATTGTTTTTCAAAAACATCCTAGTGATTTTAACACTCACTGAGTTTCATAACATAGATGATCGGTTAATTCTAAAATGACATTGACACTTGGTTAGGTATGTCTAAACATTTAGTTTGAAGTTTTTTATTTATTGGAAAAAAAAAAAAACAACACACTTTTCAATCTGACTTGTGTTTAAAACAAAGAAATAGCGCCAGCTTACAAAGAAAATATGCTTAACAAAGTGGCATAATGATGAAGCATTTCAACATTCAATAATTTTGCAGGACAAACAGTACAATATACTTGCAGAAGTTTTCATTTATGCTTACAGTGCTGCTAGTACTGACAAGGATGTGTAGCCATAATCAAGAGGATGTCAAACATGAAGAAGGCTGTGTTAGTGGTGGAGTGTTACACATTTCTTGCTTACTTTACATGTTGCTTTGAATGAATTGCAAGTATAACTCTGTAATATCCCTTCTCAGGTAAGATTCTGAATACCTTCATATAGTCCTATAACATATACTTAGTAGTATTCTACATATTTTCTCACACTTATTATTGAAAACTATTTCACAATTTTGTCCTTTTTTAAAATCTTGACATTTCAACATTTAAATGAGCATTCAGTTAAAATAGTAAGAAAATGGTCAAATTTTCTGAATTACAAAAGGAGAATTTTTGAGACTTTTCTTTACTTTGAATTATTATTGGAATGATTTTTTTGTTGAATATATTTTATGAAATTTGGTCCAAATTAATTGTTTATTCAATTTGTATCACAGAATGTAATAATGAAAACAAGATTATTATCAGACCAGAAATTAAGTTCTTAAAGATTGGTTTTATATATACTTAATTGTTCCTTCATTTTATATTTTTGTCAGGTAATGCAACACATGTGACTCTTGACAGTTTAAGACTGAGGTATAGTTGGTACAAACTGAGGTACAATTGGTATAAACTCATTCTCATTCAGCATAATATAACTCAGAATTCTCAATCTGCCTAGACTTCATTCTGAATCTCAGACCACACAACAAGTGGTCCCTGCCTTGTTTTTGACAACCTGAATGCACATCGGATACAAGCATATCAGAAAAAGAACATCACATTACTACTGACAGTTTTGATTATGTTTCAGCCAGAAAATCAGGACAAAGAAAACAGAGACTGCATTCCACCCTATGACCCTATGGAAAATATATTGAGTTGGTATGCATTAACTATGATACATACGAATCTATAGGCAAACTATTCTACTGTCTCAGCAGCCTGCTGTCTCAGAGCAATGTGGTTGAAAATGAAGCCACATGGACAATAAGGAAAGTTATTTCAGCTTTTTAATGACTGAAATAATGTATCTGAAAAGAAACAGACAGAAGGCTCAGCTATACTAATTCATATATTTGTTGAGCATATAGGGCTGCAGATTGCCTCAAAACAATTTTCTATCTACTTAACAGATAGTTACTGAGAAATGTTAGAAAAACTAGTTGAAGGTAAGTTACTGTAAATTACCATTAGTTCCACTGTTAGAAATTACAAGCAGGACTGTTTTCAGAAGTAAGAATATCTACTAATGCCTCCAAAGCAATGGACAAGCTTGGACTGACAAAAAATAGAATAAAAATGGCCAGAGGACAGTAAGAATAATGAAATTAGAAAGTTATATATTGGGTATGCACATTAAAAAAACACACACACACAAACACAAAAAAAAAAAAAAAAAAAAAAAAAAAAACACAACAATAATCAACTGATCAGTTCAATGTTGCTTATAGCAATGGTAGGCTATAGTAGGCCAAAAGAAGAAGTAGAATCTCAGGGAACTGTAGAAACACAGTTCTGATTTGTTGCTACCTGACCCAACAAACTGGATGAAAACTGGGCATGTAAAGAAAATGAACTGATTTGTCTCTATGAAGGCCCTCCTGCACACATTGTATCAATAGAAGATGATGGCAAGGAAGATATTTTTCAATTAAAAAAAAAAAAAAAGTATACCTCACATCCACTGAGATACATGAAATATAAATACACATGCTAATATAAAAAGTGTATAAATATTTATTTATTATACAATCAGCTAAGAAAGAATTAGCCTTAATTCCAGTGACTAACACCAAAAATTCAGAGCACAGCATGAAAAAAGATTGGTATTTTTAAAAAATCATGCAAACTGGTACACTTAAACAGGTTTGTACAGATCCTTAGAAGGTTAGAAGTTTAAACAGGTTCAAAAACACAGCTGTTTCAGGGAAGCTACTTATCTACCAAGTTGTTTTAAGTTTCCCTAAGTATTTATATAGAAATAAATCAAAAATATTCAGCAGATCATAACTGTGCCAAAGACTATGTCTGGTGAATAATTTTCCTTATATTTTGGTGAGGGATACATTTTCAGTACTACAAAGTAATTAAGCATAGCAGCTCATTAACTCACTGTTATTTTAAATGACATGAAAAGTGTGGCAAAAACCAACAATATCTGGGAAAAATTGGAAATTCAAAGTCTTGGCTTTCAGTGTATCTGTAAGGATATAATTCCATCACTCAGCCCAGTGGTACTGGTGTCTATAAATTATCATCCAATACACCCAAAATTAATTATCCAAGATAATGAAGAGGTGTAGGAAACAGAACACAGTAACACCAAATACAATTCTGTTGAAGAGGACAGTTGATTATAGGGATGTGTTAGTTTGGATGGGCTAGGTGTTCTGTAAATGCAGGTGTACCTCATCCAAAGGCAGGCTGGCTTGCACAGGGATGTCTTGGGTGTGTACCCAAACTGTACATAAAATCTGTGTGTACACGAAATCTGAATGTAGATAAAATGAATGGAAGAGAAGTATGTGCATAAGCCCTGGGAATGAGAAACAAGTCCAATACATGTCCCAGAGAGCTCTCAGAAAGGGATACAGCTGTTATCTTTCCCTTTACAAGACAGTATGGAGAAGGTGTGTCTGACCAGGTAGAGGCAAGAGACATCTGAATTCCACTCTCTGCTTTAAAATTAGATTTATAAATTCACCAACACTCTGTAAAAGATTTGAAAACTGTTTTCTTACATCCCAGTTAAGTTTACTGTTAAGCTATCTATTTTCTTTTTTGTCCAGTGGATACTGACTTCTATGAAAAATAAAAACACCTGATTCCACACAAAGAATTAGAAATTTCCTATCTAGAACAGTGTTATTGAATTGTTAAGACATTCAACCATACTGTGAACTAGAAAAGATACATGGCAATTTAACAGGTAAGAAACTGAGACCCAATGGGGCTCTAGTAAAAAAAAGTATTCCAAAGTTACAATGTCACAGATGCTGTTGTGTATGTATCATGTATTCGGGGTGAAAAAATCTGCTCTGTGATAAATTTTTGATTGTAATTTTATTTATTGGTTAAATTTGTTGAGATCAACATGAAAATTTTTAATAAATAATAGGGCAAAAATTGCATTTTCAGTCCTTCATTGTTAATAGAGCCTATGTTCTGGAAGCTAAGGCAGTTTGTAGAACTACAGAGCTCCTATAAACTTTCATTGAGCTCCAAAAGAATTAAGAAATAAATTAGTTCTGGAAGATATGAAAGGAGATAGTGATGGTTAGGAAGGTTATTCAGACTATATCCTAGAAAATTCGGGGAATTTTGAATTTGCAGAGTGCCTGGAGATCACCATTCATGGTGAAAACTCTGGAGTGTAAATGACAGATACATTGTAGAAACTGGTAATTCAACTGGATAGGGTTTCTTTCTTTGTACTCTCTAGTACTGTGATCTTTGCTGGGAAAATACATGTACATAGAATGCTCTAGTAATAATAAAGAGCAAACTAAATGTTTTGCAAATGAAGTGAAATGTTAGTGAAGAACAATATTTATTACAAAGCTGAGACCTCTGATTTTGAAGAATGTGAGAGAGCTTAAATAACAAGAGAATATGAATAGTATGCATGTTGTAAACAGTGGTGTATTCTATACAAATGCAGACTCATGTTACTGCATTATTGGTGATTAGCAATTTACTGCCAGTAATCACTCAAATGCATATTTAATACTAGGTAATTCTGAATTAAGCTAGAAGTGCGAACTTCCCCTGGTTGGCAGCCACGGGAGTTTTCTTTTCGTCTTTTGCTGGAGCACACAAGACAGCAAATTTTACCTGTGGTTAATATCCTTTCTTAATCTTTCAGAGGGACTATCTGCCTCAAATTTAGACCACAGTGATTCAAGGTTAAAAGAATGTGTATAATAGAGATGTGACATGTTACATGCATCCCTTAGCACTATAAGACTCAATTAAGAGTATGGTTTGGCAGACAATGCAGAAAAGGGCTGTGAAGGCATTCACTTTAATCAATTACCAAGAGCTTCATCAAAGTGCAAAGGTTATTTTAATTCTAAATACAGTGTGAGCAATGTGTGAAGAGGTAAGTTTTTTGAGGGTATTTCCCCCCCCACACACACCCCAGACAGGAGAACCTGATATAACATACAAAAGAGATTAAAGTAGAAATACAATTTAAGACATGACTTGGTGAAAAACACCAGATATATTACATGATTTACCCCCTACCAAAATTTTCCAGGTATTGAGGGAAAAAAAAAAAAAAAGAAAAGAAAAAACTGATTATTTTTTCTTATCGAACAACTTCTAATACAAAACAAACAACAAAATAAAAACACAATTTCAAAGCAGAAGATATCTATAAAGATAAAACAATAGCTTTCACTGAAGAATGTCTTGTCAAAAGACATATAGATCTGGCTCATGAAAAGTGTTACAGCGCTTTGTTCCACTACCTTATTCTTTTGTGAGGTAATCCTTAAATCTTCCCTAACCTTTATAAGTAACAGCAGCTTTAAAGCATTAGTGTGCTTGTACAGTCAGAAAGACATGGTGATGTCACTGTTCCTTCCCCTGTCTGTTCTGTTTAGGCTGACCCCACCTCAGCTATCTTCAGGACTGGTACTCTGTCTCAGTGTCATCTGTACGTTCCCCTATAGATTCTCCTGAAGTTGGCTTCAATAGCTATCAGTAATAATATTGTAGCACACCATAGTTCCAGTAGAGGTTCACGGCATTTTTGCACAGGATGGCATCCAGATGGGTTTTGAATATCTACAGAGAAGGAGACTCCACAACCTGTCTGGGCAAAAAATAACTTTTTTTGTTTATTCTTCACCTGCTCACCCAACTTTAAAGCAGAATGGTCTAAAAGCACAGATCTGGAGTGGAATCAACTCACTCAACTTCATAACTTCTGGATTGAATCAGTTATGAACAACTGGTCTGAAGTCCATCTGCCATCACTGAAGAGTGGTTATTGTGTACCAGGGGAAACTTACACCAAGCTAGAATAGACATCTAGAATAAATTAAACAAGGGACTAAATGAGACAACGAAAATTTTAGACAGCTGAAATGATTCCAATTTTTGCTATAGTAACAATTACAGAAAAATGTTTGTTCTGTCTGAGGCAAGCTATTAATTGGCTGTACCAAAGCCCAGATATATTTTTTTTTATTTTATATATATATATATATATATATATAGCATTAAAAGACACAGTATACCACTAGAAACATGGTAATCCATGCTATTCTGACGTATGAGGCTGGAGGTCAGGGTGAATGTGACAGTCTGTAATAATTGTTTAAAAGTAAGACAGTTTAAAATTGTCTTGAAGTCAGAGTGAAAATAGAGATACAGAATGGTATCTTCAAAGAAATGCAAAGGATACTACGTTTCTTAAGTTATACTGGATGTGATTTAGGGTTGATTCTGTACAATGCTTGATTCTCAGTAACTTTTTCATCTCAAACTTCACATCTGAATGAAGGATGCCCAAAATACAAATCTTATCTGAAGCCAAGTTCTGGCAGTTGATATAGTACTAATATAACTAATATAACTAAATTTTATGGTTTGTGGGCAAGCAGAAGACCACATTGCTTGAGCAGATTAGTCTTATTTTAAATCTGCACTTCTGTTATACAGCCACAGATTGGAAAGGATCCTTGTGTACCACAACAAGGTACTACATATATATATATACTATATACACATTAAAAAAAACACCAAACAAACAAACAAAAAATACCCTGTGATTCTTAATTTCATGTTTCTAAAATGGAATATTTATTCCCTTACTCAGTTAGGTGTTGTAAACATAAATTCATGTTTATGAATTTATGATTCATTATGATTTATGACAGAGATATATTATCACTAATTTTGCATGAGGAATTAAACATGGAACAACAGGTTGACTTCCTAAGAAAATAACCTGAAGTGAGAACTTCAAAGTCCGATTATTCTAGTGTGCATGCAAAGAAACACGTGTTCCTAGCATAACATGACTGTACTGGAAAATAACTATAAGATGTCTACTCAATATACTAGTTTAAATAGTCATAAGAATGATGTTACTTTAATCACATAGAAAATAGAGAACAATTTTTGCTCTTTTTTTCTTCAAAACATTTTTAGCTGTTATAATTTAGTGTTTTTTTTTTGTTTGTTTCGTTTTGTTTTGTTTTTTGGTTTGTTTGTTTGTTTGTTTGTTTGTTTTTCCTTATGTGCTGCACAAACTGCTTTTTACTTCTGCTAAGAATCTTATCAGAGCATCACCAGAAAAGGATCCATCCCACCACTGCTCCCAGGCAGGGTAGGATGCATGAAATACAATGGTGAACTTGTACTTGTGGTACCACTACCCAGCTGTTTGGCAAGTCAGGATCATTCCCAGAAGGAGCAAGGCAATTTCAGATCAGGCAGCAGATGTAACTGGTGCAGCTTTTGCTCTCTCCTCTTGGTTTGTAGGTGTTCAGGATTATGCAGTGTTAGTAGGTTATAGTTTATTAAAAGTGAACAGCAAAATGAAATGGTCTTAGCATTGTAATATTGGAAATCAAAATAATGTATTCTTTGAAAGGTTAGGCACTGATTGTGTGAAGCAAATATGCTCTGTGATAGGGGAAAATAAATAAATATCTGCACTTTTATAGTAATAATCTGTCCCTCTCCTCCCTCCCTTGGCTTCTTTGCAACCAGGCTACAGCCTTGGAATTATAACTGAGCAAACTGAGCCCATCTGTGTGCATCACTGGCTTAATCACTTTGACTGATTTTCAAGAACACCCATACTATTTACCACTCAGTCTTTGCAAACATACGCATTTGATGGAGATTGGTTTGTCAGTCTGTACTTTTTTTTTGTTGTTATTTGGTCTGTGGGGTACACATTGTGAGGGTATTTGCTATCTAATAATCTGAATTTAGAAACTGTGTTTCTAATTTCTGTTTTCCATCCACAGCAGGGAAAATACATTGAAGCAAATGAATGCTGGATCTCAACTTGCCATGGAGAACGACTACTGTTCACACTTGAACTGCAAACAATTAAATTCTTCCCACAGGTCACTTAGACACAGCCATCGGGACCAGTTTCCATGGGTTATATGCACCTTTGAAGAGACATTTATATACCATAAATTGCACAGGTGATTTGAAGAGCAGTGATTTGCAGCTTCCTCCCTTGTAGGCTTATTAATAACTACTTATACAATAAGCATGCATCACAAGGTAATGGGCTTAATGCTAACACAAGGCTTTCAATAACCTTGGAAAAACAGAGAGAATTGCAAGCTGTACACACACATTCCTCAGCAAGAACTCAATATTCCAGTTTCCAATAAAGTACCTCTTGTGGTTAATAGTTCCAACAGATTATTTTAGACCATGCTGTGCTCTGTAACATGTGAAGCAATTCTTTGCTGAAATCACTGCTGCTTAAATGTTTTGCTAACTTACTGAAATCTAGCTCCTCATACTTGTAGTTTGAACCACTTAGTCCAGTCCTTTACAGAATCAATGCCAGCCATCACATCTTCTGTCCCAGTAGAGCCTCTTTTCTAGTGCACAGGCAACAAACTGTTACAATATCTTCTCTAGCTTATTCCTCTTAAGGACGCTATACTAAATGAGAGTCACCCAATGTCAACCCATCTTCTTTTCTTAGTTTTCAAGTGCTGACATCCCTCTGCAATGAAACGTCATCAAATGCCCCCAGTGCTTTTTCCTGGAAATAACAGGTCTCTTCCCCAGTTAAAAAGGTGAGTCTACACAGTCTTCTGGTAGTGGTTTTCCCTAGAAGTGTAAAATGAGGGAGGGGCAGGGAAGGCCCCAGAGAAAACTTCAAAGAGTGTTTTGTTATTTATTTTAAGGGTAAATAGTCATTCAGATTTCCTCTGCTTTTCTTTCTGAAGAAACTTGCACTATTTTTCTTCATAAAAATAGATCTGTTGTCAGGTGGGAACTGCCATAATTTCTTAAAGAGTTCAAATTTCATTTTATTTCTGCTACAGTGTAAAATGAAACTTATGTTTCCAGAAGTAACATAAACAACAACAACAAAGAAAAACCCATGGAATTTTCAATAACAACAAAAAAACATTTTCACTGAGTTCCTATGTATTTTATATTGAATTTTCTCAAAAAAAAAAAAAAAAAAAAAAAAGAAAAGAAAAAGAAAAATCCCACATCTTTTTATGTTGAAATTTAAATTTTGTCCTGAATTCATGTATTTATTTATACTTAATTGTTTTATTTTTTCTACTAAATATTTTTATTTCATTCATACTATTATTTGCCTGGTCTACCTGTGCCTGCATAGTCTGGCTAATTCCTCAAAACCAGGTGGTATTCATATTTTTCAGTTAATTTTGTATTCTCAGATCATAGCTTATTTGGATTACCCACAGATATTCTTGTATTTAGTTCAAAGCCATACATTCAAGGCATATGAGAAATGCCTTTGACAGGAAACCCAATAAAGTGCATTTTAAATTGTAAAGGTAACAGTAGTTAGTACTTTTTTCATCAGGAGCATCTGCATGTACAAACCATAGCTTATATATATATTAGCTTATATATGGGAATATAGCTTATTCCCATAATGCACATCAGAGAAATACAATAGTTAAGCCAGCAAGTTTTTAACACTTGGAGTTTTGCAAAGACTCCATATATAGCATCTTTTGTTATACTCACAGATATCATGCCCCTGGATGCCTATCTAAGCCAAATGGATGCCGTGGCAGAATCAAAGGAAGTTATGTCAATTTTCATGTGAAAGAAAATGGGTAAGAACCACAACAGAATTGACAGAAGAGCAGAACTATAGGTTTTGTTATAGAAAGACAGAAAGGTTAACAAAGTAAATGTGGGGTTTCATTCAAACAGAAGTAAATTAATTACCAGGTCAAGCTCATTTCCTTTGTGTCCCCTAAATAAAATTACATCTAAGCGTGTGCAGAGTGTTTTTATCTTCTAGAAACACGGTGTAAGCACAAACTTTTAATACTTGTGTGTTTTTTCTTATAAAAATCCACAAACAAAGGGCTTCACCACTCTAAAGGTTACACAGCATTTCAACAATAGGTTTAGTTGATTTGAATAGCCTTTTGGCATGTTGATTTATGCTATAAGTGTGGCCAACGTTTTTAACAGTTTAAACAGGATAATGGGGTAGAGAAAGCATGCTGGGCAAAATGTATTTCAAGACTTAAGGACTTAAAATGTCTGAATTAAACTAAACTGACATGTATTCATTCTTAGCAAATTTGCTGTAATTATATCTGGAAATTCTGAAACAAGTCTGCGATTGCCTGCCAGCTGATCCAGGGGGTTACTGGTTCCCATTATAAGAACTACATTTCAAGCTGTTGGTCACATACCTAGACATTAAGTAAATGGTGCAATGCCTCAACTACTATAAAAGTATTTCAGAACTAAGGACATTTGGCATTTGACCAATCTTTGCTGAAGATATGGATGAATATCAAAAAGAAACATAGAAAAAAAAAAAAAAAACACAACAAAAAACACAACAAAACCAACAAAACCTAAGTAATCGAAAATTACTTAGGTAATTACTTAGGTAATCGAAAATTACAGAATTAGTCTATAATTAATACAGTAAGATGGTGCAGTCATGCACTAATTGTGCTTGTTGGTATATGGTTCTATAATGACATAAATCACAAATATCTGAGGATATTCTGAGAAAACTTTCTTGTTTGTTTGTTTAAAATAGAAATGGTTATGAAATCCATTTATTTGCATTTTAACCAATATTTTATCGTCCTTTGAATTAAACATTCTGTGAGATCCAGTAAAGTTCAATTTAATGTGGATCATTCAGAGAGGTATTTCTATTCATGGTGTCATCCTCTGGTAACATTTTACATCATCTGTTTTCCTTTTCAGACAATTTTCATGATCTCCAAAATTCTTTTCCCTGCAGCATATTTAATCTTTCATAAGGATATAGGCTCTGGTATAAAAAGTTGGTTCATTACTCTTCCTTGGTGCACTGAAACCTGCTGACATTAATATAGGGACAAACCTGAGATACTTTGAGAAATGTCTTTCATATGGCTTGTAGGTAAGTCAAAGCTGTATGAGCTGTGTGATAGTCTAGAACATACTACCCGTGTATGGATAGTTTCTCTTGTCTTTACTCCTCCTCCTGTGATCCCAGGCTATTTTAGTGGAAGCAGAGATCACTTGGCATTTAACAGACTTGATTTATTCTTCTCTAATACTTATGCTTCTACAGCTAAATTGCTCCAGTTTTTGAGGATGGGAGCTGTAAATTGCTAAGAGTTTGCATACGATGCAGGATTTAGCAGCAAGGGCACAGAAAAAGATTCTTATGTTTGACATTTCCAATATTAGACACCTAAATCCTCAGTTAGACTCTGAAGTATATGGCCTGTTTGTTGAGCAGCTGCTGTTCTAGCTGACATCAATTGACACTATGGGTGAAAAAAAAAAGCTTGATATATTGGAATCTCTAAAAATAGAAACACAAAAATAAAAGAGTAAATGAAAGTGCATTTTTAGCTAGAATAAAACATTGTGGTTAGGTCTACTAAGAAGAAAAGTCAACTTTTTTTTTTTTTTTTTTTTTTTAAAAAAAAAAAGAAGTTGGATTTTCAATTTAGCTGAGATTTTTACGAGGATGCATCTCTCCTGACTCTATTTGCTGGGACAGCCTGGTTGACAGATCACATATATTAGGCTGACCTGCTGTATGAAGGAAGGCTTTGGTACTGTGCCTCAAATAGATGAGATAAAGTTTTATTATTGGGTATAGTGAGATACGAACAAATTCTAAATCCCTGCCACTTAGTGCATGAAGCTTGACAAAACTGGAAACAGACGCAACACCCTCCTCTTCCCCCTCCCCCAATTTTGAAAATATTAGTACTAAAATGTCAAGATGGAATCTTTTAGCAATTTAATTTTTCTGCTCCCGCAGATTTTTTTTTTTTTTTTTTTTTTTTGTGTGTGTGTGTGTATGTCTGTGTCTAGGTAAGATATCCCTCACAGTATCTGGAGCCTTCTACATGTATTTAAACCAATGAATGACTTCCTATTAACTATCAAGGAAACCACAATGACTCCCCTTGGAGCCTGCTGTGGGGTCTGGGGCCATGCCAGGGATTCTTGCTGCTCCTTCCAGAAATTCCCATTTCCCAGAAGCTAATCTAACTACTACTTAGCATCAGTCAGTATCCTACAGAGCTTTAGAGAAAAAGTGTTTTATTGTATTTATTTATACATGTAAACTAACATTTTGGTTCAAGGTGATCCTCAGCTGTATATCTAGGTCAAGGGAGGTGATTGTCCCCTTCTACTCTGCCCTCATGAGGCCCCACCTGGAGTACTACGTCCAGTTCTGAAGCCCCCAGCACAAGAAGGATGTGGAGCTGTTAGAGTAGGTCCAGGAGGGCCACAAAGATGATCAAGGGGATGGACAACCTCTCCTATGAAGAAAGGATGAGAGAGATGATGTTCAGCCTACAGAAGAGAAGGCACGGCGACACTTCAGTGTAACCTTTCAGTACTTGTAGGGGACTTATAAAAAAGATGGAGAGCGACTCTTTGCTCAATTGGATAATGGTGGAATGGTTTTAAACTAGAAGAGGGGAGATTTAGATTAGAGGTTAAGAGGAAATTCTCCACTCAGATGGTGGTGAGGCACTGAAGCAGGTTGCCCAGAGATGTTGTGGATACCCCATCCCTGGAGGTGTTCAAGACCAGGTTGGATGAGGCCCTGGGCAATGTGGTCTGGTGGGTGGCATCCCTGTCTATGGCAGGGGGGTGGAACTAGATGATCTTTGAGGTCCCATCCTACCCAAGCCATTCTATGATTCTATAATTCAATGATCTCTGGATGCTGATGAAGCATCAAACCTATTCTTACAAACTTTCCTAGGCACCTGCTCTTAGCCAGTGTCAGACACAAGGTGGGCACATGGGAATACATGTAGACTGGGTCAGCATTGCTTGCCTTACGCTGGTAAAGTGACTGAGGAGAAGTGCTTGCACAAATCCATTAGGGCATATATGAGTGTCTGTGCAGGGAAAAACAAACCTGATGAGACTTTCCTGCAATCTCTGTTACAAGCTCATTTACAGGGATAAGAAGCTGCAGTTTATATCATTGCCTCTTTGTCAGATATTTAAACACCTAAGTTGATGTATTCAAGTTGGATTATAACAGCTCCCTTTAGAGATTTCATATTGCTGCAAGTACTGCACCAGAGAAATTCAGCAAAGTTGAACCACAATGTATTGCTACTCAGACTTGGAATGCTGCCCCAGCCACAATTTTTCTACTTGTAGTTCATTTGGTATTAAACATATCTTTTAAATCTGTTTTAATATATCTTCTAAAACACTTAAAATTAAAATACATATATATATATGTATGTCTGCATACATAGCTATGGGTGTTGTGTGTGTGTGTGTTTTTTTTTCTTTACCATGACTGTTTTATTTAGAGAAATATTTTTTCTTGTTTTGTGCTTTACCAGTTGTCACAAATACATACCATTTTTCTACTTTATGTTTCTGAATAGCAAGTAGAACTGGAAAGGACTTCACACTGTGATGCACTTTCAAAACAATTTAGCTACTTTGAATGTAAATTTGATAAGTGCAAACAGCACTGACAGAGCTGCTGTACAGCTTGCAAAGACTTAAGCAGGTGCAAATGAATTCACTTTGTCCTGAGAAGTTGCACCTGGTGGAGAGCTCTTCTTTCAGACAGCCTGCATGAGATGAAGCAGCTTCTTTCCAAACTGAGACAAATGTTTGTGCTGAATTATTGAAACAAGGTTCTATTACAGGACCCACTTAACTCTATTAAACAAATGCAGAAGTAACACAGGGTAGTTTCTGACAGTATATGTCCGCAAAATGCAAGCTTTGTAACTGTTTTTCAGATTTCTCTCTCTCTCTCTCTCTTTTTTTTTTTTTTTTTTTTAATTATGAAAGTTAAATGTGTGGGTAGGTCAGGAAAAAATTAGTAAAGTGAGAAAACCCTGAAATTGGAAGTCATTTAAGATGAACTTTTTTTTTGTTTGCTTGTTTTGTTATTATTATTATTAAAAGTGCTGTATGTCTCTGATACAAATGTTAGAAATATGTATATTTTTGTGATTTTGCTACCTTTGCTAATAGTGAGAAATGTGAAAAATTGCTATGAATGCATCATTCCAAATGCGAAAAATAAATAGACTGAATTTAAAAATAGAGTGAATTTTTAAAAGTGCAGTTAATTAGTTTCTCAATTATCTTTAACTTAGTTTTAATCATTATTTTAAAATTTATCCCCTCCTTTGCCCTCCCCAAGGAGGAGAAAGTCACACTTTGTTTCATCCCTAAAGAGAGTAGAGATTCCTTTATTTTCTGTCTCCCTCCCACCAGTCCAGAAGTGAACAGCTCAGGCTTAAAGGATGCTAGTTCAAAGAAAGGGTTTAAAATCTGTTCCTTATTTACTGTATCATAATCTGATTGATACAAGAGCACAAACCATAGATTCCATTGCTCTCTTAAAGGCAAAGAGAGGCTATTACAGGGGCTGGTGAAATCTTTTGGGAGATTAGTGGGCTCTCCTCAGATTAACAGCCATTAAAAAAAAAAAAAAAGAATCCTTGAAAGCATTTCCCTGAGTTTTTCCTTGAGTTAATCTCCTCTAGTGGATACTGGGATTTGCAACATCTACCAGTGTCAGTCATTGCTGGTTATGCCATGCGGTGTGTTGTGAAACACTCCACTGACTGATCATTCAGGAGAGTAGCATCATGCTCCACTGACAGAAGTGGATCCCAATGGATTTCATATCCAGCTGATCAGATCTGAGGGATAACATACAGAGGTTCAATCTTCTTTCAGTGAACTCAACATATTTCTCTTCATAAATTATCCATCAGCAGATCCTGATTTTTTTTTTTTTGGTCTTTGTTCTACCTCTGATATTTTTTGGCTCCCTTGTGAAATAAACAGAAGTAAAATCATTGCTTTCTGGATTCTTCATATGGGCACTATGGATACAGAAAATCTGAGGTTATTTTGATTCATTTTTTATGCTAAGATATTTTTTTTTGTTTCCTGGCTGGTTGAATGTAACTAGTGGGCTCAAACTTGCAGCTGGGGTGAGTGGTAGACATTCTGTTGAGGGGACCAGTCAGGAGCCTGTTTAAAAAAATCACAAGATCTGACCTGAAAAATCAGGTTAATCAGTCTACTGGATTTCCAAATGGGTTTGTTAGAAAATTGGTTGCATATTATGTGGGGATGGGTAAAGAGAAATTTAGCTATGCTTACTGAAGTAGTTCAACTAAATTTCTGCTAGATTAGTGCTTCACATTTGAATCTTCACTTCCAGCTTTTCCACAAATATATATAATATGAGAAAGTGAATGCTTCCTAGATAAAAGATAAATTATTTTATTTTATTTTAATTTTATTTAATTTTTATTTTATTTTATTTTATTTTAATTTTAAGACTTGCAACATTTAAGGCACAGGATTTTTTAACTTTGTTAATGTGTGACTCACCCAACCGTTTATATCACAGAATCACAGAATCTCTAGGTTGGAAGAGACCTCAAGATCGTTGAATCCAACCTCTGACCTAACACTAACAGTCCCCACTAAACCATATCCCTAAGCTCTACATCTAAACGTCTTTTGAAGACTTCCAGGGATGGTGACTCCACCACCTCCCTGGGCAGCCCGTTCCAGTGCCTAACAACCCTTTCAGTAAAGAAATTCTTCCTAACATCTAACCTAAAACTCCCCTGGCGCAACTTTAGCCCATTCCCCCTCGTCCTGTCACCAGGCACATGGGAGAACAGGCCAACCCCCACCTCACTACAGCCTCCTTTAAGGTATCTGTAGAGTGCGATAAGGTCGCCCCTGAGCCTCCTCTTCTCCAGGCTGAACAATCCCAGCTCCTTCAGCCGCTCCTCATAGGACTTGTTCTCCAGGCCACTCACCAGCTTCGTCGCCCTTCTTTGGACCCGCTCTAGCACCTCCATGTCCTTCTTGTAGCGAGGGGCCCAAAACTGAACACATTACTCGAGGTGCAGCCTCACCAGAGCCGAGTACAGGGGGACAATCACCTCCCTAGCCCTGCTGGTCACACTGTTTTTGATACAAGCCAGGATGCCGTTGGCCTTCTTGGCCACCTGAGCACACTGATGGCTCATATTCAGCCGACTGTCCACCATCACTCCCAGGTCCTTCTACGCCTGGCAGCTCTCCAACCACTCGTCTCCCAGCCTGTAGCTCTGCTTGGGGTTATTGCGCCCCAGGTGCAGGACCCGGCACTTGGCCTTGTTGAACTTCATACAGTTGACCTCAGCCCATCGGTGCAGCCTATCCAGATCCTCCTGCAGAGCTTTCCTACCCTCGAGCAGATCGACACACGCACCTAACTTGGTGTCATCTGCGAACTTACTGAGGGTGCACTCAATGCCGTCGTCCAGATCATTGATGAAGATGTTGAAGAGGACCGGCCCCAGCACCGAGCCCTGGGGGACGCCACTAGAGACTGGCCTCCAACTGGACTTGGCTCCATTTACCACAACTCTTTGGGCCCGGCTATCCAGCCAGTTTCTAACCCAACGAAGCGTGCGCCAGTCCAAGCCAAGAGCAGCCAGTTTCTTGAGGAGAATGCTGTGGGAGACGGTGTCAAAAGCCTTGCTGAAGTCAAGGTAGACCATATCCACAGCCTTTCCCTCATCCACCAAGCGCATCACTTTGTCGTAGAAGGAGATCAGGTTCGTCAAGCAGGATCTGCCTTCCATAAACCCATGCTGACTGGGCCTGATCACCTGCTTGCCCTTCAAGTGCCGCATGATGACTCCCAAGAGGATTTGCTCCATGAGCTTCCCTGGTACTGAGGTCAAACTGACCGGCCTGTAGTTCCCCGGGTCAGCCCTCCGGCCCTTCTTGTAGATGGGCATCACATTCGCTAGCCGCCAGTCAGTTGGGACCTCCCCCGATAGCCAGGACTGCTGATAAATGATGGATAGGGGCTTGGCCAGCTCCTCTGCCAGTTCTCTCAGTACCCTTGGGTGGATCCCATCCGGCCCCATCGACTTGTGCACATCCAAGTGCCGTAGCAGGTCACCAACCAGTTCTTCCTGGATGGTGAGGGCCACATCCTGCTCCCCATCCCCTTCCACCAGCTCAGGGTACTGGGTATCCAGAGAACAACCAGTATTGCCGCTAAAGACCGAGGCGAAGAAGGCATTGAGCACCTCCGCCTTTTCCTCATCTCTTGTAACTAAGTTTCCCCCCCGCACCCAGTAAAGGATGGAGATTCTCCCTAGTCCTCCTTTTTGTGTTGATGTATTTATAAAAGCGTTTTTTGTTATCTTTAACGGCAGTAGCCAGATTGAGCTCCAGATGAGCTTTGGCCTTCCTAATTTTGTCCCTGCACAGCCTCGCTACATCCTTATAGTCCTCCCTAGTGGCCTGCCCACTTTTCCAAAGATTATAAATCCTCTTTTTTCTCCTAAGCTCAAGCCACAGTTCTCTGTTGAGCCAGGCTGGTCTTCTTCCCCGCTGGCTCATCTTTGGGTGCATGGGAACAGACCGTTCCTGCGTCATTAGGATTTGCCTCTTGAAGAGCGCCCAGCCTTCCTGGACCCCTCTGCCCTTCAGAACCGCCTCCCAAGGGATTCCACCAACTAATGTCCTGAGCAGCCCAAAGTCAGCCCTCCGAAAGTCCAATACAGTGGTTTTACTGGTTCCCTTCCTGGCCCCGCCAAGTGAACTCCACCATTTCGTGGTCACTCTGCCCAAGACAGCTCCCGACAATCACATCCTCCACCAGTCCTTCTCTGTTTGTGAAGAGAAGGTCTAGCGGGGCACCACCCCTGGTAGGTTCACTAATCAGCTGCGTCAGGAAGCTATCTTCCACGCTCTCCAGAAACCTCCTAGACTGCTTTCTCTGGGCTGTGTTGTGCTTCCAGGATATGTCAGGGAAGTTGAAGTCCCCCACGAGTACAAGCGCTTTGGATTTAGCAACTTCTGTCAGCTGCCTGTAGAACTCCTCATCCGTCTCCTCGTCCTGGTTCGGCGGTCTATAGCAGACCCCGACCAGGACACTAGCCTTGTTGTCCCTGCCGATCCTAACCCAAAGGGACTCGATCTTGTCATTCCTAGCCTCAAGTTCTACAACATCAAAAGACTCTCTAATATAGAGAGCCACACCGCCACCCCTTCTGTGCTGCCTGTCCCTTCTGAAGAGCCTATAGCCAGGCATCGCAGCACTCCAGTCATGAGACTGGTCCCACCACGTTTCCGTGATAGCAACCAAGTCGTAGCCTGCCCACTGCACGATGGCTTCCAGCTCCTCCTGTTTGTTACCCATGCTGCGTGCATTGGTGTAGATGCACTTCAGCTGGGCCTTTACCTTATCCTCCGGCCTTGCCATTGCTCCCCCTGGCACAGCCCCAACAATCCTTGCTTCAGCCCCATCCCCCTTCTTACCTAGTTTAAAGCCCTCTCAATGAGTCCCGCCAGCTCCTGGCCAAGGATCCTTTTTCCCCTAAAGGATAGGGACCCGTCTACGGCCATCAGACCAGGTGCTGAGTAAACTGCCCCATGGTCGAAAAACCCAAGATTTCTGCGTAGGCACCAGCCCCGGAGCCATGTGTTTAACAGGTGGGCTTTCCTTGTCCTCTCCGTACCCCTCCCTGTCAACTTAGGGATGGACGAAAACACTACCTGCACTCCCGCTCCGTCCACTAACCGTCCCAGCCCCCTAAAGTCTCTTTTGATTGCCTTCAGGCTTCTGTCTTCAATGTCGTCACTGCCCGCCTGGACTATCAGAAGAGGATAATAGTCAGAGGGGCAAACCAGGTTGGGAAGCTCCCTGGCAACATCCCTGACCCTGGCCCCAGGAAGGCATCAGACTTCCCTACAGGTAGGGTCAGGCAGACAAATAGGGCCCTCTGTTCCCCTAAGGATAGAGTCACCCACAACAATCACCCTTCTGTCTTTCTTGGTGGAGGCAGTCCTGAGGCGTGGAGTCGACCTCCTCGCCCTAGGCATCCTCCTGGGAACACTTTCTATCTCTTCCTCAGTTGCTGGTCTCTCAATCTCCAGGGCCTCAAACCTGTTTCGTAAGGGCACCTGGGAAGGTGGGGCCGGAAGGGGAGGGCATCGCCTGCGATGTCGAGCAGGGACCTGTCTCCATTCCTCCTCAACTCCCAGATCCCCTCCCTCTGCCCGACGGCGACAGGGCAGGGGGTCCACCCCCATTTGGGGTGTCTCACCTCGATCCCTCTCCTTGAGGCCCTGCAGGGAGTTACTCCATAAGTCAATCTCCCGCTCACACTCCCTGATGGCCCTCAACCTCTCCACCTCCTCCTTGAGCTCCGCCACCATGCGGATCAGGTCATCCACCTGCTCGCACCTCACGCACACAGCGTCTCTGCCTCCCGCCGATGGCAGCAGTAGGCTCTGACACTCCTTGCATCCCGTGACCTGAACCGCTGCATTCTTTAACGGGTAGTCGGTCTGGGTGTGTACCGACCTCCTGGAGAGCGCACCGTGCCTGGTGGAGACCATTATCACCTTGCTAACGGCTGTCGTTAAGAGGTGTTCGTGTGGGCAGTGGGTTGCTCTCCGCCCTTCCTGCTCGCCCTTCCTGCTCGCCCTGCCTGCGCGAACTGCCGCGCCTCTCCCTTCTGACGCGCCACGCGCTGTTTGCCCGCCCTGTTCGCCGCGCTCCCTTGGGGCTGCTTTTGAACGGCCGGGGAGGGGGCGCTGCTGGCCCCGCCTTCGCCTCGTCAGCCTCCCTCACGAGGGCTGCCGGGTCCTGGCGGCTCCCTGAAGTCGGCTCGATGCCGCAAAGTTAGCCCTGCCTGGCCCGATCCCCCGCTCCGCTGCAGAACACGTCTGCCCCGGAGCCGATCGCCTCGGCAAATGGCAGTGAAATGGCGGTGGCGCCCGGTTTAAATAGCCCGCCGCTGACGCTGCTGGCTCCGCCTTCGCCTCGTCATATATTATTATATGTATTATAGCAATGCTGAGCAATAGAAGGCGATTCATTTTCTAATCTTTAAACAAGGAAAGACTAATTACATTAGCTGCTTGGCACAAGAATGATCCCTCATACAATTAGAGATTACTTTTGAATTTGGTGAGGTCAGATTGTATTCCAGTTAGGTGTTATGAGTCAGGTTGTGTCCTATCCATTTTTTTACAATGCTGAAGTAACCTTAAGGACTTTTGACAAATGAGGTACATTTCATTAGTTTTGTGCAATAGAAAGGGAAAGCAAGACAAGCCAAAATGAAGTAACTTAACATAAAATGGCAAAAATGGTCATTAATTAGGAAGCTTTAATTTTTAAGTCTATTGATGAGGGAGGAGTAAAACTGGAAAGAAGAAATTTCAGCTCCCCTGTTCTACTAAGCTCCTAGTCTTGCTTGAAGGGAGTGGATACCATCAACTGATGTAGTCTAATTTGTCATAGGTAACACAAGAATGAGCCTGGACATTCCTGTGGAAGCCCTTTCTTATTCTCTGCTCACAGATGCAGACACAGACAAACATAATTTCCCTATCTATCAAAAAAATCCAGTTGATAACATGAAGAGCAGACATCTATAGCTTAGCAGAGAATGAGCAAATTATTTAGTATTCCCACTTCAAAACTTTCTCTGATTCTCTCAGTCAGCATGGCTACTTATCACAGTCCCTATATCCCATGCGTTAAACCTATACTGGTCTGCCCTCTGCAATAATGACTTTTAGGTTCCAGTCAGCAATGGGCCTACCTAAAGCTAAGGCTCCAAACCTTTTTTTTTCTTTTTTTTTTTTTTTTTTCTGCTCATTCAGAGCCCCCCTTTGAGCAGGCAGTTAGGAATGGGCCTGGACCCAAGTGGCCCTGCACCTCATATCTCTGTTGGCTGCCCCAGAGGGTAGAGTAGGGCGGAAAATTTAAGAGTTTGTACAAATAAAATGTATTGAGCAACAATACCTGATTCATAGGGTTGGAAAGGACGTTAAAGATCATCTAAGTCCAAGCACCCATTAGACCAGGTTGCCCAGGGCACTAAACAGCCTGACATTGAACTCCTCCAGGGATAGGACATCCACAGCTTCTCTGGACAACCTCTTTTGATACAGCCCAGGATGCGGTTGGCCTTCTGGGCTGCAAGCACACACTGCTGGCTCATGTTTCATCTACCAGAATTGCCAAGCTCTTCTCTGCAGGGCTGCTCTCACAATCTTGCATGCTAAAGGATTATTCATCTGTAAATAGTATATAGGTTTTTGTGCATGTAGTTTATGCCTGCTTTTAATGCTTAAGGACCTATCTGTGTCAACACTGCTTCTAAACACCGGGGGGGGGGGGGGGGGGGGGGGAAGGAGGGGTTTGTGTAGAAGGGAGAAGGGTTAGTGAAAAGGAGGGGGAACAGAGGGACGTGCAAAAGTAGCTGTAGGACGTAGCCAGCGAGACGCAGCACTACCAGTGACCCTGCAAGCGCCCAGGAATGCCGGTGGCGGTCCCCTCCTCCCCTCGCTATGCGCCCCTTCCCCCACGTGATGGCAGCATTTCGGAGCCATCCCGCTGCCGTGCGGGGATGTGGGGCGGGGATGCGGAGCGGGGATGCCGGGCCGGGGATACCGGGTCGGGGATGCGGGATGGGAGCCGGGGCCGAGGCTGAGGGCGGTGGGAACGAGGCCAGGGCAGCGCTTCGCAGCGTGGGGCTCTTCCCAACCCTGCTCCCTGCACCACATCTGCAAGTGCGGGTTGGGTGGGAGAGAGATGCGTGGTTTCCCTAACCTCAGCATCTCTATGTTTATTCTCGCCTGAGCACACTTTCATGGCTCCAGTTATCAACTGGTGAGCCTGAAGTACATCTGCAGAAGATCGCACCCCAAGTAGTCTGTAACTCTTTTTGAAATCAGAAATGAACACACATGCACGCGCACACACACACACACACATATATATAATCATCTGTCATTTTTCAACTTTTTTCTCCCCAAGTTTGAAAGACCAAATATATTTTTACTAGGTTGATGTACAGTGCTTTCACAACACTGAAGTAATTTATGAAGATGGAACTGGACTAAAGTTTTTTTATACACGTTTTGAAGTGGGGTAACTCTCTTTCACTGGAATACAGTTTTATGACATGCTATAAAATACTTTAAAGCCTATTTGATAGAGTGGAAAAATAAATTTTCATCAGCATTGTCTTTATGTTTCCATGATGTACATTGTATATTATCTGATTTTTCTTGCTTCACCTTCAGTGTGGGACTACTCATTTTGCATAGCAGTGCTATACCACATACATTGAGACTTCCAACATGATTGCGGCAATAGGCAATAGAGCAATTCACTGTTAAACTATTGCCTTTAATTATTATGACTAAGCTTAGAAAACCATCAGGGAACCTATACATTCTACACAGAGGCCCTATGTTTATCCAAATGTGTCTTTTGTGAAGAAAACTGGGTATCTGATAAAACAAAACAAAACAAAACAAAACAAAATAAAATAAAATAAAATAAAATAAAATAAAATAAAATAAAATAAAATAATAGGAATGCACAAATAAGCTTTTGCAAGGAGTTTTGATTTGGAGACTCACATTTTAAAATAAAGTTTTAAGCAGTAAAAACAAATACTTGACACAGGCAGTGGTTACACTGTCAATTCAGACAACCCAAATCTCATTTTTCACTTAAGCCCTGATGTTAGCGTGTTCAAATTAATGAGACTGGATACTTTGGAATGTGCATGTCAGGGGGAAGGAGTGAGTTATTGTCTTTTGTCTCAAACTACATCTGTTTTGTATACATATATTCACAAGAGCAAAGATTGGAACCAGGGTGTGAGTACCAGAACCACCAATCTATTGTCATTCTTTTGTTTTTATTTTAAGAGGCCCAATGAATAATGAAAAGGTTTCTTCTAAATGCATAGCATAGCTCCAAGAAATTAAACTTTCTTTCTACAGCCTCTTGATTTTTCTATTTGGGAGAAGATTTGGTTATAGCTTCTTGACTTCTCTCAGACATCTGACTAAGACCTCATTTAGAAGGAGGCTGAGACCCTTAACTCTTCTCTGCCTTTTGGCCAAACCCCGAACTTTTGCCTTTTCTACTATTTCACAGTCTCAAAGCTAATTTACAAAATGTTGAGGCAATCAAATGGAAAACACAATTTTCAGTATTCTATAGAAAGTCACTAGTCACTAGATTCAAGCCTTTGGCCTACAGTTCCCAATCTTAGTGTAGAGTATACTTGCATGGCTAGTAGATAAAACCTGGAAGCTTGAGATTTGCTCCTAACTCTGCCACTGGCCTAAAATAGTTACTTTATCTTCTCTGATTTATCTTATCTTAATTTTTCCCTAGTCAAAGTGCATCTAATGTTTCTAACCCTCTTGTTCCTTACCTTGTCTTCTAATGCATGAAAAGAGTATTTATTATTATACTTAATCATGGACGGGTTATTTGATCAGTTTCCATGTATCTGGATGAATTTGCCAGGATGAAGGCAAATTTCTACTCTTTCCCTCAGTGAAAAGAAATAGTACGACAGTGGCAGGAGGTACAGAAATGAGACTTTTCTTTTCTTGCCCTACTATTATAGATCTGAACACATTAATGACCTTGGCCCAGCATGTGTTGTTGAGAATTAGTGACTAGATGAAACAATTTCCCAAAAGGGACAGTGATTAATTTTCAGAAAAATTCGCTAGGCATCAATCAATCTAGCAAAATCACTCAATAGTATTGTAGAAGAATATGAAAATACATCATTTAGGAATATAAAAAGTTTTATTTATTTATTTACTTATATTTTAAGTGACAGGCTTAGGCTTATAAAAACAGAATCTGTTCAGTAATATATACTATTTAATTAGAAACTATGCAAATATGCATCTCAAAGGATGCTGTTACTGTCAGATTCCCTGCGTAACAGGAAAGTAATACAGTAATATTGCATCTATGCTGTATAGGATGAATGTTTACTATACAGGAGTATAATCATGGAAAGATAGATTTTTATTTTTATTTTCTTTACCTTTCTATGAATAAAAAAAGATGCTTTCCTAAGGAGATTCCTCTATTTCTGTTGTAAATTGGCCATGCCTGAATATCTCAAATTTGGCCTTCTCATTGAATGACAATGAAACATTCTCTGTGGAGGAAGCTTCATTCCACTAACAATCTTTGCAATCTACTTGGGCTTCTGAAGCTTCAAAGCTCACTGAGGAGTATATATGGGTAGAACTAACCAATACACTGGTAAAGTCTACGTTTGTGGGTGAAGTCTATATTTGTGCTCATTACAGTTCACATGAATACATTGTGCATGAGTTGTTTAGTACAAATTCATCCTGCCCTATATATGATCCTGTTAAATTCTTAAATACTATTTTAAGTATGTTTTAAATATGTTCACTACTTCTGTGAACAGTGAATCTGAAACATGACAATAAAATGGTGATGTCTATTTAGTAGTGGAAAATACACCCTTTTTCTGTTGACATTGAAACTTTGAGAACTGTGCACATTTCCATATTTATTAAGGTTCAATTTTGTACCAGAATATGCATGTATTGGAATCTAATTAATTTGTAATAGATATCTTCATACACCTATTAATTGTCCAGCAACTCTCCATGATGTATCACTTCCTTTGAACTAAAATTAACCTTGATTATACTGGAAGAATAACACTAGGCTTCAGCTATTATATCCTGTGGAAGACTGTTGCATTAAACTAGCAACATGACCAATATGGGGCAAAAAGATCCCAGCAACATATATATGTAAATTCATTAGTATTTAAGCAGCCTCAAAGTATTTTGGATAATCATGGAAAATAATACATTTTGGAAGCCTTTATATCTCCAGAAGAGAAGCAATTAAAATGAGGAGAAGCATTGAGAGTGTGGGGAGACCATTGGCTTCTTTTATAAAAGAAGCTGTAAAAAAAGGATGTCTCAGTCTAAAACCAAGTTTGTCTTAAGGTTGGTCATACTCCCGAATTTCATACATCACCTACAAAAGTCTCTATTGCATTAAAACCTTTCCATTCTCCACTCTTCAAAACAACCTATTAAAGCCTATTTTTTTAGGCTACTGAGCACTGCAAGGGGATACATGGGTGTGTGAATTGTGCTTTGTTGCAGCAGGACTGAGCTTTTAAAGACAATGGGGTTTGACAAGTTACAAAGGTGGCCTTAACAGTAACTGTGCAATGAACTACCATGTGCCAGATTATTATTTAGAATTTATGATTTCAAATGTCCCAGGTATACATGTATGTGTCCTGCTTCAGAGTGCAGCTGTAAGCTGTGTCTAAGTTCAGTGACTTTCACTGCCACTAAGGGGGCATTCTGAGCAAGGAAATACCAGAATTATGGTATTGAATGCCTTCAAGGCCATCCAAAGTTTGAACTTGTTCAGTGTCATTTTGGTGTGCTATGGAGCTGAATGGCAATACAGCATCTGCTGTTACATGGAGGAGCTTTGGTTTGCCAGTAAATCTTAAACGAATACCAATTTTTGTCCTTTGAGTAGCAGAATTCTTTTGAACTGTTGGATATAGGGATCGCAGGGATCAATCAGACTACTGCAGGCAGGATGTGTTCATTCAGTAGCAGCAGCTTTGGCACCAAAAGAGGATTGTTAGAGCCTATTTTCCTTTTAGCAGCAGGAGTAAGTACTGTAAAGAAACAGGACTCAGTGAGATTGCATGATGCATAAACAGTGTGTAATCCTCTGAATGTGCAGGGAATTATATATGAATGAGGAACAAGAACAAAAATCCAGTTGTTGCTGTTGCAAATGCCTGGCACTGAATACCCAGGTTTGAATTGTCAGTCAGAGATGCCTTTGTCTTCAGAAAAGAACTCTAAAAACATATAGAACATATAGATCTGTATTCAGTGGTTTCAGGCCCACAAGTTTTTTTTTTTTTTTTTTTTTTTTTAAATCAGATAAAATACATTTTTACATTAACAGAATAGTCAGCAGGAAAAAAAAAATATTTATTGGATAGGTTTCTATAAACAATCATGGAATAAACTTAGGACTTTAGTAACTAGGAGTCAGAAGGGAAGGAGAATGGAAAAACATTCTGATATGCACTGTCCTGGAAGTTATACTACAGAATACCAAATTGCATACAGTCAGAAAGTGATATGAAATGATCAGAGACCAGCTTAAAACAAAATTCACTGTTTTTATCCTTCCTTAGGAATGCTTGTGTATATGCAAAGAAAATAGAAATGGAAAAAAATAAAGGATCATATGGACCTTTTTTTTTTTTTCTTTTTGCATTTTTTTTTCTTCTTATTTTCATGGAAATGCTTTTGGGAAGATAGTCAAAAGGTATAATAAAGGGATTAAAAGATGTCTGCACACAGGCATGCATGCATACACATGCAAGCGCACATCCACTTTGTATCTTGGGTTGCAAATTTCTGTTAATTATTTTGAGGAAATAAATTAAACAGAAACTGAAAGATCAGTAGCAGAAGGGTTTTGACAAACATAATACTTGCAGCTGCATTTCTGTTTCTATGAGAGATTTGATTTGACATCTGCTCATGTTAGCATTTGGAAAAGAATAAGGCTTGGCATATGCTACTATGTATTTTCCTCCTACAGAGGACAGAAGTGGCAGGCACCCTGCTATACCTTTTAAATTGTTCCCTTATTGCACAAATTGAAAGAGAAATATTTAAACATACTTCAGAGGTTAATTTATAACAATTAGTTTCTCACTTTAAAGGCACATTTGTTTCCTATTTTTTTAAATCTATAAAAATACAAACCA
Source organism: Anas acuta (assembly GCF_963932015.1). Classification (NCBI taxonomy): domain Eukaryota; kingdom Metazoa; phylum Chordata; class Aves; order Anseriformes; family Anatidae; genus Anas; species Anas acuta. The sequence continues at coordinate 28,131,103 of NC_088980.1, read as the reverse complement.
CAAGAGACCAGTAAACCTTTTTAATTCCCTAAAAACAAAAAACCACACACACACACACACACACACACAAAAAAAAAAAAAAAAAAAAAAAAAACCAACAAACACCCATGCTTTTCTAAGGAACTGACTGTATCCAGTGTTTGAAAAAGTACATCATATATCTATTCCTTTCCCTTCTCTGGAAAACAGAGAGAGAACCAGCTCAGGTATGTATTAGGAGACATGCAGGAATTGTTTTATTCCAGTTATTGGTTCCATATGTTGATGGTCATGCTGATGCAAGATGCTGATGGTCTTGCCTGCAGATGCTGTTGAGGTTATACAAACTGGTTATTAAAATGATGTTAATTATGTTATCTAGCAGCAAGCAACAGAACAAGACTTGACTACTGAAACCAGTCAGACACAAACAGAAAAGAGGGTTTGGATTTTTAACAGTGAGGGGCAGATATTTGTCAGCTATGCAGGAGTATGCACTGATCCCTGCCACTGAGCTCCCAACTGAGCCTGCTTATCTCTTGAAATAATGCTTTCTAGCTCAGCACAAGCTTTTAGGGCTTAGCACAGAATTGATGTAGGGATTCCTGTGGTCTTTGTTACAGGTCAGATGAGCTTATATAACCATCTTGTCTGGTCTTTGGCCCTGTGAATCTGTCTGCCAGCTAAACACAGGGTGAGCATACACACCCAGCAAAGGTCCCTCCCATTCTTGTTGCACTGGTTTCAGAGATACAGCTCCAAAATGTTACAACACAGTGTTGTCCAAACAAATATTGGGATTCAGCAATGTGAAACAGGCATATATATCACTAGGCTCTTAAGCACCATAATGCTGCATACAAGAAGACAGCACACTTTCAATTTTTAAATGTAACTGCATAGTAAAAAGTTGTGCTAAACCTCTGCATCTGAGGCAATGTACAGAGAGCTGCTGCAACACAATGGCTGATTGTCTGCACCCCACAGTGGAGCAGCCAAAGTGCTCAGTACCCACCTGGACTCCAGATTTGCTGCTGACTTTCTCTGTCTGCAGAGTACTGAGACAAAAACCACCACATGCAGTGTGAGAAACAGTTCATTTGTTTCAGGAAGGAAGAAGGGATGAAAGAAGGGAAGAAGAGTCAATCTTTTTTTTTTATTATTTTATTATTTTTTTTTTTTTGTAATATAGCCTGAGTTGTTACCAATAAATAAATAAATAAATAAAGGAACATATTGATTTTGAATTATATAATATTTTATTATTTTCATTATTCAAAAACTATCCTTTCTCCAATACAGTGATTTCACCACACAGAACAATGATCTCAATCTAAACAAAGACAGGAACCTGATTTAAATGTGATTGAAAATTCTTGTGTTAACTTCAGAGAACTTTGGATTTACATAATTTGATTTGTTGGCATTTAATGGAATTTGATTTCTGCATGGACCATGCAAGGAAAGAATGCAAGAAGTTTCAGAGAGCAGGCCACTCAAATCTCACTAGTTACTAACTAGGGTTGTTGCAGGAAGCACGGCCAAAAGCACGACAGACACTAGTATGGTCAGATCATGCTCCATTTTGTTACCTGAATAGCCTAAATTTTATAGTGAACTTAACAGGGGCAGATAGTGTTTCACACAAGATTATTGGTCAAATGCACTCAGACAAACAACTACAAGAAAACAACCCCTTTGTGATTAGCAGTCACGTAGACCTTGTCCTTGAAGCCAGCTGCTGGTAACAATATTTTTCTAAATTCCTCAATTGGGCGATGTGAGAACACTGTCATGGGAACTTCTCATAGTTGCCCTGGTAGCTTGGTTTGCTCAGCTGCAGCAAGCCATGGGATCTATGCTGTTTCAAAATTCCCTCAACACTAGGGTGATAGAACACAATATGCAAAAAATTGCCAAAGGCTCATGGAAAATTGCTGACTATTGTGCAGAAAACTATGTGCCTCCACAGAGGAGAAGAGACAACATTGGTTGACTATGTATAGGGTATTTAAACAGGTAGAATCATGAAAGACAAACTCTTTTATGATGAGCTCAGTTACCACTGCAGTGGTAGAAAACTTTCTCCACAGACAGAGATAGGAAAAAATTTAAGAGGTGTATGAGTCTTGTTACCAGACTAAATAGTCAAGGTTGGTCATGCACAGGCTAGAAGACTCAGTTATCAGAATTTATTTTTCTACCCAGATTTATTCTGTTTTCACTGAGGCCAGACATTTATTCTTATTGTTGTTTGACCTAGGAGATTATCTGCACTCTCAAGTTTCTCTGTATAATTGGATATTAGTTTTACCACTTTTAGTTCATTCAGAATCACCAGTGACTTGTGTTTTCCTGCTCTTAATGTGACAGATAACAAGGACAATAGAAAGCACTCTGTGACAGATGCAACCTTGTTGGCATCTGCAGGTGCAAACATATTTTCAGTTTAGCATGCTAAAGGGCATCAGTTCAGAGCCTTAGGTGGTTTGGAACATATGCTGCTGATGAAAATAATAAGAAATAAGTATTTTGAAGATACTTGTGCATGTGAATGTGTATGGAACATTTAACTCCTTGAACACTGAGGGGAAATGTCTAGACTGTGTCAAAGTAATAGAATGCTTGTGATGATAAAAATAAGCCTGCCAGAAGTCCTCTTATGAGCAAAATGCATTAGTGTTCTTGTACACTGCTACAGCACATAATGTTTTCTCTTTCAGCTTCTTTAGAAGACAATTGCCCTTGATATCATGGTGATATTTCAACACTTCTTTATGGCCTTTACCCAGACCCCTATTATTAAACATTTCTTCTTCATTAATAATTGATGTCTGTGTTTAAGGCTTCCGTTTGGAAATATCTCTCAAATCTACTTTATTAGATTTTGAGTAAATGTTCCCCAAATCTCCTCAGCATTTTGTTAAAAATGAATGTCATATATCTTTTGATAAAACCTACGGAGTTAAGTGCCTAATAAAATACTACATGACTAAAATGACTATTAATATTTTAGCATTATGCTGAAGTATGAGTGTTCTCCCAGCAAAGGTATGAATCACTGGTTTTTCATTTCTTTAATTCTTTATTAATTGGTACTTGAGGCAATAAACCATAACATATAACTTTGGCTCCAGATAAGGTTTAATGAGTGCCTGACCTTTGCTTGGATAATTCTCTGTCAGTGAACCAATTCAGAATAACCCTTTGAAGCTTGAATTTCTGTATTGAATGCTGCTTGCTTTTCACTGTCCTTGACTTAAATGGACAGTGCAGAAAGTTGGCTTTTTATCTAAAAAAAAAAAAAAAAAAAAAAGAAAAAAAGTCTCCCATAAAGAAAGCTGCCTTTTAAATGACTCATTTAGTGGATTTTTTTCTCTGTTTCATTAATTACTTTGCAGTAGAACAGAAGTCTGATTATAGCTGGAGCTGAGGACTATCTATCCTAACATAACTGAGTTATATAGCCTACTAAGTCGTCATAATCTGCATGATGGCTCTTCTGACTAAACATACATCATGCGTACAGATACACAGCAAAAAATCTAGCAAAGTCCTGATTCTCTTAAAGTCACAGGGCGCATAGCTAGAGAAACTAGAAAAGTTATTACTTACATGAAATAGTATATTTTGTAGGGGACCTGAATAGGTTTGTTAACTTCCATGTAACTCTAAAATAATGCTGATACAGGTTTGAATTCTCAGGTCTTCTGAGAACATGTTTTCCCAGAGGAATCTCCAGTACTTTCTAGTTCTGGCTGAAATTTGAAATACTATGAGAAAAATCACTCATGTTTTAAATTGGGATTTATGTTCTCTCTTCCTCTGTGAACCCCAGTGTGTATCTAGGCATGAAAAATGGACACATGACCCAATTTATTCTGACTTTAAAATATTTAATGATTTTAGACACTATTGAAAGATTGAGTAACGTATTCTGTGTTTTAAAATATCACATTTCTTGGGGTAGTTTCTCTTGCCGGTAGCACCTCTTTACAAATCTTTCAGTAGAATTAGCCTAGTCCTTGGGCACTGAACATACGTGGAGGAGACTAAATTAAATACGTTCTTTGATCTTTGGCAGGTATATGAATTAAGAGCAGACACCTCTTAAAACAGTGTCATACACATTGGCCAGTGTCATCAGTGTGTACATTATATTCTTTACCAAAAAATCTGTTTCTGTGTATATAAAATAATTAAATATTCATTGGAGCAGGGGTTGGTACCTGAGTCTCATGCTTTTGAGCAATTTTAACCCTTGACAACAAATATTGAATTAATGAATACAAAATATAAAAACTTCACTTCAAAATTTTTATACTGCCAGTGTTTTAAATATATTCTGGGCTTCAAATCTCATCTTTCAGTCAGAAAATATGAAACTAACAATCAAGGATTTCCATACAAAGGAGAGGCTATTCCCGTCCTTTTATGAAAGCAGATAATTAACACATGTTGAAATAATATCGTCATATCTGTATGGTATCAGGTCAAATTTGCAAATCTGGCTTGAATATTAAAATATTTCTGGTCTTCAATGTCAAAACAACTTTTTGTGTATTTGTATTATTTTCAAAATTCTATACTTAACTATTTGTTGCAAATAATTCACATATTTGTACATTCACAAGTAATTTTAGGTGAATTATTCAGTCAAACACTCTGAAAAGAAAACAATAATAGTCCTAATTACATGTTTAAATCAACATGTGCTTCAGTGTTTTGCTGAAACTTGTGCCCCAGGCCCTGGCCTCATCATTTGCACAAGCTGATTCAAAAGATTTGAGAATTTTTACCTGTAAAATCTGCCAGTTCCCTTGTGGAGTTCAGCCTGTATGAAGATTTGGACTCATTCTTCACAATGAATATGCCAATTGCAAATAAAAGATATCAGGGCTAACAGAAGCAACCTAGAAAGGAAAAATAGATCTAACTGCTTACAGCTAACAGCATAAACCTAGGGAAACAAGCTGCCTCACCATGGTTAAGAGACTCCACTCCAGTGAACAGAATTAATTAAGTTCATTTCCATGCAGGACTGCCCTTGGTCCACAGAGAGTCAAAGGGCAGTTGAAGAGTATAATTACTTGTGTTAAAGAGAAAATGGCAATGAGAGTTAGCCCAGCCTCACAATGTGATTTAAAAGAACAGCATGCCTTTATTGTATTTTTAGTTTGATGTGGGTGAATTACAAAGCAGGGTAAAAAAGCTCTGTGTGAAACAGTACTTACCAGATATAAATGGAAACACTCATTCAAGTTCTTCATTCAAAATAGTGAAGAGAGAAAATAAAAAAAAAAAAAAGAGAAAAAAAAAAAGAAAAGAAAAGCAACAAAAAGCAAAACAACCTTGCCCTTCTGATAACGTCCTGCAGTATGAACAAATGTCATCAATTACTGTTTCCTTGAGGCTGTCATGAGAATAAAAAAAAACTTTAAAGTAAGAATTGCTAATTAAAACCTACTAGAAAATATTAGATGCTGTGTCCATTCATTCCCTTTGATCCAGTGTGCACTGATTCTTCTCCATTTTTATCTACTCTTTGCTGCACTGTTCAACAAAGTGTTAACAGCCCAACTAACTTTGACTACAGACTCCATATCCCTCCAGGCCTTTTTCAAAGCGTGTATAGGAACATATATTTTTGCTGCCAGATAATTGCCAAATTTCTATGGCATTTTTTTTTCCTGTTCACTTTGATATCTGGAATCATTTAATACAGTTTGGAAAAAAAATAATACTTTTTTACCTTATCAAATTATATAAATGTGCTGAGAGACAGGTATTCTCATTTTCTGTTGTTGGTACATGTCAAATAAACCAGAGACATTGGATGGAAAGAGCTCGAGCTATGGTATTCATTCCATTCCCATAACCTGTTTCTGTCCACCTCCCTATACCTGGGGTGTAGAAGGATTCAAAAAGATTTTTAAAAAGAATTTACCACAAATGAGCACAATGCCACTGTTATTTTTATTAATATGTTCTCTATAGCCTATAAATATTTCAGTACCACAAGAAGGTTGAAGTCCTTCATGTGTCCTTCTGGCTTGAGCAGATCTCAGTATGCTGGAGGAGATTGCCAGATAACTGATGCTAGATTGTTGTGGCTTAACCTAGCAAGCAGCTAAGTACCACACAGCCATTTGCTCTTACCATCCCTCCACCCTGAGTGGGATGGGGGAGAGAATAATTAAAAAAAAAAAAAAAAGAAGTAAAAACTCATGGGCTCATGGATTGAGATGACAGTTAAGACAGTTTAATGGGACAAAGAAACAAGGGATAGTAATAATAACAATAATAAAAGAATATACAAAGCAAGTGATGCACAATGCAATTTCTCAACACCCATGCCCAGACCATCCCCAAGCAGTGGCTGTGCCTCCTGCCCAACTCCAGTTGGCCAAGGAAGGTGATGGAGTCCCCATCCTTGGAGATATTTAAGAGATATGGATGTGGTGTTTAGGGTCTTGGTTTAGTGCTTGGTTTAGTGGTGGACTTGTAGTGTTAGATGGATAGTTGGACTTGATCTAAAAGGTGTTTTCCAACCTAAATGATTCCATGATTCTATGATTTTAGCAGTTTCCCAAAAAAGTTATCTGAATCTCCATTAGCTTTTATTTATTTATTTATTTTTTAATCACTTCCAAAGAGGTTATATTTATATAAAATATAAACTGTATCAAAGTATGGCCAATTGCTATCCTCTCATTGTGCTGGAGGTAGCTACTATAGTTGGATACAGGTACCATATCAGGACTATGTTTATGCCCTGTTAATGTAGTGTAAATCCAGTGTCCTGATGGGACTGAGATTCACCTCTTTGGTTTAAGGTCAGGCAATTATATACTGAAGTAGTGTTTTCTCCAGCTTATTGTGTTACCACTGTAATGCAGGCATCTGAGCTTAAAGCTGTGTCCTAACTCAGAATTCAAATTCAGGGCCTTTTCTTTGTGAATAAGTTTTACCTAATTTAGTTCCTCTATTAAATGTATACAAGACCATGTAATTGTATAAGGAATTCTCTAATGCCTTTTTTCTTTCCCTACTCTTTCATGAGATATATTTCTGTTAAATGTTGTTCAGTGAATATATGTTGACAAAGCTGATATTGTAAAATGAGAAATGAGATAAAAGAGCAAGCCTACACCAGAACCTATAAAACTCCAAAGAATTCCAGTTTGTTGAGCTACAGATATTAAAAGAAACAACAACAAAATATTTACCTCCCCTCAAAAAGAAAAAAAAAAGGTAAAAGGGTAAAGATGCAGAAGAGCATATCAGTTGGAAATTGTTCAAAGTGAAAGCTAAACTTGACAGTATAGACAAAGCAGTTTTAATGGCTAAATTAGCTGTGTAGCAAAAAAAAAAAAAAAAAAAAAAAAAGATAAGAGCAGCCTTCAAAAAGTCACAATGATTTTAAAAATATTGAAAAGAAGAAAGAGAAAAGTAAATGAAACATGAAACTTGTGCTTCAAATTGTATAGGTGAATAAGAAAAATGTTAGTGACAATATAATATGTAATTATGTGACAATATTCATAGACTGGGACAGTTTAAAACAAAATTAATGGAACAATTCACAAACATACAAATCATTTATTTGTTTATTTGTATTGAGTCTTCTTTGAAGGGAAGGAAGGAAGGAAGGAAGGAAGGAAGGAAGGAAGGAAGGAAGGAAGGAAGGAAGGAAGGAAGGAAGGAAGGGAGGGAGGGAGGGAGGGAGGGAGGGAGGAAGCGAGAAAAGGAAGGAAGGGATGGAAGAGGGAAGAAAGAAAGAAAAGAGGAAGGAAAGAAGGAAGGGATGGAAGAGGGAAGGAAGGAAGAAAAGAGGAAGGAAAGAAGGGAAGGAGGGAGGAAGGAATCTGAACAGGTTTTTGTGACTGGAAAAAGACAGGGTTGTTTATGCAGTTACTTATATAGTATTACATCTTATGGCCAGATAATCTTCCACAAGGGCCTCTCTCACATTTTATTGAAGAAGGCCACAGACTGCTAGATTTGTGACTTTGACGTCTCAAGACATTCTCCCTCATACTGGGTTACCATAGTATAAAAAAGAGCTTTCTGCAGTGAAGGAAAGCTTCAAACAAACATACAAACAAACAAGCAAATAAATAAAAACACTATCCATTTATGTGTATATGTAACCTGTAAAGTTATGTAACCTGTAGCAGGTATTTTCCTTGTTTGATATTCTATATCCATCTGGGAACATCCACTACCCAAATACTGGCAGGGAGAAGATAGGCTGAACCCCATCCAACCTCAAGACTGGACATTCCTCTCTATTAGCAGAGTGCCTGACTTTCAGCAGGTTTATGAAAAATTTGTTCTCACATGTCTTTGTAGCCCTTTCACTACCAGTGAGAATGACAATTTCCTAGCACCAGGATCACCTTCTGAGGAGGTTTCAAGTTGCCCATGTGACATTCTCAGGGAGCTACGTTCTGTGGCTCAGCAAATAGGTAATGGCAAAAGCCTTTTGAAAAATATTTGGAGCAGGATGTTTCTTATGTTTCCTCCTTTAGGCTATGGAGAAACCATAGAGAGACAAGCTCTCTAGTTCAGGCCCAAAAGATTGCCTGACATTGTAACCACAGACTAACCTGATAATGAAATGATGTGAGTACTCCCATAGAAACGTTTTAATTTATTTGATGTTTGAGGTTTTAGAAATGTCAGCAGGTAGTTTATGACTAAAAATTAGAAAACATAGATAACTCCAATTTAGTAAATTAAGAATTTAATTTTTAGTAAATTAAGAAACAAAGAATTTAAACAAATTTCCAGTAGTTAACACTATCATTCATTTCAGTTCACTAAGGTGATTCCACTGTTCCCACCTCAGTACAATGCATAGACAGTGAGAGTATAAGTCAGTCTACACAGATGGTTACAAAATGTGGCTGAAGTGTATCTTGCAGTTCAGATTTATCTGGGAGGAATCTAATTCCCAAAGAATCATGTATGGTATATGGAATCCTTAAAAAGACCTTATTTTGTTAAAATACCAAAGTTGTAGGGCAGCTCTATGTTAAAGAGCATCTCCTGTGTTTCAGGCCACCAGATAATCTACCCATGTTAACCTCAGTTTTCTCCCTCAACAACAAGTGTACAACCTTTCTGTATCTGACAAGATATTCATTCTGTTCCACAGAGGTACTGCATTATTATGAACTGTTGCTCTCTGCAAGATGTAGCACGTTTATATAACATCCAGTTTATAGAATGAGCATATGTTTTTATTAATCACTTGTTATGGGTTTTTAAGTTTGTCCTAATACCTCCACTGTGGGATCATTTTTCTTCATTGGTCCATGATACGGTTACTGGAAGTCCTGTAAAGCTGTCTTTCAGCCACTGCCATCACCTATGAAAGAGTTTGTGCATTTTCACAGAATCACAGAATCACAGAATTTCTAGGTTGGAAGAGACCTCAGGATCATCGAGTCCAACATCTAACCTAACACTAACAGTCCCCACTAAACCATATCCCTAAGCTCTACATCTAAACGTCTTTTGAAGACTTCCAGGGATGGTGACTCCACCACCTCCCTGGGCAGCCCGTTCCAGTGCCTAACAACCCTTTCAGTAAAGAAGTTCTTCCTAACATCTAACCTAAAACTCCCCTGGCGCAACTTTAGCCCATTCCCCCTCGTCCTGTCACCAGGCACATGGGAGAACAGGCCAACCCCCACCTCTCTACAGCCTCCTTTAAGGTATCTGTAGAGTGCGATAAGGTCGCCCCTGAGCCTCCTCTTCTCCACGCTGAACAAGCCCAGCTCCTTCAGCTGCTCCTTGTAGGACTTGTTCTCCACTTGTTTTCTTTTACTGCAATGGCTGCTAATCTTAATTTGTCTTTGCTTTCAACTACGATTAGATTTCACACCCTTCAGCCTTCTGGTATTTTCTGGGTATTGCTGGATAACTTCTAAATATTAACAGAAGATGGCCAGTGTGAAACTAGTCTTATATTTGTGTGCCTAGCTAAGTAGATTTGTTTGTTTTCCAGAAAACATTTTGAATGTGTTTTCTGAATTTATTTATTTCTGTTTGTTTGTTTGTTTTTCTCCAAATTTTTATAACTTTCATTAAATGCATAGATGTCTGAGCAGTAAATGCAAGTTGTCCAAATTTATTTATTTTTTCTTTTGGAATCTAGAAAAAAAATCACATTAGCTAATATGTACATTAGCTAGTATAATAATCATTCTTAAGATCAGAAAAGAAACACTGATGAAATAATTAGGAATGTTTCTTTTCCAGAGGTTTTAATTATTTGAGTTTAAAATCATAGAGAGAAATAGATATACACACAAGGCTTTATGTTCAACTCTTCAGTTTGTATATCCAGCTATATCAAGTTGCACTTTTTGCTATAGATTTCTAGTTTCTCCTTTGCCAGTAGCAGTATCAATGATTTCCATCTGAAAGTTTATTCAGGATCAAGTCTATATGGGAAATAGCACAATATTTTTGTATTATCACTATCTGAACAAGATGTCTTTTCAACCTCTTTCCTAATCTTAAAGATACTGGGAACCTCAGATCCTTTTTACATCTCAAAAACCCTAAGCTCTTACATCAAGTATATGGAGTTCAAAATTGAAACTTTATAGTTAGCGATAACAGACATTTTGCCTAGCAGGTATGTCAGCTCAGTGCAAGTTTTCACATACCTGATTTGTCTTTGTCTCAGAAACTGTTTCAGATTCATCCTCCTTGAGGCTGATGAGCTATTCACTGTTATTTCCACCAGGATTTCAGACTATATCCTGAAATGTCTTGAAAAAAAATTCCTTAGTGACTTCAACTCATTTTTGGAAATTGGGTCATTTTGTCTTCCCATGCCTTCAAATAATCAGTTAAAGAAAGAATAAAATAAAATAAAATAAAATAAAATAAAATAAAATAAAATAAAATAAAATAAAATAAAATAAAATAAAATAAAATAAAATAAAATAAAAATAAACACTAAAAAAAAATCAACATCAGAAGAAATACACCAAACTCTGTTATCACAAGCCTATCATCAGTCTTCAACAGCATCAATTTAATTTTTCACAGGGAAAACTTAGTATCTTGGGAGAGTTCATAATAGTTTTGACACACTTTTTAAAATCAACAATTCAAGATTTTCACTATATATTTAACAATCTGGTGATTGTCACCAGAAGACCATAGGACAATTGTAAAATGGGTCATTCAAATGGAAAAAGATGAACATTTTTGTAACATAAATATTGTCAACATGTAATGGAATTTCATAATTTATTCCTGGATTTCTTAAAGAATGACACATATGATGGAAATTTTAGATTCTGATTAAACAATTTTCTAGAAAGGAAATTCTTTTTTAAAGTTCATTCATACAATAATTAGAAATCAGTTTTTCAAACCTTTATTTTGGTAAATTTGGCAAATATTATTTTGCAGGAAATGTAACTATGTGTTATTTTATTTTCTCCACAAAATAATATTTTAGTATTTCAAAATAATGACATCCTATCTTGTATTTAAAAATAGATTGTTTTTGTTGTCATAATAAAGCAGTATAAAAGGGCAGACACAAAGTGAAATGTTTTTCTTTGATGAAATGGAAAGTTTACATTAACTTTACAAACAGTATTCTTCCAGGATTTAGTTTATTTATATTTATATTTATATTTATATTTATATTTATATTTATATTTATATTTATATTTATATTTATATTTATATTTATATTTATATTTATATTTATATTTAGTTTATATTAATTATATTGAAGATCATGTATATTAATTGGCTGAAAGAAGTTTGTGGATGTGCTAGTGTACAAAAGAGCCTTTGAATAATCACAGAGTGGTTAGCTTGACACCAGCCATGGGCAAAAGAATGGAGACTGAGACATGGGATTTTGTTGTTAGAACACTAAAAGACTGATATATAATTGATATTACTCAACATGATCTCTAGTACTCATATTTAGAACAATAATGGGGATGGATGCATGTGTTGTATGGAGGTATGAAGAAGAAGCACGAACGTTGGAGGTGGTGTAACAGAAGTATTATGTACAAATGGATAATCAAACTGGTCTTTACTGGACAAACAATTTGCAAGTGCAAGTAACTTCAGGCTCAGTTTAGCTAATTTAACAATCTAAGTAGCAGTTGTGCATCTGTGTCAGCTTCCTTGACATCTAAATGGTTTAAATTACAGTGAAAATAACCATAGGAAAAAAAAAAAAAGTGTCCAAAATTTACAAAATTAAAACTGTAAGAAGGCTTGTACCCTCAAACAAATTATTATAGATATGTCTCCTACTTTTAGATAATGATAGGAAAAATTTCCTCACACTTTTTTCCTATACCCCTATACCTTTTCCTATTTCTTGCACTGCTGATCTGAAAATAATTCTCCTATTCCCTCAGAAAAGTGAGATAACTTTCAGATATATGCCTGATGGTACAAAGAACAACCACCTTCAGCTTTATCACTTTCTCAAAATTTGAGGTTATTTAACTATAATGCAGGTATCGCCGGCTATGCATAGATAATACTAATCTGTATCAGTGGGTTAATCCCTGATTTTAAAATAGATTGTAACTAATTGCAAGATGAAATGCAGGAAAAAAAAAAAGAAAATAGACAAAAAACAATCCTCTTTGAGTTTTTGTTACTAACCCATGATCTTATGTTCTTCTTGCATAAGACTATCAGAATCATGTTTGCTGCTTATTTGGTAGTGTCCATGTGACAGAAAAATGTAGTGTAGAAAAATAATTTCTTCATTTTTTTTTTTTTTTTTTATATTTAAAAATTATTATGAAATCATTATGAGTTGTCTTTGCCATACAGGACACTTTATTTTATCCATTTTTTTTCTTTCTTTTTTTTTTTCTTTCTTTTTTTTTTCTTTTTCTTTTTCTCTTCATCAGCTCCTTGAGAACTCTCACAGCTAGAACCAACCAAACAATATCTTATCTCATTAGAGTAACTCACAGAAAATGAGAAAGATGTCAGTCTTTGTCTGATTTTCTTTACAGCAGTGTGTAGTAAAAGTGTAATTTTATTTATTTTATTCATATTTGTGTAGGCTGGGAGTAACATATCTATCAAACTTTATGTGAGTGACCTTTGGATGTGAAATATTTTCCACAACCACTGTCCCCCAAATTAATAAGAAATTATACAGCTGATATAGGAATGTATTAGATGGGTTCAGAAATACCTAAGAACAACAACAAAAACCCACATTTATACTAGTGCCTATATAACTCTACCTCTCTCCCCAACACACACACTTTCTATCATTTGTTCCTTTCTGACACTTTTTATTGTCCATCTTAATCATTTTATGACTTTGATTTCTCTGTCTGCAATTTTGAGCAACAAGGATATTTTCCGTTTTTTTTTTGTTTGTTTGTTTGTTTTTGTATAATTATTATTTACTTGTTTATTTTTGTTTATTTATTTAAATGAAATTTAACAGGCATGTGGTATTCAGTGAACCAGAGAAGGCAATATATATAGAAATATACACACACACACATATATATATACATATCTCTATAGCTCCAGTAACTTGTTTATGTGCAAATAATTAACAAAATTATTTCTTTTGGAACTTATTTGCAGGTTAAATTATCATAGTTTAAACCAAGTCAGGATAAAAGTTATAAATTATCATAGTTTAAACCAAGTCAGGATAAAAGTTATGTGATTTCTTAGCAACATGTAATTAACCAGCAATTAGTGATCGATGCATTCAGAATCAATACCAGCAATTCAACAGATAAATTACAATACTAAACCCTTACTAAATGTTAACATATAACATATAATCACACATTTCTGAACAGCTTTCTATGGTTGATTCTATAAAATTCTAATTGTACCCATGTCCTCCAGACTGCCTACTTTGAATTACATGCACCCCCACCCGAAAGGAAATTTTGCATAACTACAACAAGTTATTGCACTCTGTACACACCCCACAAGTTGCTCATGATATCCAACAAGGAGGCTGCTCCATCCAGCCTTGTGAGACGTTGTGATACACTGGGGACAATTTTTGGCAATGGCAAACCTGGTTTTGGCTGCAAATGCCATCTTAGACAGTTTTGGGTGTTCTGATCTGAACGGTGTGCACTCATGTGCCTGTCTCAGCAGCTGAGCCTCTCCAGTCCTTTCTGCCAAGCTTGGCCAATGTGAACACCCTGCAGACCCCAGAGGGACACTGGTTCTCAGAGTAGGGACATGCACAGAACCAGGACCTTGAAGGATGACTGAGGAAAGAGACTGACAGAAAGTATATGCAAAATGCTTTGAACAAATGCTAAAGTGATACTGCAGAACCTGTTTGCCTAGCCATTGACCATTTTAGTACCATTTCTTCAAAACAGATCTTGAAATCTCATTGCCAATCACTGTCCTCTGTTGCATTGATAATTCTATGGCTGAGTTGTTCTTATAATTACCCTTTACCAAAACAGCCTAGTGTGGCAAAGCAGTTGATCACTTTTGAATAAATTAACGTTGACCCTGTTAATTGCTAATGCTAGCTCCAGTCCTCTACATAAATCTCTCTCTCTCAGAAATCATTGTTTAAATTAGTTTAAATTCTATGTTTATTAGCATTAGTGTTCATTGAGCTTAATAGCAAAGACAACAGACAATAAATATTAAACTTGTCTAGAGGTAAATATTAAAATACTAGTTTTGACTTAGTAATGCCTTCTGTTTCGTAATTTGCTGAAACTCCAACAAATCAAAATATTTATTGTCTAAATTTGTGTCACATGTGGACATATTTTAGCAAATTTTAGCTCAAAAAGATCATCTCTATTCCCTGGCTGTGAAGGAGAATGTGGAAAGATGCTTTGGTATTACCAAGATTTACCAAGACTTGTAAGGACAATAAATAGTTGGGTTAGGAATCTAAAGGGAAAAATATTTAAATGAAACGTAAGTGTTATTGGCCTTAATTAAAAGTTAAGGAGTCTGAACCACAGACAGTTTTAACTCTGCACACATTCCCTTAGAATAAGTGGAGACATAGATCTTTTTCTTATTTTGTTGGAAGTAGAACTAAAGGTTTGAGGAAACAAGGCTAGGTTGTGGATGGCTAGGCTCAATGATTAAAGCAGGGCTAGAGTCAAGAGTGGGGAACAGAGATAGTTATTATTGTCAGGGGAAGCCAAAAACAAGAATTAGAGTTGCACCTGGTGAAGAATGAAGGATGAAAATAAGACAGGGCCAAAACTAATAGGCTGAAGAGAAGTATGGTCAGATGCTATATAAAACTTCTAAGGAAACTAATGAGAAACTAATGGAAACTATGACTCAAGATGAGGAAGAGGTTTAGAACAATCCTAAATAAAAACATTTTGATTTTTATTAATTAAATTGAAAATAAAATTCACTTAAACATGAATTTTAAGGAAAACAGCATCCAATAGGAATGGGAAATATCAAAGATTTTGACATATTTTAAAATATTTTGGAATAATTTTTGAAATATTTTTGGGGCATTTGTTGAATAAGCCAAGGAAAGGTAGGCATAAATACATAAAATCTTATGAAGGAAACACGTTTTCCTGGGGGTAGGAAAAGCCCATCTGAGAGTAAGGTATCTATTCTGGTTCTTTTTCCCATTTGAAAGCATTGAAACCAGAACATGGCTTAGTCACTATTGTACAGCATGTTCTATGGGAACGGAAAATTTCTTGCTGATGGATATATCTTTGTGCACTTTGCGTAAGCAA
Organism: Anas acuta; assembly: GCF_963932015.1. Lineage (NCBI taxonomy): Eukaryota > Metazoa > Chordata > Aves > Anseriformes > Anatidae > Anas > Anas acuta. The sequence continues at coordinate 28,115,366 of NC_088980.1, read as the reverse complement.
ACAGGAAAATGATGGAAACTAGGGAAGCTCAGAATTCTAGTCCATTTGAGAAAAATGTTTTGTTATGGATATATCTTTGTGCACTTTGCGTAAGCAAACAGGAAAATGATGGAAACTAGGGAAGCTCAGAATTCTAGTCCATTTGAGAAAAATGTTTTGTTCATCTCATATATTGTTCCAGTTTCCTGAACTACTGAGTCAGAAGTAAACTGAGAGAAAGCCACATACTAGAGAACAGTTTTCTAGCCAGGTATGTTGCACGTGTGTATGGGACAAGCTATCTAGTGAATTTTTAATTATTTAATGCAAAGTGGCATGGCCACTTTTAATGCAAAGTATTGGATGTAATAATTATTGCTGTGAAGTGGGGAAAGGTTCAACCTTCTTCAAATGAACCCACCCTCACTTGACCCCGGCTAATGCCTCCTGTGAGGTACTCGCTTGACGTCACTCGCTTGAAATCTCTGGAGAATGTTGACCATTTGGCAAAGGGTAGTAGCTCTTCTTCCTGCAATCTGAAGGTAGGAGCCAACCTTGAAAAAGTGCTCAAGGTTGTCTAGTGCCTTCAGCCAAAATTCACAAATAATTTTTCAATGATTAAACTGATATCTGTAGTAAGTAGAACATTTTCTAAAAATTTGTCTGACCTGAATTACAGTATCTTTTGGGGAGCTGACAATACTATGCATTAAATAATGTATTTTATTGGAAAATACATCTAGAAGAAAGATTCTGTCTATAAACTTTAACAACATAATTATGAATATTCTCTTAATTAAGGAGATATTGCTTTGTATATTACCAGTGAAATGCATCAACTGTTCTTTGCTGAAGTATAAGATATGTTAGAAAGAAATTCTATACAAAAACTTCAGGGCTTAGCTAATTAGAACAATGACAGTTCTATGCACCATAGAAAGTTGTGTTTTTGGAAATACTAGACAAGTAAATTTTTTTTTTTTAAATCACTTAAAACAAGCAAAGAAAATGTTAAGTATCATAAAATCTTAAAAAAAATAACAAATTCTGACAATATGCAGTATATGTCCCATCAACAATCCTGTAGGCTTTTAAAGTACGAACATGGAATAGAATCTGTTTTTCATATTGCGAAAACACAGGCTTAAAAACACTCTTTACAAGAAACCAACCTTGGGTTTCAGTCCTTTCCTCTGTATTTGGCCAAAGAGTGCAGTTTGTGCATAAACCAATCATATAATCTTAATCTGTCTAGAGGCGTAGTTTAAATAAAAGGGGTATAGATCTGACTAACATGGATGAGGCAGAGGGAAACTGCATTGAGATGTTGATTTTTTGTCTGATCATGTAATTGTCAAATTTACCATATGGGTCATGTCAATATAGAACTTAGAAAAAGGCTGGAAACCAGAAAGATTGTTCTTTTGTATTTGCTTATTGCTAAATTGACCATTAAAAAGGGTATCAAGAGTGGAAAATTGTGAACTTCAGTTACAACAGTCCAAAATAAAGTATTTGGCTTTCTTCCTCCTTTCCCTGAGATATTTATTAGATTATTTAGATACAAATCTACTCCTTTTTATAAAATTTAAGTTGATTTTAAATGAAAAAATGTCTTTTAGAATAGAAATGTTGGCATTTGTCAAATGGACCATGTCTTATAAAAATTCTAGTATTTTTGATGATTCTAAATGACAGTTCTGTCCAGACATTTCTTTTTTCTTCTTTTTTTGTTTCTTTTTTTTTTTCCTTTTTTTTCTTTTTCTCTTTTTCTAAAAATCCAAGTGAGGCTTTACCTACTGTGGCTTTAGTAGCAAAGAGGAAAGACTCTTGGTAGTCATTGAAAATAAATGCAGGGGCAAAAGATATTTGACTTAGGTAACTAGGGGTGTTGGAATGAGTGGGAAGTGGGAATTCTTGCTTACATGGAATAATAGCCACATGCCACATTTAAACAAAATGTAAACAAAATACATCTAAGTAGACGCATCTAATGCATCTAAGAGCAAGGGAGTCCAAACAATACAAAACAAAACAAGCAAAACCAAACCAACCAACCAAACAAACAAAACAACAAAAACAAAAAACAACACAAAACAGGTATGAGATATCCAAAAAAGAGGGAGGAAATCTGTATCAAGTGATCAAGTGCTATCAGATTAAAGTTAAAAGAATATATTTTCTTCTTCTTCTCCAAAGTTATCTGGGTTAGCTGGTCACAGGACACCTTTATTTATCTTTGTATTTAACATGGATCAAACAATTCCACTAAAAAGCCTGAAAATCACAGGAAATATTCTAAGGTTATGGAAAATTCAGGCAGAAAAGAATATTTCTTTATCTTGTTTTTTTTTCAATCTCTTATAGCAAGAACAACTCTAATTCCATCCTTAAACTTCTCAAAAAAATGTAAATATTATAAAGCAGAGATTTTTTCATGGACATGTTCAAAAACACATTTTTAAAAAAATATTAAATATTTTTATGATTTTTTACATTTAGATATTATAGTCATAATAAAAGATTAATTGTCCATTGACTGTAACCCCAGTAACTGCTGCTTGAATTATTTTGGAACAGCCCCAGTATGCATGCACTAGCTGAAATTTGCACATGCAAATAAGCTGCATTCTAAATTCTTTAATTAGTTGTTGATTTAGAAGCTGCTGACTGAGATATTCTCTGATTCCATCTACTCTGACATTTACTAACTCATTACACTTTAAAGAAGGCACTGAGACAAAAGGATAAATAAGTTTCTTAAGAACTAGATGAAATACAACTTCAGTTTTCAGGACAGCTTTAATATATATTTTTTATGACAACAGCAAATACAGTTTAAAGTGAAAAAGAAAAAATACTCAAAATGATTTTCTCACCTGAATTTGTAATAATTGCTCTCCCCTACTTGTTTGGTTCATAAACACCTCAATGTCACTCACTTGAAATCTTCAGAGGATGTTGTACCACACAAAAACATAAAATAGTGTTTTTAAATTAATTTGCAAATAATACCATCACAAGTTATAAGGGATAGAGAAAAAAGTGGTATTACAAAGGATTGAGCTCATTGACTTAAAGCGGAATGTGGAAGCTTAAACCTTTGAAAAAAAAAAATAAAAAAATAAAAAATCCTGTTGGACCAGAAAATTTTGAGGCAGACAGGCCTGGGTATGGACACTGCACCTGTAGACTGTCTTTAAAGGAAAAAAAAAAAGAAAAAAAAAGTAAAAAAAAAAAGTTTAAAGTCTAATCTTTCATCCAAATTTTGAGTGAAAATGCTGTTCTGAACTGAGTCACTGTGTAGTAAGCCATAAAGAGGAAGAGATAAGTGTCCGTCAGTGGAACATGAACAGTTGAACCATGAGAAGCTGTATCTCTGTAAGCATGTCTCTTTGATGGTGTGACTGGACTTTGACTGTTGCATAACTTTCAACTTCTCAGTGGATTTTCTTTCATTATATTTTAACTACTTTTGAACTGTAACTTTTGTAAGGTATCTGAGATCTTCTGAGATATATGTGATTTACAAACTCCTAATCTGGGAATTATTAAAAGGAGATTTTGCCTATAGTATACTCCAGCACATCCCCTTGATGCCAGTTTTTTTAAAGCTAAATAAAAATACACTGCTTGTTTCTTCCTTTTCTTCTACCCATTTTTTTTTTTAACATAATAGAAAGCTACTTTTTGTGTTGGTATTATTTCTGAACTCCCACATACAGGATTTGAGTGCTTGCATGTATAAATCTATTGAATTTATCTGCAAAAGTTACCATTGTAAGTTTGTCAAGTATCTCTACCAGCCCAATGAAAAATAGCTTTGCTATCTAAAAGATCACAGATGAATATAGCTTTCTTGTTTTCAAACACTTCAGTGGTCCCATGTAATTCAGATACTGTTTTCCTCAGCTCCAGTTTTTCAGTGTTTCAACAGCTGTTAAAGAAGAGTCTCTGTTGCCCTCCTTTTATAACTATCTTTCTTTGTTGAGCACTGGCAAAGAGTCAGCAGCATTACACACTTTTTTTTTTTTTTTTTTTTAATAAAAAGGACCTAGTTTGCACTTCAGTTTCTCCACAAGAATAGAAAAATTGTGTTGTAACCTTTTTCTCTTTGTCCTTTGACCATTTCTATACATAAAAATTGTGCCGTCTCTTAACATCTCATGTATATATCATGTCAGTGATTACAGCTCTCTGAGGAAGCAAGAGAGCTAGATCTTTCCCATGAAATGATATCTAGACACTGTCTCCTTATCCCTCCTCTCCACCACAAGCTGTTTCAACATCTGTGAAATCTGTATTGTTTACAAACAAACAGAATTGCAGTGTTACAGCAGATTGTAGGCCTTGTTTATGGTGGAGAATCACATTGTGGGAGGATCCTGAAACAGGTTTTCCCACCAGGAATTAAAGAAAGACTTTGGAAAATACTTTGGTCTTTGTTTTTGTTGACTTAGTGCCCCACAGAGCCACACAGGATTTTTCCTTCATCAGCAGCAATGCAGATGAATCAGGCAATACAAAAATCATTTGTCATTTCAGCTGAGCCCTGTGAAACATTCTCTAAAGGAAGGACAAGGGCACAGGCACAATCCAGACCCTGTTGCGTGTTATTACTAATATTCTGGGTATCTCATTGAAATAACTCCTCAGTGATTATGATGTTATAAAACACACAGAAGGATATCAGATCTATCCCAAATGCATACACAGTTGAAGGCCTCAAAACAAACTAGTGTGTATTCAACCTTGGACTTGTTAGTTGCCTTCTGAACTATTCCTATCTTCCCATAAAAGTAATTACAGCATCTCTTATGCAGAAAGATAAGGCATTTACACACAGGGTTTGTCTCTCTCCTTTCCCACATGGATCTTTTTAGTTAGACACTTGAATGGTAAGAAATTACTAGAAACTCAAAAGAAAGAAAATAAAAAGGAAGAAAAGGAAAAATAAAATAAAAAAAAAGACTAAATTGTTGCAGAGTTCTGTTTGCCTGTTCTTTGTATAGGTTCGGAGACTAATTTAAGAAAAGACAAATCTAAAAATCACAAAAGAAGGAAAAAAACAGAGGGAAACAGATGAATGTATGAACAATAAGAAAGTTTTTGATGTTACTAGCTGCCTACATGCTATTTGTTTCAAATGTAATTATATGACTTAATGTATAAACAAAACACTCGTAACAGTCCTTTGTGGCCCTTTATCAAACCTTAAGTATTATCAGTGCTCTCTAAGGAAAATGAATATAAATAAGGGTAGAAACTACATTTTGTAAAGGAAATACATGAATAAACTGCTGTGATTTCATTTGTCTTTTGTTCCATCTGTTTTAATTCTTTCCAGTTTTCTTGAAAAATTATTATTTTCTCTAGGTCAAGTGTTTGCTCTAGCTCCTATTACCAGCTTTGTCAAAGTAGAGATTTGATTATCTGAGAAGGCAGTTCTCATAAAATCATAGAAACACAGAATGGCTTGGTTTGGAAGCAACTTCAAATATCACCTAGTTCCAACTCCCCTGCCATGGGCAGGGATGCCACCCTCTAGACCAAGTTGACCAGAGCCTCATCAAACCTGGTCTTGTACACTTCCAGGGATGGGGCATCCACAGCTTCTCTGGGCATCCAGTTCCTGCACCACCAGGAAGAATTTCCTTCTAATCTCTAACCTAAATCTACCTTTTAATTTAAAACTGTTCTCTCTTGTAATTATCTGTCATTACCTTGTCATTATCTGACTGAGCAAAAAGCTCTCCACCTTTTTTATGTCCCTTTTAAGTACTGAGAAGCTGCAATAAGGTCATCCTGGAGCCTACTCTTCTTCAGGCTGAACAGCCCCAGCTCTTTCAGCCTTTCTTCATAGAAGAGGAGCTCCAGCCCCTTTGATCAACTTCATGGCTTTCCTTGGGTCCCATTCTAATGGTTTCACATCCTTCTTGTGCTGGGGGCCCCAGAACTGGATGCAGTACTCAAGTGATGCCTCACAAGGACAGAGTAGAGGGGGACAATCACCTTCCTTGACCTGATGACCACTCTGGTGATGCAGCCCAGGATGCGACTGGCCTTTTGGGCTCCAAGCGTGTATTGCTGGCTCATGGTGAGTCTTTCATCCACCAGAATCCCCAAGTCCTTCTCTGCAGATCCCAATCAGCCCAATCCTGGGCTGATACCAGTAAGTTTTTCTCCCAGTCTGTACTCATGTCTGGAATTGCCCCGATATTCCTCAGATATTCAGTGATAAAAAAAAGTCTTTTCCTTGCCTTTCTTCCTTATCCCCGTCCCTGCCCCTCTCCATCTCTCTCTCCCTCTCCATATCCCACTCTCTTTCGATGTTATATTATTATAAAAATTTCATCCTACCAAGGCAGAACTCATCTTTTTCGTTTTGGTCATATACACTGATATAACATGCAAAACACTATTATTTCAATGTAGTCACTGTTCATATCTATGAGGCACGGGTGTGATCAGACACAGCATAGCGAGACAATGATGCATGAGGCCTTTAGAGTTTAGCTTTACATTTCAAGAAACAGCAAAAGAGGCCAAAGGCATATATGGCATAGCACTTTTCTTTCAGAATGAAAGAATACTAAATCTGGACATTAAATATGGACACTTAATTCAGCAAACACGAAGGGAGAATTCTAGGGAATGTAAACAGCTTGTAACTTTGCCATAAGGCAGTAGGGAAATTTTGAGATTCAAGATGGGGGAACATATGGTTTGTGCTGTAAAACATACCACATGTGTCACAGTAATCTTTTTTTACTATTTATTCTCATGTTCAAGGGCTTGGTTTCCTCTTCAGTGAATAACAATTGTCCCTAAAGGTTTACAAATAAACACAAGAGAACCTTAAAGGACAAATAACTGGAAGTTATTTAATATGTGACATCTCTATCACACTTACATAGACATATCTTGGGGTGAGTTCTTGTCCAGATGTTCCCATCCTAAACCCCAGGTCCACTTCTTCTTGATCCACTTTCTACTTATGTATATTTTTTTTCCTCAGAAGTGGATTATAGGGTAAATTTGAATCCTCTCCACATCCCACTTAATATCAAAGACTACAGAATGATGTTAAATATGAAAAGATTATGCTTTAAGTATACAAATTGAAAGGAAAAACTGTGTTACTGTTTTGTAATCCAAAATTTCAATCCAAAATCATCCTTTATACAATATTATGAAGGCTGGTATTAGAAAGGATTTGAGAAATATTGAACAGAGAACCAATCAAGCTTTTTTATTGCAAAATGACATCTTAAGTAGATCTTTCTTCTAAAACACTACATATTTCATTCTGTACAGTTTGTTTCTTGTTTTCTCTTATGTGTTACAAACATCATTTAAATATAATTGTGCTAAACAGAGAATACCTTAACTTTGAAGCTTCTTCTCAAGTTAAATTCTATTTGTAAATGCTTTACTGAACAAAATTTTTCAAACATAATTCAAATATAGTAAACGTTAAAAATATATTTTTTCATAGTTAAATCCCATCTACTCAATATTGATAAGGAATTAAAAAAAAAAAAAAAAAAAAAAAAAACAAGCTATAAAAATCAGTGCCACTAAATGTTTATTAATTATACAGTTTACTGAACACATTTGATATCATAAATCTATATCCCAAGGTATAGATGCAATTTTTGGAAGATAAACTTTAAGTCTAGTTAGACTATTTAAAAATTATAAGCAATACACTTATCATTTTATTTAAACTGATTCTGTACAGAGAGGATCATTTCATTGCATAGAAAGCACATAATTTCTTCCTTGGACATAAAAAAAGGCAGTGCATATTAAAAGTCAGTGGTGCATAGTGGGAAAAGCTGCATACAGCCTGTATTCCATTGTTTTTCAAAAATTAGCAGTAAATTTAAGTCTTATGTCTAATTTCCTTAGACATTATTTTAAACTCCAGTAACAACATGAACTGATTTAATCAACTGGTGGTGTATGAGTCGTAATGGTCAATTAGATTGGTGCAAGAATCTTTCATGGCTTTCTCAGATCCAGACTCACAAAAGACACCAGAGAAAGATAGACTACATTAGTAACATATATATATATTTTGACATGGGTACACATTGCTGCAGGTATAGTCATCAACAAAACCAAAACATACAATATTAAAACAGAAAACTGTAGACTAGTGAAAGTTGCAGAGTAGGAATGACTTAATTAGAAATTTTATGAGCACCTTATTGAGAGGCATGTGCATAGTTTTTATTACTGTAAATCTTGTTCTGGCAGCAGCAGACACGCTTGAGAATAAAAGCAGTCAGTACCTCAGACAATTCAAAATGATAGACCGTAAATTAATTTCTAATTTCAGCAGCACAGCAGAACTTGATCCTGCCACTGCAAACTCATCACAAATTTTTGGCTATGTCTGTATTGCAAAGGAGTACAGCCTTCCAGAGCAGTTCTGTGAGTGATATGCTCCAAACTCTTCCTCCTTCCTCTTCACTTTGCCATTTGCAGTAGGATCTGAAATGTACGGGAGACAGGATTTGGCACATAGAGGTTGAAAACACGCAAGTTGAAGATCACAGAATCACAGAATAGCCGAGATTGGAAGGGACCTCTGAAGATCAGATCATCTAGTCCAATGCCCGTGCCAAGCAGGATCACCTAGAGAACATTGCACAGGATGGCATCCAGGCAGGTTTTAAGTATCTCCAGAGGAGACTACATAACCTGGCAGCTCCTGGTGTGGACTGCTCATAGTGCCCTCAACTGCCCTGGCATGGAGATGCTGGTCCTCTGTGGGATGCTGCTCTGATGCCAAGTGGGTATTAAATACCTTTGGTCCTCAACACCTGCCTCATGAGTTGAACCCATGGGCAGAACCTCAAAGATTTGCAGCCCACCAGCAGTACCTCAACACCTTGCACTCCACCAGAAAGACCTCAACACCTTGCCTGCAACCAGAAGGATCTCAACATCTCACCTGTCACCAGAAGGACCTCGCACCTCTTGTCAGGAAGGACCTTGACATCTTGTGTTGCACAGGAAGGACCTCAGTTTCGCACCTTCCACTAGCGACTCCTGAACGTCTTACATTCCAGCAGTAGGATCTTGACCTCTCAAGTGTCACCAGCTAGATTCGACACAGGCTGGACGCTCAGGACACTTATGAACAGCTGCCTTTTTTGAGGCCATAGGGTGAGAGTGACTCTGTGATTACATCACATGGCTCTTGGAGCGCCCCTAATGGCAGCACTTAGGGAATTAATGTGACTATTGTGAGAAAATGCTGACATCAAATGGCTGCTTCACATTGACAGAAGCAACATCTGCCAGGCTGGGGTCCAGGTCAGGACCTCAGCCTTTTGCCTGGGAATTGTTCCTGGGAGCCAGGGATGCCCTTGATGTCCTTGCAGCTGGGTACTTGAGCACTGGAGATGTCCTGAAGACAACAAGAATCTGAGGAAAAACTTATCACCTAGAAAGGTGGAAAAGAGCCTAGGCATGAGGAAATTGGCCCAAGAAAGCAGGAACATGCATGAGAAATCAAGAGTTCTTTAAAGAATATCAGGAACATCATTAGATATCATCTGTCCAAGGAGGATGGTAGAAACGGACAGCATTTATTGGTTACTGAAGTGGTGGTGTCATAGAATCATCACAGAACCAGAGAATCACAGAATGGCTGAGGCTGGAAAGGACCTCTAAAGATCATCTAGTCCAACCTCCCTTCTGAGCAGGATCACCTAGAGCACGTTGCACAGGATAACATCCATTTTTCTTAGGATTGTCAACCAAAATGGTGAAAATAGGCCATGTATCCTATTGATCTATTCATGCTGAGACAAAGCTGAATTTCATCAACACAACTATAAGTATCAACATTTTCATTTTGTTCAAAACATTTTATTTTTTTTCCATGAATATTTGAAAAAATTGACAATATCCGATCCAAACTAGCTAGATTCCTCCTTATGGTAGATTCCATTCACACTGATATAGAAACAGAAGAAAACAAAACAAAGCTAGCAACATTGAGCTTCTTATTTTTTATGTCATTTTTTAATCAAAACCAATCTTTTTATTGGCATTTTTGTTTGAATTGTTCTCTACTGAATCCCCATTCTTTATGAATGACACTTGAATAGTAACGAAAAATGATAACCTTGTTTCAGAGCAGCACCGCGTAACTGTACAAAATTAGCCTTTATGGAAGAAAGAAATGAGGGCAAGGGGAACAAAGTGAGGAAGACTTAGAAGCCACACTAGATCAGTTATAACCTACATCTATGATCCACCAGTGATCTACTGAGAATTGCTGGCTGTAAATTGCAAAGTAATAACAGCCCTTATTTAAAGCAGTAAAGCTACAAGACACTAAGCTAAAAGTGCATGGCCATCTGAATGTACGATTTTACATTCAAAAACCTGTTGGAAGTACCATAATATATCAAAACGTTCTTTATATGCAAATCAAAAAAAAATTTTGGTGTTGTATTTGCTTAACCATAAAATTAATCTTGATTTTAAGATGTCACTATAAATTTTGATAAAAGATTCATCTAGTTTAGTTAAGGTTATGTAATTTACATTTAATTTAAATTACAGGTTCCAAATTCCAACCTTTGCATCTTAAAGATTTTTCTTATAGGCTCACCTCTTCCCCAATTTCAAATATTTTTTTTCTTTAATATGTGTTTGTGAAAATTGGTATGTAAACATAATATGTGGGTAATAGGTGGGTAGTGATTCACAAAAGCTGTAAGGGAAAACAGTGTAAGGCTATGTAGCATAAGAAGAGAACAAAAGAGCAGACTTCACATAGATTACTTTTGCTACGTAAACTTGTAATATATTGCAGCGTTCTCAGTAGCGTATTCTTAAGTGAAAATTCTGATTACTTTTGATCTTTAAAAGAGTTTTGTGGCTCTTCCTGTTCCTTGTAGCAAACAAGGATTAGACTCACCAGTTCTATCACCTAGGCAGGAATTGTGTTGCTCAACCTGCAGTGAATGGATAGCTTAAAATAACAAACACAGGAGACACACACACACACATCCACATGCACAACAATGTTCTATTGTTATTTCTTGAGAAAAAACATTAAGATATCTGGTGATTCACAGGTAAGTTTTACTTCAGCCTAAGTATTGGTGAAACTGAAAGAAAATATCAGATCCAGTGCCCCCAGATAGATTTTTTTTTTTTTTTTTTTTTTTATATTCTACTATTCACAAGACTGTCAATGCATTGGTACATTAACCTTTTAGAGAAGTCATATTGCTATAATTATGTTTCCAGATTCAAATTCTAGGTGCTAGAAGGCCAAGAATTTGGCACACGTAAGACCTTTCATTGGGTAGATGGTCTACCAAAGCAGTCTGTGATTCCCCTGCTAATTATTACAGCATAGAGCTGTTTGGATTCCAGGGTAAACTGCTGTTTTCAAGAGCCATTTTTATAATCACCCATGAAAAAAGAACTTCTGAAATTCATAGTTCACTTTTTAGTTATTAATTAATGAGGCCCATTAAAAGTTCAATAAGTTGGTTCACCTGGATTGGGGCAATCCCTGGTGTTAGTATAGACTGATAGATGAATGGATGGAGAGTAGGAATGCAAAGAAGAACCCATATTGATGGATTAAAAACTGGAGATGAGTCAGCAGTGTGCTTTCTTAAATGTTGTCTTTCAGACTGAGATCACCCATCATTCATGATACAAGTTCCGTGGAATCATCCTAGATTCACAGCTAGATTTTCTCTCAAAGGGAAAACTGATCTATGTCTGGTGTGATTTAAATGCAGATTTCTGAGAATGTTCTTTTTCTTTGATAGATATCCTTCCTCTTTATTAAATGATTTAAAAATAAAATTATGCTTAATATAACAAAATAAAATATTTTAAACTATACAGTTTTATGATTTTTTTTTTATTTGTTGTTAAATGTGATGGCTTTCTGTTAGCCACAAAATTTAGAATTGATTTCAAAATTTTCAAATTTCCTGTCTTCCAGCCACATTTACTGAACAAGTTTATTTAGCTAATTTTTTTTCAAGCATGCTTCTTTCTTTGTGGGGAAAGCCTCTATTTTATAGAGAAGCCTACAAAAATGCATATATAGAATAGGGTATTTAGTACACAACTTGAATCTTGGGGACAGATAGTAGAATCCCTGATTGTTTCTAAACTGTTGAGCATGACAGAAGGATTGGAAAGGTGAATGGTGTGGAAATGATGCACTAATGTTGCCTGAGACTTAGGAAACAACGCTTTTTCTTTTTTTTTTTTTTTTTTTTGCTTCCTATTAACTGGTTTGTTTTATAACATTCTCCTACAACTGTGTACAATAATAATTTACACAGTTATAAGTATAGTAGTGTGCTCCTCTTCATAAATAGTACTTGCTTGAGATTTGGAAACATACCTGCATTATTTACCTGAATTAGTTCTTACAAGCTTAAATCATAAAAATATATAATTCCCATAAAGAATTTAGGTATCCTTTTTTACACTTTTTTGACATGATTAGATAGATAGGACAATCTACCCTTGCAGTATTTACACATATCTAGAGTTTTGTGGAGGATGCACAAAGATCCACTTCAAGTTTTTTAAAGGTCAGGGCAATGCATAAGCTCAGAAAACTTTTTGGGTCTCACTTTTTCCTTTTCCTTTAAAGAACAATTGCCTCATTTAGAAATAATTGGTATTCACAAAGGAAATGCACATGTTCTGAAACCTAGTAATTTCCAATTGCCAAGATACCTAATGAGTTGTCTTAACAAGATTACCAAACATATAAAAGGAACTAATTGCATTGCATTTAATTCTGAAATCACAACTAGATGCAAAATAGGTTTTGCAGCTGGCATTTTGCTGGCAATGCAAGACGAAAATGAGGAGGTAGCTAGAGATCAAGGGACCATCCTGCTCAGTTTTCAGGAAGAGTCACTCCTTCCTCCCCAAATAGACACCAAAATTATAAGCCATTATTGCTTGAAGAGAGAAACATTTTCACAATGTGTGACATGACAAAAGATTAGTCAAACACATCCATTCTCCAGAAACGTCTTTAATTAACTGTTTTTCATTTATTTATTTAAATTGTTATCTACTATTCAGATAGGAACAGACAGGTATTATTTCATGATACAATTTAATGTTTATGTATTCCATACATCTTTTTATCTCTCTCTTATCAAACTGTTTCCACACTCACCGATAAAAACTGTTGCCAGTACTCCCCAGTGCTTGAATCTCTTCCTTAATTACTGATTTAAAAAATATATTATTGTTCCTTTTGTCTGAATGCACTATTTTTCTATACTTCAAAACAGGTAAAAAAAAATAATTTGTTGTTGTTTTACTTTAAATCTGATTCATCCTTTGCTTTATTCTTGCTCATACATTCACTGCACTCTCCAGCTCTAATCTTACATGATTTCTAGGATTTGATTCTTGTCATATTTTCAGAGAATATTATCCACCCTGACATGAAATGTAATGGATTTTTTTTCTTTTCCTATAGTTGCATTAAGGTAATTGCTATCAATACACCTATTTTCAATGTGTTACACAGTTTTATTCAATAAATAAAACACAATATATATATTTTTCCACTTTTTTTTCTTTGATTTTCAAATCATTATAAATTCTTATTAAATGTCTTATGGATTGAAGCTGAGGACATTTGGGTTATCTAGTCTGGGGAACAGAACATTAAGATGTGACCTCATTGCTCTCTGCAGTTTCTGTAGGAGAGGAAGTGCAGAGGGAGGTGCTGATCTTTTCTCTTTGGTAACTAATGACACGATGTGTGGAACAACACAAAACTGTATCCAGGGAGGTTCAAATGACATCAGAAAAAAAATCTGTACTGTGAGGGTGGTCAAACATTGGAACAAGCTTCCTAGTGAAGTAGTTGATGCCCCATGCCTGTCAGTGTTCAAGAGATATTTGGACAATGTCTTCAATAACAAGCTTAAACTTTTAGTTAGCCCTGAAGTTGGGATGCATGGTCTTTAAAGGTCCTTCCAACTTTTCCTTGTTTTCCTTTTTCCCTTCCCCTTCCCCTTCCCTTTGTTTTTCTTCTTCCTCTTCCCTTCCCTTCCCTTCCCTTCCCTTCCCTTCCCTTCCCTTCCCTTCCCTTCCCTTCCCTTCCCTTCCCTTCCCTTCCCTTCCCTTCCCTTCCCTTCCCTTCCCTTCCCTTCCCTTCCCTTCCCTTCCCTTCCCTTCCCTTCCCTTCCCTTCCCTTCCCTTCCCTTCCCTTCCCTTCCCTTCCCTTCCCTTCCCTTCCCTTCCCTTCCCTTCCCTTCCCTTCCCTTCCCTTCCCTTCCCTTCCCTTCCCTTCCCTTCCCTTCCCTTCCCTTCCCTTCCCTTCCCTTCCCTTCCCTTCCCTTCCCTTCCCTTCCCTTCCCTTCCCTTCCCTACCCTACCCTACCCTACCCTTCCCATGTATTTTGCTTAGAATTGTTTCTAATTTCAGGAAAATACCTGTGATAAAGCACCATCGATATTTCATGTATTGTATATTTTTATTGTTTAACCACTACTTGAAACTTGGCATTTTTAATGTTGTAGATGGTTATGAATGACCATTCTAATCAACACCAACTAGTGGTAGGCTCATGCAGCACTAAAACAGAAATTCATGATAGTGGAATGTTAAAGAATGAGACTAAATCCCCCTTTTTTTTTTTTTTTTTTTTTTTTTTTTTGGCCTTCACATTGAGGCAGGTAAGAAATTTGTGAACAGGTTCAGCATATTTCTTCATGGAATTTGTTCTGTAACATTTGAAATAATCTTTACACACTTGCACTTTAGGCAATTTTCCACAAACTAAGTATGAAAGCAGTTATTACCTTCTTCAAAAATATTGTTCAAGACTACCTACAAGAGATTAAGTAAATTAGGTGGAGGCACCAGGACCTTTTCTAATGCAACATTCCTCTGGTCACTATTTATTAGTGCTGTATGACTTTTTATCTGAATCAAAGAAAAAAATAAAAATCCTTCTGTTCCTCATTATGTAATGAATAATTTGTATGTGTCAACTTGGGAAAAATAATAACATTTTTTACTGTGTTTTTCTTTAAAAGACCTTTGAACATTAAATGATGCTAGTAAGATCCAGGTTCCAAGAAACCAGAGAAATAGTGTTCTTTTACCTTCATAAACTGACCTGTGAAGTTCCTTGTGAAAGAAAGTTTTGCATACAAAAAGTTAAAGAGGACACTAGACAAGGTCTTGGAAGAGAATCCATTGAAGATCTTGAAATGTGTAGAAGTAAACAATTCATATAATATCTGACTTAAAAATAGTTGGAATTCAAAGAGTAATAGAGAAAAGTGTCTTAAACATGTGGTTCATTTTTATTCTTCCCTATATATCAGCTTATATTTATGGTTAAAGAAAAAATACTGGAATAGACTGGTCTTGACCTCATGCAACATTGCCCCTCTGTTTTTCTGGTGATGCAAACAAAGCTTTTGAGATCCATGGGCAGTTTCATCATTGTATTGTATGTACATCTCCAATCTCTCAAATAAGTCAGGGCATGACCAAAGGAGTCACAGGAAATCTAACTCAGCCCTTTTACTCACAAATGAGATTTCTTCTATTCAGTCAGCTCTAAGTGCTTCTATTGTTAAAGGCATATATCAATTTCACTTTCAATTTCTATTCCAAATAGGTACCAGCAGAAAATAATGTTGCAGAGGAATAACCAAAACCAAAACTTAACCTGATAATATCTTTCTTTATCTCATATTTTTATTAAAAATATTCCATACGAATGATCTTAAATATTGTAGCTGTTGAGAACTGAGATGGACAAATTGTGAAGTACATTTATATATTTTTCTCAAGCAAAACAGCATACATTTTTATACCTCTTCACAAGATGTGTGCCATATTTTCTGTAAATACACAATACTTTTCTTCATTTAATCATCACAAAGCTAAAATTAATCATGCTTGTAAAATTTTACTATCATATTATTGTTCTGCACATCTGTTTGAGGCTCTGCTAAGATTAACTGAAAGGCTTGAGTAAAAATAGAAAAATAGACACAGCTGCAAGTAAAAAAAAAAAAAAAAAAAAAGAAAAGAAAGAAAACATTGAATGAGAAATGATGTAATATACACAATGATGTTTCCTCCTCTATTTCACCTACACACACTCTAACTCCTGCAGTGTTGTTGTTTTCCTTTAATTTCAATAATATTTCCCCTAGTCACTAATCATTGTGCTTCCTTTCTTCTCTGTTGAACTGGCTGATTGGCCTCTTCTAACAGGTAACTAGTGTTCGTACTAGATGGAATGACTTCAAGTTGTGCCAGGATTAGGTTAGAAATTAGGAGACATTTCTTCTCAGAAAGAGTAGTCAGGCATTGGAACGGGTTGCCCAGGGAAGTGGTGGAGTCACTGTCCTTGAGGGTGTTCAAGGAAAGGTTGGACCTGGTGCTTAGGGGCATGGGTGACATTGGTGTTATGGTAATGGTTGGACCAGATGATCTTGAAGGTCTTTTACAACCTTGCTGATTCTGTGATTCCACGAACCTTTATATGCAGCAGATTACAGAAGTGGGAATATTGTAGAGGTCCTGAACCAAAAAGAAGTGTCTTTTGCTTTGAAAGTGTTTCTTTCCTGATCCTTTTGAGGTAGTTAGCAGAGCTACTGTGTTCTCTTTTCTTTATCTTTCCATTTTTACCAAAAGTGCAACTTTTCCATTTCAGACATTGCAAGGAAGAGTGCTTAGACATTGTCTTAACAATAAAATAATAGTTAAAGGAGAGACAGAAGAAACCCTTCCATATATCCCTTTGAGGACTCTTTTGGTATAACAGAATTATTGACAGAGGAAGTTACACGTGGTGGCTTTACCTTGCTGCGCAGCACTCCACCACAACCACTCTCTCACCCCTCTCCTTAGAAGAGGAGGAGAAGAAAGTATTCTGGAAAAGAAAAAAAAGGCTTGCAGGTTGAAATAATTTAAGGTAAAAGTAAGAGGGAAAAACAAACAAACAAACAAACAAACAAACACCACCATCAACAAAACAAAACAACAACAACAAAAAAACACAAGCAAAGGCCACACAGAAGCAAAGAAAGAGAAAGAAAAAAATATTCTCTACCTCCCATCAATGAGTGATGTTTAGCCATGTCCCAGGAAACAGGCCCTCAATACGCACAACAGTTGTTTGGGAGGACAGATGTCTTTATAATGAGAGCCCCTTCTCTCCTTTCCCTTGTCCACCTTTTATTGATGAGTATGATGTCCTATGGCATGGAACATCCCTTTGGTCACTTTAGTAAGCTGTTCTGGTGATGTTCTCTACCCGCTTCTTGCCCACCCACAGCTTAATGGCTCTAGGGGTTTTTTGGGGGGAGTCTTGTCACTGTGCCAGTATTGCTCAGCAATAGACAACACTTTGGTGAGATATCAATGCTATTCTAGCTACAAGTACCAAAACACAACACTAATATGGGCTGCTGCAGGAAAGTTAGCTCCATCCCAGTCAGACCCAGTACAACATATATATCCATTCACATCAATACCCAGCTGGCCACAGGGATGCTGTTCTGTAGAATTAAGACAGAAAACAAACAAACAAACAAAAACTTGATCAGATAATTTTTTTGTCTTGGTGTCTTGGTCACCTTATCTTCAAACCTGTGTGTTTCTAAGGAAACATGACTTGAACCCTTTTCCAGGTTGGTAAAGCACCCATGTACCCTCTGTTATCTCTAAAGCTGGGTGCCTACAAATTACACTGTGATGTTCACATGCACAATGTAGCTAACAGCTAACAGAATCAAAACTTTAATCTTATGAGCTGGTACATTTGATGAGTATAAAATATAAAGATATGTACTAATATACACTGCAACCCTATTACAATTTGAAACAGTATCAAGCATTTTTATGAACACATTTATATGAACAACATATTGGCATTGTCTCTTTCAATCACAACAAATCAGTTCAGTTATTATTTAATTTGTTGATTAAATGATATTCTCAATATAGTTACTTTTATCTGTTGCAGGACCCCAGTAAAAGCTTAAAAAACACCAAAAAGCCAGACAAGGAAACAACAATTTAATCATAAAAATGTAAAAATAAAGATACTACAGAACTCCTGAAACAGAGAAAACATCTCACTTGTCAGTCAACATCCAGCTCCTAGAACTGCAACCAGCAAAAAGCTCTATGCATAATAAAATGACATCTACTTCTACAGTCCCAATGCAGGAGAAAATGAGATTGCATATACTACTACAAATCTCTAGGCTTACACTTAGGTAACACCCAAGTAAAAAGATCATAATGCACCCCCTAAGTTTCACTAGTGTATATCTAACTATAACATGGGGGGAAAAAAAATTACCACTTTTCTGTAGTGTGAAAGAGAGTAAATGCAAATGTTATTAGCGTAATGCAAGCATGTAAAGGAACCACTGCATACCTTTAATTTTAGCTCTCCCACAGTGTACACTCTCAGATGGTTTAGGGGAGAATAGTGAGGCATTGAGAGGAGTAGAGCAAAGCATATTTCTTTTTCCTCTCTTAAGACCAGATAGAAATGTCTTCTGCAAGACTGTAATTACAGCACTGTATTAATAATGCTGAAAAGGTCAAATTCTTTTTTCTAAGTTGCTTGATGTGAGCAACCCTGGAAACACCATTTCCACTAAGTTAAAAAAATAAATAAATAAAATAAAATAAAATAAAATAAAATAAAATAAAATAAAATAAAATAAAATAAAATAAAATAAAAGGAGAAGAAAGGAGGACAAGCATCCAAATAAATATAATGAATTTTTCTAAGCATATATATATCTAACAATATGTCATTTATAACACCTGTGAAAATACAATACAAACAAACTAACAAACAAAAAAACACAAAAACAGCAACTTGCACTCAAAATAAATGGTCAAAGAAAAAATCTGCCCTCTTGCATATGAAATTTCTGATTGCTGTCCCATTTTATGTGGTTAAAGGTGCAATGATGTTATTTTTAGCAATTACCAATGTTTTCTGCAAAGCCATTTAACTTTAATTAGCATGAATGATAATGAACTTAGCTTTTTCTGGTAAATATGGTCATCTTTATTTTTATTTTTTATTTTTTTTTTGTATTAAGTGAAATCTTTACCCTTAACAACTTTTCCCTGTAACTCTGTTTTGTATAGAATAAAAATTCAGCTATTTTTCCAATTCATATCGTAATATTACATTCTGGAGAGTGAAGTGGTGTGATTAGAAATGGGTTGAACGTTGAAACCCCAAATCATAGAATCATAAAATCATTAAGGTCGGAAAACACCTCCAAGATCATCTGGCCCATTTTTTTTTTTTTAACCATAAATATTCACTGATGTTTATCTTACACATATTCATGCTGAATGCTTTTTTGTGTGTTATCTCTCAGCTTGGCTATCAAACCAGGATGACTTCTTGTCCCTAGTCTCTACTAACATGTACAGATCTTTAAGCTCTGTATCTCGACTGCATGTTTTGTGAATCATATATAAATGATAATTAAAAACAAGCAAAGAAACAAACAACCCCACCTCCCCCCCAATATTTTATTGCTTATATATATATTGCAATAATAATAAGAGAAACTAGTCTTGAGTATGTGAGCTTTATGTTTTTAATATGGCCATCTTTGCCATACATATATTACACACCAGTATTGTAAGCAAGAATGGATACAGACAGGATGTAGAAGAGTAGATAAGTTCATGCCATATGACATATGATTAAAAGAATGAATGATAAGTCATAGGTAAAGGAGTTTAGACTTGCGTACAGTTTCGTATGATCCATGTGACATCTAAGTAAGATTTTTTAACATCCTATTTTTGTGTGTACACATTTTTTTAAAAATATAGTTTACTGCAGTAAGTTACAAATGTATCTATATGGGTTTTCATCATCGTGCACATGAACTCTGTTCACATTTACATCTTTGCCACCACTCTGCTTATGGTTTGCAACACAAAGGAGAGCCTGTATTTTGCTTTATAGTGTGGGTGCAAAGCGCAGATCACAACATCATCCAGTAAAATGATATAAAGATGTGACAGAAACAGGAATGTTTTATGCCATTAAAAATGGTAATTAGTAATAAAAACTCTGTCTATTCCTTGTAACAACATCTGTCTGAGCCTTCATTATAATTTGTAATATAAATTATCCTTAAATATATACCATACCTGCAATTTTTACATGGAGACAGTGACTCTCTCAAGACATTTTAACATGTTCAGATATTAGTTCTGAAGTCTTCTGGACAAGCTTTTAATTGCTTACCCAATAACTTTTTATCAAAGGTATTTGATTGGAAGCCAAGCTGATCTTATTAAATGCATAAATGTTTTTGCAAGTTATTTTTGCAATCCACTGGGACAAATCAAAACCAAGGTTTTTAACGTATGAATTGTTCATATAAATGCAAAATGAAGTTGCAGTTCTTTAAGGCATGTCTCCACATGTCTCTCTTACAGAGAGACGTCTCTCTGTAAGAGAGACACGTGGAACACATATTTTATTTTTTACATAATGGTGTAAAGATTACATCCCCCCCATTGAGTTTTAAGGTAAGGCACATTAAAATTTACTTTCATTCTTCCAACAAGTATAATAGAGAAATTTGTCTGATGTGATTGCTTATTGTCAACACTTCTGTGGAAATCATGAACTTACAATATTATTTTACTAAAGTTCATACAGAAGCAATTATTTTGTTACTGTTTTACTTAGGTGAATAATACTTTCCTTAAACAAATGGACTAGAGGGAGATTAAGGAAAAATAAAAGCATGTGAAAGTAGACAGATTTGGATTTCTTTGAAGATGCCAAATGTAATATTTTGACTCTGAATTTTAACTTGCAAGCTGGCAGCAACTAAAGTCTGAATTTACATTAGGAAATTACATCCAAATGTTGTGCACACGACTGGTTCCTCTCATTTGTGTCAGAGGTGTAGTTCATCCAAATTATATTGCTTTCTTTAAAGGTATTTGAAGAAGGAGAAAGATCTGCTGAAGGAGAGAACGTGTAGTCCTGTGTGACAGCAATGCTGTTTAGTCACCTGACAGCACTTCCTCCTTCAGTCTTGACAGATTCATATTATTACCTTAAATACTACTCATAAAATTATGATCAAATAATGCAAGTATCATGAATTGTGTCCAGCAAGTCTACTCAGAGATTCTCAGTAGCACTGGATTTACTACATTAAAAGATTTTCCCTTAGTTTTCTTTAACTAACTGATGCATACAGAAATGAGACTCCTTTGAGATTTTTCCTTGGCAGGCAGTAGAAACTGGTGCATATGTATGCTTACGCCACATTACCATAGATGGAAACTTTATGAAAATAAATGATATATATATATAAATATTTGTACTGGACACCCATAACAATATATCTTGTCTGTACTATTTTCTTTTGTTGTTTCTAAAACTTGTAGTTGAAACTATAGGCCTGTTTGACCTCAGTGCCAGGGAAACTCATGGAGAAGATTATCTTGAGTGTAATCACGCAGCATTTGCAGGGCCACCAAATGATCAGGCCCAGTCAGAATGGGTTTATGAAAGGCAGGTCCTGCTTGACGAACCTGATCTCCTTTGACAAAGTGACACGCTGGGTGAACAAGGGAAAGGCTGTGGTCTACCTTGACTTCAGCAAGGCTTTTGACACCATTTCCCACAGCATTCTCCTCAAGAAACTGTCTGCTTGTGGCTTGGACTGGTGTATGCTTTGATGGGTTGGAAACTAGCTGGGTAGCCAGGCCCAGAGTCGTGGCGAATGGAGTTAAATCCAGTTGGAGGCCGGTCACTAGTGGCGTCCCCCAGGGCAGGGCTCAGTACCGGGGCCAGTTCTGTTTAATATCTTTATTGATGATCTGGATGAGGGGATCGAGTGCACCCTCAGTAAGTTTGCAGATGACACCAAGTTAGGTGTGTGTGTTGATCTGCTCAAGGGTAGGAAGGCTCTGCAGGAGGATTTGGACAGGCTGGACCGATGGGCTGACGCTGACTGTATGAAATTCAACAAGGCCAAGTGCTGGGTCCTATACCTGGGGCACAACAACCCCAAGAAATGCTACAGGCTGGGAGATGAGTGGTTGGAAAGCTGCCTGGCAGAGAAGGACCTGGGAGTGATGGTGGATAGTCGGCTGAATATGAGCCATCAGTGTGCTCAGGTGGCCAAGAAGGCCAAAAGCATCCTGGTTTGTATAAGAAACAGTGTGGCCAGCAGGTCTAGGGAAGTGATTGTCCCCCTGTACTCGGCTATGGTGAGGCTGCATCTCGAGTACTGTGTTCAGTTTTAGGCCCCTCACTACAAGAAGGACATCGAGGTGCTCGAAAGAGTCCAGAGAAGGGCAACAAGGCTGGTGAGGGATCTGGAGGACAAGTCCTATGCGGAGCAGCTGAGGGAGCTGGGATTGTTCAGCCTGGAGAAGAGGAGGCTCAGGGGTGACCTTATTACACTCTACAGGTACCTTAAAGGAGGCTGTAGCGAGATGGGGATTGGTCTATTCTCCCACATGCCTGGTGACAGGATGAGGAGGAATGGACTAAAATTGTTCCAGGGGAGGTTTAGGTTGGATATTAGGAAGAACTTCTTTACTGAGAGGGTTGTTAGGCATTGGAATAGGCTGCCCAGGGAAGTGGTTGAGTCACCATCCCTAGATGTCTTTAAAAGACATTTAGATGTAGAGCTTAGTGATATGGTTTAGTGGAGGACTGGTTAGTGTTAGGTCAGAGGTTGGACTTGGTGATATGGGAGGTCTCTTCCAACCTAGATGATTCTGTGATTCTGTGAACATTTTCAGGGTGTAAGAAAGTTCTTTAGCCACTTATGTTTTAGAAAATCTTGCCCAAAAAATGCATCTAAAAGGAAAAAGTCAGTTCATAATCTTCTCCAAACAGAAAAAAATATGAAATTGATCAGAAGTCCTACTCGTCTCTTGCCTTCAGAGACAATTTTTACTTTGGGAACACTTTGTAACAAAAGCATAGCTGTCATGCTCAAATGTAGATAGATGTGATATTCAGAAAAGAGAGCTTCTAGTCAAATAGCTGTTTTCAGTTAAATTAATTCCACTTTTCTTTCCAGAAAGTGAGACACTGTACACCTTTGATGCAAAAGAGATATAAGACTTTCAGTTTTAGTGCATCAGTGCTCTCAATGTTTTGTTTTGAAAACAAAGCCATAGGTGCACTAGAATAATCACTTGTGGACTGCTATATAAATTAAAAGAGCAGGACTGAAGATTTTCCCCCCAAAAAAGACAAAGGGAGGAAAACTGTTGATCATCACTTGCCCAACACATGTTTAAAATTAACATGCTATGACTTAATCTCTTTAGCAGATACATGGAAAAAATAAAAATTCTGCAGCATACAACTGACACAAATGAACCATTCGTGAATCCTTACTTGGAGAAGGTAAACATATGAAAGGATAAAGATGCAGATTCTCCTCTTCTGTTGGAAGTCTGCAGCCATTTGTCAATGTATTGCTTGTTACTGTGAGATAAGAATTGAAATTCACATCAAATAAACATTTTCTAATTGGTGTCATTTAATAGATCTTGGTTGTATATAGAGTAAGAGAGAGATCTCTGAAACTGGATAGTCCAATATGACCCTAGGTTCTTAGAGTTATTAGAGTTATTATTATTATTATTAATAATAATAATTTTATTAATTTTATTTATCATTTATTATTATTTTGCTTTTTGAAACAGAATTAGTCATGTCTGAGACAGAAAATTTCTGAAGTGATTCTGTTTGAGGGGCAAATTGTTTTTTAAAGGGAAACAGGAGTATCTTCAATGAACCTGAAAATCAACAAAAATAAATGTTCTTTTCTTGTAGTGCTCCTCTTCATTTTCACAGTAACCTCACCTTAGGGTTTCCACTGCAACTATGAGATGACTGAGGAAGTCTTTAAAATGTTGACTGAAAGTTCAGATCATTCTGAAATTTAGGGGGAATATATATATATTAATTCATTTATTTTTTGTCTCCTCAAAACTCATGTTGGCAAAAAAACTGTTCCTGAGTCAGTCTGAATATCTGTTCATAGTCCTTTCTCAGTTGAAATGGTGAAGATTTGACAATCTGAACCCCCAATGATACTATTCTTGTTTCTAGCTATTGGAAGACAGTTATTTGGCCAAATTTAATAATAGAAAGTACATATCTAGCTAATTTTCCTTCATCATTTCCTTCATCACAATTTTTCTTGATTTAAAATTTCACTTTTAAATTATCCTCTCCATTTAGCTGTAATGCACATTGATAGCTGTCTAGTCTTGTTCTGCTAATTTCTGTTCTTTCTCATATCTGAAATTGGTCATTTCTGTTCATAGAAAATTTGGCCCTATTGAAAAATGTTGAATTATACCTTTCATAGTAAATAGTAGAGTCTTAGAGAACATGCATTGTTATTGCATTCATTCAGCATATTAAGTTGCACCCTTAAAATATACATTGTATGAATACATTAGCTTTTTAAGTTCATTCAAATTATATTATTTTTGTTCAGCTCTGTGTTTAGCTTTAATGTTGAATTATTGGAAACATAACAGAAATCTCTGCTTTCAGAAATACTTACATTTCTTCTCATTTATTTTCATAGGGTATAACTGAAAGCATAGGTCTTTCCCATGAGTTGAAAAAGACAAAACAGGTCTAAAAAATGAAGTTCATTTCGTTAATATATTTCAGAATACAAGTCTACATATATAGGATAGTAACTGAGAAGTCTTCTTTGGAAAATTAGAAAAAAAAGAAATTGAGACATTTTTATTTTCAAAGACTCCTATAACTGTTGCTCTAATATCACTGAGGCCCACCTGTGTGGAGAGATGTCTTTGTGTTTTTTGAGAAGATATATTTTTGACAGGAATCACATACAAAAAAAAAAAAAAAAGACAATGGATTGATGGATTGTTTGACTTTAACTCATTCAATTTATTACTAAGAACAGTAGTAGAGAAAATATATGCTAAATATGTGCTTTTGGGTTCATGTAAGGTTTTAATAGAAATTATACAACACACTAACATAATAAAACCTAAACACTGGAACTGATATTGATGTCCCAAAGACAGGGGCCATAGACCAATTCCTTTTAGCTTGTCTCTGTGACAAGCTTGAGTGAATGGATCGTCAGACTGCAATCCTGTGTTTTACTTATAGACTTCACCTAGTGCTGCCAGATAATGTGTGATTTTCTCAGTCGTTTTGCCAACAGGGAAACAGGAACAACAATAAAATTGGGCTGTTGTCCTGAATATTGTCTTTATATATAAATATATCTTTATATATAAATATATCTTTATATATACATATATACATATATATATATATATACATATATGAATTCTGGCTAATAATTCTGGTTGTAATCCCATTGTAATCCCATTTTTTTTACATCCTTTTCTGCAGAAGGCTGTAGGTGGGCTGGACATATATCACCCTTCCTGTCAGTAGTTTCTCTAAAATGTGCAGTCTTTGTTTCTTTTTTTTTTGGTTCTGTTTTGATCCTGTTCAGCCATATCCCCAAGTAACTACACAATGTTGACGATCATCGTAAAAAAGCAAACTTTTAAAATGGTTACATGATATTCTTGAAATGAAACTCCCTTCATCCTCCACCCCTCCCTTCCCCAGTTTAACCGCCATACTTAGAAACAGTGTCAGACAGCCCAGACTACTAAAAATAACACTGTGCCTGGTAAGTCATGAAAACTAATGCTTAGAAACCGATATCTTTGTTTTATTCTCTAATAAAATACAGAATTGCACAAACAAACAAGTTGGCACACAGGACTGCCAACCTCAGCCTACATTTCCAGCAACTATATAATTAAAATAACTATGTGTCTGCAGAACAATATTTGCTTAGTTGAAGCAGTTAATTATGAAAAGACCCCATACTGTTGAAAATAATATTAAGGCATTTTATACTCTGGGCTTTATTAAGCCAACTCTTCCTCTCGTCTTCCAAAAGATCTCTCTCAGTGCGCCAATTTTTTTTTCTCTACAGAAGAGCTTCTACTAAACGTAATAGCGGATTTTTTTTTTTTTTAACAGACCATACCATCCTCTAGGACAAAGCTATTTCTTCCCACTTTATACATGTATGGTGTCATACTGCTTTCTATTACCATAGAAATATAAACAATTCATAAGAAGTTTTCAGTGTTAGTAGAAAAAAGTACACATGCGTCTTCAGAGACCTTTCTTGCAAAGGCAGTTTGCCTTATCTTGTCTTACAGCACAAAAAGTCATGAAACATTTGGAGATTAAAAGATATAAAACATTTTATTCAAATTTTTCAATGCTATTGTTATTAACAGCTACCATTAGGCCAACAGAAATTCTACAGTGTACATTCATTTTAAAACTAAAATATTTGGCTTTCTAATGGTTCTAGGATTTGAACTTTTTGTTCACTGAGGATAGTGAACTATCTCAGTGAACTAGCTTAATATGATCAAGAATATGATGAGATGCTAGAGTTGATCCATTTCTCTTATCAGAACTTAGTGATCAGGAAGTAAAGTAAGGTCTGGTTTATTATGTATGTGCAAGGCTTAACAATGTAGCCATGTAGTAAAAGACATATCAAGTCATTCATTTTGGTTCATTATGGTCAAGATGAACCCTTACTATAACTTGTGAACTCCCTCAGGGTAGCTTGCCACAAATAAGCCGACTACCCCTATTTATACTTTCCTGACCTGAAGCTGTTCTTACCTGTACCAGTGTAAGGGACAGGTGTGCAGTGGTTTTACGTTGCTAGGCAGCTGAACTCCACCACAACTGCTCTCTTATTCCCTCTCTTCAAAAAAGGAGGGGAAGAAGAAGAGGAAAGAAACAACTTACAGGCTTAGATAGGGATAATTTAATTAAAGGAAAAATAATTATTAAGGGGAAAATATTATTAATTAAATAATTATTTAACTAAATGGAAAAGGGAAGGGGAAAAGGAAAACAAACAAGCAACAACAACAAAAGCCAAGCAAATGCTGTGTGGAAGTACAGAGGAAAGAAATTACTTTCTACTTCCCACTAATGAGTGATGCTTGACTATGTCCTTGAAGAAGGGCCTCAATACATGTAGCCATTGTTCAGGAGGACAGATGTATTCACAAGAGCCCACCCCTCCCCTCTCCTTCCTTTTTGCAATTTTATTGTTGAGTGTGGCATCGTATGGTATGGAATATCCCTTTGGTTGGTTTAGGTCAGCTGCTCTGGTGATGTTCCTTCCTCACCTCTTGCCTACCCCCAGCATCCTGGCTCTGTGGGGTTTTGAAGATGTCCTGATGTTGTGCCAGTATTACTCAGCAGTAGACACAACACTGGTGTGATACCATTGCTGTTCTAGCTACGAGTGCAGAGTGCTGCTGCAGGAAAAATTAACTCCATACCAGGCAGGTCCAGTACAACCTCCAACCCTTATTCCATTACATTTGTTTCACTCTCAGGTCCCACATACTTTAGCATATAAGTATTCTCATCACCATTTTTCCACGATCTTTAACAGATTGATAGGTAGGTATTTCTTTTCACTCTACAGTCCTTTCTCAAAAAAATGTTCATAAGAACTGTTGATGTTTTCAACTTTATCTGCCAAAGTGGTCACTCAGGACAGGTGGAGTTGAATTTTTGGATGCCAGCACCAGCTTAGCTCGAGTCATTGCTTCACTTGCCAGGTTCCTTGCAAAGTTGATCTGTCATTGATCCTGCAGTGTCTTCCTACAACACATAATTTAGATTACAGATTAGTTTTTTCCCAAGGTTAAATCTCCTTGAGGCATGCACCTAATATCTCCATTCTTTTGCACGACCCACGAGGTATACCTGGGTCCTTGATTGAAGACAATTCCATGAGTGGGTTTGTTTGTCTTTTCCTGAGGCAGGAGCAACCCACATCACCTTCCCCATCCAGTTCTCTACAAGCACTACAGGGACGTTAGCTCCTCCGACAGTGTATAGGGTTTTTGTTTCAGCAGGACTAGGGTGGTTGTCGAACCCTTTGTTGTTAACAAGCCAAGTGGCTTCTTGTAGATTTATTTCCCATTGTTTCCATGTCCCAGCTCCCAATGCTTGTAATATAGTCTTTAACAGTCCATTGTACCTCTCAACCTTCCCAGAGGCTTGTGGGTGATAAGGGATGTGATACACCTACTCAATGCCATACCTCTTGGCCAAGGAAGTGACAAGGTTGTTTTGAAAGTGACTCCCATTGTTGGACTCAATTCTCTCTGGTGTACCATGTTGCCACAGCACTTGCCTTTCCAGACCCAAGATAGTGTTTTGGGCAGTAGCATGATTTGCGAGGTATGTTTCCAGCCACCCAGTAGTTGCTTTTACCACGGTGAATATGTATTGTTTGCCTTGGCGGGTTTGTAGGGGTGGTCTGATATAGTCAATTTGCCAAGCTTCACCATATTGAAACCCTACCCATCTCCCCCTGTTTCAGGGAGATTTTACCCTCATGGCTCACTTGATTGCAACACAGGTTTCACACTCATGGATGACCTGTGTGATAGCCTCAGTGCTCAGATCCAATGCTGTTCTTGCTACAGATGCAGAGCACAGCACTGTATGGGTTGTTGCAGTGAAAGTTAACTCCATCCCAGACAGACCTGGTACAAGGTGATGCCACAAAAAATTACCATAAGCTACCATAAAGCAGCAGGAGGAAAGATAGCTGTGAGGCCTTGGAAGCTGAGAAAGAAGAGTTAGAAGAGTAGAGGGTAGGGAATCTTTCTGTGTCCCACTTGGCCCATTAAGGTGACTTGGTGTTTTTTTCTCAGAGTTTTCTGCACAAATTTTATTTTTAATTCACTAGAAATATGAAGCAGAAAAGTTTTCATCACCCCAAAAATAATAGTAATAGTAATAACAACAACAACAAAACAACAACAATGGATTTTTGAAATAATTACAATTATAT
Source organism: Anas acuta (assembly GCF_963932015.1). Lineage (NCBI taxonomy): Eukaryota > Metazoa > Chordata > Aves > Anseriformes > Anatidae > Anas > Anas acuta. Next base: position 28,086,395 of record NC_088980.1, on the reverse strand, counting down.
AAATGTCATGAAACTTTCCATTTCGTTGTAAGATATTGTGTTAGGAAAGAAAGCCATCCTTGCTTATATCATAAATTAATTTTGCCAACATAACTGATTATTTTCACCTTCAGCTGAATACTCACAGTCATTCTATACTGAAACCTGCATATCTGCACACAGCAGAAAGTGAAAGTATTCTGTTTTGTTTCCCCTTCCCCACTATACTGTCATGTTCAATATAGTATGTAACAGGATGGTTACTCCACTATCTAGCCTTGTGACCTTTGCAACATTCCGTTGACTTTTTGTGAGAGGCAGATGTCAGTATCATTGGTTAAATATGGTATATGATTTTTTCTTGGAAGAAAGCCAAGAGGTATAAACTCTTCTACAGAGAGAATATATCTATTACTTAAGAACTCATCATTTCACTCCTGTCAAAGGCAGCAGCATATGTCAATAACAGCTTACCTTAGGTACTGAAGACTATTTTTGGATCTATTAGAAGGTAAAAAATAAAATCTAACTCTAAGCTGCGCAATCTTTTAAAAAAAATGAATACTTTTAATATAACAACAACAACAAAAGTGTTGTGGGACTCATGTTTTGTTTTTTTTTTTTTTTTTTTTTTTTTCAAATAAAACACTACCATCATGTTTCTGGAAAGCATTTAATTTTGTAAAACATACTTAATTGTGAGTACTGGAGTATACTTACCATGAATCATACGCCTAAATAAGGGCCTTCATTAAATTTATTTAAAATATAATTAAGGAAAAGATAAAATGTCACATTTTTGTTATTGTTTTGCTACTTGAATATAATATAGATTTTAGCATTTTCAGTAGCATAAACTGAATTACCAGTGTCCGTATCACATTGGCAGCATGATTTTACACAGTGTAAGTGTGAAATGGTAGAAAGTTGCCGTAAAAAAACTATTTCACTGCCACATGAAAGGTGTGGAATTACCAATTATAATACACTGAAATCTGATTCCCTGAGTTTTCAGGTATCACCTCTTTTTCTTCATGAGGAAAACAGCTTTTAATTAAAACAGTTAAACTCAGTAGGTTTTAATGACTAGTTAATAAAGTGTGTAATAAAGTTATTTCTTATATGCGTCTAAATCAGAAATCCTACATGTGGAACCACTTTCTTCCTGCTAAAGTTAAAAACCTAGAGTTTAATGGAGCTTGTCAAAATAAAATTCAACACTGAACATCTTACCAAGTTTACAAATCACACAGCTATGTTGGGTGACAGGGAGAATGGTTTTCTGCATGTGCAGTATTAGAGTTTATGCTGTGGGGATCCTAGTTATTAGTAAGATTTTTTTTTTAATTTTGTTTTTAGTGTGAACTATTCTGACTTCAGAAATGCTCTGTCATGCTATTTAGTGGCTAAATCAAACTGTGACTGTTCTATTAATAATAATAATAATAAAAAAAAAAAAAACAAATAAAAGTTGTCATTCTATCTTTTTACCCTCTTGTTCATAGTCTTCCTTCCTTCCTTCCTTCCTTCCTTCCTTCCTTCCTTCCTTCCTTCCTTCCTTCCTTCCTTCCTTCCTTCCCTCCTTTCTAAGAGATTTTCTGAAACCTAATTCAAAAAGAGGTAATGATTAGTGTTTTTCAGTATGTGTGATTAAACACCGTTTTAGACAAGAAAATCAGTGTATTATTTGTAGATAGCAAAGACAATCCATCACCATAATGATTCAATAGCCTTCAGTGTTTTAAATTCAACTACTTTACCATTTGTGAATAGCTGTTTTGCATAAAGTGCCGTCACTTCTTTTAACCATTCCAAGTGACCATTTGTCTTCCAAGTGTCCTGTCATATACACTGAAAACACTTCTTTTTATGCATTATTATAGAAAAATTATTATATATGGATATAAACGGAACTTCAGATAAATAACTTTAATACTGTAGCAGAAAGTGAAAAAAGATCTGAAACTGAAAGGTGAAGATTTGAAACAATCATGGAAACATACCAACGTGAAGGAAAAAAAGTACAGTAACTGAAGGAATCTGTATCAAACTGCAGGTTGGCTATCCATCTTTTACCAGCAGGGCAACAACCAAAATAATATTTAAGCTTATATATATCTATACACATATGTATACACATATATATACGCATACGCATACGCATACGCATACGCATACGCATACACATATACATATACATATACATATACATATACATATACATGGGGGTATTTTCTTTTTTTTTTTTTTCACATTAGATGAGAGAGAGGAAAGAAAAAATATACCAGCCTTGTCAATAAATGTGGATAACATGGGAGCTTGATGTGAACTTTTTTATTGACTCAGCTGATTACAATTTGATGTAATTCTGTTTTAGAAATGGAGTTTGAGTGTTTGCTAGAAGCTATTCAGGCTTCTTAGTAATAAAGCTCCAACTCACCTATTTTTATGCTAAAATATGAGAATAATAGAGAAAAAAAAAAAAACAAAAACAAAAACAAATATACAAAAGACCACTACCACTAGCATATAATTAATACCTTTATAATCTTAAAGTTGTTCATAAAGGTCGTGGTAAGAGATAATGTTTGTTTCCAAAGTAGATAGAGCCTACATCCACTTGTAGTTCATGGACACACATCCATATGTCTCATGCAATTGAACAGAACCATGCTGTTAAGAAATTGCATGTAGATACGTTTCATTCACATTGATTAAGTTGTACCTGATTGCATCTTATGGTATGGACCTCATCATAAAGAACTAGTCTGGGTAATACTATTCCAGACCTTTCAGAGTCCCATTCTGCCCCTGGCCCGCACCCCCCCCAAAAACAAACAAACAAACAAACAACAAAAAAAAAACACATATAAATATTAATGCAATTATATTTTATTTTATAAAATATTTCATATGGAAACACATGTACATGTGCTATCAGCAGTATTTGAAGGACAGTAATTCCATCTCTATAAGACTAAGTGAACAACACATATACCTGTGAGCAGATCAAAAAATGATTGAATAATTGAATATAATTGATTGAATATACTTCAAATTATTTGTCATATATCGTTCTGCCATATACTGCTACTTGATTTCCGGAGAAGGGGGAAATGCATTGGGGTTATATTGAAGAAAACTGTCAAAATTAGCCAGATAAATTATTTTAATGAATAATTAATTCAGTTCTGCTAGAAACACATAGCAGATCATTTAAAAGAGGTATGTGTATTCATGTGCTTGTGTCTATTCGTTTATATTTATGTCTATTTATGTTTATAATTTTCAGAAGCTTTTGTAATGTTTCATGGAACATTGAAGAGAATGAAATAATGAAAGAACTTGTCTCTTGAATGGATCAGTTACTCAATGTTGTAAATATAGTTAAAAGAGCAAATATTACATTAGTTTTGCCTGTAAATCTCTCCAGATGGTAAGAAGTAGAAAAGAAAAATGTAAACAGAAAGACAAGTACTGAAATATTCAATCCTGAAATGTACAGTTCTGAGCACTAGGTCATCTGGAGATGTGTTTTTTGCAGTGAAAGTTGTGGAAAATATTTATAGTGTAATATCTGACTTTTACTGAATATAAACTTAACTCTTTTAATAATAATTTATCTCTTTTAAATCAGTAACAATAAAAATTACAACATTGTCATCAAAGACATAAGAAACGTATTTTTTTCCATGAAAAGTTCTTTACTAGCATTGAAATATATTGATAACTGCACATACATGGTAGTTTTACATTTTCCATTACCTTTAGTATTCTCTAGGCACTGAATCTGGCCTATCACAACCTAAGTGCAAATTACATATGTGCATTTCAGAACACTTCATATCCAAACTTGCAGCTGAGTGTGATTTTTTGTTGCTTGGTAGTAAATCTTTGGAAAATAAGGTTTATAATTAAAGTGCTGATGCATGTATAACTGTAGAAGCATAAGCAGTATGGCTATAAATATTGCAGCAACTGCAGTGGCAGACGTTGTCAAGTGTTTTGTATAGGGCAGCTAAGCTGTGGCAGCTGATGTGGTGGGAGAAATTATATTGAGGTCTGCAGATCAATTCCTTTTTTACTTTATTGTTAAATCTTTCTCTTCTTCAGCAAGAATGGACATTAGCTTTGTGTCCCCTGTGGGGGCATTGCTTAAAATTACAGTGCTCTACATTTACCTTAAAAGAGGCTATAGCGAGGTGGGGATCAGTCTTTTCTCCCAAGCACTAAAGGATAAAACAAGAGGACATGGCCTTAAGTTGCACCAGGGGAGGTTTAGGTTGGATATTAGGACAAATTTATTCGCTGAAAGAGTTATGAAGTATTGGAAAAGGCTGCCCAGGGAAGTTGAGTCACCCATCCTTAGAGATCTTGAAAAAATGTGTAGATGTAGTGCTTAGTGATGTGATTTAATAGTGGACTTGGCAGTCCTAGGTTAAAGGTTGGACTAGATGACCTGAGAGGTCTTTTCCAACTTAAATGATTCTGTGATTCTATGAAATGGTCAATCTCATTTTAAGTAATACACACATCTAACTTTTCAGTAAAAGAAGAAATTGTACTTGACAGACCCTGTCCTTGACATTTAAAATTACATTATTACTGATTATACTTGATGGCATACAGGACTTCAGAAGGGGACTGAGTTCACTGGAATATTCAAAAAATTCACTGTAGGTGGTAAGAAATAATGGAGGATTTATCCAAAGTTAGTGTTGTCTGGGGTTAATCTGGGAGAACTAGACCACTGTGTATACTTTAAATATTTAAAGTTCTCAGGAAGAAACAAAAAGAACAACTTAATAAATTAAAAACTATGTTTGCAAGCAGATAGATATCAATATGAATGAGTTTAGTGCAATGTACAATCCTGAAAGCAATTCTAGTTGGTACAGAAAATGTTATTTTGGTAAAGGAATATTTTTTGACAGAAGTTTAAAATGATACTAAATAACATACTTAAAGGGGACATAAAAAAGGTGGAGAGTGACTCTTTGGTCAATCAGATAATGACAGGACAAGGGGGAATGGTTTTAAATTAAATGAGGGGAGATTTAGATTAGAGGTTAGGAGGAAATTCTTCACTCAAAGGGTGATGGGGCACTAGAACAGGTTGCCAAGAGAAATTGTGGATGCCCCATCCCTGGAGGTGTTCAAGGCCAGCTTAGATAAAGCCCTGGGCAACTTGATCTAGTGGGTGGCATCCCTGCTTATAAGGCAAGGGGGTTGGAACTAGATGATCCTTGAGATCCCTTCCAACCTGAGCCATTTTATGATTTTATGATTCTACTCTTATTGTCCCCATATTCTTTATTATATACAGTATTTCTTTTTCCTTTACAGATTTTATTGATATTACCAGAAACTGCAGAGCTATTAGCACACACTCTAATGTCAAGCTAGGCTCTTTGACATCACTTAGTATGCTGCATATGCTGTACAAGAAGACATACCAGTATTATATTTCTTTAATAACAATAATTTTTTTTTTCTTCCTTACTCATCAAATCATTCATGTGTGCTGGCATCTTTTTTTGACAGAAAACCAATCACCTTCTCTGTTTCCAGACAAAGTTTATTAGCTGTTCAGTGATGTAGTAGTGATCCATAAGAGTGATCCAGTACTTCCTCTTAGAAGATGCAGCACTAAATGCACTTTAGGACCAAATCTGCCCTGCTTTTCGTTCCTTTCTTCCTACTTGCCATCTTCATTTATATCTTACAGAGTGGTACATAGGGCCTGGTTGACTGTGTCTGCAGTAGAAAACTATAGGTCAATAGAAAACAAGGTCAATATTCAATCTTAAGTACTGAATTTCATCTGTAGTGTTTAACTGTTAAAACATATCTTGGCCTTGTTTTGATCAGCTACCAGTGCCTGGGTATAATTTAAGACATGGCAATGTCTTGAGGGTGATCTTTAATTTACATTAAGTAAAAAAAAATTCTGTCTTATGGGGAAAAAAATTTAGTTATCAAGTTTTGCTATGTCACTGGCCTTCAGCTGGAGGAGTATACCCTGCCTATCTTACTTAAAGAATATACAATTGGCTCTATTGAAAAACAAACAAACAAAAAATCATCTGGATTCAGCCACAGGTACTAAAGTCAGTTAAATATCTGTTTTTAGGGCAGTTCATGACATTAATTTCATAATTCATGAAACATATATATATTATCCCATATAACATCCCATATCCCATATAGATTATCTACATGGAAAGATGCAAGAAACTTAAATGTAGTTTGACATGCTCCTATAAAAAGATTCAGATTCCCTTACAAAAAATATTCTAAGTAATTTGATATCTGTGTTATTTGATTGACACTATTAAAATTGTAATAAAATTAAATCTGCATTGGTCCAAAGGAAATTCAGTGGTGTTGATCTCTGTGTTGGCAGAAAACACATTTGAACTGAAGATACTATTCTGTCCACTGATTGCATGTACATAACATGAATTACCTCAGTGCAGTGATTAATCTCTTACCAGGTGCAGAAATTGATATTTAAGTATTAGGCACCCAGATAATTATGTATTGAGAAGAAAGAGATGTTGGTGAGAAGAACAGGATTTTTCAAGACAGTGAATGTGATTGTTGTAAAAAAAAATATGTCAGATAAATTACAGCATTTGGACTTTAACACAAAAGAGTTTTAAATGTAGCATGGACTGTTCTTGTGGTTTCAAGTAATGGTTGCTATGGGTGACCCAGAAATGAAACCAATCATGGCATTGTAATTTAAAACTAAAACAGCTGGCAAAATATTTCCTCTCAAGCCTGTTGTCTCAGAAGTAAATGAAAAGGTCGGGAGACTTTCCATTTACTTCTGAGACAACATGGACTGCCTGAACCAGGGAACATATTAATGTTTTCACCACAGTTTTCTATTACATGTCAGGAACTCCATTCCAGGATATCACACTTGAGGTGATGAAAAAAGACAGATGATAGAATGAAATGGCTGGACCTAACAGAAAATAATCAACCATCTTTATATTTCTACTTTACATGATATCGTGAGTCTTGATTGCATTCTATAGGTGGTGGTATTTCACCTAGAAATAACAGCTGCTGCAAAGTACATGGCTGTTCACACAGTTAAAGTTCAAAATGCTAAGAATTTGCATGTGACAGTATAAGCTTGTCATAGTAAAGTGTCATTTTTCCTATCAAAATAAGCAATGATAACCTAGGCCAGACACATACATTTGTGACTAAGATTTACCAATAGCTACAGAGCATGGGAAGGTAAGTTGGTCTTTAAAAGTGTTGTCATTTTAGGAGAAATTCTTGTGACAAGCAACATGCTCACAGCATCGGTATCTTGAATAAGGAAACATTCAACAAACAGTGGTGACTGGCATGGTCATTTGCAATACAGGCCACATTTTTGGAGGAGCTGAGAGGGAATACTGCATTCGCATCACATGCCTGAATTAAATGTATACAAACCTTAATGTTACTTTTTCCCAATAATTAAATTACAAACATCCTTTGTAGATTTTGCTTAATGATTCATACATCATTATTGTATTTTAATTAATTAATGAATTACCACTTTTCCTGGCAGTTAGCTTGCAACACCAAGTACAGCAAGCGCCAAAGAAAACAACTTGAAAAGCCCCCCTAGTTTTAAGATCAAGAATCCTGGTACAGTGAGTTGGAAAGAAAAACCTCAAGCTACACTGGAAAACATTATCATAAACAGAAGTCAGTGAATACATGTTTTTCTAAAAGAGGCTCCCAGTTGCCCTTCCTTGCTGAAGTAGTGTTGCTCCCAGAGTGCTTCCAATAATAAGGACAATTGTGGTAAAACAGAACAAAGAATGAAGTCCACAGTGAGCACACAGAATTTCAATCAACACTAACCAGCCCACCCTTTTTTTCCTTTTTCTTTTTTTTTTTTTTTTTTTTTTATTCAAAGAAAGAAAAGTCACTAGAATGCACAGGTTCCCTCACAATGCATCTTCATTAAGACTTTGATTTTGCCAACTCCCTGACAAAAGTAACTTGAGGTGTTAAGGGATTTTGAAAACATGCAAAGAGACACATAAAACATTCTAAACTAAGCAAACTGAAGTTTTAATATAGGGAAGAACCTGAAATCTTTGCAACTGTGGAACTTGGCAATCAAGCAGCAGGGACACACTTTACCAGTAATTATTTTAACATTAGCCACAATCAGTGAGAAAAAAGCAGAAAATGCTTTTCTTCACAGCCATGACTTCCAAGATGTACTGCTGTGTGCTCTTTCTTCCAAGCTTTAATAAGAAATATGATGATAAATGACATCCTTTGCTAATGTTTTTAAGGTAGCCAAGATTAGAAGATAGTTTTTTGGTAATAGTTTTGTAGCGTGCTATATTAGATGTGAGAAATCAGACTGTGTGGAACAACAGAAAAAGGAGAAAAGACTAAAACGTAAAGGAACCACTGTTTCTGGGAGATGATTTCTAAGTCACAAATACCATTTTTTTCTTACTTTTGATTCTTTATAGACCGACAGCTATAAAACAGGTGCCAAAGGTCATTCCCTGATTCTCTTATTTCTTTTCTTCTTAAACAAACTCTTATTTCTTCTCTTCTTAAACAAAATTATAAGTGCCCAATATTGTAAATAAAGTATTTAGTGCTCTACTTCTCATTCGTTTATAGATGCTGCATATATTAGCTGTATTCTTAATTAAAACTTTGTGAAACAACTACACATGATAGCAAAATATGTAAAGTTCACTGCTTTTAGATGCCCACATGATGCATTTAACTAATTTCGTAAGAGATTATTTTAGCTATAGACAATTATTTTCAAAAACAGCAGGATTTCCTGGGAAGCTATGCTGATCTTCCAGACAGGATAGGATTTAACTTACCACAGTACTAGTAGAGATGACATCTTTCTGTGGTATTTTTCTGTTTTGAGCAGTTGGTGTGGAGGAAATGGAAATAACAAGAAAATCATATACCTACATCTGTAGGCAGCTCACATACCTTTGGTTTTGTTTTACATGGAATTCAGTGTATTTCCACAGTTAAGACTTGATTTCTCAAGAGCTTATCCAGTCATGTTACTTGTTTTCTGTGCAGTGTTATGGTTTTCTACTTAAGGCTTCATAAAGTTTCAGAAGCAATAAATGAGGTTCCAAGCAATATATTCACCAGAATTTTGGTTTCTATATAAATATTAACAGCAACAATTGACAGTAAAACTGAAAACTAGAGATCACATAATGTAGATTAAAGATCTTTAAAGATCTTTCTTCATAATTTTTGTCTTTTTTTTTTTTTAATTATTATGATTTAATTAAAACCAATATATATATGGACATGTTCTAAAATAATGATTGACACTTCTCTTATCATTTTGGCATTGTAAATATGAGTTGCACCATGCTGACCTGAGCTTATTTTGTAAAAGGTTGAAACTATACTGTGGGAACTTTTTCTGAGAGAAAGGTGCCTGTTTTAATATTGTTATGAACCTTAAAACACCTTAAAAAGCACGTATGCTACCACAAAGGAGCTGACATTTCACTAATACAGATTTTCACTGAGATGAATAATATGAGTCAAGCAACATAAAGCAGTTTCAAATAGCTCAGAAAGTGAATCAGAAATTCAAACCATGCTGAATAGCACCCTTCTGGGTTAGCTTCATTTCTAAGCTAAAAGTTCATCTCTGCTTTAAAACACAGAATTGAGCCTAATGCTCTGATAAAAAAAAAAAAAAAAAAAAGAAAGAAAGAAAAAAAAGCCATTTCTGTGGGTCTGATTGTTCTAATTACAATGACAGGCTGGATTAGAGATTTTTTCTTAAAGAACTGGAAAACTGTGATATCTCCCATGGTTTGAAAAAAATATATAAAAAAAATCCACAAACAAAGAGAAAAACCCACCAAATGACCAACAAAAAACAAACAACAAAAAACAAACCAAAAAAAAACAACACCACCCCAACAAAAATTCAATTCCAAAACCAAAATCAATTAAATCCAATGCCATGCTGTTTATAACCAATCTTTGCAACTACAATGAGATAGTTTGTAGATGAGAAGTTGTGACCTTCCCTTCCCTTCCCTTCCCTTCCCTTCCCTTCCCTTCCCTTCCCTTCCCTTCCCTTCCCTTCCCTTCCCTTCCCTTCCCTTCCCTTCCCTTCCCTTCCCTTCCCTTCCCTTCCCTTCCCTTCCCTTCCCTTCCCTTCCCTTCCCTTCCCTTCCCTTCCCTTCCCTTCCCTTCCCTTCCCTTCCCTTCCCTTCCCTTCCCTTCCCTTCCCTTCCCTTCCCTTCCCTTCCCTTCCCTTCCCTTCCCTTCCCTTCCCTTCCCTTCCCTTCCCTTCCCTTCCCTTCCCTTCCCTTCCCTTCCCTTCCCTTCCCCTTCCCCTTCCCCTTCCCCTTCCCCTTCCCCTTCCCCTTCCCCTTCCCCTTCCCCTTCCCCTTCCCCTTCCCCTTCCCTTCCCCTTCCCCTTCCTCTTTTTTCTTAATATCATCAGTTCCTAAACTAAACCAGAGATCCAGAATTCCTTTTCCATTTTTTCTGTAAACTCTGTTTTCGGTGTCATCAGGGGCCCAGCACTGATAAATGCAGTTTGTGCTAAACATATCCATCTCAATGAACTTCTTTTAACAGGAACTATGCTTCTGAATGACGCCTCCATCTTTTTCAGGCTTATTTTTTAAAACTCATTCTAATGCTGTCCTATTGGGTCTCAGTGGTGTAAAAATTTAGAAAATGTATTTGTAACATCAGAAATCCTGACATCACAGTTTAGGAATACTTAATCTAACTTAAAGTTCTCATGATATTTCTGTTGATTTACTGGACTTTATCAGTCAAAAAGAGAGGAACCCATTATTGTCCATGGTGATTGCATGGTCTTGATAATGAATAAAATCTTGATAATTTATAAAATGTTGGTAAATAGGACTTTGATATGGGAAGTTGAATGAATCAAGAAGTTTCCCTTCTAGGCTAGTCATCCTGAGCAGAGGTTATTTCCCTAAGGATTACTAACGTGATTTCACATAACCTTTGTATTGGTTATAGAGAGTGGGTCAATATATATCATACATATGATATTACACATCAAATATATATCACATTTGGTAAATGGCATTATTATGCCTGAGATTTCTTTCAAGGCAAAGAAATGTGAGAACTAATTTGAGGAATATGAAGGCAATTAGGACAAGTGAGTTTTATCATTCACTATCACATAAATTGTCTCACCCATTGAGTCCAGACTTTGCAACAACTATGTGTCAGAAAAAATAAATAAATTTACTTTTAAAGGCCCCCTTCCCCCTCTCCCCCCAAACAAAGCAAGCAAACAAAAGGGCTGAAAAGAGAAAGGAGGAGGTGTGTTATTTAGGTTTGCTTAGCATGAGGTTAGACCTTGTATGCCACCCCACTATTGTGCCTGTATTTTAAGGTTCACTTTACTTTCCATATCACTTTTGTTTCACCACTGTGAAGTTCTCTTTTGCTCTTTAAAGGGAGAGATAGGTCAGTTAATCTGCTTTGCACTGTACTGCAGGAAAGGCTGTATGTTCTCTTTTCCACATATCTTGATACTACGTTACCGCCAGTCTGACCAATTCTGAGGGGAAACCCTACTGTTCAGGAAATCAGCCCCCTGAATGCAAGCTGGAGTCAAATATTAACAGTGAATTAAAATTGCAGGTAAAAATGGTAACTGTGGCATATTCCTGTCACTGGGCTTGACAGGAAATTTATTTTGCTGTAGCTGAAAAGTAATTAACCTCCACTGTGAGAAATTCTATTACTAGTAGCTATTCTGCCATGCAAAGTACGCTACATGGAAATGTTACAGGCCATCAAGCAGAAAAGGCAGATTTGTCTGCATTTGAAACTATTCCCCCCCCCCCCCCCATTTGCTCTCTCCATTCACTCTATCTTCACTGAAGCTAGAAATTGAGATGCACATGGGGTAGAAAGAAAATTGTATGAGACATAAGGATTTTCATAAGGTATTTACAAGAGTTAATTTATGTGAGATCGAGTGTGTATGTGTGTGTGTGATAACACAAGTGTGTTCTTTTTAACAAACCCAAGTTCTTTATTGGGAGAAATTTAGCAATTATCTATGGCTTTCATATCAGAACAACTTTGGTGTAGACACGTATAGGACAATGTCAACATATCATCTGACAGACTTTCTCTCTTGCTTCTGCTGGTGAAAAGTAAAATCATCCTCTTTTGATAAATGACAAAAAAAAAAAAAAAAGTTCTGATACTTGGAAATGGACTGTATGCTAAGGGGAGAAATTAATCTTTTTCCAGTATGTTGGATGATTGTGCTTTGCAAAATATGACTGCAAGGTACAAGAAACCATCCAGCTTCTCTGTGAACTGTTTCCTGGCATAGGAAACCAGCGTTTTTGGAGAGAGGAAAACTGTTATCAAGCTCTTCCCTCTGAGATCAGTGGCTGTCAAAAGTAATTACGTATGAGAGAGAATCCACCTGCCTATGTGTGTGATAAAAATAAAGTTGAGATGAAAACCAGTGTTGCTTTTTTTTTGCTTCAGAAGGAGAATTGTCTGTTTTTGTCTTCTTGCTATGGTTATACCATGAATTGGTTGTGGTGGGTTACTGCAATTGGGAAGCCAAAAAAGCAAATCTACTGAAAATTACAGGGGAAGATGATTTTAAATATTACACACTAATGGTTTTGTCCAATTGCTTTGCAGGCAGGTTTGTGAATGACAGCTGTGCATTAACAGCATGCTGTCCTCCTCCCTCTCAGGAAGAGATGGTGGCTAACACACAGTAGCTATAGAATGACTTCAGCTTAATAATGGACTGTGGGGAAAAAATATATCTTTAGATCTACATTTAAAAATGGCAGTGCACTTTGGAATTCCAGATTACTGTTATTTATGAAGGAATGTTTAATACCTTTTTAGTAGGGGTTTCTGAATCATGCTCCATTTAAAAGAGATTTCACTTCTCTATTTGGAAAAAAAAAATATTTCTGGGAACAAATAATTGAAGTTTACAATGTACCACCAAGGAACCTATTCAAAGGTCTTTTATTCTCCTTTAACAAACTCTCTGTGATCAAAAATCAGAAAATGTATGTGCTAAAAATGAGTAATGGACCATAATTGGCCTTTCTAATATTTTCTATATTAACAATGACTCCCAAACCACCTCCAATCAAAACCTGAAGTCAACAGTTTACCTTAGAGTTTTATAAGCAAAACAAAGCAAGAAGAAGTTGAGGGAATTGGCCTAAGACAACAAATTACAAAAACATGAACACTGGCATTTAATGTGATACAGTTTTGAAAGCTACAGAAACGACTGCAACAAGAAGACTATTACCGTGGGAAAATGCATTCCACAATGTACTTCTGTATATGTACAAATATAAATATAATGTAAGTATATATTTTCATGAATTCATTTTGTGTAAGGAAAATGACTTAAATCTTTAAAATTAAATAGTGGAGCTCTTATCTAAATTGTTTTCATATTCAGCCGTTGTGCTTATTCAAACTTATTGGTCAAAATTGCACTTTTGGTAGGCTATTGGTAACAGAAATCTATTCAGAATGGATCATTATTCAAACAAATGTCATTAGATATTTTGAATGAGAAGCTTCTTCATTCAGGTAAAACTAGTCTGTATAATCTCCCACAACATTTTACATAGGTGGCAGTTCTTTGGTGACATGTTGGAAACCCTGAATATTGTCAAAGTGTGTATCTTGCAATTCTTCTCTCTTACTTTGGTCACAAACTCAGTGAGCTTGGGCTTTGGGTAAGACATGTATAGAGGGCTCAAGGACCTCTGCTGAGATTGTGACCCTTTCATGCATTGGGATATTAGATTTTACTCATTAGTAGCAATAAACCAGGACAAAAGCAGGTCCATTACTCATTTCATTCTTGTAATCTAAAATTCAGTCATGACTCCTTGGCTCACTTCTTTGATACCTAAATTTTCCTAGTGGTTTGTCATCCAAGCCCCATAAAGGCCATGCCTAACTCCCATGAACAGACCCAATTAAGTACATGCAATCTAGCACAACTAGGACACAGAGACTTTTAACAGCACCAGAATCTCATTCACAAGCAAATTGCCATAAGTTGCTATACTCTGTGGCAAAAGGATAGATATTCTTTCTCTATTCCAGTAGTCAGTCATTTCATGATTTATTATTGTTTAATCACAATGGCAGGAGCAGTGTCAAAGTGGTAATTGCTGAGACCTCACCCATGCTGATTTGCTTGCTTTTTACATCTGTTGCTTTTCGAAGCTACAAGACATCCATGATAATACCGTTTATTTCACTTCCAGAAAGTTCTATTCTGTTTTGGCTAAATGTCTTCTTTCTGGGTGCTGTTCCAAAATTTAACAGGTATAAATCCAGATTACAGTCTATAATGGTCCTGTAGTTCCTTGCTTTGACATCTTCTTCAGCCTTTCAGACAGAAGGAAAAGGAACTAGCTCTGTTATGCATGAACTACATTTCATTGTTAAAAGGTTAAAGGGTCAAACTCTTGCCAACTAACTATAGTTCATTGTCAAATGTTACTGTAGAACTTTTGGAAAAAAAAAAAAAGACTGAAATAAATGGATTAGGTAAGTGGACTCATTCATTTAAAGTATCTCATAAAATAAGGATAATTATTTAGAGCATTTTTTTCCCCAGCTACTCAAATCTTTGCATTCTTACCCTTGTAAACAAGATGTTTGTAGTAATTTATGTTATTCCATAACAACTCGCTGTTAGATTTTGACCAAAATATGCTTCTTCCTGTGTTTGAGTCTTAATTAGGGTTAATTAATTTAGCACCATGAACTCTGGAATATTGCCAGAAGGTCTTGCATTTCAAAGATACTGCTCCCCACTTCTTTCAAAACTTTCACAATTTTATGTGACACCATCTGAAATATATTAAGCTGGAAACCATTTTTATTTACCAACACCTTGCTTTCACTTGTAAAGATCTTCTTTATTCTTGTTAGGAAGCAGTAATATCTCTTCTCAGTTTTCATTGTTTTAGGTTAAATGTATGTATGTTTGTGTAGTGGTATGTATTTGTGTAGATATTGTGAACAGACCAGAACAAAATATCTTGAGTTGGAAGGGACCCACAAGGATCATTGATTCCAACTCCTAATGTTAGCATGTATTAATATATATTTGCATGTTGGAGATATGGAAAACAATTTGTAGTCCTGAAAGAACAAGGAAAAGATTAATTTTTAGCAAGGTAAGCAGCATCAAACAAAATTTTACAAAAATCATTTTCTTGATATAAAGAAAAAAATAGGTGAAATCTATTTAATGAAACTAAAGTGTTCTAAGAAAACATTATCATTCAGAAATTTGAAATGCATCTGCATATTAGCACCAAAAACTGAAAAAAAAGGGGGAAAATCCCCATCTATTACCACTAAGCTATTTCCAAGTACATTTATTGTCTTCCAAAAATACAGAGAAAAAAGTTACCTGAGATTTCTGTGCATATAGAATTCATTACCAGATGTCTGAATGAGAAGGTTGGTAGTGGTCTTTCTTGTAGTTTTATGAAGTAATTAGATGTTTTAGACATAATAGAAATTCTATAGATAGAGAGCTAGGGTAGAAAAAAAAATAAAGAAAAGTTTGTGTATACAACAAAAAAAATGGTACAAGCAAGTGCTCAATAAATACTATAGGTATTACATCCTAAAATGGGAGGAATGGTGAATATAATTTAAAAATTGGTTTAAATGAAATATCTGTTCCACCAAATATAAATGATTACTAAAGAAATATTTTACCAGAATATCAGGTAATGTAAATGTTTTAGATGTATTTGTAAGATTGACTATACTTCTAATATTTTACTTTAAAAATAAATCACTTTTATGTTGAATCACCCTCTTCCTTCGGAAAAAGGAATAAGAAGGAATATGAAGTCTTGCTTCATCTTCCCTGCAAAAATTGTGAGTTTAGGTAACTTTCTAGAAAATTATCATCAAGTTCTAAGACATTTCCAACATTTTGTTGACAGATTTTTAGTCCACGGATGGAGTAAGATGAAAGACTCTGTTCTTAGATGGCCACAGGAGGATTACCTAATTTGGGGAAGATTGCAGAATCACAGAATGGCCGAGGTTGGAAGGAACCTCTGATCATGTAGTCCTGCTGAGCAGGATCGCTTAGAGCACTTTGCGCAGGATGACATCCAGGCTGGTTTTAAATGCTTCCAGAGAAGGAGATTCCACAACCTCTCTGGGCAACCTGTGCCAGTGCTCCCTCACTCTCACAGTAAAGAAGTGCTCTACTGTTCAGCTGGAATCTCCCGTGCTTCAGTTTGTGCCCATTGCCTCTTGTCCTGTCGTTGGGCTCAACTGAAAAGAGACTGGCTCCATCCCCCTAACACACTACCCTCAAATATTTATACACACTGATGATGTTTCCCCTCAGTCTTCTCTTTTCCAGGAGAAACAGGCCCAGTTCCCTCAGCCTGTCCTCATATGACAGGTGCTCTAGTCCTCTCTTCATCGTAGTAGCCCTCCTCTGGACTTGCTCCATTGGTTCCATGTCCCTCTTGTACTGGGGAGCCCAGAACTGGACACAGTACTCTGGGTGTGGTCTTAAGCAACAGAAAGTGGTACCATAAATATATGTTACAAAAGTTTCCTACTATAAGTTTTTGAACAAAAGATTGTGCAGTGGGGTGTCCCAGACTATGTGTCCTAGAAGGAGAAACCTTCAACAGGCAGTGAGCTGCTGTGCAATAGGCTCACAGGCAACTCCTATGGACAGTGCTTCAGGGTATAGAACCTGATGTAAACACATGCTGGAATCTGAGTACAAGTTGAGAAAAACAAACCAGAAAGCAAAGAAAGCATTTTCATGCCTATACTACAGTTAATAAAAACCTTTCAAACAGAAAAAATAAACAAGATGCACCAGTGTTTGGAGTCTCCCTGCTTCTTTCTGCTCTTCACAGTATCACATTTCTCTCCTTTCATGGTGCTTTTCTGAATAAGATGGAGATGAATTTTATAAGGCCTGGATTGCAAACCCTTTCCTTATCTTCCCTCATTCTAAAAATAAAGGGAGAAAAAATAGGTAGGCTTAAATACTTGAGTTTTTGCTCTTCTGAAACTGAAAATGTTTCACAGAAAAAGCCTGACAGAAACACCTCATTTTCTTGTCCGTGTAGGTTTCTTTTTCTATGCTTTTCATTGTAGCTTATTCCAAAGGAGATAAGATAGTGATGTCTTTTTAAGCTAGTACTCAGGTAATTGTAAAAGAATGTAATCACTATCGGGAAGGAAAAGATATAGAAGGATCAGAATGGAAGTACCAACAAAACAGCATTCAGGATGTACCTTCTTGATACTAGGATCACTGTTAAAAGTGGACATCAGGCAACTGATGTGCAGAACATAAGCAGATTAATGAAGATATGTCTTAACAATGCTTTTAAGCATCACCTTCAGCAGTATGTTTATTTGTAATACTGGGTTAATGCATTTGATAATAGAAGAACACAGGTATTTCAATAAATGCACATCACCATATAAAAGAAAATGAATTTATAAGAATGCCAGAACTGATGAATACTCTGTAGAGTCTCAGCATATAAAATGGCCAAGGTTATGTCTACACTGCAAACTGCTGGACAGTATGGTAATCACTCATTTAAAGTTCCCCTATGCTGAGGCCTGCCATGTGATTATATGCTGAGAGGCTTTTGAAGTATTAATTCTATCTGTGCTCTTAGAGATAATCTGCACTTGACTGCAGTATAGAAACTGTTCTTTCATTATTTTACAACAAAAAATGTCATGCATTTAGGCTTTGATGGGAATATTTCAGCTCCTTTTATCTTTCTGTATCTTTAAATATATCATTAATTTTTATTTCTCTCTCTTATTGTAGAGTTATACTTGTCCTTCTGTTTCCACAGTTAGACATCCTAGATGGCAACTTTAGAGGGTCTTTGATGAGCTATCAGGATATCAGGAGTTAGCACTGGAGTTCCTGGTGGCTATTTAAGAATTGCAGCCCACATGAAAGGACTTAACCTCTGCTTCTTGATTGGAGTCTGGGAACTGAAGAACTTTCTTGCTCTAATAATGTCAAAGAACAGAGTTGGGTGACAGTTTGCATTGTCTACTTCAGTAATTTATAATTTCAGGGGGAAAAAAAAAAGGAAAAAAAAAAAAGAAAGGAGGAGTGACAAAAAAAGTTACTTAAATTCGTTCCTATTAAAGTAAGTGACCTACATTTCTAGTTATAATTTAGAGGTTTATGGAGTTTTAGCTCCATATTTACCTGTGTGAAGAAATATTCTGACAAGGTCTGAATACTGAAATTTGTAATTCATTTTTGATATGCTTCAGTTACTTATATCCAGTCATCAGCAGGATGTTCTAACTATCCTTTAGGAAGCAAGTTTTTCAAATGTGCCATGAGGTAGCTGACTTCATGTTTGTGGTTTGATGTGCACATCTCTGGGCAGCACCAGTTTTCTCTAGTCCAGACTAGAGAAAAGTTCCATTCTGGAACCTTGATGCCTTCCTCTTTTTAATGAGTACAATTGTTTGTGCAGCAAAGTGGTGAACCAGGAAAAGAAGATGCTCTTTAACATGTCCTAATCTTTCATGACCCCACATTGTCATGTATCCAAAATAGCACATAGTAATTCTTCAAAGATTGTCATGAGTAGTCTGGATGATACAAATACATGTAAATGGGAGGGAAACTGTAATGAGGAGTATAAATAAAGTGAACATAAATGCAAAGATGTTGGAAAATGAGTAAATCTGAACTAAAAGCATTCTAAAAGCATTATTGCAAACTTTTTTTTTTTTTTGTTGCCCCTAAGTAATTGTTAAAACACAAACACAATCATAAAATTCCCTACAATCTTGAAGTACAATTTGCAGAGATCCCTTGTTTCCATAAAGGGGACTGAAGGTAATTATCAGTGAAAAGCAGGGGAAAAATTTAATTAAGCCAAAATCTGGAGAGCAGAAGTGTGTGTTTACACAATTTGGTCCTTATATGATAGTTTCCCAAAGACAGAAGGAATTTGTTTGTATTAATAAAAATGGTCTGTTTCTGATTCCAGACATTCAGCTTTGGTGGCTTAGTTTATTCAAAATTCATGAAGTTAGAATTACACATATGTAAAGATGCTGTGGTCCTTTACATAGAATTGTTCTTGTCCATTTTTAATATTCATATCCTGACATTCTAAGTATATGATAATATTTCAATTTAAAATAAATACTCTTTAATGAGAATATGTTGAATCAGCATTCATATTAACCAAAATTTAAAAAGAACCAAAGGCACCGGAGTATACTGACAGCCAACAACCCATAGAAAGTTCAAGCTTTTATCTCAGTTTTTAAAGTTCAGCTTTTAGATACCATCCTGTAAAACATGATACTTATTGGCAGAAAAATTAACTTTTTTAACAGTTACTTTATGAAAAAAAAATGTTGCTGTACTATAGCTTGTTTTCTGGGGGGATATTACTGTACTTTGCAGTATGAAGGCAGAGATAAAGTTGTATGTTTTTAAATAAGGAATAAAGAAAACACTCTAGGTCCCTCTTGCCCCCATTTCTTCTGTCACTACCTGACATACTCAGTGTCTCAGTTGATATGCTTGCACTTAATAAACAGATAACAGCTCTTTCATCTATTTTTTTCTTCTTTTACATATATATATATATATATATACACATGTATAGCACACTGCTTTGTTCGAGAAAAGGAGCCTGAAGACAAAGGCAGTGTATAAATCACAAATATCATAATTTCTATTTATCTTAGACATTCAAATGCAGTATTGAAAGCCTGTAGCAAAAGCAAATAAATGCAAAATAAGAAAGTGATATAGCAGCTGCATATGACTGTAGTCATCCAGATCTTATGCAATGTTAAATAAACAGGGTTGCTGTATGATCTCTCTTGAAATGCATAAAAACTTCTAATTAAGGGCAGTGGTATTAACAGAAGAAAGGTATAATCTTTTAATTGGCAGGGTGCCCATTTCCAAATAAAGAAGAAATAATATCTAGGATAATAGAATAGTGAGCACTGTGAGTTTGGTAACTTCACCTGACTAAAGAACTGGTGGAAAGCTTTGTTTTGGCAATGGCTATTGAGCTGTTTTACTATATGGTGTAATGACTGAAATTTTACTTCCTTTGGAAAAAAACAAAAACAAAAACAAAAAAAAAACAACACACACAGTAAAGTGTTTTTACACTTTACACAGTGTAAAAACACAGGACAAATTTTCAGTGAAGATTGTATCTTCTCTGTATCCCATTGAATTAAAGGTAGCTGACAATGAAGCATGAAAAACTACAGTAATATTTAATAATAATATAAATAATATTTAATTATGCGCCCAAAGATGAGCCAGCGGGGAAGAAGACCAGCCTGGCTCAACAGAGAATTGTGGCTTGAGCTTAGGAGAAAAAAGAGGGTTTATAATCTTTGGAAAATTGGGCAGGTCACCAAGGAGGACTATAAGGATGTAGCGAGGCTGTGCAGGGACAAAATTAGGAAGGCCAAAGCTCATCTGGAGCTCAATCTGGCTACTGCTGTTAAAGATAACAAAAAACGCTTTTATAAATACATCAACACAAAAAGGAGGACTAGGGAGAATCTCCATCCTTTACTGGATGCAGGGGGAAACTTAGTCACAAGAGATGAGGAAAAGGCGGAGGTGCTCAATGCCTTCTTTGCCTCAGTCTTTAGCGGCAAAACCGGTTGCTCTCTGGATACCCAGTACCCTGAACTGGTGGAAGGGGACGGGGAGCAGGATGTGGCCCTCACCATCCACGAAGAACTGGTTGGTGACCTGCTACGGCACTTGGATGTCCACAAATCGATGGGGCCGGATGGGATCCACCCAAGGGTACTGAGAGAACTGGCAGAGGAGCTGGCCAAGCCCCTATCAATCATTTATCAGCAGTCCTGGCTATCGGGGGAGGTCCCAGCTGACTGGCGACTAGCAAATGTGACGCCCATCTACAAGAAGGGCCGGAGGGCAGACCCGGGGAACTACAGGCCGGTCAGTTTGACCTCAGTACCAGGGAAGCTCATGGAGCAGATCCTCTTGGGAGTCATCATGCGGCACTTGAAGGGCAAGCAGGCGATCAGGCCCAGCCAGCATGGGTTTATGGAAGGCAGGTCCTGCTTGACGAACCTGATCTCCTTCTACGACAAAGTGATGCGCTGGGTGGATGAGGGAAAGGCTGTGGATGTGGTCTACCTTGACTTCAGCAAGGCTTTTGACACCGTCTCCCACAGCATTCTCCTCAAGAAACTGGCTGCTCTCGGCT
Organism: Anas acuta; assembly: GCF_963932015.1. NCBI lineage: Eukaryota > Metazoa > Chordata > Aves > Anseriformes > Anatidae > Anas > Anas acuta. The sequence goes on along the minus strand of NC_088980.1, from coordinate 28,065,066 downwards.
TGGACTGGCGCACGCTTCGTTGGGTTAGAAACTGGCTGGATAGCCGGGCCCAAAGAGTTGTGGTAAATGGAGCCAAGTCCAGTTGGAGGCCAGTCACTAGTGGCGTCCCCCAGGGCTCGGTGCTGGGGCCGGTCCTCTTTAACATATTCATCAATGATCTGGATGACGGCATTGAGTGCACCCTCAGTAAGTTTGCAGATGACACCAAGCTAGGTGCGTGTGTCGATCTGCTCGAGGGTAGGAAGGCTCTGCAGGAGGATCTGGATAGGCTGCACCAATGGGCTGAGGTCAACTGCATGAAGTTCAACAAGGCCAAGTGCCGGGTCCTGCACCTGGGACGCAATAACCCCAAGCAGAACTACTGGCTGGGAGAGGAATGGCTGGAGAGCTGCCAGGCAGAGAAGGACCTGGGAGTGATGGTGGACAGTCGGCTGAATATGAGCCAGCAGTGTGCTCAGGTGGCCAAGAAGGCCAACGGCATCCTGGCTTGTATCAGAAACACTGTGACCAGCAGGGCTAGGGAGGTGATCGTCCCCCTGTACTCGGCTCTGGTGAGGCCGCACCTCGAGTACTGTGTTCAGTTTTGGGCCCCTCGCTACAAGAAGGACATCGAGGTGCTTGAGCGGATCCAAAGAAGGGCGACGAAGCTGGTGAGGGGCCTGGAGAGCAAGTCCTATGAGGAGCGGCTGAAGGAGCTGGGCTTGTTCAGCGTGGAGAAGAGGAGGCTCAGGGGTGACCTTATTGCTCTGTATAAGTACATTAAAGGAGGCTGTAGCGAGGTGGGGGTTGGCCTGTTCTCCCATGTCCCTGGTGACAGGACGAGGGGGAATGGGCTAAAGTTACGCCAGGGGAGTTTTAGGTTAGATGTTAGGAAGAATTTCTTTACTGAAAGGGTTGTTAGGCACTGGAACGGGCTGCCCAGGGAGGTGGTGGAGTCACCATCCCTGGAAGTCTTCAAAAGACGTTTAGATGTAGAGCTTAGGGATATGGTTTAGTGGGGACTGTTAGTGTTAGGTCAGAGGTTGGACTCGATGATCTAGAGGTCTCTTCCAACCTAGAAATTCTGTGATTCTGTGATTCTGTGATTCTAGTTACTCTGGCTTCGGATGAAGATGGCACTTTTCCAAAATGTTATCACAGGACAGTTCCTCATTTTTGTTGACAAAAATAATACAATTAGGAAGGATCTGTTTATTGTTTCAGAAATACTAGTATACCACTTGGTCAGAGAATCATAGCACCATGTCATTGGCATAGATGAATGAAGGAGAAGGAAAGAAAGCAAGAGTTGTTGGAACTTTCACATGATCTATTAAAATATGCCTGGCTTTAACAAAATATATTTTTATTACTAGCTGAGTTTAGCTGAACCAGTGATTCAACTAAAAAGTACTTCCAAAATGAGGTATGCAGTATCATCAAAGAGGTACTCATACAAACTACATCATAGCCATCTCTTCCTTGAAACTTCTCCTTTAGGATTACGATTTTTTTTTTTGTTGTTGTTGTTATATTTCACACTTAATTTGAAAAAATACCTCTCAGACTATCAAATAAAGCAATTCAAATGTACTTTGAACTTCTCCAATGTACAGAACAGAGAAAAAAAAATGAAAGCAAAAGCAGTAGTAAAGAGCTTTGATGGCAAGCAACTTGCAATACAGTGATATGAAGTACACACCTAGAATCAACGATCGCTATATATTCTGATAGAATGAATTGAACAGGTAACATTACTAAGCTCACCAAGAGCTTGAACTAAAAAGCCTGTGGTTTGTTATTTGTATGCTGATGATGTTCAAAGTAATATTTTCTTCCTTACATTTCCACGATATTTGACACCAACTTTTTGAAGTTTGACATAAATATTTTTGGTTGTATAAGCAACTTTTGATCAGCAGAATGGTTGAAAATGGACAAAACTGAAATTTTGTTTATTAGCTGATCCTGTCTGACATTTTGCGATCTCTTTTTTTTTTTTTTTTTTTTTTTTTGTGAAATTATATCTTCCCTCTCAAGTGTTTCTGTTTTCTGCCTTTGCTGTTTCCTTTACATATTGCTTTGCATATACATAAAATACGATTATATTATAGGTGTTCTGCTGAAATCAAAAAAGAGAACCTGCACATTTATAATGGCAGAAGTGGACCTATTTAGCTCAGCTAACGTAACTGGTTCACACCATCACTTTAAAAAATAAATTATGTTTTAGACAGTACTTGCTGTTAAAATGTTCTACCACACTCCAGTAAACTTTAAGATGAATTATTATAAAATATTATCAGTCCTCCTGTGTTTTCCAGTTAGGTTGCAGCCCATACAGAACTGCGTAATTTTTCATTTATCTTCCTCTGTATTAAAATTTTTCAGGACCTCATAGATCCTCACATAGAAACAGATAAAAATACAGTCACAGAGTTTAATTATTTTAAGTCTTAATTGGGATATAAAGGAAAAAAGTGAACACGAAATATATATACACAGCATGTCCATTGCTATCACTGTAAGTACATGCCTTTGGCCTTGAGGCCAAGATTAATTAGGAGAAGCAGAGAAATGGTAAAAAATCAAGTACTGTAGCTAGTAATAGGAAGTTTCTTTTGTGAAATATTTTTGTGATAATGAAAACTTTTAGTTTCATTGAGACTGTGCTTCAGAAATTTCACAGAATCACAGAATTGTCTAGGTTGGAAGAGACCTCAAGATCGTCGAATCCAACCTCTGACCTAACACTAACAAGTCCTCCACTAAACCATATCGCTAAGTTCAACATCTAAAAGTCTTTTAAAGACATCTAGGGATAGTAACTCCACCACTTCCCTGGGCAGCCCATTCTAATGCCTCACAACCCTCTCAGTAAAGAAGTTCTTCCTAATATCCAACCTAAAGCACCCCTGGCACAATTTTAGCCTGTTCCCCTTTGTCCTGTCACGAGGCACGTGGGAGAATAGACCAACCCCCACATCACTACAGCCTCCTTTAATGTACTTATAAAGAGCAATAAGGTCACCCCTGAGCCTCCTCCAGGCTGAACAAACCCAGCTCCCTCAGCCGCTCCTAATAGGACTTGTTCTCCATACCCCTCACCAGCTTCGTCGCCCTTCTCTGGACTTGCTCGAGCACCTCGATGTCCTTCTTATAGTGCAGGGCCCAAAGCTGAACACAGTACTCGAGGTGCAGCCTCACCATAGCCAAGTACAGGGGGACAATCACTTCCCTAGCCCTGCTGGCCACACTTCTTCTTATGGAAGCCAGGATGCCGTTGGCCTTCTTGGCCACCTGAGCACACTGCTGGCTCATATTCAGCCAACTATCCACCAATACTCCCAGGTCCTTCTCCGCCAGGCAGCTCTCCAACCACTTATCTCCCAGCCTGTAGCATTTCTTGGGGTTGTTGTGCCCCAGGTATAGGACCCAGCACTTGGCCTTGTTGAACTTCATACAGTTGACCTCAGCCCATCAGTCCAGCCTAATCAGATCCTCCTACAGAGCCTTCCTACCCTCGAGCAGATCGACACATGCATCTAACTTGGTGTCATCTGCAAACTTACTGAGGGTGCACTCGATCCCCTAATTCAGATCATCGATAAAGATATTAAAGAGGACTGGCCCCAGCACCGAGCCCTGGGGAACGCCACTAGTGACTGGCCTCCAGCTGGATTTGACTCCATTCACCACAACTTTTTGGGCCCGGCTATCCAGCCAGTTTTTAACCCAACGAAGCATACACCAGTCCGAGCCATGAGCAGACAGTTTCTTGAGGAGAATGCTGTGGGAAATGGTGTCAAAAGCCTTGCTGAAGTCAAGGTAGACCACATCCAGAGCCTTTCCCTCATCCACCAAGCGCATCACTTTGTCACAGGAGGAGATCAGGTTTGTCAAGCAGGACCTGCCTTTCATAAAGCCATGCTGACTGGGCCTGATCACCCTGTTGCCCTGGTTGCCTGGTTGCCCTGTAAGTGCTGCCTGATGACACTCAAGATATCCTGCTCCATGAGTTTCCCTGGCACTAAGGTCAAACTGACAGGCCTATAGTTTCCCAGGTCTGCCCTCCAGCCCTTCTTGTAGATGGGCATCATGTTTGCTAGCTGCCAGTCGACTGGAACCTCCCCTGATAGCCAGGACTGTTGATAAATCACAGAATCACAGAATCACAGAATCACAGAACTGTAGGGGTTGGAAGGCACCTCGAAAGATCATCATGTTCAGCCCCCCTGCCAAAGCAGGTTCCTCAGAGCAGGCTTCCCAGGTAGGCGTCCAGACAGACCTTGAATATCTCCAGAGAAGGAGACTCCACAACTTCTCTAGGCAGCCTGTTCCAATGCTCCATCACCCTCACCGTGAAGAAGTTCTTTCACATGTCAGTGCGGAATTTCCTGTGCTCTAACTTGCAGCCATTGCCCCTTGTCCTATCCCCACAAACCATTGAGAAGAGGTTGGCTACATCCTTCTGTCCCCCACCCCTCAGATATTTATATACATTGAGGAGATCCCCTCTCAGTCTTCTCTTCTCCATGGTGAACAGACCCAGGTCTCTCAGCCTTTCTCCATAGGGAAGATGCTCCAGGCCCCATATAATCTTCGTGGCCCTCTGCTGGACTCTTTCAAGGAGATGCCTGTCTTTCTTGTACCGGGGAGCCCAGAACTGTACACAGTACTCCAGGTGAAGCCTGATCAGCGCAGAGTAGGAGGGAGGATCACCTCCCTTGACCTGCTGCCACGCTCCTCTTAATGCATGCCAGGATCCCATTAGCCCTCTTGGCCACAAGGGCACAGTGCTGGTTCATGGTCAACCTGTTGTCTACCAGGACCCCCAGGTCCTTCTCCTTAGAGCTCCTCTCTAGCAGGTCATCCCCCAGACTGTACTGATACTTCAGGTTGTTCCTTCCCAAGTGCAGGACTCTACACTTGCTCTTATTAAATCTCATTTGGTTTCTTCCTGCCCTTCTCTCCAGCTGGTCCAGGTCTCGCTGAATGGCAGCACAGTCTTCTGGCGTGTCAGCCACTCTTCCCAACTTTGTGTCATCGGCATACTTGCTGAGGGCAGACACTATTCCCTCATCAAGGTTGTTGATGAAGATGTTGAACAAGACCGGACCCAGCACCGACCCCTGGGGAACACCGCTAGTCACAGGCCTCCAGCCAGACTCTGCTCCACCGATCACCACCCTCTGAGCTCGGCCAGTCAGCCAGTTCTCAACCCACCTTGCTGTCCATTCATCTATCCCACACTTTCTCAGCTTTGCTAGTAGGATGTCATGGGAGACAGTATCGAAAGCCTTGCTAAAGTCAAAGTAGATGACATCCACCACTCTCCCCCCATCTACCCAGCTGGTGATGCCATCATAGAAGGCAATGAGGTTGGTCAAGCACGACTTCCCCTTGGTGAATCCATGCTGACTACTCCTCATAACCTTCTTCTCTTCCAATTGCTTGGAGACGGCATCCAGAACAAGCTGCTCCAATACTTTTCCAGGGACAGAGGTGAGATTGACTGGCCTGTAGTTTCCTGGATCCTTCTTCCTGCCCTTCTTGAAGACTGGAGTGACATTGGCTGTCCTCCAGTCTTCAGGCACCTCACCCGTTTTCCAGGACCTTTCAAAGATGATAGAGAGTGGTTTGGCGATCACATCTGCCAGCTCCCTTAGCACACACGGATGCATCCCATCGGGACGCATGGATTTGTGTGCATTGAGCCCACTCAGATGCTCCCGAACCACTCTCACGTCCACCAGGGGGGAGCCCTCCATTTCCCAGACCCTTTGTCTTATTGCCAGGGGCGAGGAGTCCCAGGGGAGTGTTCTTGAAGAAAAGACTGAAGCAAAGAAAGCATTCAGTATCTCTGCCTTATCAGCATCTCCTGTGACCAGGACACTCCCCTCATTCAGCAAGGGACCCACATTATCACTAGTCTTCCTCTTGCTGTTTACATACTTGAAAAAACCCTTCTTATTATCCTTTATCTCTTTCGCAAGCCTCATCTCTAGGTGGGCTTTAGCCTTCCTTGTTGCGTCCCTGCAGGCCCTGACAACACATTTATACTCCTCCCAAGCGGACAGGCCCTTTTTCCACATTTCATAGACCTTCCTCTTCCTTTTAATCTTATTGATGCGCTCCTTGCCCATCCATTCCTGCCCCCCTTCCCCAATTTCCTATTCTTCAGGATGCACCGATCCTGAGAATGGAAGAAGTGCTGCTTAAATGTAGCCCAGCTCTCACAAGTACTCTTGCCTTCTAGCAACCTATCCCATGAGATACTCCCAAGCAGGTCCTGGAATAGGTCGAAGTCGGCTCTTTGAAAGTCCAAGGTAGCAATCCTGCTTTTAGCCTTACTTCTTTTGCATAGTTGCATCTGGAACTCCACCATCTCATAGTCGCTGCATCCCAAGGTGCCCCCAACCTTCACATCCCTAACAAGGCCATCTTTGTTGGTAAGAACGAGGTCCAGGACCACCCCCTGCCTCGTCAGCTCCTCCACCACCTGTGTCAGAAAATTGTCCTCAACACATTGTAGGAACCGTTTGGACTGCTCGTGCCTGGCCGAGTTGCTTACCCAGCAGATGTCTGGGTAATTGAAGTCCTCCATGAGGACCAGCGCTTGTGATTGTGAGGCTACTAGCAGCTGCTTGTAGAAGGCCTCATCAACTTCCTCCTCCTGATCTGGAGACCTGTAATAGACCCCCACCACCATGTCTCCCATACCAGACCACCCCTTAATTCTTGCCCACAAGCTCTCCACTTGTCCTTCACCTTCCCCCAGCGGGAGCTGGGTACACTGTAATTGCTTCCTCACATAAAGGGCAACCCCCCTCCCCTCGCTTTCCCAGCCTGTCTTTCCTAAAGAGGACATAGCCCTCAATGACAGCATTCCAGTCATGCGAGCTGTCCCACCATGTCTCAATGATCTCAAAGAGATTGTGGCCCTGTGACCGAACACAGATCTCAAGCTCATCCTGTTTATTTCCCATGCTCCATGCATTGGTGTACAGGCACTTTAGGGAAGCAGCAGGTGCAGTTACCCCTGGGGGGATGTAAGAAGATATTGGACAGGGTATTGGGAATGCTACCTTCTCTGAGGATCCCTCAGACAATCCTATGGGAAAGCTCAGAAGTTTTTGCCTTGTGGTGGTTTTACTCAGGTGGGCAGCCAAGCTCCACCACAACCGCTCTCTCACTCCCCCTCTCCTCAAAGAGGAAGGGGGAGAAAATACAACACAGAGAACTTGAGGTTTGAGATGAGAAAGGTTTAATTAAAGGGAAAAGGAATAGGGAGAAGAAAAGGAAACAAAAGAAACAATAAGTCCATGCAGAAACACAGAGAGAGGGAAAAAAATATTCTCTACTTCCCATCAATGAGCGATGTTCGGCCATGTCCTGGGAAGCAGGACCTCAAAACACATAGTGGTTGTTCAGGAGGAACAGCCCCCTCCCCCACCTGAGTGTGACATCAGGTATTATGGAATATCCCTTTGGTTGGTTTAGGTCAGCTGCCCCGGCAATGTCCCCTCCCCATCACTTGCCCACCCCCAGCCTGCTGGCTCTTGGGGGCTTGGAAGGAGTCCTGATGTTGTGCCAGCACTATGCAGCAATAGACACAACACTTGAGTGATATCAGTGCTGTTCCAGGTATGAGTGCAGAGCACAACACTGTGTGGGCTGCTGCAGGGAAAAGGTGACTCCAGCTCAGACAGACCCAACACAACCTCCACCCCTTATTCCATAACATTTGTGTCACAATCAGGTACAGTTTAGTATATAGATGCTCTCATCACCATTGTTCTCTGTCCATTGAAGTATTTATATGTCTGTACTTCCTTTCATTCCATTGGTCTTTTCCCAAAATGTTCATAAAAACTGTTGATGGTTTCAGTTTCATCTGTCAAAGTGGTCACTCAGGGCAGGCGAAGTTGGTTTTCTTGATACCAGCACCAGCTTAGCTCACATCTTGCCCGGTTACTTGCAAAGTTGACCTGTCGTTGGTTCTACAGTGTCCTCCTACAACACATAACTTGGATGACAGATCAATTTTCTCCCAGTGTTAAATCTCCTTGAGGCAAACACCTGATATCCCCATCTTTCTGCATTACCCACCAGGTATACGCTGGTCCTTGGGCAAAGACAATTCCATGAGTAGGTTTGTCTTTTCCCATGGCAGGGGCAACTCGCACCGCCTTCCCCATCCACTTTCCCACATGCACTACAGGGACTTTAGCTTCTCCCACAGTGTGTAGGGGTTTCAGCAGGACCAGGACAGCTGTCAGTCTCCCTGCTGTTAACAAGCCAAGTGGCCTCTGGTAGATTTATATCCCAATGTTTCCACGTCCCAGCACCCAATGCTGGCAGCATAGTTTTTAACAGTCCATTGTACCTCTCAACCTTCCCAGAGGCTTGTGGGTGATAAGGGATGTGATACACCCATTCAATGCCATGTCTCTTGGCCCAGGAAGTGACCAAATTGTTTTGGAAGTCCATTGTCGGACTCAATTCCACAGCACTTGTCTTTCCAGGCCCAAGATAGTGTTTCGGGCCATGGCATGGTTTACTGGATATGTTTCCAGCTACCCAGTATTTGCTTCTACCATGGTGAGTATGTAACGTTTACCTTGGCAGGTTTGTGGGAGTGGTCTGATGTAGTCAATCTGCCAGGCCTCACCATATCAAAATCCAAGCCATCTCCCCCCGTTCCAGGGAGACTTTACCCTCATGGCTCATTTGATTGCAGTACAGGTCTCACACTGATGGGTAACCTGTGTGATGGCCTCAGTGGTCAGGTCCACCCCTCGATCACGAGCCCATTTGTATGTGGCATCCCTCCCTAGATGTCCTGAAGTTTCATGGGCCCATCGAGCTATAAACAGCTCACTCTTATGTCCCCAGTCCAGGTCCACCTGAGCTACTTAAATTTTCGAAGCTCGATCTACTCCTTTGTTGTTCTGATGTTCTTTGGTGGCATGATTCTTAGGCACGTGGGCATCTACATGACGTACCTTTACCCCCAAGAACTGGATTTCCTGTGCAGGTCCCTTGACCTTATTCTGTTTAATAGCAAAGCCAGCTTTCAGGAGAATTTGAATTATTTTCTTCCCTTTCTCAAAAACTTCTTCTGCTGTGTTACCCCATACGATGATATCATCAATGTACTGCAGGTGTTCAGGAGCGTTCCCCTGTTCCAGTGTCATCTGGATCAGTCCATGGCAGATGGTAGGGCTATGTTTCCACCCCTGGGGCAGTCGATTCCAAGTATACTGAATGCCCCTCCAATTGAAAGCAAATTGTGGCCTGCATGCTGCTGCTAGAGGGATAGAGAAAAACACATTAGCAATATCGATTGCAGCATACCACTTGGCTGCCTTTGACTTTAGTTCATACTGGAGTTCTAGCATGTCTGGCACTGCAGCACTTAGTGGTGGTGTGACTTCATTCAGGCCCCAGTAGTCTACTGTTAGCCTCCACTTGCCATTGGACTTTCGCACTGGCCATATAGGACTGTTAAAAGGTGAATGAGTCTTGCTGATCACTCTTTGGCTCTCCAGATACTGAACTAACTCATGGATAGGAATCAGGGAGTCTCGGTTGGTGCGATATTGCCACCGGTGCACAGCTGTAGTCGCAATTGGCACTTGCTGTTCTTCAATCCTCAGCAATCCTACAGCAGAAGGGTCTTGTGAGAGACCAGGCAGGGTAGACAGCTGCTTAATCTTCTCTGTGCTCAAGGCAGCTATGCCAAAAGCTCACCAGTACCCTTTTGGATCCTTGAAGTACCCTTTCTTGAGGTAGTCTATGCCGAGGATGCATGGAGCCTCTGGGCCAGTCACGATGGGGTGCTTTTGCCACTCATTCCCAGTTAGACCCACTTCAGCTTCCAATACAGTTAGTTCTTGGGATCTCCCTGTCACTCCAGAGATACAGATGAGTTCTGCCCCTTGGTGGCCAGATGGCATTAGGGTACTCTGTGTGCCTGTGTCCACTAAAGCTTTATATTTCTGCGGTTCCGGTGTGCCAGGCCATTGAATCCACACAATCCAGTAAATCCGGTTGTCCCTCTCCTCTACCTGGCCAGAGGCAGTGCCCCACTAGTCCTGGTTGGAGCATCTATCAATTAATTCTTCCAAATGTGAAGCAGAAGTCTCTTCGTCAGGGTCAGGAGTAATACTAGCCCTCCTACTGCCTCTGGGGGACTGCCCAACAGAGACTGGGGCAGCAATCCTCCTAGGGGCCCCCTTTGTTGCTGCTGTATCTTTCCGCAGCTCACGTACCCGAGCAGCTAGGGCCGGGGTGGGTTCACCATCCCACGTCCTCATATCTTCCCCATAGTCACGTAAATAAAACCACAAGGTACCCCACGGTGTGAGTCCCGGATTCTCCCTTGTTTGAGCTGGAGACTGCTGGCACTTGATGGCTGAAAGATTCTTCTGTCTAGGTGAGGAGGAAGCTATGTGTTCTTCTAACCGTTGGGACAGTCTCTCCACAGCTGAAATGCAGGCCTGTACTGGGGCAGAGAGATTTTCTTCATATTTATGAAGCTGGTTGGACATGTTATCCACAGTTGGCCCCATCCCCTCCTCCCAATCCATTGCTGCCAGTGTGCTGGCATGTGAAGAGGGTGCAGCCCGTACAAACTTCCGCCACATGGATGTTGTGCATTGGACTTCATCAGGGTCTTTAGGTGTCTGGGCATTATTTAGATCACTATAAAGCATCTCCAGCACAGCTAATTCCCACAGCTGCTGGAGGCCCTTATCCATAGTGGTCCATTTGCCTACTTGGTATACAATATCTTCTTTGTGGGGATACCTTTCTTTCACAGCTGTTAGGATTTGCCTCCAGAGGCTGAGAACTTGTGCCTCTCTCCCAATTATCTATAACAGACCCCCACCAGGATGCTTGCCTTGTTGGCCTTCCCATTGATCCTAATCCACAGGGACTCAACCTTATCATTCCCAGCCTCAAGTTCCGCGACATCAAAACTTTCTCTGATATAGAGAACCACACCACCACCCCTTCCAATCTGCCTGTCCCTTCTGAAGAGCCTATAGCAAGACATTGCAGAACTCCAGTCATGAGAGTGGTCCCACCACGTTTCCGTGATGGCAACCAAGTCGTAGCCTGCCTGGCACACGACGGCTTCCAGCTCCTCCTGTTGGTTACCCATGCTGCGTGCATTAGTGTAGATGCACTTCAGTTGGGCCATTGCCTTCTCTCCCAGCCTTGCCATTGCTCCCCCTGGCACAGCTCTAACAAGCCTTGTTTCAGCCCCGTCCCCCTTCTCACCTAGTTTAAAGACCTCTCAATGAGCCCCACCCAGGCCCAGGATCTGTTTTCCCCTTAGAGATAGGGACCCATCTGCAGCCATCAGGCCAGGTGCCAAGTAAAGCGCCCCATGGTCAAAAAAGCCAAAATTTCTGTGTTGGCACCAGCCTCTGAGACATGTGTTTATCAGGTGGGCTTTTCATGTCCTCTCTGTACCTCTCCCTGCCACTGTAGGGATGGAAGAAAACACCACCTGTGCACCCACTCCATCCACTAACTGTCCCAGTCCCCTAAAGTCCCGTTTGATGGTCTTCAGGCTTCTCTCTTCAATGTCATCGCTGCCAGCCTGGACTATTAAAAGAGGATAACAGTCAGAGGGGTGAACCAGGTTGGGAAGCTTTCTGGCAATGTCCCTGACCCTGGCCCCAGGGAGGCAGCAGAATTCCCTACAGGTAGGGTCAGGCTGACAAATAGGTCCCTCTGTTCCCCTGAGAAGGGAGTCGCCCAAAACAATCACCCTTCTTTCTGTCCTGGTGGAGGCAGTCCTAAGGCGTGGAGTCAACCTCCTTTCCCTAGGGCTCCTCCTGGGTAGACTTTCTACTTCTTCCTCAGCTACCTGTCTCTCAAGCTCCAGGGCCTCAAACCTGTTGCATAAGGGCACCTGGGAAGGTGGGGCCTGTGGGGGAGGGCAGTGCCTGCGATGTTGAACAGGGACCTGTTTCCATTCCTCCTGAACTCCTAGGTCCCCTCCCTCTGCCTGACAGCAACAGGGCAGGGGGTCCACCCCCCTTTGGGGTGTTGCACCTCGTGCCTTTCCTTCAGGGAGTTGCTCCACAAGTCTATCTCCCACTCACACTCCCTGATATCTCTCAAGCTCTCAACCTCCTCCTTGACTTCTGCCATGAGGCGGACCAGGTCATCCACCTGCTCGCACCTCACGCACACAGTCTCTTTGCCCCTCGCAGGTGGTAGCAACAGGCTCAGACACTCCCTGCACCCGGAGACCTGAACTGCTGCAGTTTTGAGTGGGCAGTCAGTCTGGGTGTGTACAGACTTCCTGGAGAGCGCACTGTGTCTGGTGTATACCACTGCAGCTGCAATATAGCAGTAGACCACTGTTAGAGGAGGTGTTTGTATGGGTGTGGGGGGGAGTGCTCTGCCCTTCCTGCGTGAACTGTCGCGCTAACTGACACACCACTCCCTTCTGGTTGCTGCGCTCCTGGTCGCTCGCGCTCCCTAGGGGCAGCTTTTGAACGGCCTGGGAGGGGGCGCTGCTGGCTCCGCCTATGCCTCGTTCTCTCCTCGTTCACTTCCCTCATGAGGTCTGCCAGGGCCTAGTGGCTCCCTTGAGTGGGCTGACCGATGCCCCGCTCCACTGCAGAACACGTCTGCCCCGGAGCCGATCACCTAGGCAAGTGGCCAAAATTTTCCTTGCTTTCTGTCTGAAAACCAGTAGTTTGTTACTTGTTTTTTAAATATGTATTCATATTTGAAAGAATTTGAGGATTATATTTCACAGGATCACAGAATATTTGAATTGGTCTAGTTCAAACTGTCTGCTCAGAGCAAGTTCAACCAGAGCAGGTTGATCGGGACTGTGTCCAGTCATGTGTTAAATATCTCCAGGGATGGATACTTTGCAAACTCCCTGAGAAACCTCTTTCTGTGTATGATTTCTTTCTTTCTTTCTTTCTTTCTTTCTCTCTTTCTCTCTTTCTTTCTCTCTTTCTTTCTCTCTTTCTTTCTCTCTTTCTTTCTCTCTTTCTTTCTCTCTTTCTTTCTCTCTTTCTTTTTTTTTTTTTTTTATTTCTTTCATCATAATTATTAAAGATTATTACTTGTTAATTATGTTTATGTTTTTATATCTTTCAAATGTTTTCTTGTTATGCTGGAACGTTTTGATATTGAGAACATTTGGAAAGTTTTTTAATTTCTAGGAAAATAAGAATTGAACTGTTTTGCTGCATCCAGCAAATCTGCTAGGGGAAGATTAAATAAATATATTTCAAATAAGTACAATTATATTGCCATACTGTAATGTGAAATTTGTGTTCAGCACAGAAAAAAAATCCTCTGTGAATTTGCAAAACCAACCATCACATTTGCAAGGATGGCATCATTTAATGTTTTAAGGATTTAAATAACCTTATGTTTCGTAAAGTACAAAGCTATGGGATTCAGGAGAGAAAAAATCATAATAAAAACCAGATTCTTTAACATACTTTTTCCTCAGAATGCTTGTGACATTTCCCTTCAGTGTGAAATATTATTTGTAATATTAAAAGGATTAATGGCCTGTTTACATAATGAAATGGAGCAACTTGAGTTTCACTGTATTTTGACAGATACTAAGAGATATTTGGAAATTTTTGGCCATTTCTTTCTTCTAATTCTTATCAGCCTATAAAAGCCATTTAATATTTAATGAAAAGCAAAGGATTACAGAATAGTCAAGGTATCTGAAGCCAGCAACTTAGATTACCAGCTGTCTGATATTTTCAGGTATTGCGATTTGTACTTCATTCTCAGGGGACAGTAGTAATTCTCTTGCTTACCAAGTATCATGTAATGAAGATGTTCCACCATATGTGACATATGTCCTGTAGAAAAGACGTTTTATTGCTATGCACTCTCTACAGTCAAAAAATTATAGTTGATATTCTATAGCAACACAAGTAATCTCCTTAGCTACTAGAGAATCAACAACAAAGGCTACTAAAAGTTAATTATTGTTATAGCGCAGGGTTTTCACCCATCTTTCCTTCCACTTAAAACAAAAGGGAAAAAATGAATTAAGAAAATAAAGTAGAGGTTTAATACAAAGGATAAAATTATGTCTCTTACTTGGATGTGACTGAATGGGAAAGAACTCAGCAAGCCTTCAAATTTGTATCCTGGTAATTATATAAAAGTAAGACATAATCAGGTTTTAAAAACTGTAGAAAGTAAACAGTTGGTGCAAAGAAATGGCAAAGTGGCATGTTTTGTTGCATGACAGATATCTACGTATCAATTGTACAAACATAGAACACTTTCATCTGCCTTGCCCTTGCTCTTCTATTTTTTTTCCTCCTAATATTTCTAAGCTCAGGTAATACACTTTTTCTCTTTCTAGAGAAAGACAACATCATAATTCAGGAACTTTTTAGGGATAGATTAACTGTATGATAGCTTTTTTTGCTTTTTTTTTTTTTTTTTTTTGCATACAGAGTGGTGCATAGGTATACCATTCCTATAAAGCTGTTCAATCGTAATTGTTTTTGGGGTACCTTTATATGACTGTTTTCCAAGTGCTGCCAGTGAACTGGTTTAACATTGCTCTTTGCATTTTCAACATTGCAGCAACACGAGGGACAAAGAATATGGTAAATAAGTTTACCAAACCAAATGTATGGCAAACAGTTCATGTGATCTGCCCAAGGGTATGCAGATAATCAGTGGAAATGATGGAAAAAAGTACTGGAATCTCTCTGTATGCTCCCAGTCTTATATCATTGGCACAAGATTGTCCTTCTCCATTGTAATTAGCATTAATACAATTCATGCAATAATTTGGCTGATTATAGCACCAGTGAATTAGTGTTAAGAGATAGTGCATTGTCTGCCTTCAGAATAATTTTGTTCAGGGAGATATGGCCCTGATTCCCCTTGGGAATCTGTGTGCCAAAGTAGTGAAGCAAGCTAGTGAGAAACCAGTCATTAAAGTACTTGACCTTCTCATCCAAATTCATTTGCCTTGCTTTTTTACTGGCAAGCCAGTAAAGCCAGAATAAAAAGCCAGATTAACAGCTGGTAAATCAGTGTAATAACAAAGGATTTGGTAAAGCTCAATTTATTTATCTCCATTGGAGATCATCTTTTTAGTGTTGTGTTTATTATAATACATTTTTAGTGTTATGTTTATTATAATACATTTCAGACATCAACAAAATAACAAAAATTACCTCAAATAGCAGAATTTGTAAAAATAAATAATCTTGAGGTCATTTAAGTTTACCTGTATGTTCAGTCATAAATATTTTGATTGACAGGCTGAACAAAATTATTTTCCCTGAAAAGGTATGTAGAGAGGTTTTAGCAAAGAAAAATTTCTCCCTGTTTGCTGATAGCTGAGGGAGCTTTTATTATTAGTTAATTTGATTTGTTAAACAATCAGAAGTGGAGTTTCCTTATCTCGTTGTTTCAGCAGATGTCATAATATCCAAATCAGGACTCCACAAAGCAGAGAACTGTACTCATATTTTCTACATATCAGTTCTCATATTTGCCACATAATTTATTTATTTATTTATTTCACATCTGGTGACATAGTAGTGTATGTGTCTTTCATGCATATTGGAATCATCACACAGTTTAACTCAACAGTCAAAACAAATTCCTACACATCTGACCATAATTGACTGCAGTGTTCTCTCTTCTGTACATGTGCAAAAGAAATGAATGTACTATTCTGAAATCAAATTATAGGAATTCAAATCCTCAGCATGATGTTCTGCTTCACTCAAGATTGAAGTTCAAAGTGTAAGTATCTTGTTATTTCAGAAGGAGAGACATGTTATGTGGCTCCATTGTTTAGGTAAAACCAAATTACTTTGCAGCTTTCATATAATAGTCCGATCTGTATGCAACTGGGAATCTTTCATATTGTATTGAAGTGGAGGAGAAAGAGATAGTTGAGATTTTCTCTTAAGCAAAAATGTCTAAGAGAAATGTGTCATTAAATTTATCCAGTCTTGGTCCATATCTCCCATATGTTCTAAGTTTTCCTTGAGCTCATTAATTACTTAATAAGCATAAGCAAACTTTGATATCAGGAAAACATCAAGATAAAAGTAATTTAACACAAATCCATGAAAAGTCCGATGACCAATATCCCTCATGCACAGATCTGTTTACTGGTCTAATGGCTAACAAAAGGCATAGAGAAGAAATCTAAGTGCACATAAATCCTAAGACACAGCTCTATTGATATCTACTTCCTTTTGGTACCTGGACGATTGAGGTGGACTGGGGATAAAGTTACAAAAAAAAGGAGCAAATGTATTCATAGAAAGGCAGACCACTGGTGCCACTGATGGGTTGGTGCTAATACCAGGCATGTGGTATCACATTTTTATTTTAATTACTTTATTTTTTGAGAGAAATGAAGGAACCAGCCTCTGTGATTTTATAAAATTCAAAGCTGCTGTTTTGGTATTTCACTTTTAGATTATAACTAAACATAGGAAGGACGTAATGAGCTTAAAAACATAGCAAGGGAAAGTAACAATAGTATGTTCATTTTTGTAGGCAAAGTGGATCTTCTTGGCTCTAAATCACCTGCAAGTTTTTAAGATTTTTATGTTGATGTTAGCTAAATGAAAACAAAACTGCAAATAAATAAATCACTTATCCCTGACTTCTGTTCTTGTTGCGTAAGTGTTATGTGTCACAGTAGAAGTGCTTCTTGAAAAGGTAAATCACCTTACAAATAAGTAACTGTTGTATTTTGTTGTTTACCTTTAAGAACTTCTGATTTTATTTGCAGACCTGCACTCAAGGAACTTCCATTTTATAAAATTATTTTAGCTCTGTTTCTAAGGAAATGGTCAGCACAGCCACTTGTTAAAGAGTTAGTAGAGGGAATAATCCTTACACCCATAATATTCTAAGTAGTTTTATCTTATTTTTAATTCACGTAACCTTCCACAAGCTGTAACGTTTGGATATTTGAAGCTAGTAGACATTTTCTGCAGGTGGGTCTGGAAGAGTGCTAATTGGAGTCCAGTATTAGCTGGAAGTGATAGAAGAAACAATTCTCTAGATTGCTAATTCTGATGTTAATGGCCCAGATGTTAGTGGTAGCTGCCAGCTGGGAACACAATGGCCAAAAGCTTTGCATATGTAGTCTAATTCTGATGAGTAAATCATTTGACCATAGCTAGTATTCTTGGCCTATGTGATTTTTATGCCTTTTAACCTCGTTGCTTCAGCCTGTATCTTAGTTAAGAAATTGAGTGAACTGTTAAGAAAATATTAATGATTTTCAGTTTTTCTGCTATTCAAAGTATTCTTCTCTCCCTCCCTCTCTCTCTCTCTACTCCCGCCCCCCCCCCAGCCCAGTCCCTATTTTACACTATGTCATTCATGATATTAGAGAAATAAATTCACTATAGGTAGATACTGGCATATTTACTGACAGCAAACTTACTGTCTTATATGGAAAAGAAAGGCTTGCAACGTAGGTGCATTTTATTTTTCAGTATATCTAATAAAATTACAAATTTATCACCTGAAAACCACAGAAAATCTATGTTTTAATTTTAAGACAGTATTCTTTAAGGTTGATATTTCCAGGGTATATAGAAAGAATTATAGATGATAAGCTCTGTCATTTCACTTATTTATATATGTCAAATTTATGCACCTCCTGCAATGCATTTAGATATTTAGAATTCCTTGTGAGGGTAATGGGGGACAAGAGTGCTTGCCAATCAGTGGCTCACATAACTGCACACTTACACATGCCAATAGGTTTCACACTGTATCCCTATGATTTTTTTTTTTCCAGGATATTCTATTTAAGGGTTTCATGTATCATAGATTTTTTTTTTCCAAATAATATATTTCCTTCAGCAAAATTCATACATGCATAATCAGTTGTAGAAATCATGGCAAAATAGAAAGGCAGTCTTATTTCAGAGATCCTCCTCCATTTTAAATTAACTAGTAGAAATGGGCATGTGGTAAAGACTAAACACATGATTATAGACAATAAAAAAAAGGCCCAAAACATTGGAAAATAAGAGTTGCAATGTAGACAGGCTATCGTAAAATTCTAAGAACTTTGAAAGGGTAACATTTCTTTCCTAACAACAGTTCCAGTAAATACTGAATTAAACTACTGATTATACTGCAGTGTTAAGGTCAAGGTTACGCTTCAGACTTACAATATAGATTTTACATGATCACTTTTTCTTTTTACTATACATTATATGTATACTCTTACCATATAAAACACAATGTGGTTTCTAACATAGGAGTTTTTAGAATTAAAAAAAAAAAAAAAGAAAAAAAATCAACAAAGCAAACCAAAAAAAGCAAACAAAAGTATAACATTCTTAAGTATTTCAGTAGTAATTAGTAAGTAGTTAAGTAGTAAGTCAGAATAAAAGTAACTCAATTTCAAAAATATTGCATGACTAGTGTTATGATTCTCTGTAGTTAGAAGAATAATCAATAGAAACACTGCAAATTGCCATATAATTACCTGCATTCTTCTTGGGAAGTCTATGCCTAGTGTATTGTAAAATACGTGCAAATACTTGCATTTCAGCTACATCTGTGACCAGCCAGTCTTCAATCCAGATCTATACTAGAATTAGGTGGGAGATTGAATTCTGTCTATGAATAATGGGAATAATAGGCATAAAACCCCTCTGTTTTCAGGCCTGTTTTCTATATAGTATTCCTTGGTAACACATTTTCTGTAGCACCTGGCTTTGATGTAAACAAAAGGAATACTCCAGATGGCTTTTTCCAAGAGGATTTAAAAACCTACAAATATTCATAAGCAAAGTTCTACTTGCTCTTTCTACAAACAAACAAACAAAAAAAAAAAAACCAAAAAAAAGTTTAAGTTTTGGCAACTAGTGTTTTTCATGCTACTTATAAGAACTTACCTTTTAATTTCTTTTTCTTTCTTTTTTTTTTTTTTTTAATTTGATCAAAGCTGATCAATAAGTTGAATAAAAAGTTGAATAAATAAGTTGAAACAGAATAGGAAGCATGAAAGAGCTAGACAGAAACAAAGATTGTTTTTAATGATTCCAAACTGAAAATATATGAAAATAATTTGATGTTTTCACACTGTTCTAGAAAAGACTAAAAATGATTCTGACAGGTTGACTGTTTATCTCATCAGAGTGATGATGTTTCGCATGGAGTTTTCATCAATCAATAGACCTTGAACCACTTGTTCTATGGCGTGAAATAATGGACCTTCTTATTTGCTGTTTTATGTTGGTAAGGAGACCGGAGTGCATAGCTGCACATGAGAGAAACAGTATCTGAAGTCACAGTGGAGAAAACTAAAATTTTTACATTTGGGATCCTCTGTATTTGGACCTAGCATAGTTTAAATCCCTCTGCTCTCTCCAGAAAAAATATTTAATATACTGTAATGAGCTTTAACATGCTGAGTGAGCAGGAAAATCTGAATATGCTGAAGGAGAAGTTTGCCCTGTAGCTAATCTGTTTCTGGAAAAAACAAACAAACAAACAAAAAAACAAACAACACATTCAAACGGTTGGGTTCAGCTCATGAAAGGGAGAAATAAGTGGAAAAAAATGCTTTATTTCAGCTCTTCAGCTTCTCAGCATCTTGCAGGAACCCAAGAAGACTTTGGTGTCCCTCCTTGTTTAGAATACAGTAGGAGGACAGAAGGACAGAAGGAAAGCTTATAAGCTCTGGAAATGGTGAATTAAGCTTTAACTGCACTCAGCAAAAGCATTACCAGCACTGCTTAAAAGACAAATTCAATTCAACTTCTGTTTGTAGATGATAGCAATAGATGCTCTCTGTACCTCACTCTTCATTTAGAAAGTGAGCTTGCAAAAAAGATGTCCCTGCTTTTCTTCTTCTCTTTAATCCATTGAACATAGAATTTTCCTGGGGTGGGTGGGACTTCAACTCTGTCTTAGATGCTTGACTTTATGAGGTTTTGACAGAAGTAATGAAAGTACATTAGTCAAAAAGATAGCATTTACTGGAGCTACTGTTTTCTGTTCAGTTATTAAAGACAGGAGACCAGGTCATTTAACCTCCTAGAAAACCATCTTAACCAGTCAGCTCTGCTCACACACAGCTCTTGTTCAAATGCAGACATTTTTACCATTATATTTCCATACCTTGTTACCTGGCACCTTCTTACTACTCCATATTCCATACATACCCTAATGGTAGAAAGATTGCCAACACTGCAGGTAATGGACTCCACAGAATATGTATGTTACTAGATTGCCATACCTTAGACCTATTTTTTGCAAAGCCTAAAGGAAGCATCTGCTTTCTATGTGTGCTTTCTCTGACTACAAATCTTGTGATATTGGCTCTGAAAAGACTGGAAAAGAAAGGGAATATACTACAAAGACAATTTTACCCAGAGCTGCTGAGAGCTATTTATAGTATGATCTTGCCTTGTATATCATCACTCTTGGCCCTCACTGTCTTTGGTTAGTGTCAACTTCGTGTCTGTCTTTTCAAGAATGTATGCCATTCAAAAATTAAGTGTTATAAAGCATGCCCTATAGAAACTTAGCTAAAAATATTACCTACAAGATAACTCAGCCCATGAGATAAAATGGACAGCAGAATGAGCACTCCCATCCCTCTAAGAAACAGAACAATGATTTGGGACTCCATTTATGGACAAACTCACTTATTTTGCTAACTATATTGTAAATTGTGTGTGGAGGTCAGAGGGCAGCACTAAGCTCTGAAAGTAAAAGGGTAAGGAACAGATTCTAACTGTAACTTTTAAAGTCCATTCTTTTGTCAGTTTGTGTCACAACCCTAAAGTTGCATCAGCTTAGTTTAAAAATAAATCTGGAGTCTGGAGTGAGGAGTGACTGTCTAGTCTATTACAGTTTGGCTGAGTCACAGTCTTGTCAATTCCTTTCAGCACTACTGGCTCCATGAAGTATGGCAAAACAGAGCACTACTCAATTGTTACTTTTCCATGCATCCCTGATTTCCTATTAAATATTCTTTGCCTCTCTATAATCTGGCTGTATATTTCATTGCAAAATAAAACCTTTGAGGTAGAACATTTTCAGATTTAAAGTTAAAGAATTCTTTCAAATTCAAATCCACTTGCATTTATGCAGTAATTTTCTTTGTCTTTAGCTTCTGTTATCACAATTGCTTTTCATTTGTCTACTTCTATGTAGTATTTCTGAAATAAAGAGAATTAAATAAAATGAACTGTTAAGAAAATATTTGTTCTTTCCCTCTGCTAAGGAGTGACTTCTGTCAAATATAATTTTGTTGGTGATAGCAAAGCAGAAGTGGATAAGAATACCTTTCCCAATTACATTTTTAAGTCAAAAATTGTGAGCCAATAGGTACAAAAAAACTCTGTATCAATTTGAACCAAGTCACTGTTACAAGGTTTGGAAAAGAGTTGAATTCAGCCTGCCTTTCATATTCCCTTATGTGTCTTAACTTCTACTGTTAAACAAACTGCTTCAGTCTGTAACATTTCATCTGCAGGCTTAGCTTCAACTTCCTTATGCATGCAGAAAACTTGTTGCCCTGGAATTGAAACCTTACCCGGAAGGCATACATTTGCATATCTGACAGTTATTTGGGTGAAACTTGATCCTGTGAAAAAAGTGACAAGTAAATAATTTCAGTAAAAAGTTCACAAGCAATAGCAAAACACTGAAGTCACTGAAGTACTTTCTATAGGTTTGAGCCTTCCTCACTTAACCTTCTTCTTCCTCTTTATTTTTAATGGCTATATAGAAGTTATGTATTCTGAGAATTATTGAGCTACTGACCAGCTCATAGTTGCCAAGTTGAATATGTAACAGAGGAATTACTGTCTGCCTTTATATCAGTAGTGGGAGAAATTTTCATTTTTGCTTCAACCAGCTGAGAGAATTTTAAGAGAATTTAATTAGCTTTGTTATTTCTTTCCCACTTTCAATTTGATTGAAATTGGTTATTATGCTCAGAAGTTGATGGAAAGGGCTCACAGATGGACAATGAATAGACAGTTTCTTTAAGAAACCGGACTTCTTATGTTATACAACTGTTGCTGAGCCCATAAGTTCAGCTGTGTTTGCAACAGATGTTATTATGTTATATGAATACCAAACTACCACTTTACAAAGTACCACAGTTTAAGCATTGGAGAAAAGCTTTGGCCTAAAAGCAAACACCCTGATCTTCCATGAGATTTAGCAAAGTACCTACTATAAGTGTTGTGCTACAACTACTAGCTGTAAGGCAGTGTGAGGCTTAGAAGAGAAGAGAAATGCAAAGGTGCAGAAGAAGGGTCAGCCATCTATCTACCATAGTACAATTGCTGTTTCTAGGCTTTGAGAAATAAATGACAGTGAGGGAGATCAAAGCTGGATTAAAAACAGAAGTTCTCAATTTCTTGCCAGGAGTGCCCCGGTCAAGATCTGAAAACTGTGATGAGAGATCACTTCTCTTTATGTTACACTTGTCAAAGACAAATGAAATCACACTTTTCTAGAGCAATGACTGATAAAGATTCACGCTGAGACTTATAAGTACTTTAATGGGTGATCATGTCATGACTTCATAACTTTTTTTTTTTTTGTATCTAGAATAAAGTAAAACTTTGAAAACAAAAAAATATTTTTATCAGCAATATTCTGTAATATTTAAGAGCATTTCATCATGCCCAGACCTGATCAGAAACAAAAAAGGGATGATAGAGATGATGTTCCCATATGAAAATATTTGTAACCATCTATTCTTGTAATAGAGAGGCAAAAACTTCATTGTGAGGTTTTTCATCCAAGGGATGGAATGAACAGCTTTCACAGTTCAGAGTAAACATAGCCACTTGCTCAGCAGGAACTCTGCAGATGTTCAGGTATGAAATGAGATGTTCAGGTGTATGAAATATATATGTCTAAATATATACGCATATGTCTATGTATATATATGCATATATTTATACACATATATATATGCAATGCATTTAGACATGTGCACACATATAGATGTTATATACTAGTTTATTTCATTGTGGCACAAAATTATCAATGCGTGCCTTAAATGTGAAATTTACTCATAGCTGTGAAACACTGAACAATTTGCCTATATATCATTTATTCTGTTTATAGACTGGGATGTTGGAAGTTCCTTTGCTTTCCTAATAAGCACTTCATATAAGCATATTTGAGTTAAACTGTGATTCGCATAAACAAAATGGTGCTAAAAGATCTTAATTTTTTTTCTTTCCTTTTTTTTTTTTTTTTTTCTTTTATTTTCTTCAGATACATCCAAATAAACCAAATAGATTAAAGTTCTGCAGATCATGATACAATTGCATGGGTGGGGCACTCTGGACAAGGATTTCCTCCAAACATAATTTTGATTTAGCTAGGTAAACAAGGTGGCAAACAAGGTAAAGAAGGACATAAAGCAGGGATGTGAGGAGAAAAAAAAAAAAAAAAAAAAGATGATCAGGCTAGAAAACAAATATTGACAGTGAAAGTGAGAAATTGCATTCCAAGTATCTACATGCAAGAAATAGTTATCATGAGGAAAAGCAAGAGTGTCTGTCATTTTGTTGCACTATGTAATAACTAACTAGATAGCTACAATTCTACAGATTCTGTTGGGGAATATTTTTAAGAGATTTCCTCTCCATCTGGTTGAACAGATCTGGAAAGAAAAAAAAACCACAACAGCCAACCAAACAAAAAAGCACATCTCTTACTCTCCTTAAGGGCTAGAGATAGCAGCATTTAACAGCAGCTCTGGGAGGAAAATTGTCCTTGGGGCATATCCTTTGCATGAAGTTTTTAATGCATAATTAAGACTGTGCTTTTCCTTTTTTTCCTTTTCCTTTTCCTTTTCCTTTTCCTTTTCCTTTTCCTTTTTTTGTTTCTTTTCCTTTTTCTTTTCATCAAATTATTTTATTTAGTATACATTTCCCTAATTTATATTTGAGTCAATTTCAGTTAATTCTTGCACATTTATAACATTAGTATAATTACACTTAATTGCCTGTTTTAGTATAAATAATTCTTCTTGCATTCTTAGAATGAAATTATGGCTCTAGTATATGATGATCTAGTATACGATCACATCATTACAATTACTGATGATGTCACAAAAATTACAAGAAACTCAATATTTATTACACTTCAGTTATGTGTTTTAAGTGGTACTGCACTAAAGGCTGAGTTCTCTTAGCAACATCCTTTATGCAGGATATTATCTAGATGATTTATGCTCTCCCCAAAAGTGAGATAGTAAAGCATAGATAAAGTTTTGAGACAAATATATACAGAGAAAATAAACATAATTTTGAGTACAAACAATAATGGAAAAATGGATGAAATGCACAGAAGCTAATTGCAAGGTTTGTAGTATGTTAGTACATTCCATTGTACTTTTGTACAATGGAATTTGTACGTTTTGTACAAATTGTACTATTGTGTTTTAGATTCATTCAAACAAAAAATGGAGAAAATGTTGAATTTAGTAATAATGTAGTAACTAAGATCCTATCCAATTCCTTAACCTCTTGCAAAAGAGAGCCGAATAGAACCTTAAATGTTATAGGTTGCAGTGATACATAAATGGAAAAAAAAAAAAAAAGATTCTAAATATCAGACAACCTCTGAGTATATATATTCATGGATGGGTTGACAAATGGCAAATACATCCCACAGGTCAGACTAAATCTATAGTCCCTTTTGCTAGCCCACTAATCTTTCCAGTTGATTAAAGAGAAGTTATATACAGCAGTCTACTGATACAATTCTGAGACTGTCCCACTGGGTCTTTGAGTAGCTTAGACCTTGTTTCTTTGTAAAATATATTGTTTTACAGTAGAAGATGCAGTTGCAGTGGTTGAAAAATATCCATGCAGGAATAGAGGATGTGGAAAAAGGGAGAAAAACGGGATGGTGTACTCACCTCTAGTGAGCTTATTTCAGACCCTGATTCTGAGGTATTTTTACAGATGTAAAAACAGATTGTCAGCATACATGTTCATGTAGGTTGGGATGAAGAATTTCTCCTCAGCAACCTCTTGAGGATGAATTCCTTGTGTTCACAAAAACATCCCATCTAGACTTTTAATAACATTAAATCTAGCTCGGTGACTTGTCAATGGCATTCAAGGCCAATACTGTTTAATATCCTTATTAATAACCTGGTTAAGGGGATGGAATGCATCTATAGCAAACTTCATTGGTGATACCAGACAGGGAGGCAAGCTGATACTATGGAAGGCAGGACTGACCTTCAGGGAGACTTCAATTAGCCGGAGAGATTATGGAACAGGAACCTCATAAAGCTGAACAGAAGTGATCAAAGTGATCAAAACTGCTGCACCTGCCTTAAATACAAAGTTCAGAAAACTAGATGAAATTAATGGTTTTGTTTTGTTTTGTTTTGTTTTTTGTTAGCTGGATTAAGTAATAAACATCAGTTATTGATGTTAGTTACTGATTATCCTGCCTTATGTAACATGTACCTATAGCACTGTTTCATGCCCTCAAAAAAAGTTCAGAAAAGTCCTTTTATCCCTCCATAATCTTTTCTAAACTGTCAAAGGTTGTATACATTTCAGACCAGTCCTAAGTGTCAGCTGAGAATTGATACAGTCAGTAAATACTGCTGAGCAATTCATTACATGTCAAAATTATGTCTTTCAGTTTGGGGAAATATAGAGACCTCTGCCTTCATAATTCAAACTTCTGATTTGAAAATGTTGATCTATTTTTATTCCTATATGACTCATTTTAGATAAATATGGGAAAAGAGTATGCAGCTGAACAACAGAGTAGAATACCATTAATTATAGGTGGAGCTGATAGCAGCACATATAATTAAAATTGACTGACACTTCCCATTACAAAATCTTGTTATTAGGTTGCTTATATCTTTGTCAAGTTTTGATCATATGTGTTGAAATTTCTTGTGGCAGGTGTTTGCCTCAGGCTAATTTCTCTCTCTCTCTCTCTCTCTTTTTTTTTTTTTTTTTTTAATTTAAGCTCTGTGACAGGTCAATTGTTTCCAATTATGTCATAATAAGTGTTGCAAGTCTTTAGTTAGAAAATTACCACCTTTTTCATTTTTTTTTTGGTGGAACATACTTGGCAGGACTCTAAAAGATATGCTGTCTAAATTTGGATAACTCCTAAGTACTTAAAAATTTCAGTCTGCATATTCACACAGATATCTACTATGCTTTGGCAGCTAAAATCTCTGAGAGCTCTTTCTGGTCTGATTCTGCAACACCCTTTTACAATTCCCACAAGCCAGTACTCCATATCCCAGGAGCTCTCATGTAATATTCAGGTGCAAACAGCTATTATAAACTTAGAGTTTTATGTCAACATCAGACTTATTGGTTCAGCTCTTGAAATCATCAAAGCAATCAACATAAATGAAGTTCTCATGCACCATTCAGCTATTCCAGAAAGACGTTTGGGTTTTGGCCCCAAGTGTACTTATCTCTGCTATCTTAATTTCTTTTAATTGTACTTTGAAATTCACTACTGCTGGAGATTTGAAATGGAGAAAGAAAGCAAAATGCCCCAAGATCTAAATACACCAGGCATTTTGTACATTTTAACAGTTCTGAGTTTCCTTATGGGTGAAGAATACACAATACCAAAAACTTGAAAAAATATGCAATTTCAAAGGAATATTTTCTGCAGACTTCTGAACAGCTTGATACATTGAAATCTCTGGGAACTCTAATGGATTTTACATTTTATATAGCAAGCTACTAAGATGCACCTCTTTTCAGCTGGAGCTTTTCCAGAACTAAAATATCTGAAAGTACTTTTTCCTGTGCTCTCTAAGTCTATTAGTATAGTGTCTGGCTGCATCCTCACAGCTTGTAGCTTTTCATTGCTCATTTCAAATGAAGCCTCAAGTTTTATCATTTAACTGGGGTTGGTGGGAAAATCTTGACCTTTGACTCTATTGCATGGAGTACAGCTGAAATGTTACTCAAAAGAACCTCCTCTATCCTTTGGGGTCTAGATGCTCCTTTTGATTTATTGAATGGTTGTGACAATGTAATGAATTTCAGCCTAAGAAGTACCACAGCCATCAACAGGTTCATGGAAGACTCCTATAACAGATGAGCAGTATCGTTGGGTCTCCCATTATTTGATCTTCTTGGGTAGAAAATAATGAAAATTATGAGACTGCTGGCTCCAGAGACATTGCAAATTACAGTGGAAGCTATATTTATTTAATGAAAAAAAAACAAACTTATAAAAGTATCTACCCTGGTAGTAAAAAGCATCCAATTTTAGTTTAGATTTTACCATTTGATTCCATCCAGCTAATCATTATGGGTAATTTCACTTTAAAGTTTCCTTTGAAAAGTTCTTTTACCCTTGCTAATTGATTCACACCTATGGAATATTAACACAATTTGATTTTTTTTTTTAATAATGAAATACCGAATGCAAAAAATAATGAGATTGGTCAAAATATTTTATATTTATAACTGGAAAATCATGCTCCAGTTTCAAGAGACTTTAATAAATTTTAATAGTTTGTTTTCATTTAAAAAAAAATTTGACCCCCAAAAAGAAAAATTAAAATTAACAAACATCTAGTAGGGATCATGTAAAGCTGATGTAATGACAGTAATGAAGAGATGAATAGCTTATTTTCTGACTTTTCCATAGTTTGAAGTTATGCAACCTTATCTCAGAATTAATTTTTTTTTTCTTCTCTCTCGGGAGTTGTTCTATGCAGATTTTTCCTGTCTTAAGGATTTAGAGTGAGTATAATCTGTTCTATCTTTTCATAACTGTACCTATCATAACTGCTTGTTACTTTGCTAATTTATTAAATTCATTACCACAAACAGACACATACGAATGTTTGGCCAGTGTTTCACTTGTTAAGTGAAACTATAGCAAACCATTGAGCAAGTTCTGCTTTTCAATCCTGACTGAAAGAAGATACGGAGTTTTTCATCACCATCTAATTCAGCCAGTCTGAACAAACATAACTATAATACTCCTTAGCACATAATCATGCTGGATTTCCAATGTTAAACTCTGACCTTTGAGAGGCTGGTCACAGATCTTTTATTTATATTTAATCTTCTCTAAAACCAAGGCTCACAAATGGTTTGATACTTCTTCTTATCTTGTAGTAAAAAGACATCAAGCGCTCCCTTTCTTCCTCTTCTCACTTTTTGTAAAGGAAGACTATCTTATTCTCTTGTTTATGTATCAAGTAATTCCAAAGGATCTTTCTTCCATTTTGTTATGCACAGCACTGCCTCTCAAGGAATTAGCAGTGTATCTTTTCTGCTTAGCTTGCTTGTCATTTTTCATTTGATTTGCATTTGGAGTAAAATCTCTACATGACTTTACTTGGATATTTCCCTATGGATTACTTTTAATGTAAGAGATCCTCAGTTCCAAATTCATTACTATTCATTCACTGACCATAATGAATTCATTTGGTAGAAAACAGACTGTCATGTTGACTTATATAAGAGAGCCACTATAATTCATCTTGGTTAAACATTCGTTAATTAGCAGACAAAGTATGTTGCTAGATTTTACACAAAGTGAATCTGTAATGATTTTCTGATCATCAGTTCACTTCATAGGTATTTTATGTTTCAGACTAATTTTGAAGAGACAGTTTATTAACCTTTAATCTGGTACTTTTAGAATATAGTTGGCTATCAATATGTTTTTATTCTTTCTAATTAGAAGCAGAAAGGGTTAAAACATATTCCAGTCAAAAGAAGAAACAGCCTGAATTCTCACTTCTGAGATTCAGTTTTACTTCAGTAATTCTATTAAACCTCTGGGAGAGTACTAAGTACTCTTTTGAGGAGTGTTTAATAAGTTAGCACTATGAATGAAGGAATTACTATTAAAGGGAAGACATATAAATGATCTCACCACCTAAATAAACTAGACAAAAGTGCCCAAATCCAGGAGTATGACAGAATATTTCTTTCTGAAATGGATGCACCACCTTGCATTTACAGTACACTTTCTAGTGCTACAATCTATTTATTTTGTTTTATCACAAGTTCTCTCTTTCATTGATGGCAGACATGATAATAGTTCTGAATGACATGCAATCACATTACAATGTTATCAGAAATGTTATGTTTTTCATATAACTTCCCTAGAAAGTCCAGGGTTTGTGCTGCAAGTAGAATCTTCATAATGCTCTTTAGTATCTTATATGACTTACAAGTTGTCTTCATAATGAATTTTCTCCTTACCAATCACACTTCATCCTTACAGAAGAAATACTACACATTTATTAAATGCACGTTTCCCTGTACACTGGGGTTATTTCTAAGTCAGGCCTAACAAGTAAACAGCTTTTCCAGCTTGGATATTTAGAAAGGTGAGGCAATTGAATACTACCAAAATTAAGAGGTCCTCTACAGAAGTTGCTTTCTAACTCCACAAAGACAACCTCTCATAGTGGTATATAAAGCAGTCTCTTTTTTTTTTTTCTTTATTTATTTTTATTTTTTAAAAACAGTGCTTAAGTTGTGACAGACATCTGGAAGCACTTCTGTAACAAACCAGGCTACATGAGAAATACTGTTTGTGTGAGAAAACAATGGAAAGTATACAATGAGGTAACAATTACTAAACCAAAAGATTAAGTAAATAACTTTTATCTGGCAGAGATATTAATTTATCGGGAGATTTACATGAGCAGATGGGAGTGGGGAAAGTGTGCCATAATATGGGACTGTAAAACGAAAGCTCTCACTCTTCAATGGTAATGAGCCTTTTGTGGCACATTACTATAAAGTAGTCTATGCCTGAATGAAAGCAGCATGTCAGAGAGAAAGAAACAGTATTCAGAGAGGTATGAGAGGGAACGTATTTTCAGGGACAAAGTCAAATAATCTGTGCGAGAAACCTTTCTGCTGGAGAAAAAGAGTTCTTTTACTGAATGAAGTTTATTTCAATTAAAGAATGTAATGATGTTTTTTATGCTTGGCCATGATTGTATATTCTAAGACACGCACTCTCAGGCCTGAAATTCAGAAACATACAAACAAATTCTTTCTTTCCTTTCCAAAGACAGACCCCAAATGGTAATGACGTGATACTATCCTCCCCATCACTCATATTAGGAAAGCTATTATGAAATCTACTATCCAAAAAGAGGCTTTCACTCCCCCCACCTCCCAAAGGAAAAAAAAAGAAAAAAAAAAGGCATGACTGTAGGACAGCTAGGAATTCCGTGAGAACAAGCCTCTTTCTTGACCACAACATTGTCCCTATTTATTAAGGCCTTGGAACTTATATGGTTGAACACCTAAAGTAGGCCAGAGAGAATCATTTTCTGGTGCAAAGAACCTCTGTGCTCTCTACCATGGCGATTAGATTTCAATGTGGAGCCTAATAAGTTTCATGAAAGGTGTGCAGCAAATATGATTCTGTGAGTCATATCTGTAGAACTGACAAAAAGGTGAGATTAAAGGAAGGATAAACTCAGATTTAATTTATACTTAAAACTTCCCATTGGTAGGAAAAGTTGGTATGTTCAATGAAAGAGAAGAGGAACCCCATTGTATGATACATTGGGCCCTTGCAGCTAGCTACACTTGATAAAAAGGAAGACAACTGGTCCTGCCCTATTTGGAAAGACTTCCTGCCTTCACCAGAACTTAATATACCAATCTCTCCTGCAACATTTACCTATTCAGTGCTGCTATTTGACATTTGTTTCAGGTCCATGAACCTGTTTCATTATTTTTGTCCTCTGAGGTATGGGCATTTGCACACCGTATCATTTCTCTGTACAGCTATCCACAAAGTCCTTTACACCACCAGAACATGAGTTTTTATCAGCTATTTTTTGTTATGAATATAACATCTATTCATCAGTAATGCTCATAGCCAGGCCCAGAGGGTGGTGGTGAACAGAGTGAAATCCAGCTGGCAACCAGTCACCAGTGGTGTTCCCCAGGGTTCAGTGTTGGGGCCCATCCTATTTAATATCTTTATTGATGATTTGGATGAGGGAATTGAGTGCACCTTCAGTACGTTTGCAGACAACACCAAGTTGGGGGGAAGTGTTGATCTGTCGAAGGAAGGCCCTGCAGAGGGACCTGGACAGGTTGGATCAATGGGCAGAGGCCAGTGGGATGAGGTTCAACACGGCTAAGTGCCAGGTCCTGCATTTTGGCCACAACAACCCCATGCAACGCTAGAGACTTGGGGCAGGATGACTCAAAAGCCATGCAGAGGAAAAGGATCTGGGGGTGCTGGTTGATGCTTGGCTGAATGTGAGCTGGCAGTGTGCCCAGATGGCCAAGAAGGCCAACGGCATCCTGGCTATCTTATCAAGAATAGTGTAGCCAGCAGAACCAGGGAGGTGATTGTCCCCCTGTGACTCTGCTCTGATGAGGCTGCATCTCGATTACTATGTTCAGTTTTGGGCCCCTCACTACAAAGACACCGGAGCTCTGGAGTGTGTCTAGAGGAGAGCCAAGAAGCTGGTGAAGGGCCTGGAGCACAAGTGCTATGAGGAGTCGCAGAGGGAACAGGAAAAGAGGAGGCTCCAGGTTTGATTGCTCTCTACAAGTACCTGAAAGGAAGGTGTGGGGAGCTGGGGGTCAGCCTCTTAACAGATAACTAGTGATAGGACTAGAGAAAATGGCTTTAAGTTGCACCAGGGGAGGTTCAGGTTGGAAATTAGGAGACGTTTCTTCTCTGAAAGATTAGTCAGGCATTGGAATGTGTTTCCTAGGGAAGTGGTGGAGTCCCTGGGGGTGTTCAAGGAAAGGTTGGATGTGGTGCTTAGAGACATGGTTTAGTGGGTGACATATAGGGGGATGGTTGGACCAGATGATCTTGGAGTTCTTTTCCAACCTTAATGATTTTATGATTCTATGAATATTTATCAATTCTTTAATACCAAGTGTATTCACAGGACTGCACAGATAACACCGGATATATCCCAACTAGAATATTTTACCAATGATTAGATCTGACAGTTAATCATAATATAAAGGAAAGTACACTGAAATACTGAGTTTATGGGAAAAAAATAAAGCAAAAATCAAGAAATAATCTGATACTACTAAATGTGTCAAAATATTCTTAATTTGGAAGAATTTTTTTTTGGGAGGGGAATAATATCTTAATAATTACTACCATATGCTAAAACATTCAAAAGTATTTCTTTGGTACATTGTTGATCATGTTGGCAATCCCAGTAATGTTTCTTCATAATTCATCTTAATTTATATATAAATAAAATATAAATAATATAAAATAATAATATTAAAATATAATAAAATTGATAGCTCTCACTGTCTCTGTCAACACGTGAAAGCCATCTTTCCTCTAATCAGTATATTCTCTCATGTTTCACTGAAGTTATTCTCTTTATTATTACATCTCTCTACCTACACACAACATCCCATGTTAATATCTGAATATTAGAACAAAATCAAGTGTTTCATAATATAATTTTAAAATCTTTTTTTTTTTTTAATGTATATTGTTTAATATATCATGCTTTTTCACTTTTTTATTTTTTCATTTTTATTTTTTCATTTTTATTTTTTTAAAGTTGTGTACATTGCAAATACATGATTTAAGGAAAGATTCAAACTAATGTACAGGGAAAGAGAATATAGTATAATTGTATCTTATTTCTATTCTTTTATATTCCATCTGCTGAATTTTTGATCAATAAAAACCTTTTAAAACATTTAAAAAGCTTAAAAAGTTTAAAATAAAACCTTCAAATTAAAAGTAAAAATATTGAAAACAAAACAAAACAAACAAACAAAAAAAAAAAACAAAACGTAATAAATGTTGAAATGACTAATTTTCCTTTCCCTACATTGTTTTCCCCCTTCTTAGGCAAATTCTGTCATAATTCTTCCTAAAATCCTGTTGATGTTTCAAAGCATTTAAACAATGTGTTTTTAAAAAGTTTCATTGTATTCATCTCTCAAATCTTTATGTCTTGACCTGAACTTTTGAAAGGAAGGTTTATGAGCCTGTGCAAGCTACAAAAAAGTGCTACACAATGCACAATACACAATATTGTGAAATCCTGGTATT
Organism: Anas acuta; assembly: GCF_963932015.1. Classification (NCBI taxonomy): domain Eukaryota; kingdom Metazoa; phylum Chordata; class Aves; order Anseriformes; family Anatidae; genus Anas; species Anas acuta. The sequence goes on along the minus strand of NC_088980.1, from coordinate 28,032,003 downwards.
GCTAAAGTTTGTGGCAGAAATTCCTCTTCTTAGGCTATAGAGAAAAAAGAATTCTATTCAAATGTATTTTAAAAAAGCCACAAGTGGTTTTCAAAGAGGTTTCTTTAGACAGCAATCTTTATCTTAAAAAAATGCAATGCATTTAATGTTATAAACATTGTTTAACAGATGCTACACAATATTTTTTAAGATAGATGTTTTTCTTATTGGACAGGGTATCTTTTATCCCCTATACAGAACCAGTTTGAATAAGTGAGACATTTTCTAATCTCTTTCAATTTTGAATAAATATGTTTTTAAAGATTTCAGTTTAAAAATTGAGAAGGGAAGCACTATCAGTGAGGAGAAAAATAAGGAAGGCGATTCCTGTGACCTATACCTATTAACCTATTAACATGAAGAATACCTGAAATATTTAAAATTAAAAAACAAAACAAAACAAAAACAAAACAAAACAAAACAAACAAAAAAAAACCAACAAAAATTATTTTTAAAGGTTATTTCAAAAAAGAATGTTTGTTTTGGAGGTTGTTGGGTTTCATGCAATAAAAATACAATATATCCCCCCTGGTTTTAGGAAAATATTTAAGACATATATTGAAAATGTGATAAACTTGGGAAATTATACAGGATGTACACATTCTTGACTGAGACTTTAGGTAGAACTGGTGTTTTTGCAAATACAGAAAGATAATGCACCCTACACATTAACAGCTGGCAGAGAACTATGGCAAATTAGTGCTCCAGCCTTGTACAATTTGATGTATTTGTAGACAAGAAGCGAAACAAACACATATTGCAAATATCTTTCTCTTCCTTTACCCTTTTCATAGTATAGGAAGTAATAATATGATTTCATTTTTCACCTGTGCTGAAATGAAGGTAAAGGCTTATAGAGAAATCCTGTGAAACTGCTTTTGATTTTGCATGCTTAGAGGCCATGTTATCTTTTTCCTTCTTTTTTTCCTTATTATTATTTATTTTATTTTATTTTATTTTATTTTATTTTATTTTATTTTATTTTATTTTATTTTATTTTATTTTATTTTATTTTATATTTTATTATTTTATTTATTTTATTTTATTTTATTTTATTTTTACCAGTGTATTTAAATGTCATGATTAGACTTGCAGTCAAAAAAGTATAAATGAGGCTGGGAGCAGGATGAAGCTTCAGAAAAGATGGTGTGGCAGACATAAAATGTGTAAACGAACATACCATAGGGTGCAGAGAGACATACAGCCTCACAGAAGTTAACTTCCTTCAGGGCAGGCTCAACTATTTCTAAATTATTCCCAATAATTATGTGGCTAATGATAGAGATTTTAGAATCTCCCTAGGCAACCTATATTACTGCTTATCTGTCCTTTCCATTAAGATATTTTTTAATGTATAACTTAAATCTTCCCAATAAAATTTAAGCCCATTATGTCTTGTTCTATGCAGAACAAGTAGACAACTTTGCAGAAATTTTCCACTTATTTGAAGACTGCTGTCTCCTATCAGTATAGGATCTTCTATTTAGACTTAACTCTATGTCTCTTAACCCTAAGTCCCTTTTAAGTGATGCTGTTTGAGATTCTGACTACTACCGTTCTACTACTAATTCCTTAGTTTCTCTTCATTTGCTTCGAAGACACACTACTGATATTTGAATGTAAGTACTCTAGCTGAGGCTTTACAATTGAAGGATATTTTCTGTGTCTTACAGAATAGGCTCTCTTCACGATACAGAAGACCATGTGTACAGCTTGAAGTTGACAGTTATTGATACACAATAGTTGCTGGTCAGTTGCAGTGCAGATCAGCTGCATGTTAAATTTGTTAGAAGTGTGATATGCTTGTCATAAAATATTTTGTATGCTGACAAATAGCCATTAGGTCTTTCTTTCAACCTAGGGGTTTAGGAACCTGATTTTTTATATCCAAACCTGAAAACTGTGCTTTTAAGGAGTTACAAATACCATTATATATCGTATTTCCAGTTCAGATGGGGCTTTAAGCAACCTCATCGAGTGGAAAGTATCCCTACCAGGCAGGGGCCTCAGATTATATGATCTTTAAGATCTGTTCAAACCCAAACCATTTTATGATTCTATAACTCTATGTTAAAGTAATGTCTACCCTTTCACAGCATTGTGAGGTAGTTTGATTCAGCCTGTGATTTCTTTTAATCCTGGAATCCTTTTCTGCAGTACAGATGCTTAACCAGCTTATATTTTGCTTTTGGTTATTCTGACATAACAGTTTCTCACTTTCTTTAATCAGGTTCATCTTATATTTTATAACATTATAAATCCAGGTTTCCAGTGACTCTTTCAGATCTTCCAATGCATCTTTGACAGTGAACCATTTACAAGTATTCTCCATTTCCTAACTTATTTCTTCCTCATCTAAGTAAATTTTAATCTAGGCTGTTTTGTCAATTTGCATAAGAGAATTTGTTTCAAGATCCGTTATTTACTGGAAATGAAAATTAGTCCATTTTACATGACACAATTTATTCCAAACAATTTTGTTTTGCCTGTTACCCGTGTCTTAAATTCTTGTTACCCATGTTTTACATTCATAACAAGTTTGTGCTAAGAGTTAGTTAACTTTATTTTATTTATTTATTTATTTATTTATTTCTGAAAGAGTTACTCTTAGGCTGTCTGATCTAAAGTTCTCTTGTACAGTTTTTCTTCTTTTTAATAACAGGCTCAATATTTTACTATCTTTGGAATTTTATAATACCACTAGTTTTCAGAAATAATTGTGAAAGGTTCTGAGAGTTTCAGACAGCTTCTAAATATGTCAGCACAAATTTCTTAGAATCTGAGAAATCTGCAACCATCAAACTCTAGGCCATGTCTCCAAATCTCTGCCAATGTCATTCACTGATGATCTGCTAACATTTCAGAAAACTACGAAGCAGAAAATAACTAAACATTTAGTTTCCTTAGTTCACTAAGAGAACAGTTCTTAAGGTTTTCATTAAACTTCTAATAAAATGATTTTCTTACCTCTTCTGCCACTTACTAAATAGAATTTATTTTCTTATTGTCCTTTATGGTTTTGACTCCAGATTCATTTTTTTTTTGAAATCATCCCAACTATTTTTGCTACCTTTTATATGCTTGCCTCTTAAGCTTCAGAAAAATAAAGTTCCTGATGTACAGATTAGTATTTTATTATATTTCTTATTTCTCCTCTGCGCTTGTATAGTTTAGAATTTTGGACTTCATGGCCTATTATATCCTTCAAAATTAATTTTTCCATTACATTTGTTTATGCATGAAGTTTCTGAGTTTATATCACCTCATCTCTACTTGCTAAGATTTCTCTTACAAATAATTACCAATACACTCTAAAAACTTCCTGGAGTGTCTGTTTTCTGCTATACATTTTCTACCTTGTTTAAATTCTCTATTACTACTTTGATTTGACCCACCTGTGTCTTACTGTCACCCTCCCTTTTGGGTTAAAATACATTGCCACACTAATGGCAACACTCTTACCTTCTTTTAACATAACCAAGAATTTTAGCAGAGATTTCTACTCTTTAAAGAGAAGAAGAGATAAGGGAAATATCACAAGAAGAAAATTCCTGCAAGGTGAAAATGCTTTCTTAAGTCAAAAGGATTTTTATCTCCGTGTTCTCCATCATTTCTTTGTTAGCATCCAGACATCTAACATGTTCAACAGACGGGGCAGTGATTCTTCTTTTCTGTGTAATAACCTGTTACAAAGAATGTTTTTAGATAGAGATGTTTACAGAATTTATCTGACCTGTTTTGGAGATCAGCTTTAATATGAGAACATGTCCAGTCTAGCAGACACTATAGTGACTGTGCCCAGGTACATGGGGTTACACTCAAAATTAATTGGCAGGTGTATATAAATATACATTTTATATAATGTATATGTATGCCTACACTTATATGTGTATATATGTACACATTTTATATATGTAGTTCCAACAAATTACTCTAAGTGCACTTAATAGTTTAATATTCTGATAAAAATATTGCCAAAAGTTATTGTTAGTACAGTTACAATGCTGCTAACATTTTTATTGTATATCATTATTTCAGAAAAAAAATCCTGTTAATAATACAGTTGAAATTATTGTACATAAATTTCATGGCACCTAAATCTTTTACTTTGCTCATATGTTCCACCTCTTCAAATAGTCTCTGGATCTAACGGTCAGCAGCTGAAATTTTCTTCAAGAAAGAAAAGGAAGGGGATTTTATAATAAAAGCATTAGCCTCAGATAAAAGCTTAACCCAGAAAATTCAACAGTTTCCCAAATATGAGAAAGACTAGAAAGGCAGCTTCTCTTCCCAGAATTTTAACATCTAAGAAAAAAACTATCAGTTTTACTTTGGTGTTTCTCTGTTATAAATGTAGAGCCCTGTAGCTGGATGTTTCAAGAAAAAGTTGGTTTTGTGATTATCTTTTGATGAATTAGAAATTTCCTTTCCTTAAAATTTTGTATCTCAGTCAACTGGCATTTTTTGATATTACAAACATTTGAACTTGGTGCTTTTTGCTTTTAAATATTGTCTCTGCTACAATAATACTACATGGAGCACCACCAGAAAGTTAGGTGTGCATGAACAGTTCTCTTGCCATTATTCAATATATTTCCATAATGCAGGACCGTTTTTACAGATTTCACAAGCCACTTGAAAGCAAACTTTCAGGCCCCTGTATAATATGAAATAAAAGTAGCAGGGTTAGGAAGAAATTGGCCCACTCGCCCCATATACATATATTTCAGCAGAATTAAACTACTTATGTTTAATTTAGAAAACTTATGAAACTAATAGGGCGCTGCTGTATACAGAAAATGCTCCCTTCAAATGTAACTAAAAAGTCAGTGTTAGTCATATCAGGCTTCCTCATGTTTCCTTGACAGCATTTTTATAAGAAAACTAGATCGGTATTGTCTGCCTATAGTAGGGTAAGAAGTAATTTACAATAGCAAGAAATAAAAAGGCTATAAAATATCTTCTTGTTTTCCTGGCTACTGTCAAGTTCTTATGGCCAAGTTCTTTTTCATTAACTCTTATATTGTTCTGTGTATTGAAAGACTTTGGACTATTCATGTAGCTACTAAAAGAATTGAGAAAATTTTCTTAGTGTGCTGATTTTGCTGAAGTTTAAATGAATGACCCAGAACTACATTATAAATCAACAAGAATCATTTCATTATTCCTCTTTTCACCTTCTCCTACCCATCTACATTTCTGTTGCAGGTGCAACAGAAAAGATGCAAAAGATCTATACAAATTTTGATAAGGATATGTACCAGGATCCCATTGCCCACTGTTCCACTCAGGAGCCTTCTTATTTATGTGTCTTATTTAGAATTATTACCCTGTATAATTCCTTGTTACCCAGTGGCATCCAAATTGAGTCACGAAAAAGGAAGGAGCAGTAGTCTATATCCTTTCTGGAGCTCATTTGTAATTAATACTCTTATGCAATCTTAGGACAGCATGCCTTATGCATGATGTGAATTTGTGCTTTATATTTTTTGTTCTGTTATTCTGTTGAATATGCTTTTAAAACCTTCTTGCCCATATGGCACTATCTTTGAATAATACATCATCAGTGTGCCTCACTCTAATGATTTACTAGTCTTATAAATCATTTGAAACACTGTTCAGGCTGATGATGTATTTGGGTAATATGTCATCATCACAAAAAGATGCTGAGATGATATATTACTGTCAAGATGGCGCTGTATAGAAAGGAAATCTGGACCATATTCAGCTACACACTATACTCATTTTTATAAAGACCTGCCAGATACAAAGCTACTCTTACTTTTAGGCTGTGTCATAGCCTTTGTCAGAGGAGTTGAATAACCTTTACCTTTTCAGAAGAGAGATTCTGTGAGATTGCCAGATTCTATTGCAATTTGATTTATTAAAACAACCTTATTTTCAAAGGTCCGGTTCGGCTATGTCTTCACTAAGGGCAAATCATGCCTGACAAATCTGGGAGTTAATGGGGTTAAAGCATTGATGGATAGGGGAAGAGCAACTGATGTCATCTACCTGGACTTGTGCAAAGCATATGAAACTGTCCCGCATGATACCCTTGCTTCTAAATTGGAGAGACATGGATTTGATGGATGGACCTTATCCACTTGGTGGATAAGGAACAGGCTGGATGGTCACACTAGAAGAGTTGCAGTGGTTTGAATTTCAGGTGGAGACCAGTGATGAGTGGTGCTTCTCAGTGGTCAGTATTTAACATCTGTTTAATGTCTTTGTCAACAACATGGACAGTGGGATTGAGTGCACTCAGAAAATTTGTGGATGACACCAAGTTGTGTGCTGAGGTTTACATCCTGGAGGGAAGGAATGCCAGCCAGAGGGGGCTGGCCAGGCTTGAGTGTTGGGCCAGTGTGAACCTCATGAATTCACACAAGGCCAAGTGCAAGGTCCCCCATCTGGGATGAGGCAATTCCAAACATGAATACAGATTGGCAGAGAATGGACTGAAAGTGGCCTTGGAGGTGTTGGTAGATAAAAAGATCAAAATGAGCTGTCAATGTGCGCTTGAAGCCCAGAAAGCCAACCATATCCTGGTCTGCATCAAAAGAACTGTGGGCAGGTTGAGGGAGGTTATTCTCCCCCTCTGCTCCACTCTTGGAGTGCTGCATTCAGTTGTGGGGCCCCCAACATAAGAAAGATGTAGACCTGTTAGAATGAGTCCAGAGGAAGGCCACAAGGATGCTCAGAGGCTGGAGCACTTCTCCCTTGAAGACAGGCTGAGGGAGTTGGGGCTGTTCAGCTTGGAGAAGAGAAGGCTCCAGGGAGACCTTACAGCAGCCTTCCAGTACGTAAAGAGGGCCTACAGAAAAACTGGGGAGGGACTCTGTCAGGGATGGTAGTGAGAGAACAAGGGGTAATGGTTTTAAACTAAAAGAGGTTTAGATCAGATAGAAGGAAGAAATTCTTTACTGGGAGGGTGGTGAGGCACTGGAACAGGTTGCCCACAGAAGCTGTGGATGCCACATCCCTGTAAGTGTTCAAGGCCAGGTTGGATATGGCATTGGACAACCTGCCCCAGTGGAAGGTGTCCCTGACTATGGTAGGAGGTTGGAACTGGATGATTTTAAGGTCCACTCCTACCCAAATCATTCTATGATTTGATGAATCTATGATTATATGATATTTTTCAAATTTATAAAAAAAAAGTCTGATTTAATTTTGAGAAAAAATAATATAAAATATATACCTAAAGCAAAATTATGAGATACAGAAAGCTGGAGAATCTCTAATATCTTTGAAAAACTTAACTAAAACCCCAGAAGTGTCTTGTGATAAAATTTCATATGATTACCCAACAAATGAAGGATCATCATTTAATCTACTAAATATTGAGAGCTGTCTAGGTCAGAACTTCAAGCTTCATTTCATATAGGTACCACCTGCATTTAGAAAAAGAAGATAAAAAAACAGATTGTAGAGCCTTTCAAATCACTGGGCTTTTGGTTCCATAAACATACTGAAAATTTTAAACAAAAAGAAATACAATTTTCTCTGATTGGAAAAAGCGAACAGACAACAACAAAAACAACCACAACAAAAAATCAAAACACTTTAAGAAAATAAAAAGAATAAAATTAAATATTTTGTTTTCACCCAAACTTATGCGGCCCATTCTATTTTTGTAGGGTTGTTCTTTTCTTTTTTGAACTTTGATTTGGATAAATGTTGGATTCAAATTAATATTAGCAACAAAATTTTTCGACAGCATACAAAAGAATAACACTTGGTTGGAAATCATTTAATGAGTTCAAAATAAATTCCTTCTTTACTCTTTTATTTTTGTTTTGTTTTTGTTTTTCTCCAAAATGAAGTAATTATTCTTTTGGGAAATACAAAGAGGATTTTGTTCAGAAATGCAGCCACATTTATGCATCTCATTCTAGATGGCTCTTTGTAAACTTAGTGAGATAGCATCAAGGAAATTGCTTCTTCCTGTAGTTCTATAGGGCAGGCTACCCTGACTGTCACTTAGTAACGAAAAGAAAACTTACAAGAAAAATCACAAATGCCTACACTTATGATACATTGGATTAGATATTTGACTTTGATGTAGCTTTTTTAAAAAGCTACGCTTTTGAATGATAAGCCCTACAGTTCGGGTTAATTCTACCATTTATCAAAAATGTGAAAAGAAGAAAAGTAAAAACAACTATATTGAATTAATATAAATGAAATTATGAAAAGTGATGAGGGGATAATAGCATGGCATTCTAAGGCCTACAAATATGAAATTGTATATAATACAATGTTACAGTGGAAGAAACTGAGAACTCTTTGGGAGAAAAGCAAGTTGGAAAACACAGTAATGTAAAGAAACTTGCAAGTTATGACAAATTATGTAAGTACTATTTTTCTGTTTATCCTGATTAAAAACAAAAACAAAAACAAAAACAAAACAAACAAACAAACAAAAAACAAACAAACAAAAACATGTCTTCACTGACTGTGGTACTTTGTTGAACAATTTTCTGCCAAGTTTGAACCTGACATAACATTGAGGAAAACCTCAGAAATCTTACCATTGAGGAAAACCTGCATTTCATTTATGCAGAAGAGAGATGTGAAAAGTAGCTATTTGTAGTTTCTGTGTGATTCCTAAAAAAAAACGATTCCTAAAAAAATTATTAAAAAAAAAAAAAAAGAGATTCCTAAATCATTTTTTTTCTCTTTCCATGAAAGGAATTAAGACAAAAAGGGGAATATAACAACTACTTCATTCCCTTATGAGCCAGATGTGCTGAGGAATTCCTTGTGACACAAAGATGATGAAAACTGTCCTGGTTTCAGTTAGAACAGAGTTAATTTTCTTCCTAGTAGCTGGTAGAATGCTATAATTTGGCTTAGGATGAGAAGAGTGCTGATAACACCCCAATGTGTTTTTTAGACGTGGAGTAATCTCAAAGGCCAAAACTTTGTTATGTGCATGTTTAACTTTACTTTTAAGTTTACTGAAACTGATATGATCCCCAAAATAATGAGAGATTATTGGGGAGTTTCTTTATTGTAGATTGGTAAGAGGTTTTGATATAGTGAAGTTTTAAGTTGCAAACAGTTTAATTCATTCAAAGATTATTAAAATATAAATTAAAACAAACAAAGAAACAAACAAAACAAAAAACAAAAACCAATTATTTAGATGACAGCATGATATTAAAAAGGAAAATGAAATTATTTTCAAATTTATGAAAAGTTCTGAAAAGTTTGCAAAAAAAGAGAAGCTTTAGTGAAAGCAGATAAGTTCTGTTCTAGTATAAAATTTCTTATATGGACATGAAAAATACAGTAGCAGCATAGAATGAAATAATTGAAGTTATGGAAAGTCTTCAAACTCTGAATAGTTGGTATATATGTTTTTGTTAGTAGTAAAGCAAAGAAGAATAAGCTCAAGGTATTAATTAATAGCAATCACTCTTTCATTCAAAAAAAAAAAAAAAGAATTTATATAGTTGACTGAATACAAAGAGAGTAAGTATTTTTTTCCTAAAATAGCTTATAATTGATTGCTTGATAGAAGAATACATGGAAATTATAATTATATATTTAACATCTTCCAAGTTATTTTTGCTCACTGTGCAGTTGTACCTTTGTCATTCTCCTCTGTTTGGGACATTGATATGGTCAGGGATTCTTAAACACAGCCATAATATAAATAATTGGGATGCGCCTCTCTCGGAGAGGGGTAAGGATCTTTGGTCAGGAGTTGGCAGGGCTGATAGATAGGGCTTTAAACTAGAGTCGAAGGGGGAAGGGGCTAAAACCAGGCACGCTGGTGAAGACCTAAGGGATGGTACGCTAGAATCAGAGGGGCTGTGTGCCAGTGAGGTCCTTCGGTTAGATCCACAAGGTGCTGAGTGTAAGGAGACGCACCTGAAATGCTTCTACACGAACGCACGCAGTATGAGGAATAAAATGGATGAGCTAGAAGTACTGGCCCAGTCCCGCAACTACGACATCATCAGCATAAGCGAAACCTGGTAGGATGAGTCCTGTGACTGGGGTGTTGCGATAGATGGTTACAGGCTCTTCAGGAGGGACAGGCAGGGTAGGCGAGGTGGTGGGGTGGCGATGTATGTGAAGCAGGGGCTGGACTGTGTGGAACTTCAGGTCAGCGATGGCAAAGTTGAGAGCCTCTGGGTAAGGATCAAGGGACGAACGAATAAAGGGGATGTCGTTGTGGGAGTCTATTACAGACCGCCTGGCCAGGACGATAGTGCCGATAAATTATTCTTTACAGAACTAAGAGAGGCCTCGAGATTAACTCCCCTTGTCCTTATGGGGGACTTCAACCTGCCTGATGTTAACTGGGAGTGCCACACAGCTGACACGAGCAAGTCCAGGAGGTTCATGAAGCACCTAGATGATAACTTCTTGGTGCAGGTGCTAACGGAGCCAACTAGGAAAGGTGCCCTCCTAGACCTGTTGCTAGAAAACAGAGAGGGTCTGGTGGGAGATGTGGTGATTGGTGGCCGCCTCGGTCATAGCGACCATGAAGTGGTTTAGTTCAAAATTTACGGTGACAGAAGGAAAAGTGCCACCAAAACCTCATCCCTGGATATGGGGAAAGAAGACTTCAGGCTGCTTAGGGAACTAGTCAGCAAGGTCCCCTGGGAAACTACTCTTGAAGGCCTTGAGGTCCACCAGTGCTGGTCATCCTTTAAGCGATGCCTCCTAGAAGCACAAGATCAGGCAATTCCTAAATATCGCAAGTCAGGCAGGCGGGGCAGGAGGCCGGCGTGGCTGACCAGGAACATTCTGATGGAGATTAGGCGGAAACAGAGAGTGTTTCGCTACTGGAAGGAGGGCCAGGTGTCATGGAAAGAATACAGGGATGCTGTTCGTGTTTGTAGGGAGAAAATTCGTGTGGCTAAAGCACACCTAGAGTTGAAGCTGGCTGTGTCTGTGAGAGAAAATAAAAAGGGTTTTTTTAGATATGTGAATGGAAAAAGGAGAACTAAAGAATACATAGGGCCGCTCCTTGATAGGGAAGGTCTCCTCACAGACAATGACATAGGCAAAGCAGAGACGCTTAACGCCTTCTTTGCCTCTGTCTTCAATGCCGATGATGGGCTTCGGGACCCAGGGTGCCCTGAGCTGAAGGACCGGGACGGTGGGGATGACAAACTCCCAACCGACCCTGAACGTGTGCGGGATTTGCTACTCCACCTGGATCCCTACAAGTCCATGGGTCCGGATGGGATTCATCCCCGGGTGCTGAAGGAGCTGGCGGACGTCATCGCGGAACCTCTCTCAATTATTTTTCAACGATCCTGGGAGTCTGGAGAGGTCCCGGTAGACTGGAAGCTGGCAAATGTTGTGCCGATTTTCAAGAAGGGTCAGAAAGAAGACCCTAGCAATTACAGGCCTGTCAGTCTCACATCAGTGCCTGGTAAAATCATGGAGAAGATGGTTCTCGAACGTATTGAGGCGCACCTGAGGGACAAAGCAGTCATTGGTCCCAGCCAGCATGGGTTTGTGAAGGGTAGGTCCTGCCTAACTAACCTGATTTCCTTTTATGATAAGATCACCCGTATGGTGGACCAAGGGAAACCAGCTGATGTGATTTTTTTGGACTTCAGCAAGGCTTTTGACACGGTTTCCCATAGGATCCTACTGGACAAAATGTCCACCATACAGCTAAATAAAAACATCATACGATGGGTGAGCAATTGGCTAACGGGCAGGGCCCAAAGGGTTATGGTGAATGGGGCTGCGTCAGGCTGGCGGGCGGTCACCAGTGGGGTCCCTCAAGGCTCCATTTTAGGGCCGGTACTTTTCAATATTTTTATAAACGATCTGGATGTAGGAATAGAAGGCATTTTGAGCAAGTTTGCTGATGACACCAAACTTGGAGGAGTTGTGGACTCGAATGAGGGTGGAAAGGCCTTGCAGAGGGATCTGGATAGGTTGGAGAGCTGGGCGATCACCAACCGCATGAAGTTCAATAAGAGCAAGTGCCGGGTCCTGCACCTGGGACGGGGAAACCCTGGCTGCACGTACAGACTGGGCGATGAGACGCTGGAGAGCAGCCTAGAAGAGAGGGACCTGGGGGTCGTGGTAGACAGCAAGTTGAATATGAGCCAGCAGTGTGCCCTGGCATCCAGGAGGGCCAACCGTGTCCTGGGGTGCATCAAGCACGGCATCGCTAGTAGGTCAAGGGAAGTGATTGTCCCGCTCTACTCTGCGCTGGTGAGGCCTCACCTCGAGTACTGTGTGCAGTTCTGGGCACCACAGTACAAAAAGGACATGAAACTGTTGGAGAGTGTCCAGAGGAGGGCTACGAAGATGGTGAAAGGCCTGGAGGGGAAGACGTAAGAGGAACGGCTGAGGGCACTGGGCCTGTTCAGCCTGGAGAAGAGGAGGCTGAGGGGAGACCTCATCGCAGTCTACAACTTCCTCGTAAGGGGGTGTCGAGAGGCAGGAGACCTTTTCTCCATTAACACCAGCGACAGGACCCGCGGGAACGGAGTTAAGCTGAGGCAGGGGAAATTTAGGCTTGACATCAGGAGGGGGTTCTTCACAGAGAGAGTGGTTGCACACTGGAGCAGGCTCCCCAGGGAAGTGGTCAGTGCACCGAGCCTTTCTGAATTTAAGAAGAGATTGGACTGTGCACTTAGTCACATGGTCTGAACTTTTGGGTAGACCTGTGCGGTGTCAAGAGTTGGACTTGATGATCCTTAAGGGTCCCTTCCAACTCAGGATATTCTATGATTCTATGATTCTAATAAATAACAATAATTGACTAACCCTTCCATTTTTTATCCATCAAGTCCCTCACAATGAATATTTTCTGTCTCTTGAGAAGAAATACATATATAAAGGTAGAAAAACATAGAACATTCCTTTATGACATGATGGGAAATCAGACAAGCCTTCTTAAAGAGTAAGGAGGTATTAAGACATTATCAGGGAGCAAATAAATTACTGAAATCCTATTGGATCTTGATTGATCTCTCTGTAAAAGCCAGTAGTAAAGATATTAGATCCATCTTTACCTACTGCCAACTTATTATATTTCAATCAGAAATAACAGAGCTGAACCAACATCTAACAGATCAGTGGAGTGAAGTTCTGTGGGAGAGCTACAAATGCAAACAAGCAAGAGAATTTATGAACTGAATGAAGAAATTATTTCTACTCAGAACAGTGGCATTAGGGAACCAATGATTTCACACACGTGATTTTATGTACCTTCTGCTGCATTGCTTAGGGAAAAGTAATCTTGTTTCACATTGAAGACAATGAGATAATTTTTTCATAACATCCTACATAAAACTATAAAATTTGTGATTATGGTATTTGTGGCTCCTTAAGCAATCAATTTAGCTTATGCAATCTGAGCATCAAGATGACTAATAAAAAGTAGAAGTTCTGGTTTAAGCAATAATTACTCAATAACATGTACAGAAATGATTTTATTGGATGCATTAGATGTACTTTACTGGACTTTACAAGTGTTGGTCTTTATCAAGTTTATTTAAAGAAACAATGTGCTGGTCTTTACATTCACCCACTTCTTTTAGGTCTTAGCAAAATTTCTAACACAACATTTTTTTATAATAGCGAGTTATATGAAGTTATATAAACTGTGTTAGGAAAATGGAAGAAACCTTCTTAATTGAGAAAAATAATCAGATTTGTTTATTAAATATACAGATTTAATGAAGAGAAAGTATTTCAACTATTAATAAAATATATTAACTAGTGAAAATATATTATTTAGCTATAGGACAATAGGTAATGGCCTAATGTACCAGGGGAAGTTCAGGTTGGATATCTCTTCTCCAAAAGAGCAGTTACGCAGTGGAATGGGTTTCCCAGAGAAGTTGTGAAGTCACTGTCCCTGGGGGTGTTTAAGGAAAGGTTGGGCACGGCACTCAGGGACATGGTTTAGTGGGTGATATTAGTAGTAGGGGGATGGTTGGACCAGATGATCTTGGAGGTCTTTTCCAACCTTAATGATTCTACGATTCTATGATATATGCATCCTGTTCATTATTGCTGAAGTGAAGCTTGCATTTTGAGGCATGTCCACTCATACTGAATAATGTCATTACAAAAGGTGTTATCCTCTGATGGACTAAAGAAGTAAGAAAGAAAACGGTTTGTAGAGGAACGAGTATCATTCTTTATACTACCTGACACTACTTAGAAAAAAAATACTCTCGTGAAGAATCAGATCTGAAGGAGGACATATTTAACAGATAACTATACTACACACAACTAACTTTGGGGGCTATTTGAGACATAGTTTTATTCACAGGAACACAATGCATATTTGTACTTAGCCTGGTTTTCACAGCTACTAAAAACATTGATGGATACTGCCCACAATGGCCAGGAAGTCTTGGCCAGTCTACTGAAGTCCTTTACATATTTATTTATTTATTTATTTCAGTTGTTATTGAACAACACATACCCATTATTTAGTTCTCTTTAAGAGCAATAATGAGTACTGTGAAGATTTTATATCCTCTCAGATTTTATGGAAAAACTATCGACTAATCATGATGCCATGGAAATTACTAAAATGCCTTTGATTGAGTGTGGAATCTACAAAGGCTGTCAGAGAAAGGATGATTTTTCCTGACACTTGACCTTGGCCTTAGAAAACATAAATCTGAATTATATATTGGTAATATGATTGCTCTGTTAAAGGTTTGACATTTATATTTTCTGCAATGAGAAAATATCAAAACCAAAAACTTTAAAGGAGCTGTTTATCTTTCTTTGAATTTAGACAAGTTATTTTTGGAAGTTTAACTTTTGCAGAAATCAAGGAATTTAATTGTTTAATGTTTGGATGTGTGCACATATGCATGTATAGACATTTTGAAAAAAAATGTTTTCCAAGGAATTTAATTTTTCTTTTGGTTCATCATTTAACTTTCATGCTAAGTGCACTAGTTTTGCCATTTCCCATAGGGACATTTCACTTAATTTCCTTTTGGATTATCTGGTACTCTGAGTTTGAATTTAAAGTTTAAGGGAACCATTTGATTTTAATAACTTTTATGTGTAGTGCTCCATTGAGTTTGGATTTTAGCACATAGAACTACTTTTCCATAAGGTGATTTTTAGTAAATCCCTGTGTGTAAAAGAAAGATAAACACACATCAGTGAGTTTGTTATTGCAATTAAATTATTGGATTTTTACATTTGAATATGCTTTGAGTATTGAAAAGCATGAAGAGACTGTTTTCTCATGTTGGTCATAAACACTTTTCTAACACTCCAAAACTTGAAATAAGCCTGATAGTTTTCTTAGATCTCAGAGAATATTAAAACGCTGTGGTTTTCAAAATATATACAGTCAGGTCAGGAAAGCAATATTTTTTCAAAGACATCATTAAGCCAAACTCTTGAACAGTTGTGAATCTCTTTAGATTCTGCACTCTTAGTCAAATATTCATTTATTTACTTGCTTAAATAATATTCCTCCTTCTCCCCCTCCATTTTCAGATGCTCACCAACTTTGCCTCAGTTCCATTCATTTCAATTAATTGTAAGGCTGCTTCTTTGAAGTAGATTCTATGCAATGCTAAGTACTAATCCCATGCTCATTCCAGGATTTTCATTCTTTACACATTTTGGTGTTTCTTTTCTTTTCTTTTCTTTTCTTTTCTTTTCTTTTCTTTTCTTTTCTTTTCTTTTCTTTTCTTTTCTTTTCTTTTCTTTTCTTTTCTTTTCTTTTCTTTTCTTTTCTTTTCTTTTCTTTTCTTTTCTTTTCTTTTCACTTCAAATTCTGAATAAAATATATACATATATAAATCTCTATAAATCAGGAGATGGCTGCACACTCTTTAAAATTCCATCCTTCTAGAAAAGACTTGGTATTCATCAAAACTGAGTAAACATTCCCCTCCCATTCAGAAGTTAAAAACATGAAGCCAGATGATAAAAGCTAGACTAATTGCTGTTTCCCAACTAAGATGAAGGCTGAGAAAATATACCATATATTGAATATTCCTTCTTTGATACCTATAATTTTAATTAACATTAAGAATTAGTGTGTTAAGAAGGTTATAGCATTAAATATACATTATATTTGAGAAGGTCATACCAAAATTACCTTGGTATTTGGAACAGTTGTGCAGGCAACAATTATGATCTCAACAATTATATTCCTAAAGGTCTGTCAATGCAATTGACACTACATACATATACAAATCTGTTATGTGTTCAAGAGTGTTTTCTGCATCTTCCATGTTTATTCCCTGACACTTGTCAGCAGAATAATTATGGGCACAGAAAATACTCTTCTGAACTATCGTTTTCATGGTAACATAAGGAAGATAAATTATTGTAAAATAGCTTTTAAGTCATGGGACTCCTATGTTAAATAATAAAAAATAATTATTAAAATGATGATGTCACCTGAAAAAAATGATGATTTCACCTAAAAGTGTTAAAGTGTTGTCAGTCTCTTTTCGAAACCTATCACTTCAGCATTTCCTCCCCTGAGAAAAATATCTCATCTTGAAGACATTCAGATAAATAATTTACTACTTTCCCCTTTCCTACTGTTGCATTTTGTAGGCTTTTTTTTTTTTTTTTTTTTTTTTAACGATCTTTTTGCTACTTTGCTCAGATATGAGCTATCATAACGTCTTTCTCACAACTTCAGGTATTGAACAGAAACTCAGAAATGTTTACTGTTCCCCCTTTCTTCCAAAGGAAAGATAATTCCATATTTTTAGTAGCCCATTTCTCCTTTCTGTGTTTTTTGTTGTGTTGGTAGCTCATTGTGGGGAAAAGAGAGGCCACCTTTCTCTTCTTGATAATTTCCCCTTCCCATTCAGAGAAGTTACAACCTGTGATATGGCCAAACACCATCACAGTATTAGTGGCTTACATAGGTTATATAGGTAATATATAGTATAATATAGGCAATACATGTATTAGGTATATATAATATATAGGCATTATAGGTTCTGAATTGGCTCTTGACTGAACTCTGATTTAGAAATTGTTGGATAAAATATAAAATTTTACCCTTTCAGAATTACATAACCGTATTGGGAGACAATATCTCAGAGAGTAAATTCACTTTATAAAGTGCATAAAGTAGTATATATAGCCCAGAGGTATGAAATCTAGTAATTCAACAACGTATCATCTTCTGCTCTCTCAATGTTTTCTAGGTGAAAATAGAACAAAATTGAGCTCTGTTGTCCACAAATTTACATTATTTTGAGACACTATAATAAATAGTATGAATAAGTGATGGTACGTGACTTACTGTCTTTACCTACAGGCTTGAAATATGATTTTGCAGTCACACTTTGCTTCACTTGATCTAAACAAGGTTTCAGCAGTGCCAATGTTGGTTTAACAGTAGTGGTCTATAAACTAAAACATATGCCTGGATCTTGGTTTTGCATTATTACAAAATGGTGTTGTTTAGGAAAATAAGATCCAATCACACATTTTTATTCATAGAAAAGAAAAATAATGTAATGAAGAAAAGGAAGCTGCCAATGTCATGAAGTGAGTTAAACTGTAACTGTCTGATATTCAATTATAACTGAACATCTTCTGTACAAGTCATTACTCACAGTGAGATGTGCTACAGTTTTCTGTACTAGTTTTTCTTGCTACCTATAATCTCAGTTTCAGGATTCATACCTCCATACTGAAATGGACCTTGGCATTATTTAATTTCAGTCATTTTAGAAGATAGAGATAGAAAACCTGGAAAATGACTCTGAAACTTTAGTATTTACCTTCTTTAGGATTTATTTTATTTATAATAGGGATAAGAGCTTTGTCTCCTTCTTTGGATTTCCTTGTCTCTGAAAGTAACATTTTGTAACCTTCAAGGACTCAAAAAAGCCCTGTTGATATTTATGATAATATAATGACAGGTTTAATCACTGAGATATTTAAGATGTTCCCTGGAGAAAAACAACAAATGCACTGACAGTAATTAAATATTACTGAATATTTCCTTAAGAATTAAAGAATTTATATCATTTTAAAATGCAGCATTAAGACATGATTTCACTGTAATAAACCCTACTGGAATAAGTCATGTGTGGGTGGGAGAGACTTTAAGGTAATCTTTGTTGAAAAATAAAGGACTATCCTTCAAAAGATTACCACTTATTTTACTGTCTTACACTTTGGCAGCTGGAGATATGATGTGAACTCTAACCTTGGTGTGCAGAGGAAGCTGGTAGTTACTTAGGAAGAACACAGTTTGCTAAAAGAGAATACTTGGTGCTGGAAACATAATTTTATGCAATATAAAAAAGAAGGGCAATATTTTATGCAATATAAAAAAGAAGGACAGTGGGAGGAAGGTCTCCCATTCCCTGCTTCCAGTTCTAGTCAATTCAATTCACCATCTACCTAGAACTCAAAGCAACTCCCTGTATTTAAAGGATATCAATTAGAAATTATTAAAAGCCTTTCAAAATTGTTTTTGCGTTTCTCAAATAATATAGTCAAATGAAACTGAGCTATCATAATAATAATCTTCACATGGAACCAATGGATAAATTCCATTAGCTTCCTCAAGAGAAAAGATGGCACTAAAGAGGGATAGTGTTACATTTTAAAACAAAATGGGATAGTAGGTTCTGAAAACTCAGAAACTGATTTGCTTTATTAAAATTTGTTAATTCCTTCCATGTTTATTCAATATATTGTCAATAATCTCAGATACATATGATAATTACATGTATGTTATATACTTCTATTTCATTCTTTGCCCAGGCAAGTGCAAAAAAATGTAAAGGGCTTTTAAAAATACCTCTGTGGTAATCTTTGCTAATACTTCTGAACAAAATTCCCTTCTAAAATGCAATGTATCAGCTCTTCACAAGTGGGTACATTATATCAATTTTAAGAAAATAAGTGAACACAGTTCTTCCCACAGTTTCACAATGGAAATTTTTCTACTATAGTTCTTATTGCAATTGAAAATTAAGCAGGACACATATTCCTCCAACAAATCCTTAAAATAAAGGGAGAAGAAAATATGAAGAAACTGATAAATAGCACAAATCATCATCAACCTTATGAATCTTTAATGAAAAGAATTCTTGGTCTTATCTCTTGTAACTAAATCATAGAATCATAGAATCATAGAATATCCTGAGTTGGAAGGGACCCTTAAGGATCATCAAGTCCAACTCTTGACACCGCACAGGTCTACCCAAAAGTTCAGACCATGTGACTAAGTGCACAGTCCAATCTCTTCTTAAATTCAGTCAGGCTCGGTGCAGTGACCACTTCCCTGGGGAGCCTGTTCCAGTGTGCAACCACTCTCTCTGTGAAGAACCCCTTCCTGATGTCCAGCCTAAACTTCCCCTGCCTCAGCTTAACTCCGTTCCCGCGGGTCCTGTCGCTGGTGTTAATGGAGAAAAGGTCTCCTGCCTCTCGACACCCCCTTACGAGGAAGTTGTAGACTGCGATGAGGTCTCCCCTCAGTCTCCTCTTCTCCAGGCTGAACAGGCCCAGTGCCCTCAGCCGTTCCTCGTACGTCTTCCCCTCCAGGCCTTTCACCATCTTCGTAGCCCTCCTCTGGACACTCTCCAACAGTTTCATGTCCTTTTTATACTGTGGTGCCCAGAACTGCACACAGTACTCGAGGTGAGGCCGCACCGGCGCAGAGTAGAGCGGGACAATCACCTCCCTTGACCTACTAGCGATGCCGTGCTTGATGCACCCCAGGACACGGTTGGCCCTCCTGGATGCCAGGGCACACTGCCGGCTCATATTCAACTTGTTGTCTACCACGACCCCCAGATCCCTCTCTTCTAGGCTGCTCTCCAGCGTCTCATCGCCCAGTCTGTACGTGCAGCCAGGGTTTCCCCGTCCCAGGTGCAGGACCCGGCACTTGCTCTTATTGAACTTCATGCGGTTGGTGATCGCCCAGCTCTCCAACCTATCCAGATCCCTCTGCAATGCCTTTCCACCCTCATTCGAGTCCACAACTCCTCCAAGTTTGGTGTCATCAGCAAACTTGCTCAAAATGCCTTCTATTCCTACATCCAGATCGTTTATAAAAATATTGAAAAGTACCGGCCCTAAAATGGAGCCTTGAGGGACCCCACTGGTGACCGCCCGCCAGCCTGACGCAGCCCCTTAAATAAAAGTAAATAAAACTGATTAGATTTGTTTTTCTTTTCGGGATCCCTTGCTATGTAATTCCATGCCTTTTAAAATTATCTATTTCACATTGCAACAAGCTGATTCAAAAATTAATACTGGAGTCCAGGTTTAATGAATCACCTCTTTTATCTTAGCTTATTTTCCACACCTGAGCACTAAGCTATACCTGAATTTCTCTCATTTCAAATTTAATATAGATTGATGAATTGGAAAACTACTTTTATTTTTAGGACCCTTTTTATACATTACCAGATATTATTCTTTCTTAGTTTTTGGCATCACCCCTATTTAGCATGAAATTGTCCTCAACAACATTAGAGGCATTTGAGGCCTAGCATATTGTTCTATAAAGTACACTAGATCTTTCTGACTTCCAGTGGTACACATGGGACACCAAAAAGCCAAACAGCAGAGGATATGGTTTTTTTTTGATAGCATCTGGCTTCTTGGCTGACTCCCCAGATGCTATTGGCAGCTTTGCATTTGCTTTCAGTGCTGTCATGTAGTTAAGTTCCTGATAGGCTGTTAGCATTACCGTGCCCTTTTAGATGTGATCCTTTGACTCACCCTTGTTTTGAATGCATTTTATCAGTAACTTTAAGAAATTTAAATATTAATGCATTCAAGAGCACATGAAGGAGCAGTCCAAGTTGCCGTTTGTATAAATAAAACATGTTAGTTTCTTAAAATAAAAACGTGAATGTGAAATTAACCCATCATTTCTTGTTATGTGCCTTCATCCTAACATTAGAAATAAAGTTTCAACTGCAAAATCACAGCTTGAAGCTGGCCCAGTGTTATTTACTTCAAAGATTATTTAATGGCATGAAGAAGAATCCCATGGTAGATCACAGGAACCCACTAAGTCAATCACATATCCAATTTCTTCCAGGTTCATGCAGAAATTGGATCAAAACCGTATTTTGCCATTCTTTGTACAAAGGCTTGGCAGTTAGTTGCAGCCCTGCACAGGACCTCATTAGGGCCTGCTTTCTGCTGACACCACTGAATCTGGAATGAACACAGCCATTGACACTTTAATGAAACCATATTAATTGAGAGTCTGTGATCGCATCACAAAAAAAATCAGTCTGTGACTATGAGTATACCATAAAGTTGTTGGAAAGAAACATATGGGCAGAAATATCAATTCAGTAATGTTAAAGTTTGAAAATTACAGAATAAAGTATAAAATTTACAGAATAAACTAATTTTCTTTTTAAATGATTGGTCATTCCATTTTTTATTTGATATGTAGTGTATATATATATATGTAAATAATGCTAGAAGAATAATTTCTTTATCAAAAAGACAAAAAAGTTTGGAGGAAGCAATTGCAACGAAGTCCTCAGGTTCAACCAAATTAAGAAATAATAAATTAATCTAAAAATGTTTCATGACAATTTATTGAAATGATCTTTTTGTTGTTGTTTTTATTGTTTAAAAATTAGATCACTATTTAACATTTTATGAAGTACTGTTCTGGTTTCAGTTAGAACAGAGTTAATTTTCTTCCTAGTAGCTGGTAGAATGCTATGTTTTGGCTTAGGATGAGAAGAGTGCTGGTAACATGTCGATGTTTTAACTGTTGCATAGCAGTGCTTACACCAAGCCAAGGATGTTTCAGCTTCTTGCCCTGTCCTGCCAATGGGCAGGCTGGAGGTGCAGCAAGAACCAGAGGGGACAGACCCAGGACAGCTGACCCAAACTAGCCAAAGGGGTATTCCATACCATCTGACATCATGCTAAACAACATATAGGGGTGGCTAGCTGGGGGAGGGGGCCGGACTGCTCGGGGTTAGGCTGGGCATCGGTCAGCGAGTGGTGAGCAATTGCATTGTGCATTACTTGTTTTGTACACATTATTAGTAGTAGTACTATGATCATCATTATTGTTATTATTATTGTTGTTATTATTATTTTCCTGTCTTATTAAACTGTCTTAACTCACAGGCTTCACTATCCCAGAGAGGGAGGGGGGAGGGTGAGTGAATGGCTGTGTGGTGTTTAGCTGCCCGCTGGGTTAAACCACAACAAGTACAAATAAGTATTTTTAAACCCCAAACTTTAAACTGAATATATTTTGAAAAAGAAAACAAAACAAAACATTTTTCTCCATGGTTTGCTGTTTCACTCATAGAATTAAAAACTATTTGGAATTTATAGATCTTTGATGTATATATTATTCTAATGAGAGAAAAATATCCATGTGAAAATGAAATGAAAAAAATTGATTAAATAAAAATGTGTTTTCTCCAGAAATGTCCCAAATAGTTTCAGAATTTCTAATTTTGTTCTGAACAAGAACAGAACTGATATTTAAAAGTATCTTTACCAGATAGATTTTCCAATGTGAATATAGTTTCCAATATGAATATGAATCAAAAGGAATTTGTTTCAATGAAGCAGAGTTCCTGCTATGTGGTCTCCAAAAAGGAAGAACCTTCCAAAACATAATGTTCTGAAGAACAGGACACTTTAACACTAACTGGCAGGTCAGTTCCACTGTTTTGCACAGAGATGGCTGAGGCCTTGGCACTGCTTAATTTTCTTTCTTTAATTCTTAACCACGATTTAAAAAATCACTTGAGTTACTAGAAACTCCGCAATGTTCTCTATTCTATTTTTCGTACTTGGCTTGCAGTTCTGCTTTAGTGTTGGATTACTTATGTTTGGATTACTTAATCTTCTCTAACTCTTCAGCAACTTACTAGTCCTATTAAAAAAAATAATAAAAATTGAGTTTATCAAAAACTTAAATTTGGAATTCTATTCTTAATACTTATCTAGTCTAATCTACTTGTCTTAAATTGTTTGAATGATGTCGTGGTTTAACCCGGCCGGCAGCTAAACACCACACAGCTGTTCGCTCACCCTCCCCCCTCCCCCCGGGATGGGGAAGAGAAACGGAAAGTGAAGCCCGTGAGTTGAGATAAAGACAGTTTAATAAGACAGGAAAATAATAATAACAATAATAATAACAACAACAATAATAATAACAATAATAATAATAACAATAATAATAATAGTACTGTGTACTATGTGTACAAACAAGTAATGCACAATGCAATTGCTCACCACCCACTGACCGATGCCCAGCCTAACCCTGAGCAGTCCGACCCTCCTCCCCCAGCTAGCCACCCCTATATGTTGTTTAGCATGATGTCAGATGGTATGGAATACCCCTTTGGCTAGTTTGGGTCACCTGTCCTGGGTCTGTCCCCTCCCAGCTCTTACTGCACCCCCAGCCTGCCCATTGGCAGGACAGAGCAAGAAGCTGAGATGTCCTTGGCTTAGTATAAGCACTGCTCTGCAACAATTAAAACATCGGGGTGTTATCAGCACTCTTCTCATCCTAAGCCAAAACATAGCATTCTACCAGCTACTAGGAAGAAAATTAACTCTGTTCTAACTGAAACCAGGACATCTATCCACCCCTTATTCCATACCATTTATGTCATGCTCAGGTTACACTCTTTTCCATACATTCTAATTAGTCACCATTTTCATTTAGGGTATATAGTAGTCATGGTAGTGATGACATACAGTATTATATAGTAATTAAAATGATACAATTCAATTCATGGGCTATTCTCACCCAGTATTAAATCCCCTTGAGGTACACACCGGACCTCTCCGTTCTTTTGCATTACCCACCATGTGTATCCAGGTCCCTGAGCAAGAGCAATTCCACGAATGGGTTTGCCTTTTCCTGAGGCAGGAGTAGCCCAGACTGTTTTACCCAGTATATTTCTTACATGCACTACAGCAACTTTATCCCCTTCTACAGTACGTAGCAACTTTATCCCCTTCTACAGTATGTAACAGGTTTGATTGGGCAGGTCCAGCGCGGTTGGCAGATCCCCTAGTATTGACTAACCAGGTGGCCTTTGCCAAATGCGTATCCCAATTTTTGAACGTCCCAGCGCCCATTGCTTTCAATGTAGTCTTTAACAGTCCATTGTATCGTTCAACTTTCCCGGAGGCTGGTGCATGATGGGGGATGTGATACACCCACTCAATACCATGCTCTTTGGCCCAAGTGTCTATAAGGTTGTTTCGGAAATGAGTCCCATTGTCTGACTCTATTCTTTCTGGGGTGCCATGTCACCATAGGACTTGCTTTTCAAGGCCCAGGATAGTGTTCCGGGCAGTGGCATGAGGCACAGGATATGTTTCCAGCCATCCGGTGGTTGCTTCCACCATTGTAAGTACATGGTGCTTGCCATTGCGAGTTTGAGGGAGTGTGATGTAATCAATCTGCCAGGCCTCTCCATATTTATATTTCAGCCATCGTCCTCCATACCAAAGAGGCTTTGACCGTTTGGCTTGCTTGATTGCAGCACGTTTCACAGTCATGAATAACCTGTGCTACAGCGTCCACGGTCAGGTCCACCCCTCGATCACAAGCCCATCTGTATGTTGCATCTCTACCTTGATGGCCTGAGGTGTCACGGGCCCATCGGGCTATAAATAATTCACCTTTATGCTGCCAATCCAGGTCCACCTGAGCTACTTCAATCTTAGCAGCCTGATCCACCTGCTGGTTGTTTTGATGTTCTTCAGTAGCCCAATTCTTGGGCACATGAGCATCTACATGGTGTACCTTTACAGCCAGGTTCTCTACCCGAGCAGCAATATCTTGCCACAATGCAGCAGCCCAGATGGGTTTGCCCCTGCGCTGCCAGTTTTGCTTCCATTGCTGTAACCATCCCCACAGGGCATTTGCTACCATCCATGAAACAGTGTAGAGATAGAGAACTGGCCATTTTTCTCATTCAGCAATGTCTAAAGCCAGCTGAATGGCCTTCACTTCTGCAAACTGACTCGATTCACCTTCTCCCTCAGCAGCTTCTGCAACTCATCGTGTAGGACTCCATACAGCAGCCTTCCATCTCCGATACTTCCCCACAATACGACAGGACCCATCAGTGAACAGGGCATATTTCTTCTCATTCTCTGGTAACTGGTTGTACAGTGGGGCTTCTTCAGCACAACCCACCTCCTCCTCTGATGGTATCCCAAAGTATTTGCCTTCTGGCCAGTCCATGATCACTTCCAATATTCCTGGGCGACTGGGGTTTCCTATTCGAGCCCGCTGAGTAATCAGTGCAACCCACTTGCTCCATGTAGCATCAGTTGCATGATGCGTAGAGGGGACCCTTCCCTTGAACATCCAGCCTAGTACCGGCAGTTGGGGTGCTAGGAGGAGCTGCGCTTCAGTACCGACCACCTCCGAAGCAGATCGAACTCCTTCATATGCTGCCAATATCTCCTTTTCAGTTGGAGTGTAGCGGGCCTCAGATTCTCTGTATCCCCAACTCCAAAACCCTAGGGGTCAACCTCGAGTTTCCCCAGGTTCTTTCTGCCAGAGGCTCCAGGTGGGGCCGTTCTCCCCGGCTGCGGTGTAGAGCACATTCTTTACATCTGGTCCTGTTTGAACTGGCCCGAGGGCTACTGCATGAACTATTTCCTGCTTGATTTGTTCAAAGGCTTGTCGTTGCTCAGGACCCCATTCAAACTCATTCTTCTTATGGGTTACTTGGTAGAGCGGGTTTACAATCAGACTGTAATTTGGGATGTGCATTCTCCAAAACCCCACAACTCCTAGGAAAGTCTGTGTTTCTTTTTTGCTAGTTGGTGGAGACATAGCTGTTATTTTGTTGATCACATCCATTGGGATTTGACGACGTCCATCTTGCCATTTTATTACTAAAAACTGGATCTCTCATGCAGGTCCTTTGACTTTATTTTGTTTTATGGCAAAACCGGCTTTCAGAAGGATTTGGACTATTTTCTTCCCTTTCTCAAAAACTTCCTCTGCTGTGTCACCCCACACAATAATGTCATCGATGTACTGCAGGTGTTCAGGAGCTTCCCCCTGTTCTAGCGCAGATTGGATCAGTCCATGGCAAATGGTAGGGCTGTGTTTCCACCCCTGGGGCAGCCAATTCAAAGTATATTGGACTCCCCTCCAAGTTAAAGCAAATCGTGGCCTGCACACTGCTGCTAGAGGGATGGAGAAAAATGCATTAGCAATATCAATTGTGGCGTACCACTTGGCTTCCTTCAATTCAAATTCATACTGGAGTTCCAGAATGTCTGGCACTGCAGCACTCAGTGGTGGCGTGACTTCGTTCAGGCCATGATAGTCCAGTGATGTCTTGCAAATGTGATTATAAAAATTGTATTTGGATTTTCACTGATTTTGTGCTCAGATATTATCACATGACACTTTTTATATCTGAAAATAATGATTAAGTGCTTTTAATATTTTTTTTCCTGTAGCACTTTGAAAACCTACCTTTTTTACTTTATTAAATTTTTCTTTATTTTATGGTGTAATGTTTTTTTTTAAAAAAAAGTGAAGTGGAACTAACATTGGCATAATCTAGAAGGCTACACCTCCAGAACTGGTAAAATCTGTACTCCATCTGTACTCCATGTACCATCTTTTGCAGTCTAGTGAAAGACACACAAAAGTTACTCCCACATTCAGGTGGATCTGAGCCTCTGGGATGTCTTAATTTTTACTGAAAAACATTTTGGGACTGACTCATTTTCTGAAAAAAAAAAAAAAAGATCTGCAAGGATTTGAGTTGGTCCTCAGTGTAACTGCACATTATGAATTGAACTGACTTAGGTAAAGTATAAATAAAAAATATAAAAGCAGTTTGCGGTATTCCAAGGACTACTATTGTATAACGACCTTCCTAACTGTTGTATAATGACCTTCTTAACAAGTATTGTTAGGAAGGTTTGTATAACCTTCCTAATTCCCCGTTAAAACTGCTGAGATTATTCTGAATAGGGAGGAAAGTACTGAAGTAATCACCATGAAACCAATATAACCCTGGAAAGAATGTGTTGATGAGGTCATCAGCCAATTTTTATCAAAGATAATTTTACTGGAGTCCAGTCAAGCCTTCACTGTTTGGCCCTTGAGCATAAACAATATGAAAAACATGAAGTGAAGTTGGCAGGATTTGAAGACCGAAGTCTTTATCTGTAGTTTCTTGCTTGAAATTGACACCTGCCTCTAATTCTCTTTTATGAGATCCTTAAAATAAATATCAAACAGCCATGAAATGCATTAACAAGTTCTCCTAAGGTTGAAAACAGTGCTATTCAATGACTGTTTCACCTGTCTACTTAGTGTCAGGTCTTCACTTAACAGTTTAAAATGAAAGTGAAATTAGTGAGTACTAAAATTAAGTCTCTTGGAGCACTCATGATTTATCTCATAAAGTTAGCCCAGAAACCTAATTTCTTGTAGGACCTGCAGAAAATGTAATCTCAAAACACTACAGACCAAGAAAAGGTGTAGATGAAAAGGATCTCAGTGCCTTCTAGTTTTCAAGATTAATACAAAGTAACATCCTTTATTTACATACTTTTATATTCAGCTCAAATCCTGTTACCTGTCAACAAGGATTTTGATTAGTACTTGCATGACTAGTTTAATTAAAGTATCAACATTGAGCAGAAATGATTTATTCTCACAAACTGCAACAGCCAATGTAAACCTAAATCATAATCAGAAATAAGACAAAGTTTAGAAGTTTACTATATATCCCATACATCCCTCACTGTTTTCCTGAAGCTCCCATTACTCAGCTAGTTAAACTGGAAAAATGTTCTGATCTTTTATTTCCACGTTTTTTTGTTTCTTTCTTTCTTTCTTCAGACCAGATTGTTTGCAATATCACCAAAAGGTCACCAATGAAAAGTCAGTGATTAGAAAATGTTATCCCCATGAATTCTGAGATACAACTATATTTCTCTCTATTTAAACAAGTTCATTATGTTACTAAGATACTGTAATGCCTTTGATAAATGCTACATGTACTTTTTAATGGAAACCACCATCTTTGCATGTATACGTGTGCTATATACAAACAGAACAACTTGTTCTAAGATTTGACTGATATATAAAGCTGTTAAGGCTTAATATTCTGAAGTATTTATTTAGCAATAGCATGACTGATCATAATTCATTCCACTTAGGAAATATAGGTATAATTCATTCAATTTAGGAAATAAAGTATAGGCATAATCTCTTCTAACAACATTAAATCTAATTCAGAAGTTCTGTACAATGATAAAAGGGTCTGTGTTACTCGTAAAGCTCAAGGGACAATTTGAATGTAAACTTTTCCAGATGCACTTAAGCAAAAAGGGCATTTAAGAGAACTGAAATACATCAATCTGTATAGTGGCATCAGATATAATGTGTTTTCAGATAAACCATCAGTCTTTTCTTCCACATTCACTCATCTTCAATGCTAGCTTTCAACCTTGAGATTTTTGCTGCTGTGTTATTAAATCTTGAGTATAGGAGTTTAAAATGGAAAAATTAACAGATATTAGCTACAATGGTGCTGGTGGGTGATGTTCTATTCTACATGATAAAAACAAACAAACAAACAAAACATATCTAAGACAAGGAAAGTTGTGGTAGAAACCACTAGCTACATAAAATGAAATGAAAAACCTTTTGTAGATGGAATATAAAAGTACAATATTGCATTCTAAAAAGTTCTTGCAGGCTACAAAAATAAAACAGGTTAAACATTGGTAGCAAACAGCAGGAGACTGCCTTGACTAAAGTGCCTGACGACCAGAAAAGCTTAGTTATGACTCTCTATATTAGCATTACAAGATCTTTGTAAGTGACAGCCGTATTGCAAAAATTATTGGAAAACAATGAAGATTGTCAGTTTAAGCAGTGAGGAAAAGCTGTAAATTGTTTCCTCCGTGTCACATTTATTTAATTCTGGATTATGTATCCATTGTCTTTCTTGCCTTTGTTTTGCTGTTAAAATATGCATAAATACTTCTACAGGACTGTTATTGCCTGGAGATTATACTGGAACCAAATCTACTCTGTCTGGATATTCTGAGGAATGTATATATCTTAGCTCAAAAAAAAATTTGAGACACAGATAGATACAAAGTTCTCTGTTTCTCCACAATGTCTTCTTCTTAGTCTCCAATTTTGAATTTAATCATCCTTTTGAAACTCAAGGTAAAATTTCTCAGAATCCACATAGTAAAACTTCATAGTATCCAGCTAAGCAAAGGCACGTTTTTCAGTATTTCTTTGCTGTAGTCCCAAAGTAACTCCTGTCACACATCAGAACTCTAACTAAATATTGCTCCAGTTGAAAAAAAATATTCTGATCATTTCAAACTAACATTTAGTTCTATCAGCACAAGTGCAGCTGCTTCACTGCAGTGGTGTAATACACTATTCCTAATTCTTAATCAAACTAGTGGTTTGATTTTTATTTATTTATTTTTTTCCCCACAGCTGTGTCAGCCAGGTACATATTTAGTAAAATGCAGATTCCACAGGAAAAGAATAAGGGCCTTGCATATTCGTAAATATTTGAGACTGTCACACAGTTTTTATATTCTGTCTTTCCTAGTTCACATTAATAGTTTTGGTTAAAGAGTCTAACAATTTTACAAACTACTTATGCATTCTTTTAGTAACAAAGGTGTTGCATGCAAAATATTTAAAGATAGTATGGAATGAGTACATAGTTATATACCTGGTCTACAAATCCAGGCAAAACATTTGCAACCAAAGTATTCTGCAGAGGAATACTCATGGTGACTGTAGAAAGGTACACACTGTCTTCTGTGGGTTGTGTCTTTCTAACTAAGACAGTTAGACTTTCTAACTAAGTCTTTGGGGAATAATTTATTGAGAATAACAACTATGAGAAAAGAGACTGGAATTGCCCATGTAAAAGTTTGCTTTTCTTCTATTATTCATAAACTTTAATACTAATTTCAGCCCGAACTAGAAGGTAATAATTTTTGAGATATGTTTTAGCTTAATGATCACTAAAATTTTCATTTTAAAATGAAGCAAGATTTGTGGGAGAGATAAAATTTTATAGACTAAATAACAAACAAACAAGCCATTTACATATCTTCAGACTAAGTATATCTTGGAGAAAATTACTTAAAAATTAATTTTATTATGTTAATCTAATAAATGAAGGGAAATTTGATATATTATTTTAACGATGCCTTGCTGTTATTACTTTTTATTATCCACATCCTTACCGAGACTGTTTTCAAGGTCTGTTGACAGGAGCAACACCAATTATATTCTTCCAATATACATAACAAACCACAAACCATACACATTACTAATGTGTAAGAAGGAGCTAACAAACCTTTTTGTTTGCTTGCAGTTATGCCCAGGATTTCCTTCATGGACAGCCTGAATTTGTATTAATATTAGAACTGAAAGAGCACTATGATAAACAAAAGTTTGAGTAATAATTATATTTTTTTTCTATGAATTTATCAAAACAACATCTTCACTCTTTCTTTCATGCCGTCTCCCCTTCTTTATCCAAAAGGATAATACACTATTTTCTCTCCAATCTCTCCTTTAACAATTGAATTTATAATGCTGCCTACAAAGCCTTGATAATAGTTAAACCATTAAGTATTTTATGGTCCAATACCTCTTCGTTATTCACCTGTATTGGCATTTGTGTCTTACCTTGTCTCATGTGAGGCCACTCCCAGGCAGGAAGTCTTTTATTTTTAATTTTTTCTGTACTGGTGAGTATCTGCCATGTTAGTGCTCCCAATCCACAAACTGAGCAATACCATGTAATAACTACTACAGTTACAGGAAGAAAAACACGTTAAAAGTATCAGATAAAAGTGCTAAGCTGAGCATTTTTCAGAAATAATTAAACAGATAAAGACCTGTCAAGACCAAGTTTTTGAATAATAATTCCTTCCTAGTGTTTTTTCCCTGTCTGTTTTCTTAAATACTTTCACAGCCTCTTGGCTGAGCCTGTAGATGCAATTCAACACAAATGGAAGTTTAATTATTCACATGATTACATTCTGTAAATAATTTTAGTAGGAGAGAATACACTGAAGTTTTCTTTAGTTTATGAGTACACATTTTTGCAGAAATAGGAAGTTTAAAATTAAATGTTGGAGAAGAGCGTCAACAAAAAATTTGACCAATTAGTTTTGACTGTGGAACTGGTCTGTAGAAGTCAAATTCATTCCGTTTCAGAACTGAAAAACAATTAGCATCATGTGAGTTTATTCATACCGGTAAGTACATAATAACTGTGTAATATTGTCAGATTTGAGAATGTGGTTGCATTTTCCTTAATTGGTAAGATATATAAAAATTGTCTTCACCACCTACTAAAGCTAACAGCGTAAGAGTGGGGATGCTGACTCCCAGAATCCTATTTTTGGTTAGCCAGAGGTCTGAGGAACCTGATAAGCTTTTAGAACCTCAATATTTCACCTCGTCCTTTGGTCTAGCAGGAAGAATGTGTTGATGCAAAACAAAAATGAAGTGTTTATCAGTCTGAATAGGTAGCAACAAGTTTCTATAAAGTCCTATTGATAATCTGCATACATTAACATTATTGAAAGAACAGAGATTACCCAGTGGGAGTCAGAATATAAAAATCTACTCCCTTCATTGTTTACAGAGTGCCTCACTGAAATAACATGAAAACAGTTTTTGTGTGAATACTGAAACTTCCAATTAAATATCTATATCTATATTGACTCCATTAAAATAGTTTTTCTCTGGACTGGAGTTTAAAAGACTCATTCTTTATGAATTTGTATGATTATCAGTAGGAATGCATGATTACTTATTTAGAGCAATGCAAAAAGAAGTGTCATGAAGAAAGCCAATATAAATATAAATTCAAATTTAAGGAAAAGACCAAAAGACCCTCAGAAACTGCTTTGGTGGAATTTGCCAAGGGAAGTTTCGAAAAATATGTATACAAAGGGATTTTTTATTTTTTTTAAAAGGAAAGAAAATTCTGTGGCACATAATACTCTAATGAATAGTCCTTTTTTTTTTTTTTTTTTTTTTTCCATACATGGAAAATCTGCCTCCAGTTCAGACACCTGTGTAATCAAGACACTGTTAAATTTTTTTGAACTCCACTAATTTGGGTTTCATGCAGCACATTTGTTTAGTGTTTAATAACTTTTTCACTAATTGCTTGTTTAAACCCATTCTGTCTGCCAACCATTCTTTTATAACTGATAAAATATAGATCACTGAATATTGATGTATGATGTACGTGCAAGTGACTTCTATGATTAACGCAAACTTAATTTGGTAGTGGAATCAAATAAGAAGTGTCTCTGTGTATTCTATTGGAATGATTAGCAGAGGTCATTAATCAAGAAGTCTCTTTTGTTCTTAATTTTATGCCACATGAATGAGCAAAGATTCAAAAGAACTGGGAATATCAAGTACTGTCTTTCTTCATGTGAAATATTCAGTATCATCCACATCTTAATGTTTTTAATCACTAATCATTTGTCCCCTTTGTGAGTGAGGCCTGCATAGCATTTAGGAATAAATAAATAAATTAAATAATCTGGAGCATGTATTTGTATCCAAGTGGCTTTTATAAGTTGCTCTTACTGAGTCACCTCAGTCATAAGGTCTAGATCACAGGGATTTCAGTGTACTTTTGATGGTGCTCTTCACTTTTTTCACTTTTTCTTCACTTTTTTGTTCAGTAAAATCACAGCTTAACTGTGACCTTAAAAGAATTAGATTTTATTTTTTTCCCTTCATTTTTTAGTTACCTAGTAACTCGATACCTTGACTGGTATCAAAACTTTGATATATAGTATCTAAGGATGATCCAACAACACGTGCAGGTGAAGCACCAGGCTGAGAAGTCTTACTTTTTAAGATCAGTATTTACTGAATTAAAAGAGCGTATGATAGTAATATAAAATATCCTCCTAATAGTATCTCCAATATCTCCAGAAATAAGAGGAATAAAGATAATTATCTTCTTACAATGTATTAAAAATTTGAAATATCTAACAAAAAGAAATGAAGATAAAAAAGGCTTATACACTAGGCCACTGTCACTAACAAGACAGAAACAGATAATAAGTGAATGTTGGTATGATTTTGCTACTGATTTCTGTTTTGTGTGATGTTAATGTACGTTGTTAATAAAAAATATGTCCCAGTGGGAGTATAGTGATGTAGCAAACACACAACAGCAATTGATAAATACACAACAGCTGTAAGTATAACCAGCAAATGGTTGTAGTAAGAAAGGAAGGACATTTCTCCAGACCTAGAGCAGCCACTCCAAAAGTCACAGATATCATAGTGACTTATCTAAGGTTCACGAAAGCCCATCATAACAACAGGAATATTTTCACAGCCTTCAAAGAGTTCTGGAACAGTACCTCAAATTCTTTGTCAGATGGATCATTTTAGTCAGTCTTAGACAACAATAAATTAAATAAAAATGAGCAGCGCTACTGATGAGGCAGTACCTCCAAGCATGACCCC
Source organism: Anas acuta (assembly GCF_963932015.1). Classification (NCBI taxonomy): domain Eukaryota; kingdom Metazoa; phylum Chordata; class Aves; order Anseriformes; family Anatidae; genus Anas; species Anas acuta. The sequence continues at coordinate 27,998,474 of NC_088980.1, read as the reverse complement.
CAGCTCCCACCCTTCCAGGCAATTCAATATGTAAGCCATTGATTTAATGCAGGTTTCACTCACAGTAGAACTCTTAAAATAAAATGGATTGGAATTATTTAAGCTGTTACAAATTGAACCATAGAGCTAAAAATCAGTACATTTACTAACTTACAAATAAACAGTTGTCAAAAACTGAGTGGATTTTATGTTTGCAAATTTATACAGTCACAAGTACAAAATACCAAAACATCTGCAGTTGTCAAAATGAGCAAATACAAGGCAAACAAACTAATGAGCTGCACCATTCACATCTGAAGAGTGCATTGTACATTTTCATAGATAAATAAATATACAAATGCATCTAATTATTACATGTTAAAACAATGCCTACTAGTTAAGATTACATTTCAATTTTTAATATTCCTCTCAGAGTGAGATGTTTTTTTCCCTACAAAATACAAAGCAACCTGCTGAACAGTACATGGAACACGAATCATAAATCTTCCTCTACTACATATATTGTTTGACTCAAGATACACAATGAAGTGAAATGCAGTAAACTAAGCATTGTAAAGCTCTCTGTAGACTATTTTACATAGCCAAGAGAATAACTGAAGCATATATAAACCAGATAGCCTGAGAAACTCACATTCATACTACAGTTTTCAGGGTTGACACGGAAGAGACTTTCCTTACTATTTTTAATCTTTTCCTGATTCAATATCCTTTCCGTAATATCATGGAATCATAGAATTAGAGAATTGTTTGTGTAGGAATGGACCTTAAAATCATCTAGTTCAAATTATGTGTCCTCTGCCATAGTCAGGGACACCTTCCACTGGGGCAGGTTGTCCAATGCCATATCCAACCTGGCCTTGAACACTTACAGGGATGTGGCATCCACAGCTTCTGTGGGCAACCTGTTCCAGTGCCTCACCACCCTCCCAGTAAAGAATTTCTTCCTTCTATCTGATCTAAACCTCTTTTAGTTTAAAACCATTACCCCTTGTTCTCTCACTACCATCCCTAACAGAGTCCCTCCCCAATTTTTCTGTAGGCCCTCTTTACGTACTGGAAGGCTGCTGTAAGGTCTCCCTGGAGCCTTCTCTTCTCCAGGCTGAACAGCCCCAACTCCCTCAGCCTGTCTTCAAGGGAGAGGTGCTCCAGCCTCTGAGCATCCTTATGGCCTTCCTCTGGACTCATTCTAACAGGTCTACATCTTTCTTATGTTGGGGGCCCCACAACTGAATGCAGCACTCCAAGAGTGGAGCAGAGGGGGAGAATAACCTCCCTCAACCTGCCCACAGTTCTTTTGATGCAGACCAGGATATGGTTGGCTTTCTGGGCTTCAAGCGCACATTGACAGCTCATTTTGATCTTTTTATCTACCAACACCTCCAAGGCCACTTTCAGTCCATTCTCTGCCAATCTGTATTCATGTTTGGAATTGCCTCATCCCAGATGGGGGACCTTGCACTTGGCCTTGTGTGAATTCATGAGGTTCACACTGGCCCAACACTCAAGCCTGGCCAGCCCCCTCTGGCTGGCATTCCTTCCCTCCAGGATGTAAACCTCAGCACACAACTTGGTGTCATCCACGAATTTTCTGAGTGCACTCAATCCCACTGTCCATGTTGTTGACAAAGTTGTTAAATAGTACTGGTCCCAGTACCAACCCCCGAGGAACACCACTCATCACTGGTCTCCACCTGAAATTCAAACCACTGACTGCAACTCTTCTAGTGTGACCATCCAGAAAATTCCTTATCTGCTGAGTGGTCCATCTATCAAATCCATGTCTCTCCAATTTAGAGGCAAGGATCTCATATGGTACACTATTAAATGCTTTACACAAATCCAGTTATAAAAGATACAATCCAATGTACCTTCCACAAATCTCTCTTTCATTCTTTATATTTGAATACTGTACATGTAAAAATGTGTTGATACAATTATGTTCTTAGAGAGAATATAGGTGTATGCAAAGTTTTACCTTTCATGCTCCCTAACATGGATTTGCAGATCAGGTTCATGCATCAGTTTCAGAGATACTCTGATTTCAGATCCTCCTGTTTTTTAGCAATTGCAAAGAAACCAACAGAAGCTAATTTTCAGCTTCTGCACCTTAGAAAATACAAAAGGAAAATATCAATACTTGCTAATCAGTTCAATTTTTACCAAATATAGCTGTTATATTTTCTAGTACCAATCTTTTATAAGGCCTTTTTACTGTATTTTAAAGTATTTCTGCTTACAATTCTGGCATTGTTTTGAGACTAATAGAGAACTTGATTGTTAGCTGCTGTACTTCACATCTCCACTGATGTAAAAGAGGCTTGCAACAAAATCTTACAAATCATGCTAGGACTGATGTCCATTATTTTTGAAAAGCTTCATCTCTCTAGTAGCCTTAAGAAATAAAAAAGTGAAGAATAAAACATATTCTTCTTCACAGCAGTATTGTCTGATTCTCAGTTGTGGCTTCTCTGCTTGTTTCTCCAGGCAATAAGCACCCTAAGTATTTACTAGCAAAAGAAATGTACTGCCCATTACTTAAATCACAGTGCTTTTACCCAGTTTGAACATGAGACCCTTGTACAAGACTTCCTGTGGAGAAAAACAGGGTTTTGAAACTAATGTCAATTCTTCTCTGAGTTCATAGTTTTAACCACACACAAAAAGCAAATGTCAAATGACTAAGATAAGAAAATTGCAGAGATTGTTAACCAAGGTCATTTTCTTAGCGGGTACAAAATGGTAAACCACATTGAAAAGGACTGTATTGAGTAGAAGAGCTGAATAAACTTAGCTTCAAGGAGCTCAACTAAGTTTGGTGTTCACCTTGAAAGTCATTTCCATCAAATTAGCTTTTTTACCTGTCATCATCTGCTGATTTCAGAAAATAAACAAATAAACAAACAAACAGATGCTGCTAAGAATGAAGGTAAATATTTGTGATCCATGTAAATAAATCAATACAAATATATAGCAGTTTTGTCTGAGAAAGACACTAAATTTTGATGGTCCACCTTCTATAACATTTTCTTAAGGTTAATTTACACCAGATTAAAGTAATCTCCAACCTATAAGCATGAAACTCTTTTGTGTGGATCTTGATATACCAAGATGTAGTTTTTAGCATAAGGATGCTAATAACTTAAGGCAGTAGGTTCTATGGAGCAGAAATGCAGATGAGCTAAGGAATGAAAGTACGTACCCAAAGTAGGGAGTGAGCTGCAAGCCCAGATGCGCATTCAAACTAATACCTGTTTTTATTTATTTTTTTTATCATTTTTTTTTCTTTCAGTCTTTATAGGATAAGAATGGAGATGTGTAGGTTTCCCTGGGTCTCCTCAGCAACTTCACTACAGAGCAGTTACTTACCCCTGAAATACTGCTACTTGCCACAATTTTACGGTAAAGAAACTTTGACAAGTTACAGTGACAGAGTAAATATAAAACAACAAGTGAGTAAAATACTTATTTTCTAGGTAACAGTCTCTTACTACCAGATGATTGCTTGGTCACTTACACTGTTGCAGCACTCTTTACTGGATTCAGTTCATTAAGGTCATTGTAATCAGAGAGTTTATGATTTTAGTACATGCTGTCTCAAGCCTAATCATGCATCTTACCATGGTGAATGGAATTCACCATGGGAGAGGAAGGGAGGGGAGGGGAGGGAAGGGGAGATGCTATTTCAAAACTAAGAAAGGCCTTTAATGGGAAAAATCATTCATAAGGAGATAATGTGAATGAACTCCAGAATGCATATGCAAAGTTTCTCCTTCAGCAATTAAAACTTGTTCTTGGTTTTCTATATATAACACTTCACATCCAGCAACAGTCCAGGCCAAGACTCAGTTCCTTTACAAATTTTAAGCTAATATGTAGTAATTGTTTGAGTATTTTCTCCCTTCTTTTCTTCATTAGTTGGAATACTTCCCTTGCTGATACTGTCACTTTGTAAGCATTCATTACCTATTGATCGAGCACAGTAGCGTGCATGGATGGACTGCTAAGCCTACAAAGAGACTTGTTCATTTCAATGAGTTTCTGACTTGCCTTGCTCCAGGATTTAACTGAATATTGGCAAGCTCTGACAGATTCTCCTATTTATGGACCAGAAGTAGCACTCTGAGCTTCTTTTGCCCAATATTCTGTTATTTTATTGCTCTTCTCTATTTTTTCTTAAATTGTATGTTTGTTTATCCATACAGTATTCATATAAATAGGAGTCAAATTAGATAAAACAACTGATACATTTTTATAGATATATATCTATACTTATATGCAGAGTGTGTTTCTGCATGTGTATAGATACGTGATATGTGTGCATGCTCATGTGCATATATATACATATGATTTGCATGGATTACCAGTAGACCAGCTCCAAGGTTTCCAGGCACCTTTTTGATGTGCACAGAGACCCTCTATCTGGTACAGGAAGTCCTGGGGAGGGTTCCCTAAACTGGAGTTTGTCGTAAAGGAGGTGAAATGAAGTCATTGCTACAGATTTCTAGTCCCTAATTACTGTCAGGACTCAGTGAGGACTGCCTGCTCCCTGGGGACCAGAGGCAGGGACTGAGGGGTCCCCACCCAGGGGAAGGGGCGTGGCACCCCATCCCATCCCACCACCCCAGCCAAGAACAGGGCAGCCTGCAGGGCACTGTGGGAAACCCCAGTGCTGGACATCAGTAACCTCCCTTGGGACAGAGACAGGCCATGGGCAGGCCTAGATATGGACCCAAAGATGGGAGTGGTTCAGCGTGACCCATAGCCGGGCATGGCAGGGCTATAGGGTATGGGAGTGTGGCCATGGGGGTCGACAAGCCCCATGGTTGGTGATAACATGGGATTCTTAATAATGAGCCCATCAGGAATGTAAAGAGTTTAGAGGGAACAAAGAAGGGTGATTCAGGAGAATCAGGAAAGCCTTGCTGTCTTGGACTAGTGGTTCTCCAGCTGTTAAGGAATGGAAGTTGCTGGGTGTTTGCTGTTGCTGGACAAAGTTTGCTGGCCAATGAATAGTTAGTGCAAATGTACTGCCATAGAGTGAATGGTATAAGAAGGGACCCTTTCCTCAATAAGGAGATGAAGTTTTGTCCTCAGTAAGAGGGACATGAAGTTATACCCTCAGTAAGAGAGTTGAAATTAATATCGCCTAAATATGCCTACTGTATTGTCATCAATACAGTAGTAGCAGTTACTGATCCTAAAGGAACGCTGGTGTCCGTGTGGCTTTTATGCCACAATGGGGAGCTGGAGACTGGTGTGGCTTCAGTGAGGCAGGGACTGATGGCCCTGAGGAATGCAATGGAGTCCTGGGCCATGGGAAGGGTTGGGGAGCTGCAGTGTAGGCCATGCAGGGGCAGTCAGGCCTAGCAGAACTGTCAGAGTCCTGATGGTTACAGAATCACAGAATTGTCTAGGTTGGAAGAGACCTCAAGATCATCGAGTCTAACCTCTGACCTAACACTAACAAGTCCTCCACTAAACCATATCACTAAGCTCAACATCTAAACATCTTTTAAAGACCTCCAGGGATGGTGACTCCACCACTTCCCTGGGCAGCCCATTCCAATGCCTCACAACCCTCTCAGTAAAGAAGTTCTTCCTAATACCCAACCTAAAACAACCCTGGCACAACTTTAGCCTGTTCCTCCTCGTCCTGTCACCAGGCACGTGGGAGAATAGACCAACCCCCACCTCGCTACAGCCTCCTTTAATGTACTTATAAAGAGCGATAAGGTCACCCCTGAGCCTCCTCTTCTCCAGGATGAACAATCCCAGCTCCCTCAGCCGCTCCTCGGTGCCAGAAATATTAGCCCTTCTTGTTCGTCCCCTGCTCTGCAGCAGAACGCATCTGCCCCGGAGCCGATCGCCTTACATCAGCAGTTTATCCCATTTAACAGTTTATCCCATTTTAGTGCAAAGACCAAACAAATGTGTAACAAGCCAAAATGGTTTCCAGCCACTCTAGAGGGTATATTTGTGAATGGATTGTGTACTTACTTGCCTGGAAAGAGAAGGGTTCAGCTTTGGTCCTGTTACTGTCCAAATATGATCTCTTGCTATAGAGTGAACAGTCAAGCAATGAAATGTATATTGGTATTATGCACCTGTTTTGATACTATGTTCATTGTCTTGATATTATGTGGAAAAAAGCCAATTATAAGGCTGTAAGGAGATGTGATAACTACAGAGAGGTTGATACCCTCAGTGCAAAATAGAAATGGAAGAAGTGAGAGTTATAAGTAATCCCAGATACTTATTTATTTATTTATTTATTTATTTATTTATTTATTTATTGGAATCAGTATGTGCAGACCAATTAGCCAACCTAAACTTGTACCACAGAGAATATACCCGTGGACCATATCAGTAGTGTTGAAGACATGTGAAGGATACCAGGAAACATAAAAACACATAAACTTAAGAGGAAGGGAGAAAAGATATAATATAGCCAAGGATAAGGATGCTTTTGGGGAAATTTGGTTCAAGATCTTGCTGTGCTATTAAGAAGTCAATTCTCATAATAATAAAAAAAAAAAAAAGCAAATTTGAAAGCTGGTATTTCTCCAAATACATATATATAAAATCAGAATAAATCAAAATAAGAACTAATACCCCCTGGAATTATAAAAATAATAAAAAAAAATAAAATAGTAAAAAATAATTCAAAAAAGTAAAAAACGGTGTTCTTATTTTGAAAAAGGCTTGTAAGAATACTGAAAACACATTCAATATCATCTTGGAGGAGAATAATTTCCCCTTGGAGGTGGAAGCACAGAAGCTTTTTGCCCTACTTAATATACAAACTGTTACAGGAGCTATTCTTGTAGTGCAAATCACTTATTTTTGGCATTATTTTGCCTTTTAACACTACCAATACTTTATTAACCATGAGGCATTATATTATTAATTCAGAGGCATGCAGTAAGCAATATAGATGGCTGAGTGAGTACCCAGCAGAAGTTTTTTTATCACTACTTGAATACGCTAATGATTTCAAGTTGTGGTTTGCAACCACAATTCTTTTCATAGATGTGTATAAAGTGAGCTCACAAAAGAAAACAAAATCCCAAAATGGCAGTCTTCTAAGGGTACTAAATAAAATTGTAATAATTTTTAAAGATAATTGTTATTTAGTACACACAAAATAGAGTATATGTATGTCAGTTTACTGTAAATGGTAGTTATTTTCATTTAATCAGTAAAAACAAAAATAATGTCTTGCATACTACTACAGATGTAATACTGATATGTAATTCTCTCTTTGGCTCTCGTGTAAAGTGAACCTGTTTGAATATCTGCTGCCATCAATGATAAAACTGTCATTCACTGTAATATAGAACATCAAGCAGACACATTCTCAAAGACTGATCAAGTATATCTGTACTTGTCTACACAGTAGTTTTCTAAAGGATAAGAGTGTCTTCATTAAAGATCATATAACTGACATTTACATTTGCTATATCATTCACTGCCAGATAAAATAAATAAATAAATAAATAATCTTTAACCATTTGGTGATTTTTTTTTAAAGATGTGTTTTTAGAGTGTCCCTTAGTTTGTGATAATATATATTATAATACATATATATTATTATATTTATATAATATATATAAGTCAGATAAATACAAAAGTTTCCAACATCCAAAAGCAATTATTCCCATTTTTAGTTTATTTATGTATTTATTTATATTTGGGGGGTTAGAAACAGGCCTAGGCAGGCTCTTAATATGACTATTTTTTAAAAAAATATGGCTATTTTTACTTTGTATGAAACGGTCTTCTAAAAAAATATAAGAGACTGAAGACTTTATTGTCTCTGTCATGAGCTTATTCTTCTGAGGAATACCCAGACTTCCGTATCATCTGCACATTATCTATCATGTTCGATTTAAACAGATGCAAGCCATCTCTCCTTCCAGGTCAGGAAACCCAGGCACAGGAAACATTGGTTCACACTGATTTCTACTCCAAATGATAGCCTGGACGCATTCAGCTGGAGTCACACACTCTAAAAATTTCAGCCTGATCTTGAGAGTAATTTTAATGATGTAACCATATTTACTTACTTTATCATGATGAGACTTAGAGCAATTCATGCAAACTTTGCCTATTTTATTTTTTCCGTATTTAATTTTTGTGCTTTCATAATTTAATTTGAAATCAGTGGGTGTAAAATAAAGGTTATTTATAATTGCTAATCCTTGTGGCATCTTACCCTTGCAGTCAATGGACAGATGGGGTTTAGGCATGTCAAGGACCATTTGCATTCACATTGAAGTTTACTGTCTGTATACTACGTGATAAATGTTTGAGATCAAACTGTAGCTGAATCAAAGTCTTATGAAAGACTTGTGGAGGACAATGAATATGAAGACATATCTAGAAATAAAAAATAATTTACGTGCTATGTGTACATACAGTGTTGTTCTCTGTATCTGTATCACTGACTTACCAAGGTTTCTTCTGCCTCTCTTAATGAATTGCTTTGATTAAATAGCTATTCTTCATACATTTTGGCCTTTTCACATTTAATCACAACTCCTTTTGACTCAAGTTATATAAAAAGAAAAAATGCACACAATCTTAATGGACAATGTGTGTCTGTCAAGATGCAAATATTGTATTAGAAATCCTGCATATTTGCCTTCATTTGGTTTCTCTCGAACAGAATATTTTTCTGAATGAAAATGAAATTGGAAACATTTCATTATTTTTTTATATAAAAAAGGAAAGGTCTGAGTGGCATCATAGTTCTTTTGTATTTTTCCCCTGTTCATTTGTACAGCTATAATTACAGATTCTTTGTGAAACGTTCATGTCACTCTTTATTAATCTCTAATTTCCAGTCACAGACACAAGTAGGTTTAAATTTCATTGCAACCCTTTTGAGAAGTCTCTGTATTTTGAGTGAGAAATGGCATGTTGCTCATCTTAATAATGTTTTCTGGAGATTCTTGACAGTAATTTTTCCAAAGGGAGAAAAGTTAGTTGAAACAGGAGAGGGAAGAGTAAAAAACAAAAAGGAAGGACCAAGACTGTTTCTAAGCAAGAAATTGTATTCTAGTCATTTTTTTTTATTTTTTTTTAAACATAATTATGTCTAGATTTATTGGTGGGTGTGACATTTCCTCGTTATACTGCTTCAGTGAGAAGGAAGATAAATGAGGTACTGCACCATGTAGGCAAGATTAGCTGAGAATTAAGGAACTTTTCTGAGATTCAGAAACCTATGGAAAGATCTGGCAGATCTGCAGTGTAGACATTGGAGCAGCGAAGAACAAATTGCTTAGAAAGAAAATGAAAGAATAGTATTTTTAGGTTGTTGCTTTATTTGAAATGAATCGGTGGAAGTGAAGCAAGCATAAAGGCACCAATCAGAATTTAACTTTAAAAAATTATTGTTAGTCATATATGTTCCATAACACGCTAACTTTTTCAGTATTGGGTTACAGGCATTTCTCACAGTAGTTCAGCATGTAGTCCTTGTATATGTAAAGATATACTATAGCCATGGCTTAACTTTGCCAATACTGCAATATTTTTCTAACACCTTTTTTATCTTCTAAGACAGTCATATTTAATAGCATGTAAAGTGTACCACAGACATTTTGACTTACAGAACTGGAGTACTGCAGGAAGAGTTGTGTTAGCATCTCAACTTCCCAAAATATGATCATGATCTAATATCTGATCCTTATATTAGAAAACAAGGATCTGACTCCAAGTCATTTACAGTTCCAGTGATTTCAGTATATCTTATGTGGGTCCTAATAACATATTTCACAGATAGCCTTTGAAACAAAGCTAACTAGCACAAAATAATATGAACCAGAGAGACTATTTGGAAGCTGGATTTACAGGGATCTAAAATGAGATAGAACTCCTGGGACAGCTGGGGTTCATCTTTTCACATTAAATTCATATAACTTTAAAAGGTTATTTTGTTGTTTGTTTTGATTTCTAAATGCATTATTTGTAAGTAATTTACATTTTTGGTACCAAAAGCTGTAATTTTTGTTCAAAGGGTTTTAAACATAAGTTCTCTTTGAAAATTCAAAATTATATGGCAAATTTAGGAACAATATTTTTTATTATTTTTTATTATTTTTATTTTTAATAATCATAGAATCATAAAATATCCCAAGTTGGAAGGGACCCACAAGGATCATCGAGTCCAGCACCACACAGGTATACCCAGAAATTCAGACCATATGACTAAGAGCATAGCCCAAACACTTAAACTCTGACGGGCATGGTGCCATGACTATGTCCCTGGGGAGCCTGTTCCAGTGTGTGACCATCCCCTCAGTGAAGAACATTTTCCTGATATCCAGCCTGAACCTTCCCTGTCACAGCTTGACTCCATTCCCTCGGGTCCTATCTCTGGTCACTAAAGAGAACAGAGCAGTGCCTGATCCTCCACTCCCCCTCGTGAGGAAGCTGTAAACTGCAATGAGGTCTCCCCTCAGCCTCCTCTTCTCCAGACTGAACATGCCAGGTGACCTCAGCCGCTCCTTGTACATCTTCCCCTCTAGGCCCTTCACCATCTTTGTTGCCCTTTTCCGGACACTCTCCAACAGTTTCACGTCCTTTTCGTACTGTGGTGCCCAGAACTGCACACAGTGCTTGAGGTGAGTCTGGACCAGCACAGAGTAGAGTGGGACAATCACCTCCCTCGACGAACTAGACCTTGATGCACCCCAGGATATGGTTGACCCTCCTGGCTGCCACTAATATTTCCACTACTTCTAGTTTCAGATAGGGTCAAACAGATATATAACTTAATGTGGTTTATTTCAAAACTTCAGCTATGTCTCTGAACCAGAAACTAAGCACAAAATAGGGCCGACTTCCCATGAAGTCTGGAAAGTGAATGCCAGACTTGAGCTGTTTAGGTCTGTGGTTAAACAGCACAAAAATTTCAAGAAAAAAAAAATGTGTGAAGTTATTCATTATGGTGTTATTGGCTTTTAGAGAAGAGACTACAAATTAGTTACATTATGGTTTGTGTTTTCACAGGTGGTGTGTTTCTGCTGCTGTCGCTATAAACTATGGAACTGTGCATGTATCTATCTTGAGCAGACGTAAAAATCAAAAATGAGGCAGGAAATACTGGTGCTGTGTCTCTCCCAGACAAAGGGACTTTGGCTTTGAAGACTGAGGTGTTTGCTTACAAAAATCTATGAAATATTGATAAAGAAATATATGTATGTTTTGATTTCATATATAAAATTTGATTTCATATATAAACTCAGCAGCATAGATTTAGGGTAACAACTATATGATGACTTCCACTTCGCTCTTAAATTTGCTGTGATGCCAGAGAAGCTTTGTTGCCTCTCAGCCTTTCCTGTTGTGTTCAAATTTCTGAGGAGTTTCCAGGATTATCAAAGATAGGGAAAGGGATAGAGACTAACCTGTTGACTAATTTCATGGTGTAAGTTTGATTTGGTGTTGATATATTTGGCATGGACATTATTTAAGATATTCAGATGACTGTATTGAAAACCTGGTCCAGATCTAAAGGGATCTTTAGCTTCATATCTTCTGTTGGTTTAAGTATATTTAATGACTGATACTTTAGATGTTGCTTCAAGATGTTGCAAAGGCAATGAAGTTTCTGCCCTACCTTTATTTCCAGTTGGCTTCTCAGTCACTTCAAATGTTAGCAGAAGCTTTAACTTCCTATAGCTTCTACTGTGAAGAATAATAGCCAATAAAATTACACTTAAAATCAATGTAAATTTGTTCAAAACACTTCACAAGGAAAAAGAACAATTTCTGTCTGCACAGGGTAGTATTCCCAGTTACTGATTTACACACCAAAAAGAAATTTTGTATTCATTAGAAATGATTTCATTAACACTTCATTTCAAAGTTCATCAATAGTTAAAAAAATAGAATACAGCAGGGATTAATAGGAAAACATTAGAGTGCAAAACTGAAAACATAACTATAACATAAAGCATTCAAGCACCTTTTATACACTGGAAATGTCTTTCCCCAATTCAAAAAGGGAGTAGAACCAAAAAAGGTGAAAGACAACCAAGATAATGAAGTGATTATGAGATTGATTTAATCTCTATCAAAGGAGAGGTTACATTGACCTATCTTCTTCAGTTTAAGCAACAGACAGCTGAGGAGAATAAGAAACAATTTATAATATAGGGACTAGAATGGAGAAGATGAACAAGGGGAACAATTCAATTAATAAAATACAGACTTGTTGGCTTAAAGTAAACCTGGTAGTAAGACCAGAGAACTCACTGCTATGGAATAAAATCTGGATAGATTAAAAGAAATATATGTTGTTTTTTTTTTTTTTTTTTTTTTTTTTCATTTGTATTTTATATGTGTTATATATAATATATAGTATATAATATATAATATATAATATATAATATATAATATATAATAATTATAATAATTATAATAATTATAATATAATAAATTATATGTATTTATATATGTTTTGTATGCATTATGAACTGACAAATACAGTTATATGATAAAAATATATGACAAAAATGCAGATATATGACAAAAAGCAAATAATTGTGAGAATGTCTATGTAATTGATTATTAGTCCTTTCTTAGTTACCTATGTCTATACACCATGCTCTTTGAGAAAAGTATTGCAAGTATTTTCGCATTTCATAGTGTATCTGTCATGAGAATGCTCTGTTCTTAATCTGGGCCACTGATCATGAAATTAATATTAAAATACTAATCAATAAACTAGTCTGTAGGAAACTAAGAAGAGTTTTGCAGTACAGAAAAAATAAAATAATAATAATAATAATAATAAAACCAACAAAATAGTAAAAGCAATAATTATAATAATCTTCTGGTTAGTATATTAATGTAAATGTTGCAATAAGATAGTTGTGCTTTCATTAGGACATTAATTAGAAGTTTTTATAATGAAATAGCATTGAATTCATGAATCTTGGAATATGAATATGAATAAGTAAAAATATTTTTTTCCAAATACTAGAGATAGGATATAAGTTGATGATCTGTTGTCAGTGATCAGATTTAATACCAGACAGCAGCCTTGATCCTGGTCAATAGACACATGCTAAAGTGAAAACTCATTCCAAGTCAACCATTAGAGATTTTTGCTATTATTCTCTTAGTGAGAAGTCACTCTTTGCATATCTTATTGTTTTACTCAATGTCTTTCTTTCTCATATAAGGATCAGATATATCCACTCACTGTATGAGAGGATAAAAAGGCTGAAATGCAGAAGTGATTTGTAAAATAGTTTCAAAAGTACTGTCACAACTCGATGTACAGAGTTTTTAAACTGAAAACAGCAAGGAAATGAATTACTAATCTCAAATGCTTTTTGGGTATAATCTGACAGCTTCTGTCTGCCCCTTGCCTTTGCTTCCAAAACATTTGCTGATATAGATGGCAGCAACCTCTCCAACCATGCTCTTTGGCTGTTCCTTCTGAAGCTGTCAGGCCCATCGCTTTTCAGTGCCTCTCCTCTGTTTTTCATATACTATGTGAGTGTCAGCTTGCTACAGGGAATCACAGGGAATATTCTGTGCAGCAGAATATGCCAGCTACATCAAGGATAAGAGAGAGAAGTGACACAGAGGGTCAGCAAAGAAACTCTGGAGGATCTTACAGTCCAGATTACATCACAGGGATCAAGGGATCAGACCAAATACTGTGATGCCCAGCCAAGAGACACCCAGGTGGCTGCATGGTGGCTCTGAGAATGTTCTTTTGGTCTACATTTGATTTATGCAGACAGAATTTACATGTTTTCTTCTATTCAAATAACTTTATTATGGAAAATTATCCAAATCTGAACTGTCTCACATCTATGGCAAACGAAACTGAAGGCTACATGAATTTTGCAGGGAGAAAAGCAAGAAGGGACTCCTCTTACTCTCACTGTGTTGAAGACCATAGCTTCTTTTGGTGTGTTCTTATAGAAGGAAACAGGAGTTTTAGTTTAAAAGTATCCTTCCAACAGCTACTGAAAGGGGTATCACAGTAAACACAATTCCTTTTAAAAAAGTAATCCTACCAATATGTAAGTTATTCCAAATAAATTTGTTAGCTTCCATATAGAGCTGCATCCCCTAAGAAGATGTTTGTCCAGTGGGACAAGTGAGGAAAAAGCTATGTTGTGAAATATCAGGATTCTTTTTGTTCTTACGAATTAGGCAACTGATCTCTATGACAAATGTATTTATTTATTTTTAGCTCTGACTGTAGTTAAACAAACAAACAAAAAAAATATGTCAGTCCAGAAAATATTAACTTTCTCACACTGAATATTTAACATCTTTGTTGTAATTAACTTCACTTGTTCTTATATGTTTCATTTGTTTCTGCCAGCATTTCATATTTTAGGAAGCCTACATTTCCAGCACCGGAATGTTCCACATATTAGTTTATAGGTATATGAAATAACATTTTCTCTTTTGTCTTGTTGTGCAATTAGCTTTAAATTTCAGCAATATTTACATTTAAAGCATTCTGAAAATATTTAATCCAATATTAATGTAAATTTGCTCTTCAGTTCAGCACCTTGTAAAAAGACTGTTCTTATGTATGCAAATCCACCATATATATTAAATACTTCACTTCTGCAGATTTTCTTAAATGATCCACAAGATGAGGCTTATAATGAATGTCCTGGAAATGCAGAAGAGATGTCAAGGCACATACGGAAGTGAATAATTCAGAAAATGCATTCTTGCTTAAACTGGCTTTTTAAATGTCATTTCAATCATCTTATATGTAATTTTAAAAGCCTACTCCTTCTTGAATTCTCTATTTACAAGGACCCTGTCAATCATGACCTGTACTACAAGGTGGGAGACTGCACCCATGTCAGGCTGTTCTAATTTCCTCTAAGCCAAATTCTTTATCCCCACAGAGAGCACATGTTTTCATAAATGCCAATGTGCATATGTATTCAGTACAGCAAGGGCATTTCTCCCATTGATTTCCTTCTATGTCTGAGTGTGAGAGAGAGAGGCGGGGGTGGTGGGGCAGTTCTTCAGCTCTTCGTATGCTACCTACGATTCCCAGTTCCAGAATTAAATTACAGAGAAAGATACATAATATATGTTCAGTCACTACAATGGCTCCCTTAGGGCTCTTGTTACTAATGGCATAGGCTCATTTGCAGAGATTTTCATGCAGCTTGCTTGAAAGGGCCTCAGCAATCCACCACTTTTGAACAAATTACAGGCCAACAATATTCTCGCCAAAGGGGTTAGTTGGCATGGAACAGGTTATTTAGCCCTATTTGGCTGGGAGAGAGTACATCATGTGAGGAGAAGAAAGTAGAAAGAGGGGAAAGGCGGTGATCTGTGAACAACCAGGAAAAAAGTAAGCAATAACATAAATGGTCTATTTCTACTTTTTAACTAACAAAATAAAGCTTTAGCAATTAACAGAAGGCTTTCTTCTGGAACAAACCTGTTCATGTTAAGTACATGTAGCTTTAAAACACTTCTGAAGCAAAGAAGCTTGTAAATTATTATTTCCTTTGTAACAACAAGGAAGGTTCTCTTCAGTCAAGCTTTTCATTGTGTCCATGTGGCTTGTGAATTGTAAGTAGTGATGTGTTCTTCCCACAGACAACGGATGAGATGAGAGAGTACATTTGTAGTTCATGATTGCTTCACCAAAAGGCAATAAAGCTCCTACAGTATGTTGAATCATGAAAGAACATTTTAGCAACTACCTTAATTCCTCCTTCCTGGCAAGATTCATCCTCCCATGATCTACAGGGACCCTCAGTGAGGTTCTAGTGCAATCTCTCCTTTTTTTGTACTTCATCTTAGGAACATTTGGCATCATGCAGTTTCCCTGTTTACATTCTGTGATGTAAACAGTTTAAAGACTGAAAACTTTTTCCTACACCTATTTACTGTAAGCTACTATGGAATGTCTGTCAAATCCTTCAAAGTCCATGAAAGAAGGACAGAACTAGGCTTTGTTAATTTCACCAAAAAGGTTTCAGATAACAGAGAACCTCCGACTTAACACTTCTTCTTGGCTACTAAACAAAAGTTGTAGGTAAATTTGGATATTAGATTTGACAACTGGCCTTCTATGCTGCTATGTCTGTTTACATTTTTTTTTTTTTAAAGTAACAGACAGAAAGATCAAAAGCTTATTTATTCATCAGGTGCAACAGCCAAAGACACTTAAAATCCATTTTTTGTCTATCTATCAAGAGTTCAGCAAGTCACAGAGGGGATCAAAGTGTGTGGTAACAATTAATTCCTGTGTTACTGGCATATGAGAAGCTTGGTTCAGAGTTTTTTTTTTTTTTTTTTTCCCAGCTACAGGATTGCTGTATTAACAGATGATGAATATACAAGGAGTGAGTAATTATGTAAGGGTTGAAATGTAGACTCCATCTATAAGAATATCATAGAATCATAGAAACATAGAACATAGAATGGCTTGGGATGGAAGGGATCTCAAAGATCATCTAAGTCACCCCCCCTTTCATAGGCAGGTATGCCACCCACTAGATCAGGTTTCTCAGGACCTCATCTAACTTGGTTTTGAACACCTCCAGGGTTGGGGCATTCACAACCTCTCTGGGGAACCCGTTCCAGTGCTTCAGCATTATGTTTAGACCATGAATACTGATGAGCATGACCTACACTTTTTGCCTCTGCTAGGTCCTGCTATCAGAAGACTGAGTGAGATTACCCTATCCTATGGAATTGCTGTAAACTCAAGAAAATACTAGTTACTTTATCTGAAGACCAAGTCTGGTGTTCCTTATCAGTTCCTCATCCAACCTCAATCAGTTTCCAGCAATTGTGCCATTTCTGGGTGTGCAAATTAAGTAGGTAATTGTTAGTTCATTGTGATAGTAATTTTCTGAAAATGCAGGTAGTCATTCCTTCTTGTGATTATGTGTAGAATTTAAACATGTTCCAAAGTCTTTTACCTGTATACCTAGATTTTGGACCTTGACCCAGTAAAGCACTTAAGCATGTGCTTAGTCAGGAGGGCAGTTCCATTAGCATACAGAGTGTCTGTACTGATATTTGTCCGCATAAGGCTGAACACAGACAAATGTAGGCCACTTCTAAAATCAAGCCCTTTATGTTAAAATACATTTTATTAAAGCAATTATCACTGAAATCTGACTTACAAAACCACTCAAGGGAGCTACAACAAAATTGACTGTCAACATATGATCTCTGTTAATGAAGCTAAAGCAGTACTATACTCAGCAATTTGGAGATAGTTTTGGGCAGTGCATTAAGCAACAGTATGTTGCTTATAAAAGGTGTATTCTTTAAAAAATGATTGGAACAGCTTAAACTAAATGAATTTCATTAAATTTGTTATGCTTTTCAGTGCTATCTAAGGTTCCAAAAGCTTCTGGATTAAATTTTGGGATATAGAGTAAGAAGAATGGCAAAATCCACCAGCTACTCTCTGTTTAGCATATAGGGTTGAAGTGTAGAAGAGCAAAGTCCAAGTAACAGCCTTGCCTAATCAGCAAGGTTCCATACAGGAACCATACAGGAGAACAAGGACCTTTGACATCCATATTCTTTATTTAACTCACTCAGTCTGTCTTATTGAGGTATTTCACCTCCTCCTCTCAAACTCAAAGCAGATGTTTAAACAAATTTCATTGTAATGCAGAGCAGCAAATACATCTAAGTCTTCTACAGTTGCTGTAAAATTGAATCGTCATCCTCCAGGCAATACTAAACTCCTGCAAAATTTTCATTCAGTAATCATAGAATCATAGAATCATAGAATCATAGAATATCCTGAGTTGGAAGGGACCCTTAAGGATCATCAAGTCCAACTCTTGACACCGCACAGGTCTACCCAAGTTCAGACCATGTGACTAAGTGCACAGTCCAATCTCTTCTTAAATTCAGTCAGGCTCGGTGCAGTGACCACTTCCCTGGGGAGCCTGTTCCAGTGTGCAACCACTCTCTCTGTGAAGAACCCCTTCCTGATGTCCAGCCTAAACTTCCCCTGCCTCAGCTTAACTCCATTCCCGCGGGTCCTGTCGCTGGTGTTAATGGAGAAAAGGTCTCCTGCCTCTCGACACCCCCTTACGAGGAAGTTGTAGACTGCGATGAGGTCTCCCCTTAGCCTCCTCTTCTCCAGGCTGAACAGGCCCAGTGCCCTCAGCCGTTCCTCGTACGTCTTCCCCTCCAGGCCTTTCACCATCTTCGTAGCCCTCCTCTGGACACTCTCCAACAGTTTCATGTCCTTTTTATACTGTGGTGCCCAGAACTGCACACAGTACTCGAGGTGAGGCCGCACCAGCGCAGAGTAGAGCGGGACAATCACCTCCCTCGACCTACTAGCGATGCCGTGCTTGATGCACCCCAGGACACGGTTGGCCCTCCTGGCTGCCAGGGCACACTGCCGGCTCATATTCAACTTGCTGTCTACCACGACCCCCAGATCCCTCTCTTCTAGGCTGCTCTCCAGCGTCTCATCGCCCAGTCTGTACGTGCAGCCAGGGTTTCCCCGTCCCAGGTGCAGGACCCGGCACTTGCTCTTATTGAACTTCATGCGGTTGGCGATCGCCCAGCTCTCCAACCTATCCAGATCCCTCTGCAAGGCCTTTCCACCCTCATTCGAGTCCACAACTCCTCCAAGTTTGGTGTCATCAGCAAACTTGCTCAAAATGCCTTCTATTCCTACATCCAGATCGTTTATAAAAATATTGAAAAGTACCGGCCCTAAAATGGAGCCTTGAGGGACCCCACTGGTGACCGCCCGCCAGCCTGACGCAGCCCCATTCACCATAACCCTTTGGGCCCTGCCCGTTAGCCAATTGCTCACCCATCGTATGATGTTTTTATTTAGCTGTATGGTGGACATTTTGTCCAGTAGGATCCTATGGGAAACCGTGTCAAAAGCCTTGCTGAAGTCCAAAAAAATCACATCAGCTGGTTTCCCTTGGTCCACCATACAGGTGATCTTATCATAAAAGGAAATCAGGTTAGTTAGGCAGGACCTACCCTTCACAAACCCATGCTGGCTGGGACCAATGACTGCTTTGTCCCCCAGGTGCGCCTCAATACGTTCGAGAACCATCTTCTCCATGATTTTACCAGGCACTGATGTGAGACTGACAGGCCTGTAATTGCTAGGGTCTTCTTTCTGACCCTTCTTGAAAATCGGCACAACATTTGCCAGCTTCCAGTCTACCGGGACCTCTCCAGACTCCCAGGATCGTTGAAAAATAATTGAGAGAGGTTCCGCGATGACGTCCGCCAGCTCCTTCAGCACCCGGGGATGAATCCCATCCGGACCCATGGACTTGTAGGGATCCAGGTGGAGTAGCAGATCCCGCACACGTTCAGGGTCGGTTGGGAGTTTGTCATCCCCACCGTCCCGGTCCTCCAGCTCGGGGCACCCTGGGTCCCGAAGCCCATCATCGGCATTGAAGACAGAGGCAAAGAAGGCGTTAAGCGTCTCTGCTTTGCCTATGTCATCGTCTGTGAGAAGACCTTCCCTGTCAAGGAGCGGCCCTATGTATTCTTTAGTTCTCCTTTTTCCATTCACATATCTAAAAAAACCCTTTTTATTTTCTCTCACAGACACAGCCAGCTTCAACTCTAGGTGTGCTTTAGCCACACGAATTTTCTCCCTACAAACACGAGCAGCATCCCTGTATTCTTTCCATGTCACCTGGCCCTCCTTCCAGTAGCGAAACACTCTCTGTTTCCGCCTAATCTCCATAAGAATGTTCCTGGTCAGCCACGCCGCCCTCCTGCCCCGCCTGCCTGACTTGCGATATTTAGGAATTGCCTGATCTTGTGCTTCTAGGAGGCATCGCTTAAAGAGTGACCAGCACTGGTGGACATCAAGGCCTTCAAGAGCAGCTTCCCAGGGGACCTTGCTGACTAGTTCCCCGAGCAGCCTGAAGTCCGCCTTCCCCATATCTAGGGATGAGGTTTTGGTGGCACTTTTCCTTCTGTCACCGTAAATTTTGAACTCAACCACTTCATGGTCGCTATGACCGAGGCGATGCAGTAAACATAATTGTACAATATGAAGGACAAATGCATATTTAGGTTATGCATATATGGTACTTTGCAGGCAGAGGCAAGTGACCTCTGCTTGCACTTTTTGCTGGCCAGAAGCCAGGTAGATATGGTTAGCATAGTGTTGAGCCAAAACCTGTGCTAATAAAGCCTGCTGACTGTAAAGGCTGTTACTTGGGCTTAGGTCCATATTAACAATGCTTGCATGGTTTCCAGTTTCATCTGTGTTAGTGTTTTAGTTCAGAGCATGAATTTACATCTTAAATTAGTGTCCTGACCATCTCTTACTCATTGTGTTTTCTATCACATCCATGATCAGTCACTGAGCACATGAACTGGGTTTCTTTTTGAATTAAATGTAACAGAAAGGTCTGATATGACATTGCACATGGCAACTGCTAATGAACATTTAGTTTACAGGGTCAGACTAGAGGCAGTCTGAAGAAGAATGCATGAACATTGAGACATCAGTACCAACAGTTTTTCTCTACAAGTCAGCTTCTGTTCAGTCTCTCTGTTAATAAAGATGAGTGTCTCAGGACTCACAGTTTGGTATACTTAGTCTGTTACAATTCACTGAAAGGGAAGAAAATTAATGAAAATCATCATTGCATTATAATTGAAAAATATGCATTAATGGTATAATATAATGGTATAAAATGAGGGCTCAGCCAGAGGAAGAAATCTTTAAAAGCAATATGCTGTTCAACTTCTGTTTATTTACTGGGTTTTCTGCTACCTGTGTTATCTCTGAGATCATCCCTAACCATTTCAATCACTGAGAGAGATGTAATCCCGTCTATTCCAGTGGAATAGACACTGAAAACTACTTCCACTGACACAGTATTTATCTTCTAGACTCTCTTAGGTTCAGGTCTCTCTTAGGTTCAGGTCAGAGAACAAAGTGATGTTACTATTGTATTATATCAATCAGTTCTAGCAATGATACTCCTCATAATTAGAACTAATTATGATATAGAAACATGGCTTTATCTCTAAGACCTACAAAAACACCCATCAAAAAGACACTTTAGGCATCTATTGAAGATGTTAAAGGTTGGTCTTAACTACCTAAATATATTTAGAAATAGTCACTGCCACAACTTGCTTGCTAGGGAAAAAGGTATCTTGCAAAACATAGAATAATATAGTCAGGCTGGTTTGCTCTCTGGATTAAAGCAGAGCTAACATGGATTAGGTTGCTGAGCCTTGGTCAGTTGACTTTTGAATATATTCAAGACTGAAGCTCTCTATTAAAAATCCAATTATATTTTTAATTTTGACAGGTAATATCCCTTTTTATTGAAAATTGTAAACTCTCTCAGAAAATAAAGATTACGTTATAAAAGGCCAAGCCTTATTTCTTCTTTACCATTTATTATTCTTGTGGTTCTAATACATAGATAACGTTATCTCAATGCAATAATTTCCAGAGATCCTAGAGCTACTAAGTATTATACAGAAAAAAAAAAAAAAAAAAAAAAAAAAAAAATTAATCACTCAAAAGAACAGTTTCTTAAGAAGTGTGAAAATTCAAAAATCACAAACTCCAGAAATGCCAAAATTAAGGCTTCTGTACAACTTTAATTCAGACTCATTGTCTTTAATATTTACTTAAATCCTCATACATCATTGATAGTTGCCTGTGAGCGTTGTTCAGCTGATGAACATTGTTGTACCATCCCAGTACTGGACCTTCATGAGCTTATTTATTGTTACTACATTCACAACCCAAAATTCACACACTGCTTCACAAACAATATAGATTTTTACCTTCAGAAATCTTAAAAAGTTAAGAAGACTGTTTACAGCTGAGAAAAATGAGGCATGGAAGCATTTGGACTATGTTTTTGCTTGTTTGTTTTCCACTATTATTGTATTCCTCATTCTCTGTTCATTTACTGGATCCAAACCTTTCTGTATTATACCTAGGTAAACTGGACTTGTACCTGATACCTCACAACCAGCAATGATCTTTCCCCTCCTCATGACTGCCTATAGAATGAGAGTGCTTTGGGCAGACAGGAGAAAAACAAAGGTATGGAGGCAAAGAAAGCACTGTATCGTGTGTCTTTGGCTTTGGTGCTCAGTGCCATCATCAACTGATGCTGCAGTAGCTTCTACTAGCAAGAGTGAACACTTACAGATGCAGCTGTTTGCATACCATAAAATAGAACGAATCCATTTAGCCTGTACAGGATTACTTTTTTTTTTTTTTCTGATGCTGGTTTTGTTTGATTTTTTTTTTCTCCCAATAGAGGTCTTGAGTATACTTAAGCATATTTAAATGAGGAAAAAATAAGCTGATTTTTTTTTTTTTTTTGCTAAAAAGCAAAATTTCAAACAACAAACATTTAAAAAAAATAAGAGTTATCAGTCTAGCATCTGTACAGCCACAAGAACCCATGAGAAATGGGAATTAAAAATAGATACTTTTTAAAAGACTATTTTGTTGCATTGGAAAACCATAAACATGATAAAATTTCCATTTTATCAAGTACAAATTGCATGATTTTTTCCCCCTCTAGAGAGTTGATGCAGTCATTTGTTAACAATTGTTTTAAAATGGTTTAAAGCACATCAAAATATGAAAGCTGCCATAGAAAGAAAACCAAATAATATGGCAAAAGTGGAACAGGTAGACAGCCTTTTTTTTTGGAAATCCTTATTAAACAGGTATAACCTTTTTTTACAAGCCATTTTAACAAACTCACTAAATTGCTTTCAGGCAAACATAAAGCATGATTTGAGTGAGAACAGACAAATTTATACTCAGCTTTCTACTCTTTTTTAAGTATCCTGAAGACTTACCAGATGTTCTTAAATCTTATTTCTAATTGACAACTCATAAATTGCAATCTCTGTTTTATATAAAAGAGCTATTTGTTCTTTTCACTTAAATCAAAAAGCAGTTGTCCATTAGCTGTGGGTAGGAAATGTATTGCTTATTCCACCATTGATTAAGAAAATAAATCTCATTACATATTTTGTGGAGTTCAAGAGATACTAAGGAATATCAGCAAGCCTAGAGTAGATCTCGTTTGAGTCAATTCCATTGAAACAATTTAAGCAACTGCTTTAAGAACATACATAACTGCCAACTTTCTTTGGAAATTTGAGTGTGTACTTATGTTATGCTGTATATTTGTAAAGAATGAAACAGAAATATTCGCATTCTTTTTACCAACAGCACCATGGATTCAGCAAGTTGTCACCCTCTGCTCAAAATTTGAGATTTTGGGAATAAGTAAGCTAAGATCGAGGATTCTGCCAATGGATTGATAAATTACAAACATAACTGTTTTATTAATGAGAATAAATAACAATTCAAAGCCACAGAACTTTCATGGAAATGTTGGAACTAGATGATCTTTAAGATCCCTTCCAACCCAAACCATTCTGTGATTCTATGAGTGACATGTATGTGCTCCCCACATTACCAACCAAATAATGAGGCAGAACCTTGTATTTTCCTTCCTTTCCAATTAGTGCATTATGGACATCTAAATATCCTATGAAAGCTGTGATTCATTTACCTTTTTCAGCTTCAGCTATTCGTGCAACACAGTCTCAGTCCTACACATGGCTCAGTGTTTTGACTTCTCACTAGCATGAACATTGTTTCTACAAAGTCAGCAAGGTTTTTCATCCAGGGCATCTTCTTATGGTGATCTTTCTACTTGAAAATCATACTTATGACATGGAAACATTTCATCAGAAACCTAGAAGAAGCTTGGGACACTCAGAATTTCCTGACTCTTAGGAATACTTTATGCTGAAGAGAATTATGCCACAGCCCAAGAGCAATTGATAGAGCAACAGAAGGTGAAGCAGATGCAATGGAAGAGAAATGAACAGGTGTCTGGCACTAAGAGGAGCAGGAGTTGGTCTTCCCCTCTGTCTGGTGTCTAGAAGAGATAATGGCAATACAGAGCCCTGCCAAGAATGGATTGTTTACACAGTGTATGTACACCCACCTGCTCCACTTGGAAATGAGCTTGTGAACTCACCTGACTGAAAAGAACAGAAAAAGATTGATGAGTTTTTGTATTGTGCCTGTTGAACTGACAAAAAGCTTTATAGAAAATTAATAAAATCCACATGAGGGAATATCAATGGCCTTACAGTTTTAATGGGGTTTTTGAATTGCTGACTCTCTTTCTGGCATTCCTTAGTTTGGATGAAAATATACATATCTGATATAACTGTTACACATACTGCTTTTATTTTTGTGCTTTCCCTTTTCTATGAATAAAATGTTTAAAAAAGCAATGCCAGAAACATATGTTTGATGTATTTGGTATCATAAGAAGTACAGAGATACATTACCACTACTCTGAGATATGTCTACACAAATGCATAAGCATCTAATTAAACTACCTAGGGTAGAGAAGTTATAGTAAAAATTAAGTAGAAGGATAGTCAACATGTTGGCTACCACATAGCTGAGTGAGAAATGGTGGTGTTATTTCAAGAAAATTCAGATGGCTCAAAAATTTTACCTGCCCAGAAATGCGAGATAAAATTGATCCCTTTCTCATTGCTAATACTAATTACTTTATTTTCTTAAGCAAAAACAACAACAAAAATACATTTTTAAACAAGAAGCTGTTTTGAAAGGAAAAATAAAGCTTTGAATAACTCTTAAAACAATCTTGCAAACTTAAATACTTAAAAACTTGTAAATACTTCAAATCTGAAAAAACAGCAATTTTCTGATGAGTTTTGGTTAAAAAAATCAAAATGTTAGAAAATATTTGCAAAATTTTCTGACATAATCATCCATTAAAATAAGTTGTTACATCTTTGATAAGTTTATTTCTTCATTTAAATGTACAGTAGGTACTTCTAGCTTCATCCCAAAATATTTTTTTTTACTGAAATTACTGCCAGATTTATTTGTCAAATTTTGTGATGCTATGAAATAGCATCATTATGTATTAGCTATTGTGTTTAAAATTGATTATAAAATACTTATAGTCAATGACTCAACAACTTCTCTGTGGTGAGAAAAGTATGTTCTCATAATTCATACCATATTTTGCCTCAGTTTCAATATTTGTGCATTTGAATGCTTACATCTTCTTCAAATATACATATTTGAAGATAAAAACATTTTTTAATTTTGCCCATCTTTCACAGAGAAAATTCTTTCACTGAAGCTTCATCCTGAAATTTGAAAAGGTAATAAAGACAACTTCTTTAGAAACAAAGCTTAATTGCATTGCTTAATACCAACACTATGCAATTGGAATGTATGATTTTGCTTATTATTCATATTCAAGTAGTTTAGCAGGCTTATTCCTCTAGGTAAAATTCAGCAATGTGTAGTTTATAGTATTATCAGTTATTATAGTAGGCTTCAGAATACATTAATTTATGATGAAAATTCCTCCTTGAATGGATGGAGTCAAGTGGAGTGTCAGTGTCTATTATCACCTGGCAGGGGACATATATTGTTAATTAATTGCATCATATATATAAATCCATATACTAAATATCTGGCAGAGCAATCAAAATATCAGGATAAGGTAAATGTTCTAAAACTGGAGTGACCTCCAGAGCTGTGGCTACTGACCTCATTATTTCACAGTGACAGTATCTACCTTTTGGCTCTACCCTGACCTCCATCAAAGAACTCAGTAACAGTTCATCCTCCACCATTAAGATGGTAGAAGGTATATAAATAAAACTAGTGGAAAGAGGTGGAGATCTCAGTTTAAAATATTATATACTGGCACTGCAATTTCCAACTTCTGACTAATAGATAATATTGATGTAGGCATTATAATACAGGAATTGTGTATGAAGGAAATAAGAGGAGACTTCTACAGCTCACACGCAGAGAAGATGAACTGCACTTCTAGAAAGTGGATAGGAAGGCCCTGCAGAGGGACCTGGACAGGTTGTATCAATGGGCAGAGGTCAATGGGATTGGTTCAACATGGCTAAGTGCCAGGTCCTGCACTTTGACCACAACAACCCCATGCAACACTACAGGCTTGGGGCAGGATGACTCAAAAGCTGTGCAGAAGAAAAGGATTGGGAGGTTTTGGTCAATACTCCCTTGAACATGAAAGAACATGGCCAAGAAGGCCAACGGCATCCTGGCTTGTATCAGGAATAGTGTAGCCAGCAGGACCAGGGAGGTGATCATTCCCCCATATTTTGCTCTGGTGAGGCTGCACCTTGAGTACTATTTTCAGTTTTGTGTCCCTCACTACAAGGACACTGGGGCCCTGGAGCATGTCCAGAGAAGGGCCAAGAAGCTGGTGAGGGGCCTGGAGCACTGAGGAGTGGCTGAGGGAACTGGGGTTGTTTAGTCTGGAGAGGAGGAGGCTGAGGGGAGACCTTATTGTTCTCCACAAGTACCTGAAAGGAAGTTGTGGGGAGCTGCAGGTCAGCCTCTTCTCACAGAAAAATAGTGGGAATGGCTTCAAGTTTCACCAGGGGAAGTTCAGCTTGGAAATAAGGAGACATTTCTTCTCAGAAAGAGTTGTCAGGCATTGGAACGTGCAGCCCAGGGATCTGGTGGAGTCAGCATTTCTGGGGGTGTTTAAGGAGATTTGGACATGGTGTTTAGGGACATGGTCTAATGGGTGATATTAGTGGTAGGGTGATGGTTGGACCAGATGATGGTCTTTTTTCTTCTTCACAGTGAGGGTGACGGAGCGCTGGAACAGGCTGCCCAGAGAGATTGTGGAGTTTTCTTCTCTGGAGATATTCAAGGCCTGCTTGATCTAGGGAACCTAGGAGGGCAGTTGGATCCAATGATCTCTTGGTCCTTTCTAACCCCTACAGTTCTGTGATTCTATGATTCTGTGATTTTCCAACCTTAATAATTCTGTGAACCTATAATTCTATGATTCTATGATTCACACTTCCTAAGGCTGAGGTGAGGTTTCAATAGTTGAAGATGTGCATGTACTTGGATCTTGCGTTCATGGCCTGTCCTGCCACAGATCCAGTCTTTTATGTATATTATCTTCTTCATGTACCCAGCAGTCGTCAGAATCTCCCTGCTCTGTTGATTAGCATGTGAACTGCATCTCCCCTTGCTGTATTACTCAAATTTTCCTGTCATTAAGCTTAGTCTAAATTTAAATTCACTATCAGTGGCTATGGATTTATAATAGCTTAAATGAGGCTATAATTTGGTCTATTAACTTTGTACAGCTGACTACCAAGATATTTTTCTTTTCTGAGTCAAAAAATCACATGACTCTTCTGAATGAAATTTCAACATCCGCCAACTTTTTAAAATACATACTGAAATATATTTAACACATTGAATGCTAGTGAATATTTTCCTAAAGCTTTTTTCTTTTTCAGAATAACAACTCAGACTTCTTCCTCAAGAAAGAAAGTAGTAACAAATGATAATAGCTCTACTCTAACTTGCTGAGAAAAGACACAAACCAAGACAACATACCTTATTGCTGGCATTGTGGCATTGTTTTTGGAATAGAATTGCTTAATAAACTACATTTAACAGATATCATACATGGTGGCAAAACCTGATTATTAAAAAAAAAAAAATCCTTACAGAAAGGCAATACACAAGTTTGCCAAAGGCAAGATTTTACTTTGAAATTGATATGGTAGTAGTAGTGCATTTTCCTTCATCATTTTACTAGCCTAGTGTACACACATTGCACCAGTACGTGATATTAGCAGATTGAACACATTGCCTTTATTATGGCTTAAGCTATAGGTAGGGTAATTTTTCTAGTTGTTTTGTTTTGTTTTGTTTTAGAGGAAGGCAATGTTAAAAAAAGCAAATCCAGTTGTTAAAGCTTAGCAGATCATTTTGTTCCTTTCCTTCCTGTCCCCCCACCAACCTCCAAAGAGTCTGGAGATTCAATCTATTTTTATCCTTTAAAAAACAAAAACCAGCCACAGCAGAGGATGCATTTTAACATTTCACATCATTGCCAACACAGAGACCTGACAAACAAGATAAATGAACAACAAACCAAAAAGCAGTGGAGAAAGGTCAAATCCATTTGACTTATGGACCATTGTGGACAACAGTGGGTCACACAATCTTTTCCTTTGTTTCTGAAGCTACCAAGTGGAAACTACACAGGATAAATGTTTCCCTGATTGCAAAATAAGGAACAAAGCAGATGTTCCTCAGAACACTGAGAAACTAAGGGCTAGCTATACCATGGACTGACATCTATTACTGGAACCTGTTACCTTCCCAAGAAGCTTGATTCATTTGCTTAAACTCATAGGTTCAGCAAGAGTGGCAGTTAGCACTTCTTTTATATTTCTTTGTTTTGTTTGTTCTCATTTGGTTTTGTTTGTTTGTTTCAAATGTTTTTTCATTTACGCCCAGATCCTTATTCCCTTAGCTAGGGAGGAGACCCACCAAATTTTATTTTTCATAGTGAATCTACACATCCCTTGTCAGAAATAAGACTGGATAGGGGTCCTAGGATTTTGTCTTCTATGTTCTTAGAAGCTGTAAGTGAGAATATTCATGTCCAAGACTTTTCATCTCCTATCTCATATATCTATCCTCTCTTTCTCATGCTTCATAGAATATAATAACAACACAATTTCATTTTGATATTGTTGTGAAATTTAGGAAAAATGCTCTCTCTTCCTCTCCTTCCCCTTCCTAAATGAGGATGTGTATTTTCCTGATTATGCAAAAAGTTAACAGTTGCTACATAATGAGTAACAGGAAGCTGTAGCCTAAATGATAATACCAATTTGCTGCATCAGCTAGTCAGGAATATGATCATGAAGTCTTGGTCTCAGAATAGGAAAGATCAGAGAAGGAAAGTGATGCTGTTAGACAAGTGGGATAAATTAGTATGGAAGATTAGGCAGTGATTAATATGTTTCAAGAGTTGTTTTTATACTGGTACAATTATAGATATATACTTATCTCCCCTTCCTGACTTGTCTCTATTTATGGACAGTAATAAGATGAAAAGGAATAGAGACAAAAACTGGGATTTGTCAGAATGCTGATTGTGCAATCAAGATTAGTACATGGAGAATTTTCAAACATCAGGAAAAAAAGGAGGAAAGGAGTCAGTAAGCAACACAGAAAAGTCAGATTCTTTGTCAAAAGTTAATTCCTCCACCATGTTTGTTATGGGCTAGTATAATTCCATCTATTCTTCCATATGAAGCAAGAAATACAATTACAATAGTAATAGAGTTTTCTCCTGACTAGCCATCATGTAAGTCTCTGGTGTTACTAATATAGGTTATCTTCATTGTTTGCATTTTCAATGTTAACGTATTAGAGGGACAACTTCCATTTAGGTTGGTGGAACTAAATTGTAATCATGCAGTCACATTAATATGACTTGCAGGGTCTCATGTTTTCTCCCCAAATCTTCATGTTGCCATATAGTGATCCTGTTCATGGAAATCATCTGTCTGTGAAATGATGGTTAGTTTGCATTTTGATTTGGTTTCAACTTCCTTGATATGGCTCATTACACAACTTACACTTATGACACAGGTGAGTAGGTGAGATTGAGATACTGAGAGAAGGTGGAAACCAGCTCAATACATAACAGTGCAAGTTTACATTTGACTCAAGTGACAGCGTGCTTAAACATGAGTGAGCACACCCTTGCAACAACTCAATAACTGTCCAAAACTCTCTAATGATCTAGGAAATATACTGGCAAAATGTTAATGGGATAAACTGAGGACAGATAACTGTCATATAATACATATTAGTAAATTGGAAGCTAGACTTGTAAATATTTTTTTTTTCCCCTGTGGACGTGTTGAAGTGCATACTGCCCCCTGTACAGTTTATTTAATATTAGGAAGATCATAACAGAAATAAATAATTTTCACATATTGAACGATACCTGTAATCAACTAATTATATGTAAGCTACCTCTCCCTGTGCTTTCTCTTTAGCAGAGATAATGAACTGATAATTTGATTTTGGACATTGTTAAAAAGGTGATCCTGTCTATTTAATTGAAATCCATACTTTGGACAAATGAATACATGAAGTTGTGAACATTCTTCCAGAACTGCAGAATGGCTTAACACAGTATTACTCTTACCTGAATCATAGATTCATAATATAATTCAGGTGGAAGGGCTGACAGTCACTTAGTGCAATCCCCTGCTCAGAGCCAGGCTAATTAGATGAGTTTTCCCAGGGCTGAGTCCAGTCGTGTTTTGAATATATCATCAATGATGGAGATTTCACAACTTCTCTGTGCAACCTTTTCCAAAGTTTTTCCTAACAGTTGCCTGAAATTTCCTCTGTTAGAATGTGTGTCTATTGTTTCTTTTCATGTCACCATGAACTTTCAAGAAGAAATCTTGAAAGTCTCAATCTTCTCAATATTCAAATACCAGATACATGCAGAAATTAATCAGATCTCCTTTCATCTTCTCTTCTTAAGGATTAATAAAACCTGTTAACTACCTCAACTCCATGATCACCTTGGTGGCCCATTTCACTCCAATATGTAAATATCTTCTATTGGGGAGACCCAAATTAAATAGTAATAGTAAATAGTAATTATTTCCAGATTATTATGTATATTTGTTGTTATTCTCCAAATGTTATTTCTATACAAGTAATTCTGGCATCATTATGGGAATTGTCTGAAATACATTCAAACAGTTCTATCAATATATATATTTTCTTTTTTTTTTGGTGGTGGAGGGGAAGGTAGAGAAGAAAAAAAGCAGGAAGTATTATACTACTGCGTTACTAATTATAACGCCCAAATTATAGCACACACATTTACTTAGTGTTCCACACAGGTCTCATCATTCCTATTTCAAGAGGGTTATGATGAAACTTGAAAAAAACATAGATGAGGACAACAGCTATCATAGAATCATAGAATATCCCGAGTTGGAAGGGACCCATAAGGATTATCAAGTCCAACTCCTGGCACCACACATGTCTACCCAAAAGTTTAGACCATGTAACTACGTGCACAGTCCAATCACTTTTTAAATTCAGACAGGCTTGGTGCAGTGACTACGTTCCTGGGGAGCCTGTTCCAATGTGCAACCACCCTCTCAGTGAAGAACCTCTTCCTGATATCCAGCCTAAACTTCCCCTGCCTCAGCTTAACACCGTTCCTGCGGGTCCTATCACTGGTGTTTACAGAGAATAGGTCACCTGCTTCTCCACTCCCCCTCACGAGGAAGTTGTAGACCATGATGAGGTCCCCCCTCAGTCTCCTCTTCTCCAGGCTGAACAGGCCCAGTGACCTCAGCTGCCCCTCATACATCTTCCCCTCTAGGCCCTTCACCATCTTCATCGCCCTCCTCTGGACACACTCCAACAGTTTCATGTCCTTCTCATACTGTGGTGCCCAGAACTGCACACAGTACTTGAGGTGAGACCGGACCAGTGCAAAGTAGAGTGGGACAATCACCTCCCTCGACCAACTAGTGATGCTGTGCTTGATGCATCCCAGGATATGGTTGGCCCTTCTGGCTGCCAGGGCAAACTGCTGGCTCATATTCAACTTGCTGTCCACCACAACCCCCAGATCCCTCTCTACAGGGCTGCTCTCCAGCATCTTGTTGCCCAGTCTGTACGTAAAGCCAGAATTGCCCCGTCCCAGGTGCAGGATCTGGCACTTGCTTTTGTTAAACTTCATATCCTAGTCCACAAATCACCAGTTGTATAGAAAGAAAATGTGCTCTAGCTCTGCAAATCCATGACATCTAGGAATTCTATAAATAGATTATCATTTTTTTAATTATTTTTGTTATTGTACAAATTCTACATGTTTTATGTAGAACTACTTTGACCTGGCTGCACAGCAATTACATCAACTCATTGATGTGGTGAGTCTTTTGAGAATTGCTTCCATCTTTATACTTTTTTTTTTTTCCTGTTGCATGATAAGTGGCTGTACAAAGGAGTGAAATGCAACTTAGTTATCCACACTTGCTGTCACCAGATGCTGTAACTCACTCTTAAATTATTGCTTTGAGTTCTGTAGGCTTGCACCTTCTTTCTGGCAGTTTAGTTTAATTTTCCTTCTGCATTTTATAAATAGTCTGTGAATGGAGCCTAATATCTTTCATAGATGCTTGAGTCAAATTTATATAGATAGAGAAGTACTAAAATGAGTATCTCCTCTTCCACCCATTTTGACTTTTCTACAGCTGGTGAAAAGCTGGTTGGGTCTGGAATAAATCATTTTCATGTGTTTCAGAGCTTCACAAAATTTTGACATCTGTGGTGAAAGAAGCATCAAAATTAAGCAAACCAAAACAAACTTAAACCCCAGCTGCAAATTTTTCAGATAGTTCTTTTTCTGTAGAGTGTCAAATTTGCTACCTCAAAGTCCAATTAGAATTCATTTTCTCTCCAGTCCTGCAGCTGGGAGAAGTAGAGTGAATTTGCCAAACAGCTAATGAAGATTTTCACTGAAATAAATGTTGTTTAAACACACATTCCGATGACTTTATGTGCTGTTGCAAAGATAGGTTTGGATCCCAGCTTTTTAGAGGTTTGTGTTCACTAATTCTAGCGGCCTCTTCTAGATGCCTGAAAAGATTGGTTGTATCAGAAATGAGTGACATTTTTGAGTGGCTGCTCTGTTTTTCTGATGGTGCTTAAATGACAGAAAGTAGCTATGAGACCAGAAGAAAGTCAGAAATTTTGGAGCTAGTGGTATGTAAAATGTGTTCTGAAAAAAGGACAAGAGCACAGAAGGAACAATATCACCTGAAGAGGTTCCTTCAATTTTAGATGAACTGAATGGTACTAACCACTGAAGTACTGTAATTTTTCATTGAGATAAATTACGTAAAACACCCATATGTGCATATAGTAAGGAGAGAATTGGCAGTAGCTGTGAAACTCAGAGGGTCTATCCCACCTGAGATTCTTGTATTTCTTGCATAAGAGGAGAGGAAGATTTTCATTTGCCTTCACATTTGATAAATACGTGATTCATAGGTATAAATATACAAGCAAGTGTGTAGTCAATAATTGTAGATATTTTCCTGATATATTTGCATTTGTATGGATATAGAAACTACAAAATTATCATATAAAATACAAAATATGTTTAGTAAGCAGATATAATACTGAATACAACAGAATCATATTTTTATTATTATCATTATTTTTTTTAAATGATATACAGCTGAAATAAGTGATGGGTAGACCAGACACCAATTAAAATTGGTCATTTCTGAGGTGACATGAAACCTAAAATATGCCAGGAGATTTTGAGCTTAAAAAGTCTAATCAGGAATGAGTTTGTAATGACAGATTTGAGGAAACAGAGAAATGCTACTTCAGAAGAACATTTCTGTGTTAATACTCTTGAGAAAATAATAGGCTATGTACAC
Organism: Anas acuta; assembly: GCF_963932015.1. NCBI lineage: Eukaryota > Metazoa > Chordata > Aves > Anseriformes > Anatidae > Anas > Anas acuta. Next base: position 27,965,105 of record NC_088980.1, on the reverse strand, counting down.
TAATACAGTTCCTACTTACATTTGGTTTGGAACCTTTAGATATTTGCCATTATTTATATTTTCTTTCTTCAGTTCTTTTGTTATATTTGCATTCAATTTTATTTCAGAAGGTAATACCTTGTATTCTGTGTATTTTAACATACCATGAGGTATGTTAAAGTGAGGAATAGAGAAAGGAAATAAAGGAAATGAGGAGTAAATGAGGAAATGAGGAATAAAGAAAGGAAAGGGAGAAGCATTATCTGAGCTTATTGATGGTAATATCTGTCTTCTGTTGATATTTTAGAACTTTTTCTGTGTCCCTGTTCAAAGACTTATATTTGTCTGATCTTGGATTCCAAACTGCTCTAAGCTCACATTAGATGGGAAAGCCACCCAGAAATCCCATTTTCTGTAATCATAAGCCAAGTAGCTGAATGTCTGATGAATTTTAATCACAGAAATATGAGCTGAGAGACTCTGTATGACTTCTGAACTGATGAATAAGAAAAAAATGTGCCTAATAGATATCAGTGTGTTTTTTTTTTTACAAGTTTTCTTCCACAAAATTCACCTTTTGGTTTACAAAGTAAAACCATAATGTGTTATTATTATTACCATTATTATTATTGTTATTTAAATAACTGACTTTTTATAGAGGCATATTTTGAAATGTCAGGTCCTTCCTGAGTCACTCTGTGGCATCCTCCCATATTATTGCAGTAGTTTTGTTCTCATTGTGAACTTTTGTATGAGCTTCAATATCTTAATTAATTGGTCATGGTAATAGCACAATCTTCCCTATTATTATTAACAGTCACCAATAAATAAATAATTAAATAAATCATCTAAAAGGAAAAAATAATATTATAGCAATGAGTAACATACATGAATTACTATGTTCATTGAAAAAATAAAATCTAAATGTTCGTAAACTCAGGCAAAAGCTCTTGAAATAAAAAATAAAGATAAAAAAATACAAAATGGTAAGTTTTGTCCCAGAAATATATTAATCTCACCTTGTTACTCTAGAATCTCTCCCTGTCTGCTGCAGGCAATGGTACAAAGTGGTTGATAGCTACAGTTTGAGATATAGACTGACACTTACTTCTGCAGCAGTCATGAGTGAGTTATTCCAATCTGTGCTAGCACAGCTGGAAAATTTACCTTCACAGGGCTGGAATTCCATTTCAGTCTGTCATGATACACAACACTGAGTCTGTTTCTTCATGAGCTACAGCATTGGTGCAGTTATGTTCTCTGAGATTTCTACCATCCCAAATACAGTCACTAAAACCATCAATTAAAAGTAAGTTGAGATTGGAATGCTTTGATATAAATAAAATAAAATAAAATAAAATAAAATAAATTATAAAGATCCAGTTCTTTCCGGGATAGCAAAGTTTACATAATAACTATGATTTTATTTCATTTTTCTTTTGATTTTTTTTGCAACTTCCCTTTTGGACATAATTTATATTGCTCCCAGGTTAGATGTATTTTAAGATTCCTTCTTAGTACTTAGTACTTGGGTGGGCTGTCCTAGCTTTTATTTATTTAGTGCAAGGGAGATAAAAATGACTAGAACATATTCATATCTGCTTTTCTAAACATCATTTACACTAATACTTTGTTTGTTGACTTTAAGGGTATAAGCAGAAATTAGTTAATGTGCATTATTCCTACAAAAAGCCAGCAATGAAGCAACAGTGAGGCCTGGAGAATGGGCCAAGCTCAAGATCAGTACGCAAGTTAAGCTTCCATTCCTTACATAAGCTTCTGAATATCAAACATAATTTCTTTTAGACACTGCCATTTCTGAAGTCCGTGGAGAATTGTTATAAAGAATATGAATTTAAGTTGTAGTTTTCTTCTATTCATTAATGTAAAAGTTTTAAATGATAGTTATAACTAAATCTGTCCTCAGTAGTAGCATTGGCACTCAAGCATCACAAATCTTTTTTTACCCTTCTATATTTGAAATGCTAAGCAGCAGAGGTGGTTGCTTAGACCCATCTTCAAACATACATCTTGCTTACTCTCTTTTCTAGATTTACCCGTGACTTGTGCTATGCAACATATGTAGTATAATGAATGATATGTGTTCACAGCAGTGTTAAGTGAAAGCCACAACTTACTTCTTGTGTGCCTTGAGGTCAGCTCTTATATGGTCAATATTAATGTTTTGCTTACAGTGTTGTCTTTTTATTACTGGTGGAGGCAGGCAGCATAGACACGAATAGAAGAACAAAGCAAATTGTTTATAGTTAGTAAAACTAGCATGACACAAGCAATAATATGACTAAAGTACAACCTGTAATACCATCTCTTTTACCTCACCTCTTCTCTAATAATGGTTCCTGTTGCCGTATATGGCAGATGGTATATTTGTCAGAGGTATTTCAGACATGACTTACATTTCTTATTTATTGATTGACAGTATTTTTTTTTATTTTAAAGGGCTAGTCATATGTTATGTTTGCTCAGTATGAACTGGGCTGTGGTTGTTAAAACGTTATTTACAATCTCCTTCCATGTGCATCAAGGCATAAGCCACACCATGGAGAGCACAAAGAAATAAGCTTTCACTGTGTAGGCAGGTTATGGTAGTTATTGTAGAACTGCTTGAGTTTATAAATAGGAAAATGTATTTTCCTGCTGTGGAAAATGCAAACACATTAAATAGCAGAACTGTCCTTTACATTTTGCAGAGGTGAGAAAGCTGAGGATGGTGACCAACTATACAGTAGGAAATCTATTTTCACAGTTTCCTTCAAAGATATTAAAAAAGATTATTTTAAAAATATTAAGTACACACAATGTTTAGAGAATTCAAAACAATTTCATACTGACTCACTGGGTTTTGCCATAATAAAAAGTGTCCTTTCAAAAAACAGTTTTATAATTAAAGTGGAATGTATTCATGTCCAGTGCTGTGGAATATTGACTTCTAAGGCTTCAGTATGAAGCAACAGAGTGATGTTTATAGTGGACATTTTTAGTCAGTATTAAAGGAGACATTTCAAAATCATGAGGAGATACTGAAAATGGGACTTTGCCCAGGTAAAACATTTCAGGTGTTACATAACACATGAAAGATAGAATTGCAGTCTGTTCACTCATCCTAATTTTCTCTATGGGGAGAGAAAACACTTCTACAAAATAAACTACCAGCTGCCCTTCTGGTGATTTCTTTTTTTGATGATTTAATTTTCCCATTCTAAATCTATGGAGGTAGCTTTGCTTCTTCATTGTTTTTATATTGTCAATTCAGACATCATAGGCCTCAATCTTAGTCTAAATTATTAAACTGTAGATAACTACAGCTTGAAGATCAGTTTCCAATCCTAATTTCTTTGAAAGTCAATATGTGGCCAGCTCATCTAAGAATCACAGAATTGTCTAGGTTGGAAGAGACCTCAAGATCATTGAGTTCAACCTCTGACCTAACACTAACAAGTCCTCCACTAAACCATATCGCTAAGTTCAACATCTAAACGTCTTTTAAAGACCTCCAGGGATGGTGACTCCACTACTTCCCTGGGCAGCCCATTTCAATGCCTCACAACCCTCTCAGTAAAGTTCTTCATTCTTCAGTCTGAGTGATTTCTATGTAACAGGAGCTCTTTTTCTACATACAACTTTAAAATATGCTGGTGAAAACACTCTGGAAAAGAAAGGTACTATATTATTATAGTACCTCTGAGTACTCTGAGAACAAGGCTATGTCATCCAAATATTTGACAGAAGACTCATAAAGTAGACAAAGATGTACACTCTCTGAAGACAATCCTCAGCACCAAAATGTTTGCAAGCTGCTTACAGGAGTTTATTGTGTTTCTTCTAACTGAAATCCCCCTTTATACCTGATAAACTTTCAGAGGAAGATTTCAAAGTATATGAACAACCAAACACCACTTACAATTCATCCCTCCATATATTAAATTGGTCACTGACCTCAGGCCTCTGGATCACTAAGCAACAGAGGTGGGCATGATGAAATTTCTTCTGGATGGATTCTCTAAGTCTTCTCCTTGACCTATTTTCATTGTTGCTGAATGAATAATGCCTGGCCTGAGTTCAGTATATGTCTGTACAACAGTCAGTTCAGGAATAAAGAGGTTGCTTCCATCATGGAAAAATCAGAGTAGGACGTACAAATGTTTCCATGTTCTTCTTTACTTCCATTTAATCTCCATTTAATCTCTTCACTTCCATTTAATCTCCATATATCTGTGCCATGGTGAGGACAAGGTTTCATCGTTGTGTAGATGTGTGTCATCTGTATTATGGGGTCCAGGTAGTATATGAAGTGTGCTCTGAATCTGAGCTATCTTTTCCTAAGGATTTAAGTTTTGAGAAGTGGAGAGAGTGAGACAGACAGTATACATTTCATGTATGCATGCAATGCATACTATTAAAAAGTTATTAAGGTTTATATATATATAATATATATAAATTATATTTATATGTAACTACTTTAACTATTAAAAGTTATTATTAAATGCATACATATTAAAAAGTTAAAATGTTCTTTTGAAGATCCAGACATCAGAAAATCAGAGAAAATATGGTTATAAAACTTACTTTTACAAAGTGATGTACTAAGACATATATTTTTTCTCCTAAACTTAAAATAGAGAAATAAGGATGGTTCAATCTCTACTCTTTGTTTTATTTTATTTTATTTTATTTTATTTTATTTTATTTTATTTTATTTTATTTTATTTTATTTTATTTTTTTAAATATTAAAATAGGGAAATAATTCTGTGGCTTTTTTACTCTCTCCACCATGTCTGCTTCCAAAACAGCAGCAAGAGAAATAGAAACATAAGCAGCAGTTTGCTTGAACAGTACTTTTTAATCAATAGCTCTTGAAACAACTTGCCAAATTTCTTCTTTCAGAAATGCCAGTATTTCTCAGAAATGCATATTTAAGGCTTTAAATACAAAATTAATAACTGTATTTGTTACAAGGTTTACACTGAAAATATTGCTTCTTGTTCCCTTAACATGTTGAAGTTTGGTTGGACATGCTACTGTTCAGAAGATGTGAAAAGAAGAGGTATTGTTGAGCTAGGGATATTAAGGATATCTGAACCCTTTCTCTAAGGGCAGGATGTTACCATTAAAAAAATAAAAAAATAATAAAAAAAAATCAACTCACACACCTGTAGCTTTTTTACGTTACCTTGTTTCTTTGGATAGATTTTCTCTCACTTATCTTATGTTGTCAACAATGTGAGCTGTAGAAAGCAGAGGTACAAAGGAGTAGTGAAATGGTCCTTTCTGTCATGCTAGAAGAAATCTGAAGCCTGCTTGTTGGTAAAATGCTTTGCAGATCTCCATCAGAAAGTAACAATTGAATTTGAATGTATTATTTTCTAAACATATTTGTGTGCTGTCTTAGTTTGGGAACACATACACCTTCCAAAATGCCATCCTTTCACCCATAGATTGACCCCTATCAATCAGCTGAGTTGAAATTGAGGCATTGTTCTGCAAGTTGAAAAATACAGCTCATTAGATCACTTCTTTCAGAGTTCAAAAAAAAACCTTCAGAAAAGTTTTGTTTTTACCAGATTTTTATATAAACATCTTCTTCATTAAAGAACAGGGAATAATATTTTATAACCTTTGGTTACAAATATCAAGAGTTCTATGAGAATTCAGAGTAATCTATTGAGGTTACAACATCTCCAGGTAAAATTACTTTTCCATATTACATGTTTGATACTAATGATGAATGATGAGGTGATTTACTTCCAAAGACTCTGAATATGAAAACTTAACAGTTCATAGTAATTACAAATCAAAGTGATTTGCAATAATGGTTTGGCATTAGGATTTTGGCCTCACACATAGTAACACACAGCTGCAACATATATTTATTCAATTTAGCATCTTTGTCATTTTGTGTTTTATATCCTGGAGAGACTTCAAAATGAAAAGATGATGTTAAACAAGAAGTGCTCCAGAGTACAATGTCATTTTGAAAACACCTAAACAGATGAACCAAAACTAGGAAGAATTTTCTTTACAGCACAAAGTCATTATCATTTCCTTTTCTGAGTTCTACAATGAAAAGTCATGTAAGTAGCAGTAAATCCTACATGTTTGACTACACTAGCTAATTAGTGAATAATTATGCCATGGCATTTTGTCAAACTTGCTAGTGCTCCTATAATGTGCATTTCAGATTTTGTACATAGATCATTAAATTATTTCTTATCATTTGTTGCTTTTTGACAAGTGATTTGAATATTTGCTATAATAAATTAATAAATATAATACAGCTGATTTTATGAGATAGTAAGTTTCTCTATTTAATTAGTTTTGAGAAGAGTAGATGAATTACTATGAAACTCTTTGCAATGCTTATATTCTTTTGGTTTCTCAGAAAACTGGTGAGTAGTTCAATCTGAGAGAATTTCCTGATATTTGCCAGCCACCCACAGTTTCTACAGACCATATAAGAAACTGCAAATTACTTCCAAATAAGAAGTATGCGAATCCTTCGTGCTGACTGGCTACTGATTCCTATTAAGCTTACTCCAGCCTTTGTACCTTTCCCTGTAGGGTTGGTATTACAGTAATGTATTTAATCTGTAATTATTGGAAACTATATTCTAGTGCTCTTTTGCACAAACACAAGTTCAGAGACAAATGGACAACAGAAATGAATAAAAGAACTGTCATTTTGTGCATCAGAGTAATATCTCTATCTATGGCCCCTTACATTCTCTTACCAGAGCTTTTCTGTCTCTCTCTCACCCTTCACATACTCCAGCTCCACATTATTAATTACTCGGGGAAGATTATAAAGTTATAAACTTATCTTTGCTGATAAGTGTTATATTAGGCAAATTCTACATTTAGAATGAAAACAAGGAAAACCTAGAGTAATTTTACTAAAACTGAGCTGTAAATGTGATTACCCTCACATTGTCTCTATGTACTCTGAACATGGACAATGGTTTAGGAAATATGTTGATATTTATATCAGCAAACTTCTCATTCTGACTTCCAAATCAGAATACACTTTTGTGAACTGAAAGCAATGTTATTTACCGCCACTGTCATTGAAAACTATGCATACCATAGTCTGTTTTACATACATCCTTAACTCTTTGCTCTCTTTCAGAGAGCCTCTTAGTGAGAAGGCACTGCTTTCATTTGCAACCAGACCACTGTCTGCTCTTAGAAAATTGAATCAGGAAAGTTCAGTAGCTTTGTCAAGATTACAGGAAGAAGTCAGGACTGTATACCATGCCTATCATTTACCAAGTGTACAGTTAATGATGTATATATTTTCAGGGCTATTATTCTATATTTATTTTTAGAGAACATTTATTTTATAATTTTATTTTATTCTGTGTGTTTTAAACAATTATTTTACCTAGTATTACATTAATGGAAGAGTAAGACAAGTAACATTATTGAAAACGAATAAATCTGATGAGTGGAACTAGCAATATCCAATCACCTTCATTTCAAATTGTAGATTGACAATGCTGTTCTGTAAAAGACTCACTACAAATTTAGAGGCAAGACACTTTTTGACTTCTTTCTTAGCTAACTTTGAACAGCTGTACTCCATTAGCTTTCCCTTTTCAATATTCTGCCAAAATATTTCATGTTTAATCAGAAGACAATTTATTTTTAAATTGTAAAACACTGAAAAAAATTGTTTTAATGACTTTTCCTTTTTATTTAAATACTACTACAACATATCATAGGAAGTTTTAAATGAAATATTATTACATATTAAGTAGCAGTTACATTTTAAAAGGTAATTTCTAATTTAACATTTAAAAAAAATAAATCGCTATAGGCTGTTTCTTGAAATTACATTCCAAGAAATGGAAGTTTTATGTGCAGTTTTCCAATAAAATTTTATCAAAGGTGTAGCTGTAGCATTTGAATAAATTCTTATTATGTGCAGTTTGTATAGTGTTTGCAGGATAGCATTTTCTAATTATATAATGCTTAAATAAAACTAAGTAGAGAGTGCTATGTTTACTTATATATACACATACTTCAAATGTCTTAATATCTACCTTGTTTAGAGTACAAATGTGTTCATTTCTAGTCTAATTTTCTAACAAAATTTCTGCTACATAGTTGTTAAAATTACAGCAAAACAATACAATTAATCATGTGATATAGGAGTGTTAGAATCCAGGAAAAATATTGTTTAATGCACACATTTCCACACTATCCACTGCATAATCCATTTATGCTGTAGTGTGGATTTACAGGAATTTAATTCATTTATCTAAAACAACAATGTAAGCAAGCATTACAGAGCATTTCTGCCTTCAAATCATGCTTCAGGCATTTTTATTTTGCAAATGTTGATTTGAGTCAACTATAAGATTGCACATGCAAAGGAATTAAAAACTACAGCCTTGTTTCTACAAGTAACTTCAAGCATCTCATAAATCTGAAAATGCAGGAGTTATTCAGCTCTGCCTGCAGAATTTCAGAGAACAGGTAAATATATGCATTTATCACTCAGCAATCCTAGGAAACATTTTGCCTCACTTAAAAAAAAAAAAAAATCTTACATAATTTTATAGCTGTTTAATTTAATATGGCTGGTTGTATTAGCTCTACAGGCAGCTGGAGAATGAAGAATATGAAGAATCCATTGTAACACAAGAGTGGGGGGGGGAGTGGGGGGAAGAGAGGGGGGGGGGGAGTAAAAGATGGGAATATTTTCCCTTTTTCTGTTAAAAGTAAATGTCTGTGGTGAAACCTGACAAATTAGTTGTAAGAAACTGGGAAAATTCAAGAGAACTAGTTTATTATCAAGACAGTCAGCTGGATGATAATCAGATGAAAATATGGCCTGAATGTGGCAGTTACTCTTGTGTTTTTTAGCCATAAGAGTTAAACTAGCAAAATAATAATAATATATATTATATAGGATCAGTTATTAACAAATAAACAAATAAAAAAAAAACCACCAACAACAAAACACCTTTTATCATATGTTTTAACATCAAGAGGAATCTGGGGAAATTATGCCATTTGACATCTCTTTGCTGAATCTGTACTTGTAGCAGGATTGCTTGTTGGTTTCTCTAGAGTAGACCAAAGCTACTCTTTCGAGGGTAGATCAAGGCAGTAGTTATTGGTGAAGTATTACAAAAGTGAGTAGACAAATTTCTAGCAGAAAAAAAATCTACTGATGGCTATTAATGATGATGGGAGAGTATTCTTAGGAAATATCAGTGTATTTACTTTCTGTTTCTATACTTTTCCCAAAGTATTCATTACAGGTATTAGGAGAACATACTAGAAAAAATTCTTACAGCTATAGACTCCTAACTTTATATATATTCAAATAAGTTGACTGCACTCCAGATACACATTTAAGTTCCCATTTTAGTCATCGGAGGTCTAGTCAAGCAGTCTAGTAATATCATTTTGCTGAGGTCTATCCACTTTTCAGTTTTTACAGCATTTATTCTTTTTTTGCCAATACTTACTGACAGATCATTTCCTGACCTCCCTGAAGCTATTATCTGTTTCTCTGTATCCTCAGTTTCTATTTGAAAGAAAGTAAATCTCTAAATGTTGTGTTTGTGAAATTTAGACGTGTACTGAATATGAACAACACAAATATATGTGAACGGAGAATGAAACAGCTATGAGTGACATGATAGCTGCTCCCTCCCCTACATAACCATAACCACAGTAACAGTTTCTTTCAGAAGATAATTCAGAGAACAAAGTTATCAGAAGTTACCTCCAGGGATCTCAAATTCCAAACAACCACTTTCTTAACTTCTGCACCTTAATTAGGTGTTTTATGTAGATGATTTGAAAACCTCTCCTTTACAGTTCAGGTGATCAGCATTACAGACTATTTATTTTCAGCGAAGAAACAGTGTTTTAATATTTAATGGTAGCTGGTTAATTTCTGTCTAAATCTGTAAAAGACAAAGGAAGGAATCTTTGCAGGACTCTAGGCATGATTATGGAGAATCAAGCTTAGAGAGCCAACTAAAGCCGAAAGGTAATGCAATAATATTTGAATGGACTTTAAGATGGTGATAGAGCCTGATACTCCATTTAATTTCTCATCTTGCTTTCTTCTTTTAAATGAACTTACATTTTTTCCCCTGAGATATTTGCTGTTCAATTGCTAATGAAAAGGTTGGTGTGATTATAGTGTGTGTATATATATATCGTGTATATTTTATAGCACTTATGCTATAAACAATAATAACATTAATAATACCCGGGAGAAAGGTGAAGTAACAAGTAACAACCAAAACTGTGAGGCTCATTCACCATACCTGTATTACCAAGGAAATGGCTAGATACATGTGTCAGCAAACATATTCATCTCTACAGAGAAAGTTACTAGTTTTATAGTGACACAGCTTTTCTGTTAGAACAAAATAAAAGTTTATCTTCTGTAGAAGTGCCTTTTGTTTTTTGGAGACAGAATTTCCTAGAATAAATGCTGCTGCCCTTCTGTAAAGTCCATAACCACTAAATCTGTGTAACTGAGGATTCCGTGTCCCATCTCATCTCTTATCATTGGCCAGTTTTAATATCCTTTATCTTCCCAGCATATTTGTCAAGAGCTTAGAAATCATCTCTAAGGTGCAAAGCAGTACATTGCTGAGAATTTAAAATGGGTGAATTTCTACCTGCATAAATAACATTGGATTTTTTTTTTCTTGTTTTCTTTAAGTAACATTTGGTTAACAAGTACATTAAATAAATGAGTAACAGCACTAATCTACAAATCTACAATTAGTAGGAGATTCTCTGTATTGCTTTCGTGGATCACAGATTTTGGTGACCTTGATCCAATAAAAAGTAAGATCTCATTAAGAATGTATATATTGAGATTATTTCACAAGAATAACAGACATCATTGTTTTCCCATGGCCATTTAATGAACACTTATCAACTCCTAATGTCCTTCTGACTTTAAGATGACAATAAGTATGTCCTCTAACATACAATATCTCTTACAACCAATATATCTTTAGATGAACTCTTCAGGCTTGGAGAAAGAATGTTATATGCTCATTGATGTTAACAAGATACAAAAAAAGGTCTTGAAAAGTGTATTCAGATTTTGTTACTCTGATTTATTATTTCAGTTACCACCAAATTCATTTAAAATGTTGTTCAGAATGCTGCTATGGGTTTGTAATATTTATCCTATAGGAATAGGAGGGAAAGGGGGGAAAAAAGGCATTTTTTTATTGTAGGGAAAAAACAAACAAACAAAAAACCCAAACAAACAAACACGACACAGGTTTTTCCTGGTCTGTGCTTCAGTGTGAATAGGTGAAGTATCTCATCGTGTTAGCTCTTTTGTTGAGAGCTTTGTCACTTTTAGATGACAAAAACCATTGAGTGCATTAAAGCATTTCAGCTTTCAAAGTAGGTTAGATGGGAAGGTTATCTGGTATCTCAAATTAAATAAAATCATTCATGAGACCTTACTGGTGATTGGATTCATTTGATAAAGTGTAGACAACTAAATCCTAGTTTGTAGATCATCTAGATGTGTTTTATCATGAATGGGGAGACAGATGTGGATCTATTCATCTCATCCTAAGGAAAACTTCTAAAATATACAATATCATTACAGGCCAAACAGGTCAGATTTAAGCTTTGTGGCTAATTTGATCCTTTGACTATACAGAATCAGTGACCCATACAAATGTAGAAGTTAAAACTATGAAAAGTTAAAGTAGGTAAGAACAGTTCCATCCTGTGTTTCTATTAAATGATCAACAAAGAACATTCCTGTGTTTCAGTCTTTTTATCTGACAACACAGTTGATAATATAAAACTATGGACAGTTCCTGCCTGTTAACGTAGGTTATTGTGCTACCCAAGGACTAGTGCCAATTTGATAACTGGGTCTGTCACTGTATTTGAAAGATCTCACAAGTATAGGTTACAGGGATATAATTAGAAAAGGTATCTCTTTTCTGGGGTACCCCCACGCAGACTTTCTGAGTGAAATTTACAGATGCAGGAGATGGAGAAACACATCAGAAGGATCCAGGTACAGCATTAAAGTTTTTAATAAGCACTGACACATTTATTAGAATCAAATGCAGTAATAATAAGCTCTTAAATTACAGAAGGAAAAAACGGGAAAAGTTTTAGACATAACCAAGTTATGTCAAAAAATTAGTTTTATTGTCTTAAGAGGGAAAGAATACACACAGCTAAAAAGAGTGCAATCCATGTGACTTTTAAAATTTGTTAATAAGCTATCACAATTCTTATTATTTCATTTTGAGTTTATGTCTATGATTTGTCTTTTTTTTTTTTCTCATCTCAAGTCTCATCTGTAAGTGTAAAACACAACGATGGGGCATCTAGTCTCAACAAAATGAATATTCCACCTCCCACATAAAATATTTATTGAGAAAACATACGATAAATACATACCAAACAAGTAATAAATAAATGCATACCAAAATGATAAATGCATACCAAACAAAATACAGTTAAGCAATACCTGTATAACTCAATCCTCAGTCATTTCTCACAGAAAAGCTTGAGACAATATCTTAATCTTAGTATATATTCTAGGAAAGGTAACAAAGACAGGCAAAGATGGAAAGCTCAATGCAGCAATTCTTACAGACAAAAATGATAAGAAAATCTGTGCTGAGCTGAGGACTTAAACATTGGGTGTGACTATCTCCTCTATAGTCTACTGGAAAGTCTTGCCACCTGCTGTGGTGGTTTTACTCATCTGGGCAGCTGAGCTCTACTGTTACTGCTCTCTTCCCCGTTTCAAAGGGAAAGTGGGACAAAATATAATGGAAAGGGCTCAAGGTTAAGGAGAGGGAGAACATTCATCAGTTATCATCACAAGTAAAAAGAAAAAAAAAAAACAACAAACACAAACAAACAAAAAAAAACACTAAACAACCTCAACACAGGGAAATTAATATAATTTATTGCCTATTACTAACATGCTAGAGCAGTGAGAAACAAACAAACAAAAAAACAAACTAAATCCACCTTCTCCCCCATCCTTGTGGGATCCCTGCATGGGATCCTCTCCACAGGCTACAGCTCCTGCCTGGGGCCTGCTCCTGCAGGGATTCTCCATGGGCCGCAGCCTCCTCCAGGCCACATCCACTTACTCCAACGGGGGCTCCTCCACTGGCTGCAGCATGGAGATCTGCTCCATGGGGGACCCATGGGGACAGCCTGCTCCACCAGGGGCCTCTCCCAGGTGAACTGCTGCTCTGTGCCTGGAGCACCTCCTGCCCTCCTCCTGCACTGACCTGGGGGGCTATGCGGCTGGTTCTCATTCCACTTGTTCAGCTGCTGTTGTGCAGCAGTTCTTTCCATTTCCTAAATCTTCTCTCATAGAGACACAACCAACATTGCTTATTGGCTCAGCTCTTGCCAGTGACAGGTCCCTTTGGATCCAGATGAAACTGACCCTTATCTAACACATGGCAGTTTCTGGACTCCTCATGGAGACCACTGCCGTGGTTTCCCCTACCAAAACCTTGCCACATAAACCCAATACACTTACTAAGAGTAACTGCAGTGGCCATACCTCGTACAGAATAGTTTGTAATGGCAGGGTATCCAGAGTTACAATTTTAGTGCTAATTGTCTTAACATTGGTCTAGAGGATGAACAGCTATATATGTGTATACATATATATATATATATATATAAATATATATATATTTTTCTAAGTCTCTGCAAAGGACTTGTATTGCTAGAGGGGATTTTTGTGCTTCTTAATGAATTAACAATATAATTACACCTGGGAATAAACCATTCAGTAAAACAATTACCTTCATTTCAACATAGAAGTCAACCTAAGGTCATCATAGTCTACTAGAATGATGATGTTGATGAATTTATTTAAACATTTATTTTATTGACAATCACACTCTAGAACAGGTAACAGGGTAACCTCGCTGTTTCACACAAAATATAGAGGTGTTATCAAGGCTACAGGGACAATGAAACTGAAGTCTTCATCTGGTAGAAGACCTGCACTCTGAAGAAGCACACTGTCCAAACGTTATTACTTGAAATAATGTGTATAATACAGATATTTTTGTATCAATTAAACCACAAAACCTAGTAAGTCAATAGTCTGACCTTGCTGCTCCAAAAAGATTTCAAAATTATTAATAATAAAAGGACATTATCATTTTTTTTTGCTACATGAATACGGGTTAGATACTACTGGGATACTTTTGTTGAAAAAAAAACAATTACATTAAGCTCATAGTTTAGTTAATACAATTTAAAAATGTAGACAACTTGTTAAGAGCATAAAACAGTACAAGAAATCATACTGAAGAGATTATGCAAATAAGTAATAGTTGCAAGGTCTTAAATATATTTAATTGCAAACTACTTTGTTTTCTAATTTCATCCTGAAAGGATATGGGTGGGAGGAAGGGCCATAATAAGCCCAATATTTATGTGTCTGTGCACACACACACGCAGACATGAGCATACACTCTTATCTGCTGCCTGGCTGATAGAGCCTTCACCTCCGAGATAAGAAAAATGGGCTTGAATTCTCTTCCTCTGAGAAGAGAATTTTTCTCTATAGTTGGCTAATATGGATAACCAGGTAGTGGTGGCTCTGATTAAAATGACAGTAAGTCTAAATTTGAGATGTTCAAGCCACGTAAGAGTCAGTGCCTTTAAGTAGCATAGGTATCTCTCTGTCTTATTTTTAAATCTCAAAAAGAGGTATGCTTTAGTTAGGACTCTGGCCGCTTACATCTGAGAATGAACACAATGTAAAATGGTAATGCCTAGGAAACCTAGGCAGCCACTGTACTGGGGGTTTTAGATTCCATTTTCTGATTTAGGCAGTTCAATCTTCCTCAGTCTTGCCTTTGACACCTGATTTTTCCTTTTAATCTCACCCATCTTTTTTTTTTTTTTTAAACTGGTCTCTGTTTCTTCTTGGAGTGGAGAGACATAAAATTCTGAGTAAAAACTGATTGCATGATACTGTCTTTGACTGGGTGTGAAGACAATCAACTTGCAGAGCACAGACAAGATCATTTATAGTGTTTTTTTTTTGTTTTTTTTTTTTTTTTTCCTAACAAGGTACATTTCCCACTGCTGTTCCTCTTTTTTTTTTTTCACAATATCACTTTAATAGTGGATAATATGGTACTTAATACACCGTGGGCAAATTGTTCCCAAAATGAAACAACATGATCTCCACTCAACCAAGAAAAGAAAATATGATTGATGTACTTTAACTGAATTACATGAATGAAGGTCAGAGTGTAGCTTTCATGCTTTCATGTCATATTGGTATAAAAGTAAATCTTAATGTAGATGCTGGGAAATCTGACAATTTTCCATTAATCGTTCCAGCTCTTAGAATCTCAGCTCCTAAGGATAAATGCATACACAGAGTCTTCCCAAACTGTGAGTTATTACTAATCATTCCTGGATATTTTTAAATGCCTACATATTACAGAAGAAACAATAGCATTAAGGTATGCTTTCAGATCAGACAGCTCTAGGAACCTATACTGTTTTTCCTGACTGTTTTTAGACATTCTTTAATACTATCCAAATTTTTATGTCTTATCAAATTGTTTCATCTACTATTTGAATTAAGAGCTCTATAATAATAATAATAATAATAATAATAATAATAATAATAATAATAATAATAATAATAATAATAGGTTACAGGGAGGCTGTGAGGAAAACAGGAAGGACAGTACTCTCAGGAATAACTGACATCATGGAGACTTTGAGATTACCAGTAATGGTTAGTTAAACCACAAACAGTGCAAGTAATGTCCATATTCTCATATTTTTTTTTTTTCACTTTTCTGACTGTGCTGCCATTGTAAGTAAATTGAATGTTTCAGTGCTGCATCAGAATGACCCCAAAGCATCTCTAATTTACAACAACTGATAAAATGTCTAAGGAAATGCAATGGCAGATAAAGAATTCTAACCATGCCCTGTTTCCTCTACTGTGGTGGCAGCAGGGAGAAAAAGTACTGGAATATATGAATTATAGGTGTTTCAAGTCACAGAAACATATACATCTACTCTAATAAGCATACTTCTTTACTATCAAGCAGTTTTACTCAGATGAATCCAAGTGGTTCATTTAGAAATACGTGATGCAGTGATACTTTGGAGTCTCCTTTGGAGTAAAGTTGACTTCGTTAGATATATGTATCACACAGAATCACACAGAATCACACAGAATCACACAGAATTGCCTAGGTTGGAAGAGACCTCAAGATCATTGAGTCCAACCTCTGACCTAACACTAACAAGTCCTTCACTAAACCATATCGCTAAGCTCAACATCAAAACATCTTTTAAAGACCTCCAGGCATGGTGACTCCACCACTTCCCTCGGCAGCCTGTTCCAATGTCTAACAACCCTCTCAGTAAAGATGGTTTAAAGACGGTTAAAGATCAAAAGCACTTCTGGCGAAACTTTACCCGTTCCCCCTCATCCTGTCACCAGGCACGTGGGAGAACAGACCAACCCCCACCTCGCTACAGCCTCCTTTAATGTACTTATAAAGAGTGATAAGGTCACCCCTGAGCCTCCTCTTCTCCAGGATGAACAATCCCAGCTCCCTCAGCCACTCCTCGTAAGACTTGTTCTCCAGACCCCTCACCAGCTTCGTCGCCCTTCTCTGGACTCGCTTGAGCACCTCGATGTCCTTCTTGTAGTGAGGGGCCCAAAGCTGAACACAGTACTCGAGATGCGGCCTCAACAGAGCTGAGTACAGGGGGACAATCACTTCCCTAGACCTGCTGGCCACACTGCTTCTTATACAAACCAGGATGCTTTTGGCCTTCTTGGCCACCTGAGCACACTGATGGCTCATATTCAGCCGACTATCCACCATCACTCCCAGGTCCTTCTCCACCTGGCAGCTTTCCAACCACTCATCTCCTAGCCTGTAGCTCTGCTTGGGGTTATTGCGCCCCAGGTACAGGACCCAGCACTTGGCCTTGTTGAACTTCATACAGTTGACCTCAGCCCATCGGTGCAGCTTATCCAGATCCTCCTGCAGAGCCATCCTACCCTCGAGCAGATCGACACACGCACCTAACTTCGTGTCATCTGCGAATTTACTGAGGGTGCACTCGATCCCCTCATCCAGATCATTGATAAAGTTATTAAAGAGGACTGACCCCAGTACCGAGCCCTGGGGAATGCCACTAGTGACCGGCCTCCAACTGGATTCACCATATTCCCTACATTCACCACAACTCTTTGGGCCCGGCTATCCAGCCAGTTTTTAACCCAAACAACCATACGCCAGTCCAAGCCACGATTAGACAGTTTCTTGAGAGAAACAGTGTCAAAAACCTACTGAAGTCAAGGTAGATCACATCCACAGGCTTTCCCTCATCCGCCAAGTGCGTCACTTTGTCATAGAAGGAGATCAGGTTCATCATGCAGGACCTGCCTTTCATAATATATATATATATTATATATTCATATATATATATGTAGAAGGAATTCTAGTAAGGTAAAAATCTCTATTTGGGTTAGTAGATATATATAGAGATATAGGTATTTCATATCCTACAAAAGAAATCATGCATGTATGTTGGTTATACTGAAATTACAACCTTACTTCAGTCCAAAATTAGTACTTATTGATTATTTTTTTATTGATTTTTTTTATTAGTTTCTATTATTAGATGGAATTAAATCAAATTTCAGACTCTTGAAATGCTTCATGAAATAATACTTCCATCACCTGCTCAGCTCAGATGATTATACTGATTTTAGACACTGGCTTATCATGCCTTAGGAGTTCTGCTTACAGTGGTAGAAAAGTGCAGGTGGTTGTGGACAGATGATAATTTCCCATAGAAAAATAATGTGGAGTAAGAAGCAATTCTGAACAGGAAGGCCAACACTTTTCTTCTTTCTCTCTTCCAAGATATTTTTGTTGTTCAGACAACATAAAGTGCAGCTCCTAAAACGTACTGGTGCTGGTGCAACTCTTTTGTCCTTTCGTTGTGTCTTTAACCATTGTGTGTCAACTTTTGCATACCTTCACATATACAATGAGAAGGAACATTGAATTTGAGATCTATGATACCATGTCAAGTGATTCATTTGATTTTCCCTTCCTATTTAATACTTTAGGTAAGATTAACCTATCACTATATGACAAATGACAGAATTAATCTTTTTGTTTCTATCATAATATGCTTCTGCCTTACTACATTACTTCATAAAGTACATATTCTTATGTAGTTATAAAATCCCGTGTGAATAATTCCTTGAAGTTTCCTTGAAATCTAGATGGAAAATTCCCAAGAGTTATACTCATTTTTTAAAAATGAATAATGACATTAGTGAAATTAAATAACCCTAAACTTTTGCTTCCTGAGCTACGAGCTGATTTTGATTTTCCTATCATCTTAAGGTAAACTATTTTTAAAAACAAGAATGTGCTCACATAATTTAATTATAACATAAAATTCACAATCTCTAATGTCGTATATTACTTTATAGCTGCTTTACAGGTACCTATTTTATTTATATGTATTTGAAATAACATCCGTATGCATGTTACATTAGTACATTGTGATTTTTTCCCCAGTTGATATTTATATTCCAGATCTGAGAGGCTTGCTTCCTTTTTTTCATTCATCAATATTTGAATAGGAAATGAAGTTGAACCTATCATGTGTGATGATAAAAAGCCTAAAGATAAGCATTGAAAATATTTTCAGTCTCTGTATGTGTTGCTTTGATAACACCAGAAGACATTATTTTAGGTATTAGAAGGTATTTCATACCACTTTACAGTGTTTACTTGTATTTTGACATTCAAAAAGATTCTTTAAGCACTAGACTTTTCTGAATAACTGATGTTTTTTCCTCTTCACTGTTTGCATTTAAAAATGATGCACATAATAGTATTTTTCAGGTTTGTTGCAAATTAAGATGCTTTTGCAACCCTTCAATAATTACTAAACTTGTAGATCCAAATAAAATGGAACAGTAGAGATTGGATTGCAGCTGTATCTTCCATAGGTGGCTTTTCTACTTTAATATGACACTTCATTATAGTTAGCTCCTCATGTTAAAGTCATTAGATATATATGTTAAGTAGTGTATCATTATCCTGTTGCTGAACAGAGATTATTGTGAACAGTTTCGGTTGTTATTTAGTGAAGACAATTTTTTCACTGTTTTAATTTTGTATGCACTAAAGTCTGTATGTCTGTTCAGCTTCTTTCTGTCTTCCTACTCTTTGATCTTTTATTTTTCCTCACTCTTCATTTTGTTAAACTGGCTGATAAGAAGTGGAGCAGGCTTTTCAACACAAGTGCTCATGAACACAATTAAAAAAAACTTATTGTCTTGGGAGGCAGGCAAAGGTTGACATTCCCAAGTTCCTTTTAAGTAAACTGTCTGTAATTCCAGACACGTGTCCTCTCACTCTCTCACCTTGTACTACTTTGAATTTGTGGGTAGAAATCTGATTTGTAGAAACCAGAGTTTGGACAGTACAGGACTAGTGGGACCTGGAATAGAGTGGTCTGCAAACAATGCCAAGTCTATAAGATTAAGCTCAATTTAAGAGTTTATTAAAGGTTGCTGTACCTGCAGCAACCAAGCTATATTGAATTGCAAGTTTTATGCCTGCAAACTGCCAGTTCCACTAAAACAAACTCCAAATTCATGGAGCATTAAAAGTTTTTAGTTAGCTAGTTAGTTTGATTTTCTTACCACTGATTTAATACATAATAATATTTCAACGTTGCTTTCATCTTTGCCTTGCTTGTTTTCTTGATCTGAGGCTGCTCTATAAAGACTGAAATGGCAGGCTCTGATGAGTCACTTCTGTACTAAGTTTTCACACATCCTATATGGCACAAATATAGCTTCTCCTCTGTAAATAAACTGCTCCCCTAACCTGAATTTTAATCTTGTTGCAAACTGAGCAGTGGATTTAAGTGCCATGAAAAAGAGAGTGTTTGGGAACAGCGTCGTGATGTTTGGCTTCAGGCTGTCCTGAGTAGAACAACACAACTACTATGATTAGTAGTAAACAATTGACACAGCCATCAGCTTCACAACAGGCTTAACTTCCAACTTTGTCATTTTGTCTGCCAGTGGTCACAACTTCTCTGAAATACACTAAAGAACATAAATATTTTTTTCAGCTAAGTAATATGTATAACTAAGTCACTAGAGTAACACCACTGTTATTCATAAAGAAGGGAATTTAGTCCTTGTCAATTAGACGTGAACCTTTAAGAAACTGAATTTCAGTTTCAGAAACCGGTATTCCATTCCTGCACACTTTTAAAAAGAAAATTGAAGAGACTATTTTTACAGCAAAACAGATTCACTATTGATATCAGCATATGAAAATAAGTGTATGTCTCCTGGTTAAAACAAACAAACAAAAACAAAAACCTGCAATTTTAATTTGGAAGAGTGATCAAAGTACAAATTTTTACTTATTCGCATTACAATCCTTTAGAATCATAGCATCATTGAACAATTTGGGTTTGTCAGGACCTTAAAGATCATCTAGTTGCAACCATTTCCAACACTCTCCACTAGATTAAACATTTTAAACATTTTACAGCGTAATTCTCTGGAAATATATACACACTTTTTTTTTTTTTTTTTCTGAAAACTGAAACCCTTGTTTTTTCACTGCTGTTATAGGAGATTGAGAATTGAGATGTGCTAGCTTTCTTAGTACAATCATTATTTATTTTTTCTTAATTTTTGTCTCCAAAATTTGTAGTTTGAAGCAATTTTTTTAAAATGTAAAATATAAATAATTTATAAACCCTGGATATTCTTATTTTTCTTATTTCTTATTTTTATGAGAAAGCCCTAATCTTTCTAATGTCTCATATTACTTTTGCTGCTTCAACCCCTTTCCTTCAATTCCCTAACTACAAGGAACTTTTCTCCCACCACTCTGTTGTGTATGTGAGGACAAAATGAGGTTGGTGGTTTCTCTCCTGAAATGCAATGTTAGCTGACAGAAAATCTCCTTCAATCTCCACTTCTTTGTTTCACCACTTATGTTGATAGTATAGACAATTTTGCCATCTCTGCCTGTTTTGCTTCTCTTCTCCTGTTTGCACAGCTCAGATTCTTTAGTGGGCTTAATGGCCTCATTGTGTAATCAGGTTGGTTAGTCAAAACATTCCTGAGAGTGAATGGGTAGCCACTAGTGGAGTGCAACAACTGTTTCCTAAGTTTGTTGTGTGCCAAGCATGACTGAATCAACAGCATCTGATTCACTGTGACCCAGACACTAACACCTCACAAACTGTAATTCCCTCAATTCTTTGCTGCTTTGTTCCTGCTTAAGTGATCAGTGGCCTCCCCAGTTATCTTCACATTTGTGACAATGTTGCAACAGCGCTGCCTTCTGGAAGTATAATACTCTCTTAGAGACTCTTGAGACATCTTTGTCCAGGTTGAGGTCCTCAAAACTAACTTTTCAGGAGTAATTGACTCACAGCATGTAGCTTATTTTACATCTTCCTCCAAACCGTGATTCTTGCAGTCTGTTCAACTGAGGTCTTCATGAATTATCAGAATAAACAGAATTGTTACTTTAACATTACTCAACATTTGCTTTTGTCTATCTTAGCTACTTATCCAGTCAGTCACTGTGATGTGTGTGACATTCTGACCATCAGATTCGTAATGGTTATGGAGACAGCAATGAGAAGCATGATGAATGTATCATATGTCCTACAGTCAGTTTTCATCTGTCTGACTCAGTTTTCTAGTTTTTGAGACAACTGGTGTTGAAAGAATATTGACACCTGAGAGTAACAACAAACTCTCCTAAATATCAGCTTCTACAAAGCCTAGGTCAGAGTTGTTTGTACTAAAAATAATGGATAAATTGCCAAGAGCTGTAGTAGGAGAAAACCAAAGGAGTTAAATATCCTCACTAATGTCACTGAGCAAACAGATATAAAACTGGGAAACAACAAATTC
The DNA here is from genome assembly GCF_963932015.1 of Anas acuta. Lineage (NCBI taxonomy): Eukaryota > Metazoa > Chordata > Aves > Anseriformes > Anatidae > Anas > Anas acuta. Next base: position 27,943,116 of record NC_088980.1, on the reverse strand, counting down.
TGTTGTAATACTTAATGCCTACTGTCCACATTTTCTTGTATAAGATGTAGGATTCAAGGATTCCATGGCACGTAAAGTAACGATCTTCCTTTCATGGCTTTGTTCATTGAATTCTTATAATATACAATCTATTGTTCCCTGCATATACCTACTACTTCAAGAAACACAACTAGCAAAGATAAAAGATGTTAACAAAAGCTTTGTCAAAAACTTTGGCTGTGTTTTGTGTACAATGTTACATCAACAGTCTTCAGGACCCTTACTGGAGTTTTGTGTCTGTTCCCATTCCTCAAGCTACAGAGAAAAAAAATCAGCAGAACTGTAAGCATTACAACACACACACACAGACATTTTTCCAAATGTTATTTCTCTAGGAAAAGGGAAAAATTCAGAGGCCCACTATATTTTTTGTGTGACAAATAATGATATAAATAGTGTTTCCATAGTATCACTAGGTCATAGATTGAGAGTCACAGATATCTTATTTGTATTTTATCAATACTGGGACACTTAACTGCTGTCATTTTTTTTTTCACTATTATATTTTAATGCAACAGTGTTGACTTTTGTTTAGATTTATTTAAGCCATAAATGAGAATCATTGGCTATCTCATTTTCAGGACTCAGAAATTTTTAAAAGAAGTAAAAGATGCAAAAAAGGATAAAAGGATTGTGTTTCAAATTATGTTTCTGATTATTAAATGCTACTTAAAGTGATTAAAAGATTTTATTTAAAGATATCTATGTGAATAATATTGCATTAAATAGTAGATTTTTTTTTGTTGTTGTTGTAAAAACATAAATGAGTGTTGTTTTTTTTTTTTTTTAATTTTTATATTTTGTTTTGAAAAGACAGCTCAAAACTTAAGGAGTTTCATCCAGAAAACATTTTTAAAATGTAGTTATTTGTCTGAAAATGTAGTTATTTGTCTTTAGGTAAAGCAAAAAAATATCTTCTAGTTTCAAATTCATAATAATTGAACTTTGAGTAAAATATAACTACGAAAAAATTAAACACTAGATAATAAAAGAAGCAAGATTTATATATCGTATTATGGTGTTTGACCTTTCTAATTTTATGTAAATGTTCTGGAATACTGCTTAAATACTATATTTTAAAGAATTTAAGCAAATTGTGTGGAAGACATATGATGTTTTCTCCCTCCTACTGTATGCATAAATTTGATCTCCTGAAGCATGTTCTGTTACTCAACTTCTGAGTCAGGTATTCATCACACTGAAAATTTCTGTATTATTTAAAAGAACAATTTAGGTCATTACAATTTGGTCTCAGTTTATGTACATCTTTGGTCTGAAAAAGATGAATTAGTGCCTTCAAATATCATTTAAAGCAAACTGGACATACAGTGTCATACACACACCGGAAGTATCAGTTGTGACAGACGATTTGTGGGACAGATTCTTAGCTCACGTAGACTGATGAGAATACCTTAATATCAACAGAATGACATTGATTTATGTTACCTTTAAAATACAAATCATAGAGCTTTGGGATTTTTTCCATTGTCTAACTGTATTGCAAATGTATTGAGATGTCTGTCTGTCACACAGTAAATTAAGTAAAAACAAACATGTTTGCATGTATCTTTTCTGTGACAATTACAATGCTTTCACTTCCCAGAATTGCCCTGTAAATTACAAGAATGTTTCTCCTGAGCATAGTAAACAATATATTTTACTAAGGGAGACCTTCTGTTCTAGCTATACGCTTGGTATCATTTAAACCTCAAATGCCAATCTGTAAGTAGCTGCTGAAATGAAAAATTAAGCATATGAACAAGATGAGCAGAAGAGTCCCTTTGACTCATATTGGCACGATTTATACAATACCAGAAGTCCCCTGGCTTCTCTAACACAGCTCATGGTAGTACCATGAGTTTAAAGAATGATCAGCACTTTCCCACAGTGCAACAAAACCCTTTGCGCTGCTTTCTGCCCCCTGAACAATGCAGCTTTTGTTTGCCAAAGTAGCAGATCCCAATACTTCTGAGCTTTTTAAACTTTCTTCATGCTGGTGATTACATTTGCAATTCATGCCATGTGAATTGTGGATCCTATTTATAAATCCCTGTGGGGAGAACAAAAAAATGGGAAGGGAATGTTAAAAAATAAATAAATAAATTAATTAATTAATCACTTTAATTTCATTTAAAAAAAAAAAAAAAAAAAAAACTGTCCAGTTTGTTAAACACATGAAGTCTTTCAAAACATGCTGAGCAGATAGAGCAACAACATATGCCTGCTCCTGCATATACCTGCTGTGAGAGCAGAGCTGTTATGTATTGCAGACAGGGCAACACAGTTCCTGGAGACCATTTGCATCTGGAACAGGACACCCAGAACTGGGATTTGCATATCAGGGGTGACATTTTTTTCAAATGCTTAATGAATTAGAAATATGAAAAGGAACCATCTGATCTTCATTGACCAAGATTCATTTCTTTGTGACATCAAAATATATTGTACCCATCCTTTACAAAAGTCAGTGTTGGAGACAAAACAGAAAGGAAAGAAAAAAAAAATAATAATAAAAAATATAATATATATATATATATATAATATATATTATATATTATGTATTACATATATATTATATAAAACATATATTATGTATTATATATATTATATAAAACATATATATTATATATTATATATTATATATAATATATAATTAATATATATTATATGTTATATGTTATATGTTATATATAATATATTATATATATATATATATATATATATATATATATATATATATATATTAGAAAAAAAATAATTGTTGAATGGTTTGAACAGTTCTTCCCCTTCTCCTTGATTTCTTTAGTCATAGAATCATAGAATCATGGAATCATAGAATCACAGAATCATTAAGGCTGGAAGAGACTTTCAACATCACCTTACTCCTAATGTCACCCACTAAACCATAGTCCTTGTAGTCTTACAAGGATGAGGACAAACAAATTATTTGTATCACATAAGCATTGCATGCAGGTATTTTGGCGAGACATAATGTCTTGTTGGCAAAAGAAAATCTTGCAGAAGTACTGGGAAGGCCATATGCCTGTAGCCATGTTCTATTCCACAGTCATCAGTTATTATTTTTATTTTTTTTTTCCATGTGAGACATACAAATCTCTCTCAAGTAGTGAAACCAATCATACCCATGAGAAACAACAGAAAAACAAGACCAAGCAGGATGATGGTGATTTTCAAACTATTAGCTGAGTTTATCCATTTTTAAAACCAGAATATCAGAATCTATGCAAAAATACAGTATGCTAGATATGATAACAAAGAGACTACAAAACTGCTATGTTTATTGACTTCTTTCTGTACATGACTTCAAGTGATCTGTGAGCCAAATAAGGAGATCTGTGTTTCCTGAATTGTAACTAAGACTTCTGAAGAAATTCTAGAGGTAATTCAAGCTGAGAGATTCCTAGTAGGGACATATAGCTATTGAGCTGGATCAGTCCCAAAGTCCTGTCCCCAAGAAACAGTGTAGTGCCATTGTATAATGTATACAAAACCTATGCATGCTTGTATCTGATCCAGGAATATTAAATATGATGCAAGACTTGTAGCAGTAGGTCTATCCTTCTACAGGAGTAAAATAGACAGGCATATATGTTAATCTAATTTTATCTTTCTTCATCTGACAAAGACTGAAACAGAAACACAAAATATCCTCTCCTCTTGGAAGTACTCCCAGCTGACAATAAGTGTAAAGGAGGGAGGCTGGCTTAAACCAAATCCACTGAGACTCAAGGATTTCTCTTGCTTTTCACAGACCACAGAATGCAATATTAAAGGTTATATTTCATTCTGCTATGGTGGCATTTCTTAGGAGAACATGAGTAAAGGTGGCCTGTTGAGATTTGACATGATAACCATTGTCATCTTGTTGAGGTACAACTTATAGAACAGATGTCCATCTATAGCAGAGTACAAAATGCTTTTGAAAAGCAGAGCTCTTTAAGAAGTGCATTTCTCAAGGGATTCTTTTTTTTTTTTTTTTTTTTTTTTTTTTTTTTTTTTTCCAGAGATAAAAAGCTTTCCTGTTCTATGTCTGCAGCTACTGCTACACAATGGTCCCCTTCCCACCCTGGTGTGATTAATCTTTAGGAAGTCAGGCACGAATAATTTTATGATTCCTTTCAAGTTAACAAACAACAACCAAATATTAAACCATTTGCTTTTTAATAATGACCGTGGATTTGAAAAAAAGGTAACAATTGGCTTCAGGACGGACAGAAAGATTCTTGCAAGATCACTAATGCACTTCATCACAGACTCAATGCCTTACTGATTTTTAAAGCAGCAATATATTTTCATTAAATAAATGAAATAAATTAAATTAAAATACTTAAATGTTAAGATACTTAACTTACACTGAGGACCAGGATAGTCTTTAATGTTCCTTACAGGTACTTCCAAAGTTCTGACTTGTTCTGTTGAGCCTGTTATATAATATGGTTTGATGGTAGCGGGGGGCCACAGGGGTGGCATCTCTAAGAAGAATCAAGCAGCTGCCCCATGTTAGATAAAGGCCAGTTTCAGCCATCTCCAAAAGAGATGCGCCGCTGGACGAAGCCAAGCCAATAAGCGAGGTCATTTGTGATAGCACATTTATGAAAGAAAAATCTGCGATAGCAAATTTTTGAAAGAAAAAAATACTTGCTGTGCAACAATAGCTGGGAGAGAGAGGAATTAGAACCAGCCCTGCAGCCCCCATGGTTAATGGAAAAGGAGGGCAGGAGGTGCTCCAGGCATGGAGGTTTGTGCAGAGGCCTGTGGAGAGGCCCCTGGTGGAGCAGGCTGTGACCCTGCAGCCCATAAGTCCCACATGGAGCAGATCTCCAGGCTGCAGCCCGTGGAGGAGGCCCTGGTGGACCAGGTGGATGTGGCCTGGAGGAGGCTGCGGCCCATGGAGAGCCCCCGCAGGAGTTGTCCCTGGGCCAGAGCTGCAGCCCGTGGAGAGGAGCCCACGCAGGAGCAGGGGCTCTGTGGGGTTGGTTGGCTGCCGCCTGTGGGGGACTCGTGCGGGAGCAGTTTGCTCCTGACGAATGGACCCTGTGGTATGGAGCCATGTGGCAGCAGTTCTTGAAGAGCTGCTGCGTGTGAGCAGCCCCCGCAGGATCAGTTCGGGAAGGACAGCATCTCGTGGGAGGGACCCTGCATGGAGCAGGGCCAGAGAGGGGTCCTTCGCAGGGCCAGACTGTGAAGGAGCAGCAGGGATGAAGCATTAGGGACTGCCACAGCCCCCATTCCCTGTTCCCCTGCACCGTTCACGGGGAGGACTCTGAAGAGGGTGGATAGAGGGAAGGTGTTTTTTGTTTCCCTTTAGTTTCTCACTGCTCTAGCTTGTTAGTAATTGACAACAATTATATTAATCTCCCTACTAAGTCTGTTTTGCCCATGATGAAAAATTCTATTCCCCCATCGTTGTCTCAGTCCTTGAGCCCTCTTCATCATATTTTCTCCCTTTTTTAATTTGAGGTGGAGGAGTGAGAGAGCAATTTTGGTGGAGCTCAGCTGCCACCTGAGTAAAACCACCACAACTCCATGCAGTTGGCATCTACTACATCCTTTCAGGTTAATTGATCATCAAAGGATTAAATAGAAAAGAGTGTGAGTCAATAATGCCAAACATATGCATTATCAAAAGATCTTAAAGAAATAAATGAAAGGTTTCAAATTCCAACTGACAAATTCTGAATGGAATGTAATTTTATTTATTTATTTATTTATTTATTTATTTATTTATTTATTTATTTATTTATTTATATGTCTTCTAAAATATCCTCCACTGTAATACTTAAGCTCGCTAGCTAAAAGTGACTGGGGTTTCAGGTGATTAAGAAAGCTGAAGCTTGTGTTTTTTGAACTGGAAAGGTATGGATGGTTCTTATTTTTACATGTAATAATGCTTCTATCTCCTAATAAACTGTTTCAAATAGAAGAAATTAGGACAAAACAATCAAATCAACTGGCATAGGTATTACCATTTGTATAAGACACTGGACAGTAAACCATAATGTGAAAAATAGATAATGAAATTTCAAATTGCCTGTTTAGAATACTTTAAAACCAGGCACTGGTTTTAAAACCATTACTTTGGACATCTAAATATCTCAATATAGTTCTTAAGGTTATCATTAGCTGTTTGTTGCTGCATCATTCATGCACATTAAAAAAAAAAAAAAAGACTTGCTTGCTAAATATTACATATCACAACTTCAGAAATATTGCTCTTGGTACCATGATTTTTACCAGAGTGCACAGAGCATCAGAGCATGACACATGTACTGTCTAGAAATTACTAGAATCTACTAATAGTAACATTGCTTCCTAGAACATGATACATACTAAAATGTATATACTCACCTGTGTCATGATCTCAAGTTATATAGCAAGGCCTACATAATTACTATTTCCATAAAGCTCTGCAAAGCTGAAAAGCTAATAAAAGAGAATTTGAGAGTACCATTTATCTAATTTTACAAATGGAGAAATTGGAAAATAGAGGAGGAGAATAAGTATCCACTCCATCTTTGCAGTCAAAAAGGATGTCATTTTCCCAAATGGAAGTAAAATAACATCAGATCTGGGAATGACTAGAACAACCAGGCAGCAACTTATATTGAAACCATCTCTATACTCTATACTCTACCAGCTCCTCACTTTGGCTCGTATTTCCCTTTCTTAGGTTTTCATTACTGGTATTTTCTCACTTTTTTTTTTTTTTTTTTTTTTTTTTTTTTTTCTCCTCAAAAGATTCTTACTTCTTACTAGCTTATGTAAGCATCATGAGCACTGGCACTTGCTAAACAAACTTTTTTTCATGAACAACAGAGTAAACATCCTCATAAAATCTGCATGAGCTGTCAGTACGTGACTTTATGGTTACCTTGGGGCTGCAGCAATTAAAATATGGTATTTAGTTAAAAAGAAAAATGTCAGGCTCTTTCAGTTTTCAGATCCATGAGTTGGTTTTGTGTTTTAACTACTCCATTTTGCTATGGGACCATCTGGGATCTGAATATTATTAATTTGAATATAATAAATATATATATATACATATGACTCGATTTATTGAGCAGGCTTTATAAAGACTCCAGCAAGTTGATGAGGATGTTTTTTGAGAACCTGAGTGAACTAGTCAGAGTGAAATGGTCAGCGTGATTGGAAAAATATCTTATAAAAAGCTGGGATCTTTTTAAAGGTTTGGATTTTCCTCTGTATTTGTTTACTAATAAAAATTAAATATACCAAAAAGGTATTCTGAGGGGTGAAAGACAGCCCATGATAACCTCTCTATCCTAGCTTACTTGGATTTTGACTTAGCTTTCTAAGCTTTCTAAATTCTCTGCAATTTATCTGTGCATGTTTACACACATTCAGGCAAAATCACAGTGAGACTCTCAGGGACTGCTACATAGGTGCAAAATGAGTCAGGTAAATCAAGAACCTGAATCTGTATTTCTCTCCCAGGATTGTTAGACCACATTGGACTACCAGCTATCCAAAGGAATTTTATTCCTTCTTAGGAAAATACTTTAATAAAGTGATTATTTTCCATTAAAAAGGTTTCATATGCCTAAGAAATCATAATGTAGTAGCTCTACTACTAACATAATAATTTAATGAAAAAAGGGAAAAAAAAAAAAAAAAAGAACAGTAGAAATAGTGAAATATCTTCTTGAACACATTCCAATGTGTTTTTCCAATGTTTTTGTTTAAGAAAAAAAAAAAAAAAAGTATATATTTTACAAATTATATTCTCTCTCTTTTTTATTTTTTTCCCTCTTTATGGAAATAAGTAGCTCTTGTTCAACTGCTGTCTGCATATGGGATCAGTTATCTTGGGTAATAATATATAATATCCCTTCTGCAGTATAATTTTGACTTCCTGTGAGGATGCAGACTGTAACTAGCCTTGGCATTGAGTTTTCTCAGTTTACTTTTACACAATATATAGATGAGCCCTTAGTAGCCTGAAGATATATGGAAGAGGAAAGATTTGAACCTGCTGTTTGGGATGACATGGAAAGACATGATGGGGGTGAGCTTTACTACCCAACTCTGCATTTTTTTTTATTTATTTTTATTTATGAAAGATATAAAATAGCTAACAATTTCTCTGATTCCTACAACTAAGAGAATCAGGAGCTTTATTCAAAAAAAAAAAAAGCATGAGAGGAGCTGAAGTCCAAGACAGTGCTGGACTACATTCCTTGTGAGTATCAATTGTGAGGCTTCAATGTTTTGAAACTCTTTTGGGATTGCTATAGGTCGACAAGAAACCAGAACATTTGGGAAACAACATGTATCTTATTTGGGAAGGTAGAAAGTGTCAGACTAGCAAAAGAATAAAAGATCTCATTACAATAAATAAATAAACAAATTATAGGTATTCACTTTGCACAGTGTTTATATCTAAGTGATTTGGAATAACTTAACCCTGTGTCAACTCTCTTTGGTGTACATTGTAGTATAGTATAATATTGTACAGTGCAATAGAGTAAGACTATGAAAAAATTCAAAATCATATGTATAACATTAAGTTCAGTAAATGTTTTCTCTTCACAGTTTTTCTATAAACAGAGCCTGTGATAAAAAAAAAAAAAAAGTTCATTTTCAAACATTTTCAGAAAACTTTTGAAGCAATTTGTGTTGATTTTTCTTTCATTCATTTTTATTTGCCTTTCACAGTATCAGAAGTAAGTGCTTACTCCTTCTCACTTCCATTAATTATCTAGCTGATGGGCTATGGCCAGTTCCACAGCTCACTGAGCAGAATAATATTAATATCGTGTAGCTTTGTCACTTTACCCAAATGCTATATATGTTCTAGTATATAAATAAACAGCAGCCCAGAACAGAAACCAGCTTCTAGTTCTTTTTGCTGGTGGGATTTTTGGGAGGGAGGAAGATTATGGATATTTTATGTGTGCTGAAGACAGAAGAATCAAAAACAAGTGATGAGGTGGTAAGCCGTGTATGTGAAATCAGTCTTGCAATCACACAGATAATATCAAATTGATAGAACAGAAACAATAATCAGTTTCTAGCCATCCTTTGCAAGACAAAACTGAAAATGTGGAACATGTCTAATAAAGAGTGAATAAGATAATCAGGTGATTGGGACATAGGGTGTATGGGTAGAGATTAAGGAAGTTCCATTTGTTTAGATGGAAGAAGAAAAGGCTGAAGGGAAGTGATCTAATTGCAGGCTTAATGGAAGGTCACAGAAAACAAAAACAAAACAAACAAACAAAAAGGAACCAGACTCTTCACAGGTACTCAGTGAAAGTCTTGGAGGTAGTGAGCACAAGTTTTAGTAAGGTAAATTCTGATTGCACAGAAGGGAAAAAAAAAAAAAAAAAGTATAATGAGAGCTGCCTGGACTGGCTGCAGAGCCTTCATCTTTGGAAATGTTCAGAACTTGACTCGATACGGTCCTGAGCAAACTGATAAGACTCTAAAGCTAGCCTTGCTTTGAGCAGGAGGAAGTCACCTAGAGTCTAGATGATCTCCAGTGGTCTCTGCTAGCATGCATCATTATATGATTCTATAAAATGATATATGTAGATTTTTTGATCCTTTTTTTTTCTTTCTCTCCCCTCCCCCCCCCCCCCCCCCCCCCCCGTTCTTTTCTTCCCCTTTAAAAATAATTGCAGTCTATGGAAAAACAAACAAACAAACAAACAAACAAAAAATCAATTTAAGTTTGAGAAAGAATAAAAACTAGGTACAGGTTTGGTAGGGATGTCATTGTGTGAGGTTATTACTTGCATTTGAGGTTGGTGAGGCTTTAAACTTTCAGAACTGATGGAAAAAGGGCACTAAGTGATCATCCTGTGTCTGAGTAGCTGAGCCCACATGGACCATTAATTTTTCCTGACTGAAGTTTAATGAAACAATTGTTTGCCACTAGCAGGACCATTGACTTTGAATGGCTTTATTCAGAATCTGGGGGTTTCTGGAGCTGGAGCACAGAAATTCCCCCACAGAAATGTGGAAGCGGGATGAGGCTCCATTATTTGTTTGGAAAGCTCAAAAGACCATGATTTCTAGATGTCAGTGGAGACATCTAGAAAAGTTGGCCTAAGTTACCAAGCTTAAAGACCTGAGACCAGTGCTTATATGGGTGATGGTAACTCTGAGAGTGTAATCCCCTGTTTCCCCTGTCTGTAACTGCTTTCAGGAATAAAGTGTAAATCTGTGTTTCTGTAATTCACAGTCAATTTATCCAGAATAGTTTCATCTGAAGGGAACGTGTTAATCCAGTGGAACCTTCAAAGTATTATAGGTTTGCTGCTTTAAAGTCACTGCTCTAAAAGTCTACTGCTCTAAAGGATGTAGATACATTATACATGCACACACGTGTATACTTACACTCACATAGTGTATATAATATATATGTACTGTGCTGTACTGAAAAAAAACAAGTGGAATTTCCCAGACAACAAACAGAACTCTCACCTACTGCAATTTATTAGTAGGACACATACACTGCAAAGTGAATGGCAAGGCAATGAAACTACTTAGCCAGTAAGAAAGTAATACACTAATCAACTAAAGTTTTGTTGTACTGTTTTTATATCTGTGACTAGACAAATCAACCTGATAAAGTTTTCTTTAATTCACTAGCTATTTTGCATATGTCTTTTCTGGTCTGTGAAGTTTGTCCAGTACAACTCATCATATGTCTTTATATTTAATTCTCAAACTAGGAGTCTTCAGATCACAACCAGATGTGTACATACACATGTAAACCCCATGGAGAGGACTTTGAGCCAGAGCTTACTGCTGCATCTACCAAGAAGAAAGGGAAGAGACCCTTTCCTCACAGAACTATTCAACTCTGATATTTTATTCCAGATTTCTTCATCTGGAGAGTTTATGAAATCACTTTGTAAGAGTGGACTTGACTGGATTAGTGATACATTAAAGTAAGCAGTGAAATTTAACTAAAGATGTGTTATCACAAAGATGATTTTATGACACCCTATTAGGCAGAGCAAGAAGGTGTAAAAACTCATATTACTGTTTTGTAACCCACAATATGATATCAGTAACTCATATGGTAAAGCTGTTTTCTTTCTAATTTTAAAGAGTTTTGAATGCATGAAGCTATACCTATAAAGTAACTGGAGGATAAAGAGGGAAACAAATTATTATTAGATGCCTCTGCTACATAAAAGAAATAATAGAGAAAGTAGGAAGAAATACCCTAAGGGTCTAGTGGCAGAGAGTTTCTTGGAGCAGCAGAAGCAGAGAGATTTTTGGAGTATGCCTGAGCTGCCAGAGCTGCTGTTTAGCAGGCAGCCTCCCTGGTGTATAGATAACAAAGTAGTCTTTGAGTCCACCATTAGGACTTGACAGGAAGCATCAAAAGGAAGTCTTATAGAGAAAACTGATAGGCAGCCACGTAAGTCCAGTGGAGCAGCAGACAGAACAGATTGAAAAATCAGCATATATTCACAAGGGTTTTAGACTGAAGCCGGTTTAAAAAGAAGTAGTTCTCTGGCTACTTTTTTTTTTTTTTTTTTTTTTTTTGAGATGAGCTGTCCATGTTTTCAGAGAGAATGGACAGGACGAGCTCTGGTAGATGTGGGGAAGCTCTTCCCAACCTTCTAATGTAATGCTCAATAAGAAATGTGTCTTCCTTATTCTGAGGGGTGTAATACCACTTAGCCAAAGACATTGATATTGATGTTTGTTGAATGTTTTGATGTTTTGATTTGTTTGTTGATATTTTGATGAATCCCATTTCAGCACAACAATGGCACTTTGGGGACTATATTGAGATACCTACCCTTAGAATCAAGACACCCGGAAACAGTATAATAAAGTGCAGCTATCTCAAATATTATCAAAGGAGTACTTTTAACTAGACAGATTTTATAGGGATAAATTGTTCATTGATGCCTGTGTCTTTTATTTTTTAGGGCAGATACCATTCCTTCCATATATCTTGTTGTCTAATACCCCAACAGAGAAAACACAGAGTACTTAGCAATGCAATGTTATAATTAACTGACAGTTATTAAAACAGCTGACTTGTCTCCAATATGAATGTTCCTAGGGAAGAAATTGCAATCAAGTAGCACCATATGGATATCAGAGAAATTTGGATAAACAGAAAAAGAAGAGTGTCTAACAAAAAGTGATGAATGTAAGATTTTGTTATGCTGGAAAGTGGACAAAAATTTGTTCCTGGGTCTACAGATGTTGAAGTTGGTGAATCTTGAGTTAGAAAAATGTAATTAATAACACAGGAAGAGTAACAGGACATGTTTCTCTAAAACAAGTGCCAAACAGTTCTACTTTTTCTACTTTCACATCTCAGAGGAGTTCTAAGTTTTGCTGTATAAAGGGGTTAGTACTGCTTTTAAAATTTATTAGCAAAACACTAGACATTGAAAATCTAACAGTGGCAATCAGCAGGAAGAAAAAAAAAGGTAAACAAAAAAAGGAAAAAAGAAAAAACAAAAAAAAAGGTATCTTATGGCTTAATATTAATAAACCAAAATACATTTTGGTTATGTTATAGGAGTTGATGCAACCATAGAGCAGCTGCCAATCAAGTCATGGTTTATGTTTCTTAGTTCCTGTTGCTGTTAAAAACAATCAAGGTTTCCATGGAAACTACAATTTTATCACATGGTCCTTTTGTAGTCTTTCAGCTACAGAACATGCTGTGAAGGAAACATTTCAGAGTGTTTTGTACTTCTCTATTTCTTAATATTTTGAATGAAAATATTGTTAACTCACAGTCACACTGTGCCTACTAGGCAATTGCTTTTGGAATGTCCAATAAGGACTATATTAATGAAAACAAGATTTTATTCACTTCTGAAATCTTCCACAGTAGAAAATAAAATGAAAAACAAAACAGAACAAAACAAAACAAACATACACACACACACACAAAAAAAAAAAAAACTCACTGTTTACAGTTATGCTACAAATATACTTATTTTAGTTCACATGTAAAATTATTGCATTTTATATATACTTCTTCTTTGTCTCCCATTTCATTCAATCCAACCATATGCATAATAGTTTATTTTTTTATGTATTTTTGAAAGATCTTGTATGATTATATTTTTAAAAAGAGTGCTAAATATTTCATTCAAATTTATTATTACCTTACATTAGCAATATAAAAGCAAAAATAATGTTGCTCTGTGGATTCATGTTTGTGAAATTCATTGCTGTTCTTGATAATAAGAATGTATATTTACAAATACATCAAGAGTAGTTACAGCTTGATTCTTTCAGGTATATAAATTGTTGGTATATACCATTATCCCCATTAATGTCAGAGTCTTACTGTTATTTGGCAGAATGAGTAATCCAGCCACAAACTAAAGTGCTACTCCAGCTGGTATGAACACTCTTGAGAAAAAGACACCTAGCACAACAATTTAGTAATGTGTCCCACAAAGGCAACAGCAGTCTATGAGACTCAGCTTACACACAGGCAGAAGAAATAAAGTTTATAAGCACAGGTTTATAAATCTGGATGCAGTATTTCCACTGAAATAGATTACTCACCTTGAAGTATGTTGATGGAAGCAAACAAATATAACAATTTTTTAAACTTTGGAATCCATGATTTTACTAATTTATTGGAGGAACAAAAAGATAGTTCTGTGAGCTGTTCTCTCAGGTTCTTCCACCACAAAAGAAACAAAAATAGTACAATTATGCAGGTTCACTGAGAATTTAGGGATAAGTCTTGAAAGAGAAGAAAACTTGAAGAATCATTACCACAATAGCTATATCAGTGGCAAATTCTGTTCAGATCTTGAATTTCCTTGCTTTTTAAATTTGCAGGCATTCTATCACTTTTTCCCCCCATTACAATCTTACTCTCTAGTGTACTGCATATAATAATTTGTCTCATAGGACATCATATTCTTCTCATAAATGCATCATTTATTTTTCAGTGTGAATGGCATTTACTTCAATTACAATTCTACTTTTATTATTAGCAATAGTTATTTATTGGACGTTGGTATTAAATAGAGAGCAGTAAAATGGATAGTATTAGTGATTCTATGTGAGCTGATGTTTTAAGTACTTCCCTTTATTTGTATACATTGCAGTTGTGGTGACTGAATACTGATAAATAACAATAAGCTATAAAATCAAATTAAATCCTGTAGTGTCAATTATCCTTTTAAGTAGATGGGAAATACTGAAATGGACTAAATATTCAGCCTAGCTTGTTTCAAATATGTTAGCCACCTTATTGTGCCTAGGAATTCAGGCTGGATCACATACTTGTTTCCTCTTAAATGTGCTGTATAATGATAAATCAGGCAGATTCTGAGCAACACTCCATTTCTAAATTGGTCAAAGTTAATTACAAGGCAGCCAGGGCTTATATGAGTTAGGGAAACCCAATTTTTGCACAGGTATGCTTAAGCTGGTTCACTGCATCATTCTCTATGACACTGTCAACTCATGTACCCGACTTTGAATGGTGTGTGCTGTCAGACCTAGAGAAGACAGAAGGCCATGCAGGCCTGTTGGTCCACATGCTCTTCATTGTTTGCTCAGGGCTGGTGCTGATTTTCCCCATTCTCGTTTGCTTAAGAGGCCTGGAGGCTTGCAAACAGGCAGCTGTAACAGAGACTGAGGGAAATACTTTTCATAGTATTCAAACTGCTGATTCTTTTTATCCTTTAGGCTGGTCATTTTCTGACAGTTTCTCATTTTCTATGTAATCTGGCCCTGTGGACAGATGGGTACCCTTCCTGAGGGTTTCTCATTGGTTTGCAGTTTGTGCTGAATAATAACTGACAGAGCTCCCCAAAACTGCAGTGGCTTAGCCACAGCTGCTTCCAATGCAATCAGGGAAGAAAATGTAGCTGAACTGTTTTCTTTTACAAAACACTCTTTCTCTCATGCCTCATCTCCACACTTGCTTAATATACTCCTCCTCCATCGTTATGCTGCGTGGCTTTTACTAATACTGCACGGATGTTGTTTAAACGGGTTCAGCAAGTTGTTGTTTTCACAGGACTACCTCTGTTCCCTTGGCTGACACCTTTTGTATAAGAGCAGCAGACTGCACCACTGCTGCTGCTCCTTGAATCTGGGAAACAATTTCACAGTGAGGATTTGCTTCTTTTTCTCTACAGGCTGCTTGACAGTGATGCATGAGGAGGCTCCTGTGAGCAAGTGCTGCCCTCCTCTCTCTCCTGACACAGCCATTGCTTCTAGCTGTGTCACAGCTTACAGAAGATCACACTGGAGTTGAGGATTTTGCTCTAATCACCACAGTTTCTCTCTGACATTGCTGTAAGTGGGATCATTCAACAGTTTGGTCTGTGGTAGCATTAAGACTTTCTTTCAGTCATTCCACCAATAACTGTGCTTCTGATTGTTTACATATATAGGTCTAAATACAGAAACATAGAAGAGAGGGTGAAATGCAAGTATCTTACCCTGATATCCAGAGAACAGACTGTCCTTCAGATGTTGTGCCTATCTTATGATGAGTAACATCTTGGTTTAACCTGTAGCTAAGTAGGAAATAGGATTTTTGTCTGACGAAAACGGTAATGGTGGTCTTTGTTAAAATGTGGGCAAAGATACCTGAAGTTACAGCTATTCTCCATTTAAAGGTAACACAGAGCCAGGAGTGGATTGCCAATAGAAAGGTAGACAGTAAAAACAGGGAGAAGAAAATAAGGTTACCAAACTTGGGACTGGGAAAATTGCCATCGTCTGCTGCATCTCTTCTCTGTGACACTGGGCAAATCCCTGATAAATCAGCTACAATAGTGTCAAGTTAATATTTCACCAGATGGGAATAACTTAGAGGAGAAGTGGAGAAATATAGGATACAATGTATCTATGACTCAGAACTGATAGAAAACTTTATATAAAGATTCTTTGCAATATAGAAGCTGGTTTCAGCTCTTGAAATAAAAGTTTGTATTGTAGAGAGTTTGCTGTTTGTGCCTTTTTTTTTTTTTTTTTTAAGAAAGATGTAGAAACTTCTTTTATATATTTTTTTTCAATAAAAAGTGTAAAATTAAATAGAAAATAGATAATAAATAAAATTAAATAGAAATATAGAGATAAAATAAAAAATAGAGATAATAATAAAATTAAATAGAAAATAGATAATAAATTCATAGAAAGAAACTCAATTTTTATGTCAGGACCTCATGATTTTCCTATCTTTTCTCTTTCTTTTTATCTCTGTTCCTACCTTTGATCTCCAGACTCAAGGCATCTTGACTACCCCTGGACAAGAAAGAAGTTTTCCTGTCTTTCACGTTAGTAAGAAAAAGAATGGATCATAATTATGAGGGTGACACTTTTATAGAGAAAGAGATGAGAGAGCAGTTACCACCTCCAGCACAAAAAAAGTCATTCTATATTTGAGTATATCCAGAATCAAGAAAAATATATGGCAAAACATAACATAGACCAGCCAGTATTTTCATTGACAGAGAAATAGCATCTTATTTTTCTCCAACTATCTGCTGCATCAATAAATAAAACTGTAGTAGTTTTATGGCTTTGTCTAAGAGTAAATCCCCCCAAATTACCTTATGTTGTAAGGGTTAATATTATTATTACTTTACAAACCAAAAATTAGTAAGCAAAAAGCAAATGTTAGAGTAAAGCCAAATCTTTGCCAGCTCTTGAGCAGTGATACTTAGTCTATTGCACTGAGTAACCTCTCTTAGTTTTAACTCTTCCTCTCTCAAGGTGAGCCACACCTTAGTGTTTACAGAGTGCTGTTTATTCATTTATTTATGTATCTGTGTGCCAGAGAGTGTGGACCTGAAGAACACAGTTGTGGACAACACGGAATGAATCAGAAGCTTTTAACAGTTTAACAATCCACTGACAAGACATTTCGCAAAATTCTTGTAACAGTGGCTATAGAACAGTGCAAGGACTCATATAGAAACATAACCTGTTGGAAAGGATATTTCTACATGTGAAATATTTTCTTTCACACAGTTTTCTGGAAACAGAAATCTTATTGAGAATAAAATATCACAAAATCTCTTCTCCTTTCTCCCTCTCCACAAAACAAGCAAACAAACAGACCCATCTGCTGCCTTTTGTTGATGGTGAAGAACCCTTAAGGCAGCTGGGAGTGGAATATTTGCCTTCATCATTGCATACAATAACATTCACATATTTACAGTGTGGTAAAAATTAAATACAAGAATGCAAAAGAAGTCCTAGCCAGCTTGAATTTCATCTACATAAGTGGGTGTAGAAGTGGTGCTTGAAAGATCAGTACTCTAGGGACGATGAGACTGGAAAGTTATCCACAAGTATAAGTGAATCGGTTTACTGTACCAATCAAGCATGCTGGCAATGAGGACCACCTGCCAGAATAATCTCTCTCTGAGACTCACTTAAGGAACTAAATCACCTGCTTAAAGTTTTATTTAAGTGAAATGGCCCAGAAAAGCAAACAGAGTGCAGCTTGTCAGCAGGTCCTCAAGGGAAGGGCCATTTGTTGCTTGTCCAACTCGACAGTGGATGAGCATTGTGTTTTTCACTTAGCCTGAACAATTGAATGTTGTGTTGAGTAGGTAATCCTCCCCTCCTACACACACATACAGAGTGGCTCATTAGGCATGCCAAAAGACTTATGGTTTTGGTCAAAGTTATATTTCACAAGAAAAAACAGGCCAAATCAGCTGTTGTGATAGATGTACGTGCACCTAAAGGTCTTTCTAGTCCATAGAAGCAAGTGAGGCAAAATAATTCTGATATTCTGGTAGTTTAATTTTGTGCTACTTTGAATGAATTTTACACGGAATAGCTTTTCAATATTACTGTATGTATTACAGTAACATTTACATATTACCAGTAATATATTGAATTTCACTCAGTCAGATACAGGTACACAATATGGAATTGTTCCTGCTCTTGAAAAGAGCAGAAATAAGGTATCACACAGACACACACACACACACACACACACACACACACACACACTAAATTAAAAAAAAAAAAGATTAGTTCAATTTTACAGGTAGAAAAGTGAAGATGGAAATTTCAATGTCTCACCTAAATCAACATCAGAAGTTGTAGCCTTGCTAGGACATCGTCATTTTTAGTCACAGGCTAATACCTCACTTGATTGCTGAATTTGTTCTGTGACTGCTGTAGGATAATTGCTGACTTTAGGCATTAATCTGAGACCATGTAAAAAAGCTATCAGTCGCTCAGAAATTATTAAAATTGCAGCTAATTTCTTTTTGTGCCAATGTGTGTATGCAATGACATCATAAGACATTTGGGTGCAGAATTCCTGCACTGTGATGTGCCTTAAATTTCCCCAGGTTCTCTCACTGAAAATTCTTTGTATCACTTGGCACTGGTATTAAAAGCTTGCTGAAGAAAAGCTTCAAACACTGTATTATGTCTCATACAGCCCTATGTACAAGCACTCACTTCATTCTGAAAGTCTGATTCTGTCATCCACAGTAAATTTTCATTATACTCCATGTATTGCTACATTGCTTCTAATGTGGTTTTGCATGCTTCAATATGAAAGAGTGAAAGCAATGGAATTAATCTCAGTATCTTTTGGCTGCATTAATTCATTAATTCTGGGAATGATTTTTTTTTATTTTTTTTATTCTCTTTTCCCTCCAACATTGTCTGTGTGGGTCAAAGAAGAGTAAGAGAAAACATTTTTTATTTTTCAGAATTTATTTACCAATACAGTGATATTTGAGGATAAGCATAATTTGGATGGCTTTAAAGTAAGATACAACATTCCCTAACATTCTTTGTTTTGGAACCAATAGAAAAAGACACACTTAATTTTGCTTAATTTTTTCCCATCTCTTTTTTTGTGTGATTTTTTTTTCTGAACTCCCTGTTTGGGGGCACCAGGAAAGGAAGGACCTAAAAGTCAAGCTAGGTCTTTTGCTTAAAATGTGTTCTCTTCTATGTCACAGAGATATGTAGAATAAAAGTTGCTTATTTTTTAATGAGATATTTAAAATGCTATCACTTTTTTCTTTGTTTTCTTTCCACATATTTTTTCTTCACAATGAAATAAAATAAATAAATAAAGACACCATTAAAATTACATTTACTGATTGAAATGAGAATAATATTGTGATGTAACGTGCTATTTACAAAGATCTCAGGGTGGTCACAGCAGAATTGCAACGTAACAACTCATTAAAATTAATGCTGTATACCATCTAAAGAAAATTAAAAAAAAAAAAAAAAGGAAAAGAAAAAGAAAAAAAAAGGAAAAAGGAAAAAGAGGTCAGACAATTAGATCCAACAAGGTTTTCACTATTGTAATGTTGGATAGTTTATATAAAAAATAATGGTACAATGTCAAACACTTTTAAACTCTCTGAATGCACAGAAGGCTATTCTGATATTTTGAAGTTCCAATTTTTAAAGTGTAACTTCCATCATTTGTTGCTAACTTTAAGTTCATAGTTCATGACAGATAGACCTTCCCTAAGAGAAAGAAAACTGCATGAAGGATACATTAGTATGTGAATGGACATGTATACATCACACAGAATTAAAAATAAAATAGTTCCTCTGGAGTTGACTAAAATTCACAGCAGTGTGTACCCTCTTCAGTGTCTGGGAAATTTACTGCAGGAGTAATTCAGTGAGCTGTGATAGTTTGTGAACAGTGTTCCTGAGAAAATGAGAAACAATATTACTCATTTTCCAGAGAAGTCCAGAATCTTCTCAAAATAAAGTATTGGCATCATTAATGTGGGAAGTGTGAAATGATAACCAGTCCAGGGGGAGTGGGGGAAGGGAGGCACTGGGTAGTGTAGGGCATAATTAGTGAATGTTAACATCAAACCCCATTGAATAGAAATTATACCAAAGAACAAAACACAATACACGATTTCCTGAGACAGCAGCTACCCAAAACTTCTGGACAAGTCAGAAGGAGCTGACAGTGTTCAGAGCCTAGAAAAAATCCATCCTTTTCTTTGACTGCTAATGCCTCAGTAATACAAATTTACTGTATAGATCATTGTGGGTAATAATAATCACGCTTATTCTATATTTATACATTGTACACAGGTTACAAAGTCAGAGGAAACTCTAAATAAGTTTTAACTTTAAATACACCTTTCAATGTCCTTTGTTTTTATTTACCAGGAGTAGTTTTAAAATTACAAGGCTTCTGCTTCAGGCATCTGCAGGAAAAGTGACCATTAGGAAAACAGAAAATTTCCCATTTATATTTCCTACACACAAAATAATACAGCTGATGGCACAAAAGATATGCACTATAAAATTCTTGGGGCCCCTAGATGGCAGTCAATGGAGGGATTAGAAATGACTTGTCCCTTCAGCTTCAGAAAATATATAGCAAGGGTACTTCTGTGAATCTCTTTTGGGACACTACACTAGCAATTCCTTAATTTGATCTATTGAGAGTAGCTTATTTATTTCACTTTGCTTTGCGTTTTTTGTGACTACCTACCTTTAAAATTTGCACAGGCACCTAACTATTAATATTTTTATAAGTCTGCATGATAATATACATACTTGCTCTATACCAGAACATACATTTGTGAAAAAAAATAATTGCAGTAGAGGAAATTAAGGGATGCAATGGGGATGCATATTGTGCAGGACTCATCATTTTTGCCATGTTCTGCAAAATACAGCTCACAAGAAAGATGTGCACTGAAGCACAGACAAGGAATATGTATGAATTTACTGGCTGTGCTCCTCTGAGAAGGATGGGACTTCTGGACCTTCAGAAACACCCAAGATACAGGGACTCATAGAACAGCACTAATGGTTAGCACAGAGAGAAGGGCCTTTCATGCCATCACACCCCTCAGACCCAGATAAGTGTTAGTCCCTTTATTCTAAATCTGCTCTGGCATTAGATTTCCAACTTTCTGAATAACTTTAGAAATTATTTCAAGTCCTCTACACTCTTACATGTCTGAGATGTGAATGGTGTGCACAACCAAAAAGCATGTTTATAGCCCTGAGATGGATTTTTAGGGCCACTATAGAAAGAAATGCAGAGTTCAGTGATCTTTACTCACTGCTATTCATATGCATAAAGAAATTTCTTTGTCCCATAAAACTTAATCTTTAGCTAAAGTACTGATTCTGAATCATTTAAATTGGACTGTGTTATAAAGCATTTTAAAGTATAGGAGCTAGTCTCTCTTTCTCAAGACTTTTATATTAAATGAGCTGTTGTGATCAAGTTCCAACCTCTGCTATGCATAAAATGTAATTTGATATTTAAACTGAGTAATAGCAATTTAATTTTCAGAGTCTCTGGGAAAGCAAAGATTCCAATGAGTCTGACTTGTTCTGTAAGTTATCAGAAAAGCAGGATTTGAGTATCTTTGCTTGGGATCTGAAAAGAATCCTTTTGATTTGTTAGTTTGTATGAAAATTAGACTCTTTTGTTTAACTTCTGGCCTGTCAGGCTAAGTGCCTTACATTAAGCTTGAATATCCTTGAGCCAGATTCCAAGGTCCTTATCAAAGATCCAGCTCAAAATATTTTAATCATTGTGTGCTTCTAAATTGCAGTAGTTGAAATTTGTCAGAGATAAGATCAAGTGAAAATGGGAAGAATTTAAGAAGCTGGGCTTGGTCTTGCTCCCATGTTGAAATAATTGATTCAACTGGGAACAGGATTGAATAACTGTTAAAAGTTAACAGTAAAACAATGCAGCTATAGTTAAAGGCAGAAATGATGGGTTCTCTTTATCAAGTAAAATAAATTAAAAGCATTTAGTTCTCATATTTAATCAACTATATTTGGGTTATTTGCTGTAAGGAAAATACAAAAGTTCAGCAAATTCGATATTTTCCTAGTTAGATTTTCCTTTGAGTACATTTCTTGTGCACTGCTTTTAATATCTTATGCACGAGTACAGCCCAATATTAAGGTTAATTCAAATGGATTTCACTGTGGTCCATACTCCTGGAAAGGACAAAGGCATGCTGACCTTCACGTGCACACTCTTAAATGCCATGATTTTTTCATATGATTTTCTGGAGAAACATCTAGCTTTTGATACAGTCTTTCAAAAGATCTTTTTCCCAATCAGGTGAAAAAAAAAATAAAGATACTATGATTATTTATTTTTCCCCATATAGAGCTGTATGATAGAGCTTTCTATGACAAGGTCTACAGAGAAAATGGTGCAGCTAGTAGTTTTCCACTTCTGGCTTGGAGAGGTTCATTTCAATTTTCCTATTCACCTTTGTATTTTCACTGCTGGTTTAGGCAGCGATCTGTGGTTCAGGAACTAAAAGACCTTCTTTCATCCTATTGTCCTCTATTGATTTTACTGGGACTTAAATACTTTAAAAGGTCTTGGCTTCAGTTTCTCTGGAGAGATTCTTCAAGTGTTAGCCATCTTGTCAAACATCTAATCTGAATCAACTAATTTAGATTTAGGCTTCTTCTAGTCTGCTGAGAGAAGGAAGAAAGAACTTCCAAAAGCTCTTTATCCTAAAATATGTATTTAGAATAATAAAAATATGCTGGGATGAATGTCTCTCTATCTTGATTTGCTACAGAGGAATCCTAAATGATTAGCTTAGACTCAGTGGTTAACTATTCAACAATTAGCTACTTGTGGTGAATGGAACCACCTCTATCCCAATACCTAACTACAGAATAAGAAATGTACCTAAAAATCTCACTAAGCATTCATCACAATAAATGTTTTCATTAGTGAGAGAAGACATCATGAAGCAAATTAATTTTTTGAGACATATCAGCAGGAGGAAAAGGATTTGTTTAAAGGGTCAGAGCCTAATCCCCTAGTCACTTTATTGAATACTTCATTCTTCTTTCATGACAGGCATAATCATGTTGGAATAACATAAGGGTATTGACATTTAGTGACCTGTTTGGCTGTTTTATCTGGCTTAATAAAAAAGATAAAAAAGCTTGGTTTTATTTTTTATTTTTATTTAAAAAAAAATATCTGAATGACTGTTTACCCCATGTTAAAATGCATAATGATCTGCTATGTTATGCTGAAAGCTGCATATTAATAAACTGCCATTAGTAGCTACTGTACCAAAAAGAGTTATAAAATATTCTAATGGAAGAATTACTATCTATTCACTTATTTTCTCAAATCTCAAGGTCCATATGAAAAATAAAATCTATCTCCTATACCTAAAAGTTATTTTGCAGACCCAGGTTAATAAAGTCTCCACTCTAAAATATATCAGAATAACTGTGGGAAAAAGATACATTTACTACTTGTCTTTCTGACAGTGTTGTAATACAACTTTTAAGCACTGAGCAAAGTATTACTACTGTTAATGAAAGCAAGGTGCACACTCTGTACACTCTTGCTGAAGACTTATAAAATAACTTTTATAAAAAAGACTTATAAAATAACTGTTATTCTTAATTACCAGGGAAGTTTTACCTTTTTGTTGTTGTTGTTTGTTTGTTTTTGTTTTTGTTTTAATTTTTCTAGGGGGTAAGGTAAGAACAGATTCTTTAACTTGTTTTACTATACATTGCAGTTTATCACATTTATTGGATTTTTTTTTGTCTAAAGAAGCATAACAAAACAAAATCTATTCCACATATACATAACTTTGTCAGCAACTATAATGAGAAAAAAAAAAGCCTTAAAATTGTAAACATTTGAATGTTAAAAGCTTGTTTAATTATAGCTAATAAAACAAAAGTTGGAGTTGAATAAAGAGACGTTGCTCCAACAAAATATTATGTGGTTTTGACTAATAACAAAACTAGTTTATAAACTAAACAGGAGGAAATTAAATGTAAATTCTCTTTCATATTCCAGTTAAAATGGTTTCCCTTTTAAAAAATGCATTACAAATACAACTAGGAGACCTGGACATCTTTTACAGTAATCATATTATGTTATGTTCATGAAATTATACATGCCCTTCCTAAAATCAATCTAAAAAGCAACCTTCCTTCTCATTTTGCAGTACGGTTTGATCCTAATTTTGAGCTGCCTACAACAGCTTTAATGGTTGTATACAATTTCCTTACAAAATTAAATATAATCCTTTCAAAAATATACAGTCCACCTTTACTATTGCTCTTATCAACATATGTATTCATATAGCAATACCTTCTAGCTGTTATTTTCCTACCTATATGGTATTGCTTTATTTACTTCTATATTCACATTTACCTATTTTTTCTTTCTCTGATATACACTTAAGTAGTTGGTACACTACGCATTCACAATTCCTTTCTCTCCCTTCCATAGTTTAATGTTGTTCTTGTATCAATTTCCTAAATGCCAGTTCAGAAACCTCAACTTCACAAATGCTTAGAGGAACTCCTTCCATAAATGAGAGGATCAGACACTCCAGCTTCCTAATTATATCACTTCTGCATCATCAAAACACCCTTCCCACCATGACCACCACTAGTGTAACCTTTGTAAAGAGCTGTCACAGGGAATCTATATTCTGCCTCAAAAAAATGTATTAACAATATGGGCTGTGTCTTCTGTATGTTGAAATTAAGTCTGAGATGAAATTCCTTTTGAGAAAACACCTTCAACATAGGACAGAGAAAATAGCAATTCCATTTTAATGATACTGCATCAATTTAAATTGCACCAGAAGTTGAGTATGGAAACCTATAAGGGGTCACTTCATAAGAATCCTTGTACACTTGCATGAATAAAATAACAGTTCTCAGAGTGTGAGAATTAAAGTGTTTAATGCTCTCAAGTGACATTTGTGTTTCTTCAAATGTGCTCTATCCCACGTTGGAAGTAAGCTAGATTTCCTGAGCTGAAGAGGTTCCTTGAATTCTCCCCGGTCCACCTGAATATGGTATTTTGTGTAAGTGAGTACAAGGCTTCCTTTCGTGTCAAAGACACTGAATCAAGATCATAGAGAGAATATTGTTTAGCAGTTGAGAAATAAAGACCTGAAATAGATTTGTCTGTCCAGAGCAACACAGAGTAGAAAGACATGCAGATGAAAAAGCTAGGAAACCATGACCGGAGGAGCAGATTGTTCTGGCTAGAAAATCGCTGATACAAAACCAAAGGTCAATCAGTGGAGGAGAGAGCTTTGACTGAATATCTGCTTGGCAATTTTGAGTTGATATTTTGATAGATCACAATATGCTGAAGATGGCTCAGAACTATGCTGCTATCCTCCTGCCTTCTAGAGCAGACAGTTATTTGAATTAATTAATACCAATCTACTTTTAATAGAGTGTTTCTGAGACACATTTCAGTAACAAATGTTACACAACAGAAAATAAAACACAGCCCTGTCTGATATATGTGGAGCCTCAGCTGTACATATTTGACCCCTATTTTACACAGTTGCGGCTCATTGATTCTCTCTTTTAAACTCCTGGACCGAGCATTCAGCAATCATTGGACCACCCATATATCTTCTGAGCTGATTTAGTCTATGAACTGTAACCCTGCAACAGGGCTGTAATGTTTCTGGCACCTACAATGCTGGTTGCTTGTCATTATGACATATAACCTAGAAGATGTACTTAAGAACAAATAACCTCAGAAGTGTTAACATGCCATCAGTCTTTTCAGCTAAAACAAAGATGGGGCTTGAAACTATCCAAAAAATGAATAAATGACCAAATTCACACACTATCCCAGAAGTCACCAAAATTCAGGTTTGGATCCAAAAGTGACAGAGAAGGAAAGAAATCTAGAAAAGACCTAAATAGCACAAAGATCTATTCATTTTACTTTACATTACAATACTTCAATTTACATTTACATTACTTCATGAAAGGCTGTACAGTCAGGTGAGCCATTTTTCTTGTTTGAACTTGAAAGATTATACTCTTTTACATAAAATGTTTACAATTGCTGCATGAACCTGATGATGGACAAGCTTAAATTATAAATATTTTCCTTTTCAAAGTTTATTAGAAGTGCCAATATGAACATAGACCAATTGAAATAGAGCATCCTAATTTAACGTAATAGAGCTTTCTAAAAGGTCAGGCAGAACATTTTACATTGAAAAATAAAATATAGATAGCACTAGCACTGGAGTTACTGTTTATCCCACTTCAGTCCTGTTCTTAATGAAATTGTATTGAATTTTTTATAATGCATCAAAGAGTCAACATGAAATAGTTCACAGAGTATTAAATATATCAACAATATAAAGCTGGGTCAGATAATGGCAGAATTAAACAAAGACGAAAGGTAACAAATCTGCCTTCAATTAATGTACTGAATTAATGAATGATCTCTATTACTCTACTCATGTTCATTAAACAAGTATAATGGGCTTCTGAATTGTCCATGTGAACCTAGAGAGTCTATTCAATCAAAATTACCTATGCTTACTGTCAATCCCTTGCTGATTATTCATTGTCAGAGGCATTTGTAATGAGCCCTTCGGCACTGTCAGTTGCTTAGGGCTTGAGCATCCAGTGTTACCAAGGCAGTGCCTGCGAACACAGATTCCTTAAATAGAATAAATCCTCATTTTATATAGCTCTTTGTGTGTATATTCACAGTCAAATAACATACTGGTCCTTATTAGTTGCCTGTAGGGCTAACCAGATCTGCCAGCTGTGTACCAGCTCACTTTTTAGAATAAAGGTGTTCTTTGACTGTGGACTCCCATTGGGAGTAACAGTTCTGGGCTGAAAGACTGAGTGTTTCTTTCAGTGCTAAGGTACACTCTTTCTGAAGAAAATGGTGAAAATGGAAACAGGATGTAGACAAATCTGTGCATATATACATTTGTAACATCAAAAAACAGGTATGTCAGCAGGTGCCAATAACTGCTAGAACTACAAACACCTCCTTGTAAAGGAAGGGATTGTGGCCCTTGGTAGTAATTCATTTTCTCCTGGTTTGCAGTCACTACCTGTGTGCTGTGTCTTGGAGTGAGTGCAATCCTTTAAATTTCCTCACTGCCCACACTGATTTGTGTAGCCTAGAGATTAAATTTCTGTGCTTGTCATGTTGGCTTTCCCAAGCTAGACAGTGAACATCTGTAGTACTTCATGTGCATTTTTAGTGAACTTTAAAAACAAGACAGTACAACCTAGTCTTTTGTTTGTAGTTAGGCCAATAACCACTGCTTATATAAAATATATTGTCTTAAAGGAATCATCACTGCCTTGCTCATATGTACTCAACCAGTTTCTCACAAGCTGTTGAAGCAGAATCATTTGCCTATTTTGCTTTCATTTGCTTGAGTTATAGAACACAATTCAACCCTTAACCTTCTTATGTTTTCCTTGCAGTTTTCAAGCTGAAAACAGTAAGTCTTTTCCAGTAACCTCTACAAGATGGCCCTGTGGCTTTCTGTTAGGATGTGTATATATATATATATATATATATATATTTGTGCTATTTTATGACAGGAGTATTAGAATGAGGTAAAAGCACTAAAATCATGTTAAATGTTTCTGTAGGAATGATGGCTGCATGTATTAGGATTAATAGACTACTTATACTAGAAACTAAAATCCTCTTTTTATTCACATTCAGTATAGTGTGCAGGTAACCAAAATCCAATCTTCTTAATCCTCAGTGAAGCAGCTTTTTCCCTGACTTCAGCGACAGTTCAATTTCTGTTATGCTAACCATATGTTTCTGATTGATTATCAGTTGTATTTAATTATTCAGAGTTACAGATGGCAGTTTTGTGAAGCAAATTGCTGATCTCTGGAGGCCCTGTGTGCTGATGTCACTGACTCTGTATTTGCAACTCATGAGTCTCTGAGGCTGAGAAAAAATGCCACTTTAACAACTTCTATAAGCTATATTGGCCTATCCACCCAGAGGAGAATGCAAAGATTCTGATACTAAGGTATTTTGAACCTATAGAGTTGGAAGAGAGGATATTGAGATGGAAGCTCTTAGCCTGTGTTATAGAGACTTTCCTCATTGAACTGTTGTGAGGAGTTACCAAGAGTCTTCCCTGAGAGGAAGGACAGGTTCCTGGCCCTTCCCATTGATACTTCACTCTGAAGAATTTTCAGAAAATGCTCCCAAAAAGCTTTCCTGAGGAGTTACAGTCACCAGAGTATGAAGCTTTCAGTGACGGTGCCATCAGATTTCTCTGCAGCTTCCACTGTGGTTGGTAACTGAGGGGACCTCCCAGGGAGGGCTGTACCAGCTGACCTGGGCCGCTCATACATTGTCGTATGAAAGCATGTATTTCTTTGTGGCCAGTAATCTTCAGATTGATTCCTGATGCTCAGAAGCAGCAAGGTAAGTACTGTTTCCATGAGTGGACTGTCCCTACCAAATTCTGCTTTGGTAGAAGAGCATCAGGTTAATCACAGCTTTCAGTACACAAGGTCTTTTGTTTCTTTGGTTTTTACTTCCTGCCTTCTGTAGTTTGTATTTATGAATAATTATGAAAATGGATGTTTCTGCCGTTCATGGAACAGAAAGTAGCTTCCTAGTAGCTGGTATGGTGCTGTGTTTTGGATTTAGGATGAGAGTAATGCTGCTAACACACCAATGTTCTTAGTTGTTGCAGATCATTGCTTACAGAAAGCACTGTACAGCTTTTTGTACAGCTGTACTTTACAGCTTCTCATGCTGCCCTTCTAGTGAGGAGGAAGGGGGTGCACAAGGAGCTGGGAAGGGACACAGCCAGGACAGGTGACCCAAATAACCCAAGGGATGTCCAATATCATGTGACATAGTGCTGAACAATAAATGCAGGTTGGCAGGCCAGGGCTGGGGGAACCACTATTCGGGCATGGGTAGGATGGACATCTTTCAGTGGGTAGTGAGCAATTGCATTGTAAATCACTTGTTTTGTGTATATACATGTATATCATATACGTATCACTATTAAGTATTTATTATTATTAATTGTTATTATTGTTATGATCATCCCTTCATATTCTGTCCTGAACTGTCTTTATCTAACCCACAAGCTTTACCTTTTCCCGGTTCTCCCTGCTATATCACACTAGGGGGGAGTGAATTGTTGTTGGGTGCTTAGTGGCCTGCTGGGTTAAAGCACGACACTCCACAGGTATTTGTACTATACTACTTATAATATTGTACTTAGTATAGAATTAAGTCCTTGCTTACATGACCATAGGATCTTTCAGGCTCTCCAGTCAATCCTTATTAAACTCCAGTATTCAGTACAGAGCAATACTTGGTAAGCAAAGCAGCATGGGTCAGATGCTTTGTTTCCAGAATGGAAAGTACACAAACAGCACATAGACAGCAAGCTGAATATGAGCCAGCAGTGTGCCTTGGCAGCCAAAAGGGCCAACCATATCCTGGAGTGCATCAGGCACAGCATTGCTAGCCGATCAAGGGAAGGGATTGTCCCACTCTGCTCTCCGCTTGTCCGGCCTCACCTCAAGTGCTGTGTGCAGTTTTGGGCATCACAGTGTAAGAAGGATATAAAAATATTATACAGAGTCTAAAGTAGGGCAACAAAGGTGGTGAAAGGTCTGGAACACAAGATGTATGATAGGTGGCTGAGGTCCCTTGTTTTGTCCAGCCCAGAGCAGAGCAGGCTGAGGGGAGGCCACATGGTGGCCTGCAGCTCCCTCACGAGGGGAAAGGAGGGGCAGGTGCCGAGCTCTGCTCTATGGGGACAGTGACAGGACCCGAGGGACAGGCAATTCAGGCATGGAGCTGGGACAGGGGAGAGTCAGGCTCGGTGTTAGGATGTTGCATGTTGCATGTTCACTGGGAGAGTGGTTAGGCACTGGAACAGGCTCCCCAAGGCACCAAGCCTGCCATTCAAGAAGCATTTGGGCCATGCTCTCAGACACGTGGTTTGACATGGTGGTCCTGTGTGGGGCCAGAAACTGAACTCAATGATAGGAATTGGAAGGTAGGCCCCTTCCAATTCAGGATATTCTATGATTCTATGAATAGCAGAAAACCAGACAACAAAATATGTCTCCTCTTTTCCAAATGGTAGTACTATTGAAAAATCAATCAATCAATCAATCAATCAATTAGTGTTTTATCCCCTTGATCTTTTATTTGGTGATGATTACCACAGGGACAGTGGGAGAGAATCTATTTTATTTTTTTCTTGCTACTTTCCTGAAGGAGGTCTTTTGTTTTCAATTCACCTGATAGTGCAGTCCCAGCAGAAAGCACCTAACAAATCATAGTGTGTCTGCACCTTGTTATGTATCAAAGTCCCTTAATATGCCAACAAAGTTCTCCAAGGTCAGAAAAGCAGTTTATCAACCTCTTATATCTCTTATAGCAGACAATAAATTTATTCTACTGTTGGAATCTATGAATATTTCAGATGCTCTGTGAGATAAACGCTATTGCTTAGGATGCTCTGCATGTCATTGTCAACTAGTACCAAGCACTGTCATTGCTCCATGAACTCCATACTTTTAAATTGCTCTGAGCTCAGGAAAATGTGATGCTGTATAGCTTGCATTTTTCTATGCCCTTTAGCTCTTTGAAGTTTGTTTTCCTGCAAGCAGATGATTATTAATACAACTCTCCACTAAAAAACAGATTGAAACAATTAATGTTCTGATTAATGTTTTGTTCCCCTCTGTTTTAATTTCTAAGCAAGCTAAAAACTAACTTTATAAACAGATAATTTTTATCTTTTATATAGCTCTTTATAGAAGTTTTATAGAACTTCTTACGAACAAAGCAAACAAAATTTCTTCATTGACTATTTTTATAGCAATCAGTAAAATCCAAGATACTTCCTATTTCTCTTTAGCTTAAGCAAATATATATGATTTAATATATACTTAAGCCTAGCTAATCTTAGAATACTTTTATGGAACACTTTAAAATACATAATGAAATATTTAATTCACTTATTATAAAACCATTCCAAGCTTTGTCACATTTATCACGATATAGACTTACTGAGCCAAATTAACATTTGCTTGTATGATCTATGAGAGAGGAAATTATTATAATTATAATAATTATTATATTATATTATTATATAACATCATATTATATAATATAATTTTATTTAATAATATAGTTTATATAATTATTTATATAAATATAATATATAATATTATATATTACATATAATAATGTATATAATAATTTATATACTTTTAATTATTATTATTAATTACAATAATTGTGTAGAATAATATTATCAATTGCTAGATATCAAATATATATAATTATCAATTATAATATTGATAATAATATTATTATCAATAATAATATTAATAATAAAAGTAGGCTTTTTGAACTGTCAGCTTTGTAGAGGGACTTAAAAGCCAAATGCAATGGACTCCTTCTTGTATTTTCCCCTTGATTGTAACTTCCATACAGAAGCAAAAGTAATATTTAGTAGTAAGTCATTAACTTTGTAACCTCTACTGAAACTTTAGATTCTTATTGATTGTTTTAGTGTCTACATCTATGATTAGCCAAGAGATTTTAAACATCATTTTGAAATTTTAACTGACAGAAATGTGCAACTTTTAAACATTGGAAAGTTTAATTTATATACCTGAGTCCATATTTACAGAGAATAACAACTACTGAAATTACTAGTATGACCTACAATATTTCTAAAGAACCTTAACCTCATTTCACCTAAAAGGACTCAGCAGTTTTCCCTGACACTGTCTCCTGTTTCTGAAACTTAAAGCTCATGAATTTGGTAGAATTTCATATTAGAAAATATGCGTATGTTCAGTTTTATGTGATATGAAGTAAATAAAGTTACAATGGTGAAGGTCTTCTAAAATATTGAACATACATTTAAAATAAAACAAATAGCTATGCATAAAGAGTCCTACAAACAGAAATAAGATTATATTTCCTAAAGCAATTATAATAATGACAGCTTTTCAATAAAAGTAAGCAGTTAAGAATAAAATAAAATAAAATTTGAGAATAGCAGTAATGATTTGGCCTCAAAGAGGAAAGTTAAATGGAGAGTTCTTGTATCTCTTCCTAAATGTCCTCACCAATGACACAATGCTTTGTGCAGCCGTCCTCCATAGATCATTGCCATTTTAGTGGAACTTTCTTTTGCTGCAGTGACAAAGCTGTAAAAGGCAGAAGAATTGTTTTAAGATGGTAGGTTTTCTAGTCATTCTGATGCTGATAAAGTCTTCTTTAAAGCAGTTTGTTTATTTGTTTCTTCACTCACTTAACATCATCAGACTCATAAAAGAATAACTGGTCCCTATTGTACAGCTAAATTGAATTAAATCTTTTAAGAGATTGTTTCTCTAGATAGAACATATGGATGCGATTAAGACAAACATTTTGTCAAGCCTGTAGCATTCATTTCAGTTGCTGCTTTTAAACTATAACAAGAAATATACATATATATTTGTACACACATATTTTCTGTGGTTTACAGTATGATACTAATATTAAATATTAGAAAACTACTGAAATGAAATTATCTAGAAGATTATATTTCCTTCTTTGCTTTCTGGAGTTCTGATTAATGTATAATAGGTTATCTTATTTTAGCTTAAATCCATTTTCTACACAAAAGTCCTCAGGAGTTTTAGGCCTTCAGTGAAGACTAAAGGGAGACCAGAGGTAGGTTAGAAGCCCATGGAGCAGTAGCTCCCAGTCTGTGCACATGCACATACTACCTAAGTGAGGTAGTATGTTCTTGTAGAACTTGATAAAACCCTTTGCTGATTTATACTCCAAAAGAAAATTTCCCCCCTCTCTCTTTCTGGTTCCTGCCTCTGCCCCCCCCCCTCCCCGCCTCCCCACTCACCTCCCCTCTTCATAAAACCCAAATAAAAATGGCTTTTTTGTTATTATGCTAAGAGAATATTTACACATACTCGGGATCTAACAGCTCTGGAGGATTCTTAGGCAACCTTCCTACAGTGAATTTCATCAGTATATTTCTGGATGTTTTTTGTTGGTGTTGTTTGTTGTTGTTTTTGCTGTTTTGTTTTGTTGTCCTTCCTTAGGCTGATGTAGTCCCTGAGCTGTAGTAAATTAGTAAATGCATGGATAATACCTTGTTACATGTACTTCAGTCATATAAATGGGACAGATTTTACACTTGTAATTTGGCTCCATTTTATTCAGGCCAGTCTGGAAGAACATAGTTAAATATGCTGTATGCTGTTAAACGAATATAAGGAATATTTATTAACTGCTGCAAGAAGTGATAATAAAAAGAGTAAAAACATGTCTACACATAAAGATATTTATATAATCTGACCTCTTGCAGAATTAAATGACACTATTCATTCTCCCCCCACACACACACTGTATAAGAAAGTCAGTGTTATTTTATAATCTAATATCACGTTTTAAAAACAACAGTGACTATAGATTTCCTGCAGCATGGAGGTTTTCCCAGTAAATCATTGCCTGAATCAACTGTGTAATGTAAACAGTATCAACTTTTTTTTTTTTTTTTTTTTGTCTTTAGTATGGGTATAAAGTAATGCATCCTTTATGAGTCTTATCTTCCAGCTGTAAATTTAATTGTTACTGCAGAGTATACCACTGACATTAGTTTTAATGATGTGAGACTCCAATAACTCCTAAAGAGTTTAAGATTAATGCAAAATAACTTAACTTTGTGAGTCATGACTTATTTTTATTAGTAACTGCAGTTTGATTTAGATTAAGAATGGGAGATAGTATTATTTGCCCATAGAAATGAGAGACTGCTTATTTTATTATACCATTTATAAGTAATATGTGTTTGATTATAATTTCTGTATGCGATAAATATTTGGGGGCAGGTAGGTCAAAATTCTTGCAGGCTGCATAATTTCTCTATGGGGCCCATTCAAACTCTGCCAAAGGCCTTTATGGAGTCTCCTTCTCTAGAGATATTCAAAACCCACCTGGATGCCATCCTTCACAATGTGCTCTAGGTGATCCTGCTTAGCAGGGGGGGGGTTGGACTAGATGATCTTCACAGGTCCCTTCCAACCCCACCCATTTGGTGATTCTGTGATTCTGTGACTCAATCAGCAGCTTCAGATCCAGACCTGCACTTTGAAAAGGACAAGAAAGTCTCAAGTATCAGAGACAGAAATGCTAAATATATATATATTTATATATATATATTTATATATATAATATATATATATATATTTATATATATTGTTTTGTTGGTCTGACAACAGAGAATGGAGTGTGCTGTTACATCAGATAAGGACATTGTCAAGTTGAAGCCTGGTAATTTCTTTGTACACATCTAACCAGACCATTGGAAAAGTCCCTTCCTACTTCATCTTTTCAGGTAATAAGAAAGAGGCTGTCAGAAATTGAAGTAAGGAGAAAAGAGAGTAAATAGTTTTCATATTGGAATTGTCTGACAATAAAGTGCCTTAGATACTGACAAAAGTATGTAATGTTATGTGAATAAACTGTTTTACTGCATGGCAGCAGAAATATTAACCATCTTTAAAAGACATGTTCATCGTGATGCCAGGGATTTCAGACAAGTGAGATATGACCTCAGTACCAGGACAATCTTTACAGTCTTAAAAACATAATTATAACCATTGTGAAGCATTAAAACAACAACAAAGCCACACAAGACTATCCTTTATTTTAAAAATAATAAAATAAAATAAAATAAAATAAAATAAAATAAAATAAAATAAAATAAAATAAAATAAAATAAAATAAAATAAAATAAAATATAAAATAAAATAAAAAATCTGATCTACTAGACTCCTTTGATGATGTCAAAACAGTGGTCCATATCACTGAGGATTTATCAGCCATTCTCACTGTCAGAGTTCAGAGAAGACTGATCAAAATAATAAGAAAACACATATAAAAGAATTGAGTTAATAATCCAGGTTTGTAGTAATATTAAAAACATGCATATAAGCAAAGAAACATTAGAAACACCCCAGAACATGTATCCCTGTTCCTGTTTCTTAGTTTTCAGGAAATGATCAAGAAAGAATTTTTAATAAGATTGTAACATAAAAACTATCAAAACAAAACAACAACAACAACAACAACAACAAAAAAAAAAACACATCAAAAAAGCAACAAACAAACAAAAAAACTAAATATGTTAAAATGGATATTATGTCCAATCCCTGTTTAATTATTTAATAAGTTTTGATTTTGCAGTTGCAAATCTTCCAGCACTTTTGGTTGCTGTTGTCTTGACTTTTGGATTATGTCAAGTGAATCTCACCCAGCCAGAAAGCAAAGCAGAGCATTAACCCTCTGATGTGAAATAGAAAAACTAACAGCTGCAGAACATCAAGATAGGGATTATAAATAGACAACATTATCCACAAAAAGGTTGTTCTCTCAGAAGTGAATTCATTAAAAGTGCTAAGTAAGGCCACAGTTGAATGAAACAGAACAGAACAAAACACAACGAAATGAAATGAAATGAAATGAAATGAAATGAAATGAATAGAATAGAATAGAATAGAATAGAATAGAATAGAATAGAATAGAATAGAATAGAATAGAATAGAATAGAATAGAATAGAATAGAATAGAATAGAATAATTCGGTTGGAAGGGACCTTCAAAGACCACCCAGTCCTACTGCCTGTCCATTCTAGGGCTAACCAAATGTTAAAGCTTGTAATTGAGGGCATTATCCAAATGCCTCTTGAACACTGCTTTAAATCCCTTGCAGTCTCAGAGAAAGAAATCTCTATAGTACATACAAAATGTTTTAAAGAAAAGTATGCTTTTCTTTTTCAGGCTATGTGCATGAGTGGAACAGCTCACAGAATAAAACAGTGACTGAAAATAGGACAGTACCATTTTTTACGATATGCCCAAAGAAGTGCTGTATTCCCATTTCACAGCTGGGAACCTAAAGCATGGAGAAACCACTTGTCTGAAGTTACTAATTTTTCAGAGATGAAGGCCATGTAAAAGCTCTCATGGGTTTCACTTTTTGCTGCTGAAAAGCAGTCACCCCCAACTTTTGTTCTTTTCCCTCTTTTCTATTTCTTGCAGCTGCTGTCAGGTCTCCTTTACCTTCTGTTATTTGCTTTCAAAGGCAAAATATTCCACTGCTGGCTGCCACCTTGTCAGAAAGACCTGTCCTTTTAACAGAGGTTTTCCTCATAATTTGGGAATTGGACTGGGAGATGAACAATTATAGTTTTGGAAGTTATCTGTGGTTAACCATTGCCAAGAAGATAGAGTTTTGTCTTTAGCTTGGTTTAATATGTCTTTCAGCTCCAAGAGGGAACAATAAAAATGAAACAGTGACCTGTTTCAGAGAATTCAGAAAATACAGAGAATTGCCATTTTGCCGTTAGTTTATAAAAATATTTTTCTTGATATCTGTTTTGCTTCTTTTCTGTTAGTTTGTTATCTGTGTTTAAATGTTTGTGTGAATAAATCTTGTTTGCTTATGTTACCCACTCACAGCATTGCTTGCAAATAAAAGATATTAAGGGGAATAAAGATCTCAGTTTGCTGATTTGGAAACATACTTCACTAAAAACAGAGAAATTGAGACCTAGTTTTGAAATTAACTTTTTCTTGACGCTTTCTAAGATAACTTGAATTCTGGATAGTTTAAAAGATTGTAGATTGCATGTAATTTAAAAGAGCTCAAGGGGAAAGTTGTTCCTAGTCATCTTTGACAATGTGGCTTTTGTTAAAAGCCAAACAGAGGTTGGTAAGTTTTTTTTTTTATTATTATTATTTTTATTTTTTAAATCATCTTTATGAACTGCAAAATTTAACCATCTTTTCTTTTCTTTTCTTTTCTTTTCTTTTCTTTTCTTTTCTTTTCTTTTCTTTTCTTTTCTTTTCTTTTCTTTTCTTTTCTTTTCTTTTCTTTTTCTCCTTTCTTTTTTCTTTTTTTTTCTTTGAATGTATAAATTGTCATATGATTCAGACCCATGGTTTTCATTTGTCAGAGATCCCTATTGACTTCAATGACTGGCTTAGTTATTCCTGTTTTCTTTCCTGTCACATATATTCATAAGGATGCAGAATGTAACTGATTTATAATAAATTTAATGCCTTACACCTCTATATCTGTATCTCTATATGTTTATCTGTAGCTGAATGTAAAGTTCACAGAATGCAAACAAACAAACAACTCGAGTGCTTGCAGTAGGTAATAATTGAAACTAACTAAACTAAGCAAAATCTGTTAGTGTAAGCTTCATATGGGTGATGAAACACCCATATGAAGCTTACACCCGAATGAAACACCTGAATACAGAATTACTTTTGGCCGGCCTCTGGGCAAGCAGACAAAGATATTTTTAACTTTTTAAAATGTAACATAAAGAGTCTGCAACTTAAAAATTCCCAGAAAGTAAAGCAATTTTTATTCTTGTTTATTAATATTAATTTGTTGTTCACCTCAAAGAAGAGTTCCAAAAAGAAGCAAGAGAAAATAGGTCAGCTTTAAAACCTGTAACATTTGTCAGACAGTGGAGAATATTATACTATATTTACATATACTATTTATTTTCAGAATTTCATAACTTACATCAGAGTTCTTTAGCAGACTCTGAACCAGAACTTAGTCTTATTCCACAAGGAAGGTAAAAATGCCTCCTGCTAAAATAATCAGCCCTCCCATCCTATAGCACTTCCACATGTTCCTTCTGGGCTGCTGGCCCAGCACGGAGACCTCTAGGTGGTGGTGGTGGAGCACGTGTGGCCTGCACCACGGCTCACATCAGGGCTTCCTGTTGCCTCTGGGTGCCAGAGCATTTGTATGCACATTAATTAGTTCCATTAAGTCCTTGGTATGTTTGCAGGGACTTGTTTACAGGGAGAGGAGATGGCTCCTGCTGAGTGGGAGCCTTCTGCTGGCTCTCCCCAGCCCAATGGAGTGCATCAGGGTGCCCTGTCTTACACCAGGTGGGAGCACCTCCATTTGGGGGATTTACAATGACAGGAGGAACTACCTGCCAGCTCATGGAGCTGTGACATCGCTGGAGCAGGCATCCTGGCACAGAAATAAAATCCTCTACATAGAAAATTTACAGGTCTGGGTAATATAATGTATAAACAAAGAACTCAAAGTTTGCTGCGCTGTTCTTCTATGGCACAATTTGTCAGTTTTCCATGGTGGCAAATGATTATTTAACGTAGTACAGGTAAAGACAGTAAGTGTAACCAATGGAAAATGCTGGCTCTTTCATCAAACAAATAAATGTTTGCTGTTATGAATGAATCTTATGGTCACAAAAGAATAATGATCTTTCTGTTCACTAACTCACTGAAATTCCCTTACTCTTTATTTCAATGTCTACATTAGGTTATCCAAGACTCTGAAAATTGTTGCTTTTCTTGAAATAGTGAAATTATATAGTTCTCCAGGTACTTATGAGAGAGACGGCACCTGGTTTAGGACACAATTGTGTAAATTCTCTTTCAAAGGGTAACCTCTAAAACACACAAAAAATAGAACACAAAACTCAGTAATGTGAATCTCTGCAAGAGAACAAAAGGAGAAGTAGAAGCTGTTCTTTGTTAAATCAGAAGTTATTAGTGAGATGCTGGTATTGCAAGCATTAGTGCTGTGTCCTCTACTATTTTTATTCATACAAATGAATTGGATAATGCTTTTGAAAGCAAGATTTCCATGTGATTCTAAATTAGGAAGAACAGTAAATAATGAGGAACAATGCAGACAGTAACAGGACTAATAGATGACAAATGTAGTTCAATGCAGCTTAATGCAGAATAATGAATCTGGTAGTGAAGAGAAAAAAAAATAAAATAGAGAAAAATTTAACCGCCTGCAAGCTCAAACACACACAAAAGAACTAAATGAAAATTAAAAAAAAAAAAAAAAAAAAAAAAGGTAAAAGGAGGAAAAAAAAAAAAAAAAGGTAAGAAAAGAAAAAATTGTGGGCATGTCCTTCATGTCCTTTCCCAAAAAGAATTCTTTGCAAAGCTCCAGCCTCAATATCTCTTGAGGGTAAGAAGACTGATTAAAGGTTGGGTTAACTACAGGGAAGATGTGGAAACAAGATGATAAGATGATAGTTATCACTCTTAAACAGAACAAAAGAGCTTTTGCAAATCTGTTCTTTAATCCTCTGTTCATTTTGGTCCCTGAACAACCTGCCGCAGACTGACTACATGCATGGATAGTTGAGGTGATGCATTGGTGACTGTTGTATAAGTTTACACTTTATTTTTCAGCCAAAGACAATGCTATTTTCAAACTGTTTCAATCCATCTTTTGCTGTTTGGCTCCAGATAGCCTGGTAGCCATGGTTTCCAAAGGTTCCCTGTCAATACTGCATTACTAGAAGTAATTTTAGTGAGCATATGCAGTGTTTATATACCCCACTGTATATCTACTGTCCAGATGGTAAATCAAAAAGGAGCAACATTTTTGGTTTTCTCCTGTATGAGTTTATTCATATGCATTTTAATAATAATTTATAGGAAGAGATTTTAAAAATTTTCTATCATGTCAATTAAAGCAGTATTATCCAGTACTGCAAAAATCACTGTTAATGCTGGTTATTTAATCTTGCCAGTTTTGAGATGTAAGCAATTGAAAACATGTAATCTGGAAGCTTCCTGGTGTATTGATATGGCATGATTTTGCTCTGAATCATAAAGCAATTTGGAAAGCACCACTAGGTTGTAAAATATGATTTTTATTATAGGCAACTATGATGTAGCTTCCCTGTATTATGATATTGTTATGGTGTGCACATTCAAAGCTCTAACACAAAGGTCTAACATTGCTTTAGTATGTGTTAAGCATCTGAGTATTGCTTTTGATGCGGATATGATCATGTAGCTTCTTAAAGGATAAGTCTTCCTCACCTGATTCTGATTCTTTGCTTATACTTTCTGTATACTTTTAGATAG
The DNA here is from genome assembly GCF_963932015.1 of Anas acuta. Lineage (NCBI taxonomy): Eukaryota > Metazoa > Chordata > Aves > Anseriformes > Anatidae > Anas > Anas acuta. The sequence continues at coordinate 27,903,327 of NC_088980.1, read as the reverse complement.
TTACCTATTTTACTAGGTGTTTTGTTTCCTCAAACATTCTTTTTCATTGTTGTTACTTCCTGATAGGAGATTATGAATATGTTTCTTTCTCTTCTGTCCTTATTTAGTTAATTTTGCCTTAGGAATTTTACTTTATGCATTAATAATATTACTTGCATTAAATTAGTTTTTTTTTTTTTTTAAAAGTAACTTTACTCACTTTTCTGAGAGATTAAATATTTGATTTTCTGAAAACACAAGATATTTATCAATGATACATTTGTATGTAGTTTTTCTCCTTAAAAGTATGCATTTGTTTATTATAAAACAAACAAACCAAAAACAACTACAATCATGTTCCATTCCCTTCTTCTCTTATATTTTTGTTTGTTTGTTTGTTTGTTTTTGTGAATTTAAAATCAGCCAGCTCTAGTACCATTTTTCATGTACCTGCAAGGTTCTTCTGTTGAGTTCTTTGACTGACTGTAGGTTTGTTTTAAACATTGGATGCTGAAGATCAAGTGTTCAAGGCCAACAAATGCTATTTTGATCAGATTGGAAGGAAAATTGCCTTGATTTTGTTCCAAGCAGGCAATTAAGAAATGATGAATTGGAATCCCTGTAATGCTGGAAAACATTATTCTCAGTTGTGTTGTCTTTCACTTTACCTTGAAGTGTAAAACACCAGATGATAATAATAAATACTATTACTAATTGTAAAGCAATGCAAATGAACACAAACATACATGTACATGAGTGATGTGTTTTAGAAGCTGGCATTTGTTTAGAAATTTCTACTAATCTTATGGAGTTCATAATTTTCCCACCTTTTCTATGTAGTGTTTGAGCAATCTGTCCTTGGTAACATAAAACTAATTCTAAAAGGCCTTAACATTTGTCACTTCTAGAATTTCCATATGCAATGTTCAAACAGAAATACAGGACTTCCTTTGCACTTGAATCAAGCAATGATACCAAAGTTATGGGAGGTACCAAGCCAGCCATCTAGCACAGGAGAAACCCATGTTACTTGACCATGTTACCATCTTGGGTGTGTAGGCTGCATCTTGAAATTAAAATCTAAATCCTAATACATATTACAGAAGACCTATAAAATATGTGGAATAAACAGCAGTATTTATGAATGAAAATATAGGTTTTAAGGCATGGCAAAAAGAAAGAAAGACTATCTTTGTGACCACACAGAGATCAGGTTTGGGAAAAATGTTTTCAGTTCTTGACTCATATTATATTTACAAGCTGCTTCATTTTGCTCTTCTTATGTGGAATAACATGGGAATCCTTTCAAGCTCCAGTAAATAAATGTTTGCACTGCTAGCATTGCTATGGCCAGGATATTCTTTGTCTTTGTCAAGTAGTTGGAACAAATTGATTGCTCATGGAAACTGTATTTTTGTGATAATCTCTTCTTCTAGGTTAGTTTAGATTAAAACATAAATACAGAACAGAATGAAGTTGTTCACATAGGCAGAGTTCATATAGGCAGAGTACATGGGGAGCAGTGCCAGGAGGCTGCTACCTTTCATGCGTAGTAAATTTCCTTTAAGAGAATCTACCTGTTAAACTAATTTCTAAGCCAGATCTGATGTTAAGTATATCCATCTCTTGGTAGGTATGAAAGTTTTCACAAGCATTGCAATTTGTAACCAATGGATGTCTCTTTCTGATTAAAAAAAAAAAAAAAAAAAAAAAAAGATATTTCAAGAGATGTACTCAGTGATATTCATGCAGATAATATGACCTAAGTGAATAGTGTTGAACATGGTCTAGTACAGGGACTTCTGGGGATGTAATTTAATTATTCTGATTACCTACTTAAGTGACCTTGTTCAATAGCTGAGTAATGAAAATTACTTGTCCACAAAATTATCTGAAATTGAACATTAGCATTGACATTTTTCTGCTTAAGACTTTGAAAAAGAAACAAGTGTTACATGTAGGAGGGCTGGGATTTCCTTGCAACCAAGTCTATTTTTTAATTTTCCCATGTTTCACTGTAGACTAATACTTTGGAATGTGGTAACTACCAAGTTCAGTAACAATGGAAATAAATATTAAAAATGAAGGTGTTTGTGATTTCATCTATTATTTATTTATTTTTAATGCTTTTAGACTTCAACTAATATTTGTTATTATCTCCCACATAGTTTTTTAAATGTTTCACTACTTCATTTAGCACTGATTTGTGAATAGATTAGAATTCAGTCTTTTTAAGATTTCTGTTCCAATTACTTGACATCTTGAAGACACAGAAAACACTCAATCAGACACTACTGTTATATTTTTTGAGAAATATAATTTCATTCATTTTGTCATCTCCATAATCAAGTTCATCTTCATTAACTGTTTCTGAAAGAAGAATGGGCAGTGTTTCAATTAATTTCACTTGAAACAGCATAAAGAAAAGCAACTGCAGAGTAGCACTTATAAACAAAAGCTATCTGTTTGTTAATCACAATTACAAAGAACAAAAGATTAAGCTTAAAGGTCATTCCGAGAATGGGTACTAATGACTTGTTTTATTTTCAGTCGAAGATTGGAGTGAATTTGTTATATCACAAGAAAAACTCTTGAGATGAGCCCAAGCAGCACTTTAAGCCTTTGTTTCTTGCATGAAAATAACTTAAAATTGCTTATTTGATCTACACCTGAAATCTGTGTTTTCTCACCTGCTAATGGAGAGACAGAAGTAACATTAGCAGGGAAATCCTTCCTTTCTGCAAGGAGATGCTTTAAGATCAAAAGATACTGGCAGAGAGCCTGCCTTTTTCTGCAATGATAGCTGGAACACAATGACCAGCTTAAGCTTTCCTCCTAATTTTTAAACAGCTAGAGTTACATGAGACAAAAATCTTATGTCTATAATTTGTCTGATAGTACTGGAAAAAAATAAGATAATATTGAAGAAGTTTGAATGTTGGAGTAGTTAAAGTCCAAGACAGAATTATTTGTTCAATCCATTGAACTGTTCTGTAGCAATATATAGCAGCATTTAAGAGCAAAAATATTGTGGAACTGTCAAAGGCCACTATGCTAATGTCCACCTATGTGATAAGGTGAAAAACTTTAAGAGCTGCTATTATGTCCAGAAGTAAAAAGGAAGTATAACCTACTTGTTAGCCAATATGGCTTTAAAAAACAAAACAAAACAAAACAAATAAGAACAAACAAACAACAACAACAAACACTTCTAAATGGAATCAAAGTGTTTGAAATCAAATATGCAAATGAGACTGAGGTATTATACTGTGAAATTTAACACTCATTTGAACTCTCTAATATGAACTTCTAAGTCCATATTAGGCTTACCTTGCAAATGTAGTGATGTGTCCTCTATGTCATCTATGGAGATATATTGGGATTTTGATGGAAAAAGTGTTTTCATTTCAAGCTAGATAATATTCCATTGAACTTGTACGTTTAGAGTGTTTTTGCTTTTTAGCTTTTGCTACCCTCAGTATGAGCTTCCTAGGTTACAAAAAGAAGTTTCACCAAGATTTCAGACTGTTCTAGGCAGTAGGTAAGTACTTCTGCAATAATTAAGGCAATTAATTAACTTGATTTATTATTTTTCATAATTAGGCTAATATGTATCAGCATATTCATTATGTCTATCAATATGTATTCAGCATATTCCTCAAAGACTCGCTTAAAGGACTACAGATGAAAACCTGTATCCTGGAAACTCAGAAATTTAAAAGAGTTTATATAATATTTATATAAGATTTATACATTTTATATACAAGTTTATATAAGATTTATACATTTTATTATGATTTATTGCTGCATCACCTAAATAATATTTATGGTATCTAAAATCAATCAACCAAAAAAAAACCCAACAAAACAAACACAATAAAACAAACAAAACAACAACACAACAGCAAAAAAAAAAAAAACACAACAAACAAAAACACAACAAAAACCAAAACATACAAACAAACAAACAAAAAAACTAGACTTATGTTAGTTTTTTATTGTTCTAGAAGTGAAAATAATTCACTTTATGTTCACTTCCTATAAGAAAAGTTATTTGTGAAGGATATGATCCACGGTTCAAATTCTGCTTTCCTAAAAGCTTGGTGAAGGCTTAAAACACAGACTAAAATTCAGTTGTAATGTTTGAAGCCCTATTTTTACACTGATTGCCAGGAACTAGAATTTGTAGGACAGCTGAGCTAGAGTAACTATCACAGAATTAGCAAACATATGGCAATGTACTGGGAGAGTAGCAGAATTTTCACTGCCTGTTTCTTGTCAAAATAAGATATGGAAGCTAAATTCTAATCTAATCTATTGTGGCATTCTTGTGACTTTTCCCTAGGGCATGCACCATAAGACCAAAGCCATTTCAGCAAGTTTGTAATTGGACAATTACCTTTTTCCAGCCTGTAAATGCTGACTTGGAGACTTGTCTTCCCATTAATCTTTTGTCTACCAAATGGCACGTGCATAGTTATTTCATAATTGTCACTATACGCACAGAAAAAAAAATTCTGCCTACCATTTCCTATTGTTAAAAATGTATAAAAACCATAATTTGTTTCAGTCTTGCAGTGACCCAGTGGGTTGATGCACTTAAAGCCTTTTCCTTCTGGAGACCTGAGTTCAAATCATTCATTTGAGGTGACAAGGAAAACGTGTCGGTCTCAACATATTTCTTACTGGCTGTTTGTACACAATGACAATCATCCACATAATTCAGCATGATTGATAGTCTCTGTTCAGAAAAAGCATTTTTACGTCTGAAGCAACAGGATACAATTCAAATTCCAGTTGAAGCACTCTCAGGGAGAAAGGTGGAAGAAAAAGAAGAATAGAAAGACATTTCCTAATGCATACATACTTTACTTCCATTAAATTTTATTAGAAGGCCTTAGCTTTGCAGTCCTTTTTCTGGTAAAATCCCCATAGAGAATAGGAGGATTTTAACCTGTAGATGATTTGTTTGGCTGTCATTGTATTTTTAGTGATTTGCGGACAAAGTGATGAAAGCATTACAACCATATTTCTTCAGTCATTAAAAACTCTGTGTTTATTACTAAGTGTCTGTGATGAACAATTTCCATAAAGCCATAAAGTATGTGTTTGGTGAGAAGAGGAAAAAAAATTATATATATATATATGCTATACATAAGCATAAGTTCTGATGAAAGAAATAATGTTCTTCTATTTGTTTCAAATATCACCTTGATTTTCTGGCTCAAACATGTAAAGGGGACTTCAACTAAACCACTCATTTTGTGGCCAAAATCAATAGTATTTAGAATTTAACTACATGATTTGTGCCTGCAATCAGGTATTTGGACATCTAAATACTTCAATTACTTGCACCTGTAATTAATTGCCAGTGCAAAATTAAAGGTTGCATTTAAAAATATGGCTGACAATGGAAAATAGAAGGATGTCAAAAAAAAGATGTTCTATGTTAAAGTGCCAAAGTAATCTAAAATGATTATTGTTCTACTAAGCAAACAACATCTGCCAATCTCATATTAGAAGCAGATATAATGCATTAAGTGGAAATGGAAATGATAACAGTAACTGAAGAGCATTGAAAAAATTAGATTACCAAAATAATCTTTGGTAAATGAACAAAAAAAATATTCTTTGCATACTTTGGAGACTACTGCTTATTGAAGACAAACAGCAGTGATAGTTATGTTGTGCTAGGCATTATGCAAGTACAAAACAAAAATACTGGGACAATTTAAATTTAGACATATAGAAAAGCAATCTTTGGGACTTTATAAATATATTATGCAACTATCTCTATTTAGTGTTAAAAAAAATAAATGGCTACATTTCCCACTGTCCTTCAATTTTATAATGCCTTTCTCATTCTACTAAATTTTATCATCAGGTATACAGATTATACTTGCTTGATTTTTATGTTTTGACATTTGATAGGAAAAGAAAAAAAGCCAACATTTTCATCAAAACTGAAGATTTTAACAACTATGAAAAAGCATCTTAATTTTCTATTTCAATTTTTAGTCAATACCAGGTTTGGATTTCCTTTCATCACAATTACTTTTCCCTGTCATCACGTAAAAATTCATAGTAAAAAATAGTTTTGCTCTGTATTGCTCATAGTATTGCTCTGACAATTTGTTTTTAACATATTGTTTTGTTTTGTTTGTTTGTTTTTGTTGTTTAGAGAAAAATACATATATTTGACTGTACAAGTCCTATACGTACAAGGCCTATAAAAACATATCAGATATGGATATTTACAGACAAGAACCAATAACACATCAGTTAAACTGTATGTAATGGGAGTGATATTTCATTAAGGTGTATGTAGTGAAAGAAGTAACAGAAAAAAAAATACTTTCTATAAAATGGATTTTTCGATAACAAGTTAAGTTTGTTATGAAGTATTTCATTATGAAAAAATATGTGGTGTTTGTGTCTTTTATAATCTAAGTCCTTCTTGTCATAGGGTAAATATGGTAAAAATTGGACAGCTAGACTAACTGAAGATGACAACAGGGGAAAGGACAAAGAAGCAGTCTGTTGTAATTTAATTTTAAAAGGTACCATCATTTATTTTCAGTTGGCATTCAATTTTCTGTACACTCATTTTAAAATGCATTACTGTTTAGTTTTGAGTGTTATGGTAATTTGGCAATTGACTTAGCTTTTCTCAGAGTTACAGATATGAGGCATATTAATGAACATGAGTTTCAGATGACAAATGGTGCTTGAACTTCCCATGTCTTTTAATTCATCTTTTATTATAACATGGATGTTTTCTGAATTATAGATGGCATTTGCCACACAAAATGGTCATCTGATTTCAACATACAATGTGATGCTTCGGTGAAGTTTGAACTTTAGAGTGATTTAAAATTCATTGGTAATAGTGCTATAAAGGTTCCCTGGCTCAGAATGCAGTAATCTGCAGGGTAGTGTCTCCTTTTCAGCCATTCTGAACCTTCAGTCAATTTCATTTACAGGTTTTTATTTTATTTATTTATTTATTTTGAATGAATGAGTGAAATGAATGAATGCTGTACTAACATGTGAATTCCAGCCATGCTTCATCTTGCTTACATTGTCAGAACCAGGTACTGGTGCATAAGAATTTTACTAAGTGAAGAAAAATGAGTGGCCTAAACTGCACTGTATTTTTTAGTACGCAGTAGAAGTATGTTTATGCATATGCATTAGAAGACTAGCACATAAAGATTAAAACGAATTCTGAGGAAGATAAATAAATTTTCTTATATGTGTGCAAACTCAAGATCATGCTTATAATAATCATTCTGGATCAGTTAACATAAAATGATTGAAAACAAAACACTAACATGGATTTCTTTCATATTCAATTTTTCTTCCTATTCAGCTCAGAAAAGTTTACAATAAAAAATATTTCCAAGATTCTCAGCACTTTCAAAATGCAGAAATAAACCAGATGGTAGAGGCCCTTAATTGACTTCCCCCCCCCCTTTTTATTATTTTTTTTTTTTTAATGGCAAAATTCATCAATTACATGAACTGTTGTTCTTCATCAGTTGTCATTAAATATAGCTGCTCCATTTTTCCACTCTTTCAACACAACTTTTTATTTGTGATTCCACATGATGCTCGTTGACTGTGCTGTGTTTAAATCTTCACATGAATCCTGTGCTTGCTCATTAATAACAATAAAAATATTAATCACCTTCACTAGAGCCCTAGCCCATCTAGGAAAATGGAACTTCAAATGTGTGTGTCAGGGAACAATGTGTTTATCCTGCTCTTGCTGAAGACCAGTCTGAAGACTATAGCATGAAGCCAAATTCCATCCAGGGTTGCCTATAGATTCCAAGAGATCCGTCCAAGTCAAAAGCTACCTGCAACACAGGGTCTGTAGGGCCAGAGACAGGGCTGGAGAAAACCAACCATGAGAGAACTCAAGCAGACACTCACCTTGCTCCTCCTTCCACTCTAACTCTATTCATCTGGTAGACTGTTAGACTCTGATATATCACTTATTACAGGAAATTTACCACAGATATTTTTAATACTTGAATATGTGTTATGTCTATATTAATATTTTAAGATATCTTTATTTTCACATCTTTCTTTGAAATTGTTCAATACATATTATCATTTGGGAACATTCTCCCTGAAGCCATAAATTCAAGATGGCTCATTAACTCAAAACATTCACTGACAATCGGATGGAAAATTTTAGAATCTTCCACTGATATTCTATGAATAATTCTTCTGTTCTACAAAGAATTGATATTTCTCAACAATTATTTTACCCACTGACATCTATGTATCTTTTGAAAATTATTATGCTTCTTATATTTGTTAAGAAAATCTTCTAGGATATTGATAATTTTTGAGACTTCTTGATGGACAGGAATTAATGGCACCTTGTCATTAATAAATAAATAAATAAATAAAATACTAAGTATAGTCATTTTGATTCCCAAGAAAAGTTTGGATTCTGGCTACATATTTCACCTTTTCACTTGATTCAGATGTGGCGTCATTTGAATAATGTGTGTAGTGTTTCTATGACTTATATAACATAATATAATGTGCATATAATATAATGTGCATATAATATAATCCTCCTGATACAGGTACAATTAAGCTTGAAAACAGATTGGAACTGGTTTAGCTGGTACTGAATCTTTGAATACTTGCCCCAAAGTCCACTGAAAGCCATCACTCATGTCACCTTTCTTAAATGCTGGACAGTGCTTCTTGACATTCAAGACCAGTAGTTGATGGCAGATAGCAGAGTAACCTTAAGGGAAGAAAATATTTCTAACCACCAATGTTTAGGCAAAAGTTCTCATTAAGTGAAGTTGATAGTTTCATATACACATCAATCAGGAATAGGAAACTGCATGTTTTCTGTTCAAATAAATTCTTAAGAATTATTGATTTGCAGTGAAAAAAAAAATAATCAGGTGGATATGAAATTTGTTTAGGACTGCAGTTTATGAGGAAATTTAATTCACCTTAATCACTCATTAATGCTCTGTTGACTTTGATTATTTTGAAGGAATTATTTATGTGAATTTCCAATATTTGCAAGCATAGAAGCACTCCACAGTATAATGTACTACACTACATAGCTGAGAAAAAGTAATTACGTTGAGTGTCTTTAGCAGATGCCATTAATTTTACCAAAGCCAACATATAGAAAGTCTTATAGCAAGGCATATTGTAAAATCTTACTCTATGTTAAAGCATCAAAGTATTAGAGATTTCTGTGGTAATGAGGAGCAGTACAGGTGGTGAGGTGCCAAGAACACTTGTACTCAGATGAAGTTTCTGCTGTGGAAGTTCATCAAGATCCTAAAGTTAAACACAATGCAGAATGCATGAACACCATGTAAGTCCACAGAAGGGCTTGGTCTGCTAGATGTCATCATTTATCACTGCTCTGAACACAGAGTACAACAGCTGTAGATGCTTCAGCTCATAAACAAGTGTTGTGATACCAACTTTATTTGTGTGCATCTGAGACCTTGTGATTCCTTCCTAGGGTTGGGACAACAAAACTTGACTCTCTCACACATGTAGCTGTCTCTTCATAGGAGAATGTCTCAGCCATCAAGAGACTATACTGTGGATGAACAGAGTCTTTCCTCCAGCTTTCTAAGCTGAGCTGAGCAGAATCAAGATTCACTATGCCAAGAGACAAGTTAACAAAGTTAAAATATTTTAGGCTTGCAGTGGGCACATCAGCCACCAAACAAATATTGCACTCAAAACCTTGTTATGAGCAAAAAGCGGACAACATTTATATGCAAATCTAAGAATTTGTTGTTAGTTCAATTTATAGTTTAACAATCTGATCAGCCTAGAACACTCCTTTTCCTTATTAGTCCATCTCCAAGAACAATAATGCTTCCAGTCTAAATTATGTAATTATTTTACATTATTTTACAGAAAAACCTCATCCACAGTTAAAATTTCTATACTTCTTAATACCATTTTCTCTGGTGTTGCACTCACACTTCGAAAGATCCTGTGGTCCCTAAGATTGACAATCAAGCTCCACAGTTCCTGAACAAGAAGTGTGTGCATATGTCTGTGCATGATGTGTGTACATATCCATGTGAGAAGGGGACAGTTATGGCAGGTCATGTGTCCAGAGTTCTTTATTAGTAGGAGCGTGATGTTCATGGTGACGGTTTCTGCCTCCTTGGTCTTCATCCGTTATGCAACTTGCTCACTTGCTCTTTCTTCATTGGTTCCGAGAAAGGATTTTACTATTTTAACTATGTTATCTCAGTTACATAGTTAGCTAAATATGTATTAGCTGTCAGCTGAAGTTGCACAGTCCAGTTTTTGACCTGGAACTTCCAAAAAGGGAGTACCGGTTTATGTATGATCTGAGTTAGTTTCAAGTTTGAAAATCCCTGAAATTTTATTCAGTGCATTAGCCAATTCTGTGTTCAAAATCTCTTTTAATATTACAGCTATATGAAATCCAAACAAAATCTATTCTTCCTACCTTGTACATCCTTTCCCTCCAAAATAGACATTCAAGAAACTGTTGATCACACAGTGTATGGGATTAATTGCAATCTACTGGTAGAATTTATCTAAGGATAAGCTGAGCATTGCTGTGAAAAGGTATGAAACATGCACATAAACACTTCTAATTCTCATCTATTTTTCACATACACTAAGATTTTGTTGCCAACATGTAAAAATTAAACAAACAAAATCCCACCACCAACAATTAAAAACAGCAAGAGAAATCAGAGATAATAAAAACTGAAGACATTTAGATTCAGGTTGTCAGATATGTGTGTATTTCAAAATTTGTCATATAGCATGATTCTTAACAATAAAATAAAATAAAATAATTCTTAAATTTAATGTACTAGGTAATTTGGAAGCCTTGGCTTATAGGAAGTAGAACTTGAAAATCTTGTTGCAGCACTCACTTGGACAGTAGAACTAAAATTTTGCTGCTGCTCTTGAAAACACCATTATCAGAATTCAAGCACTTCTGAAACCTTTAGATAACTATATGACTCATGTTCACAAATTTAGTAGACCTCATTTTTTCCTTCGAAAGGTATTGCAAGAATGCAAAGACATTATGTGAAGATATCCTGCACTGCTTTTCACTTACCAGACTCTTGAATTACCATTGGTACTCTTCAAGATGAGAGGGCTTTTTGTAATAGACATTTATCACAAACACTTACATGGAATGGTTACATGGAAAAGTCCCCAAAACAATAGCACTACTGGGCGAAACCAACTGTCTGTTTGATCCAGTATCACCCTCCCTCCCCCTCCCCCTGGTGGTCAAAGTAGTTGTACACAGAAGAATATGAAACAAATACAGGGATATTCATTCTTCCTGTCATATAATAATTTAACTTGATGTTCCTTTTGACTTATATTGTGAATAATTACTCCCTGTGTCACTCACGATTAGAGGTTGTTATGATACTCTCTCTAAGCTGCCTCTTTTTTAGTTTCAACATAGTTTATCCCATAGATAAAATAATTTCTGCCTTCAATGAACTGTACCACATAATTTCTGTCATGGGGCAAACAGAATTTTACCATGTTAAAATCCGTGGATTCTTAAATTCTAAATATTTGCCTTTTATTCCTTCCTACCAACTCCTAGAATTCAGATTGTTGTTGATGTTGCTTTTAAACCACTATTGAGATTTTATGTTTCCATAAAATGATATACTTTAACTCCTGACACTAGTTTGTGAACTAGTTTGTGAACTAGTGTCAGGATACCTGACAATACGTTGTTCTGAATAAGCTTCTGAATAATGACCCACAATATTTTCAGATATTTGTCCACTTAATTCTTGCATACTCATTTATCCATTTTTTGTTTTGATAATTAATTAGTTTTGTTGCACTGTGGGTTTGTGAACACATAAACAGATGTGATCACATCTTAAGGGACCTAGATCTGATTTTCATTGACCAAAAATCCTTTTTTAACAAAAGTGATACCCACTCTAAAACTACTGACAGAATGACTATAATGTGTTTTAATTTGGACAATATTCCCATTCAGATTGAAAATCCTGCTAGAACAATCTAAAGGGTTTTAAAATACCCAGGGTAGATGGAATATGGAGAGAGATGAGAGATACATATAAATGTGTCTCAGATGCCAGGTGACCAACACCAAGGTTTGCATGACTAGATCATACACTCATGTTCACTGTGAACATTTTAATACTTGCTGCATATTGCACTGCTATCTGTATTTATTTTCCCTCTAGATTTAAAAGCAGTTTTAATTTAGAATCAAATTGAAATGAGTTGTAATTAAGGATTAAATTGGTGTAACATCATGACGATGAGAAACTACATCATAAAATTCTACCCAATGACTAACTGTGTATCACAAAACCCCTGTGTATTAAAGAAAAAGAAAAAAGGGAAAGAAAGAAAAAAAAATAACAAATTAAATACTTTTTAAATGCTTCAAGTAAGCAAAATGCTTCTAGAGCATTATGCCCCTGATGATGCAAAAGACTGGTGAAATAAAATATTTCCATGGATTTCATTTCTGTGTATGTAGACCACAGAAAAACCTCTACAGTAGTGCAGCTCCAATGAAAGAAGGAAATAAAATCTTAATCCTTCAACCTGGTACATTGTCCCATTCTCTATAAATATTTTCTGAGAAAAGAAGGGACATATCACAGCTCATTGCTTCTGGATATTATAATACCTTACTATTAACCTCACACTTGTAAAAATATCTTTATTTCTGAAAATTGCATTATCACAGCCCACTGTTACTAAGGATCATGTAAATGTGTTTTTCATGAGTTTTCTATAGTAACTACAGACACCTTTCTACAATACCTGTATGTTTAAAGATCTTTTTCTTTCACCTTTTCATTTCCCTTCTCCATTTATAGCTGTCCCTAAACATATCTCTTGAGCTACAACCAGAACCCAAAGCATGTTAATGATGTTATCAAAAAGCAGTGTGTTCAGTGTTCATACTTGATAGAAAAGGGATCTCATGAAAGAATGCAAAATATCACTGATATCAAAGTAAATACTTTTTTGATACAATAGCTGCATAACATAGAAAGAAGGATCTGGAAACAAAGGACATAGTTTTGCCTTTCATAATATTTAAGAACAGATGCTACATTTTAATTAATAAAATTATTTATTTATTTTAAGACATATGACATTACTGTGAAAATCATATTTAGTTGTACTCTGAATGAAATTCAACCCCACAATTTTACAGAAGTACAGATTGGCTTTTGATTTGTCCCAAGCCAGTTATAGTCTACCTCCTGTGTAAAATCAGCTGCAGCTTATTCTTTCATTTGTACTACAGAGCCACCACTTTAGATGATTAAAAATCTTTTATACTGGAGTGCTTACTATGTACTATGTTTCATTAAGCAATGTGATAAGATGAGTAAGAGGCTATCTTTTTTGGGGACAGAAGAAGACCTGGAGGTGATGTTCTGAATTTCTGAGAAACCTTTAGATTCTTTAGGGAGAGTAGGAAGGGGAAAATTCCATTTCCTTTCATAGAATCATAGAATGGCTCAGGTTGGAAGGGACCATGAAGACCATCTAGTTCCAACCCCCTGCCATATGCAGGGATGCCACTCACTACATCATCTCAGGGCCTCATCTAACTCGGTTTTGAACAATTCCAGGGATGGGGTATCCACAGCCTGTCTGGGCAACCTGTTACACTGCCTCACCACCTTCTGAAGAATTTCCTCCTAACCTAATCTAAATCTCCCCTCTTTTAATTTAAAACCATCCTGTCATTATCTGATTGATCAAAGAGTCACTCTCCATCTATTTTTATGAGCCCTCTTTAAATACTGAAAAGTCACATTAAGGTCATCCCTTAAGGCCTTCTCTTCTTTAGACTGAACAGCCTAAGAGAGCTGGTTCTCTTAACCTTTCTTTGCAGGAGAGGTTTCAGCCCCTTGATCATCTTCATGGCACTCCTCTAGACCCTCTCCAACAGATCAACATCCTTGCTGTTCAGGCATCCCCAGACCTACTCCATGTAGGACCTCACAAGGGCAGAGTAGAGGGGGGCATTCACCTCTCGATCTGCTGGCCACTCTTCTTTTAATGCAGCCAGGATGCAGTTAGCCTTCTGGGCTGCAAATGTGCACTGCTGTCTCATGTCAAACTTTTGTTGAACCCCCAGGGCTGCTCTCGATGAGTTCTTCTCCCAGTCTATACTCATGTCTGGTGTTGCCCTGGCCCAGGTGTAGAGCCTTGCACGTAGACTTGTTAAACTACATTAGGTTCACATGGGCCCACTTCTGTAGCTTTTTCAGGTCCCTTTGGATGGCATCCCTTCCTTCTATTGTACCAACTCAGCTTGGTGTCATCTGCAAATTTGCTGAGGATGCACTCATTCCCACTGTCTGTGTCAAATATATTAAACAGTACAGGTCCCAGGACAGATCCCCACAGTACACCACTTGTCACTGACCTCCATGGGGACATAGAGCCACTGATCACCAACAAGCTCCAGCTATTTTCCAAACATCCACATTTTTTTCATGTTGCATCTACAATTCAATTCTGACCCTTTTATCTTGGGTCCTACCACATATTTTATGAAACAGTTTTTAGAAGAGGTTTCATTGCTATCTTCCTCAGTTCCAAAGGATCCTGTAACCATTAGCTCATAGACAAACATTAAAGACACTGCAAGCATTATGCAATCAAATTTTTACCTTCAGTGTTACCTGCCAGCACACTCACCTTTTTGAAAGGTTGTGGTGCTCTGAATCTAAAAAATGCAGATACACTAGCTACAATGTTCTCCTATGGAAGAACATTTATTGGAAATATGGAAGAACAAAAGCTAATTTCTGTGTAGGGGTCTATAAAGAAACCCAGTGATATTCCTCTTACACATATCTTTGCTTAAATTAATTTAAATGCCTCCTAGTGTCAGTTCCTTTCCCTCCTCACTAGCATGCTGGTGGTGAACAGGGTAGTACTGTATATTTGGCTGCTAACAGCAGTGAGTTAAATCTGTTTCAGGGTGTGGAACTTCTGCGCTGTTTTCTCATGTGGAACTAACTAAAACCTTCTGTAAATAATCACACCTTTTTAGTTACCAAATCTGTGCCCAGTGTAAACAGAAAAAAAAATAAAAAAGAAATCTTATTTTGAGGAATTTGAGAAGCTGAAGGAGATTTTTGTATCCTCTCATCTTTAGAATGGACTTTCTATTCATCTGTCTGCCTGCTGAGATGTAATTGTAATGTTAGCTGTTACCTACCCTTGAATGAACCAAAACCATATGAAAAACATGCCATTTGAAAAGGTGAAAAAGCTTCCTGATGATATAACATCAAAAAAAGTGGTAATTATAAACACTGGGACAGTTGCCCCCTTCACAAACCTTACATGTGCTTTATGGGATTCTAAATTCTGTTTATCATTGATGTAGTGACTCAATCATCTGCTCTGATGGGATATAAATAAGATAATTTGGGCTGAAGTAAAAGGTTAATATGCAATACAAAAATACCAGAATCTCAACTTATAGAAAAGAACTGTGAGATAGAACACAAATTTCTGTTAAAATACATGTTATTTGAGGACAGAAAATATGATTTATCAAAAACAGAAAGGGTTAAATCTTAGGGTAAGGAATGAAAATCTTGCTCATGGAAAAATATTATGGACAAAAGATGCCTAGAAAAAGTACCTAAAAGGAAAATGAAAAACAAACAAACAAAAACAAGCAAATAAACAAACAAACAAACAAAAAAAAAGATAATTAAATTCAGTGCTTCAAATTCAACATTTTGGTGCCTTCTTTTTCACCTTACAATCCTCACAGAAGAATATAAAGCATAGATCTGAGCACGAAGGATCAAAGTGCAATGTAGAATGAGTTTTGGCCTTTAGAGTTATCCAAAAGAGCAGATTGAAGCAGTATGGTAAGAAGTGCAACAATGTAACTGAATTCACACTGATTTCTAAAGGCCTGGTACCAGGAACATGGTTAAAAAATAAATAAAATCACAAAGTCTAAAACCCAATTCTTTTCCAAAAGATGTGTATACCTACAGAAATTTGCTGTAAGAGCTGAGGAGGGCAATTGCTTAAAATTTGTCTTCTGAAGAAGATCGTTTTTTTAACTTTTGTGTTAATATAATGATTAGACATTTTGCCCAAGTTGTGGAAATTACTGATGCTTGATGTTTGCTTGATATTTTGGAGGATGATTCAAATAGTGTGAGAGGGAGAACAAGGAAGCACGATCATACCTGTGTTGCCTGTTAATCAGAGTCAGGACTCTAACTTATGTGCCAATTATCGCATTATTGCAATAGAATATTTGACTAGGTTTTGTCAAAAATATTTTTCCTTTCCTACCAAATATTTCTGACATTTTTGTATTTTTATCTTGTCTTGTCTGAAAGGCAAAACTGGGAAGTATGAGTTTAAATTCTGCCTTTGAAAAATTTAGATAAACTACTCTAGCCTTGAACAAACACGTGTGAATTAAACACCAAGCTTATGGTTATTCTGGAAGGATGAATCAGTCTGTGGGAGCTCTTCCAACTGCATAATATTAGTTACATCAAAAAGAGACCTACACCGTAGTCCAAGATTAGTGGCAAACATTTTGATAATGCAACATGGGAAAAGCAGAGGTATGAAAAAGGTTTTCTTGTGCCCTCATATCATCCACTATTTTGCCATAACCTGTCATCCAAATAAAAGGTGTTTATATTTATTTACCTGATTTCATCTAGCTCCAACAGGAGGGACTGAGAGAATTTTATATGGGAATACTTGATAGCCTGATGCTGAAGTCACTTATGTGGAATTCAACAGTTTGGGGTTTAAAATTAGTGATTTAAGGTAAAGTAACTTTAAAGTAATAAAGAACATCTTAAAGAAAATACTTTTTTTTTTTTTTTTCCTTTTCTGATTTTCACTGAAAAAATCAATATTGTGACTAAAAGAGACGTGGATAAATTAAAATATTGAACGAACAGGTAGTTCATTCAAACTTTCTGTTTTGGTATCATAGAATGGTCTGTATTAGAAGGGACCTTAAAGTTCCAACCTCCCTGCCATGGGCAGGGATACCTTTTGAGGTTGCTCAAAGCTCCATCCAACCTGGCCTTGAACACTTCTAGAGATTGTGTCCCATTCCACAACTTCTCTGGGCAACCTGTTCCACTGCCTTAGCACCTTCATAGTAAAGAATTTCTTTCTTCTATCTGATCTAAATCTACCCTCTTTTAGTTTAAAACCATTACCCCTTGTCCTATCACTATACTCCCTGAGAGAGTTCCTCCTGACCTTTCCTGCAACCCGTCTTTAGGTACTTCAGTGACTCTTTATGATGTTGCTGGAGTTTACTCTTCTTCAGACTGAAAATCGCAGCTGTCTTCATAGGAGAAGTGCTCCAGCCCTTCGATTGTCCTCATGGTCTGCCTCTAGACTTGTGCTAATAAACCTGTGTCCTTCTTGTTCTGAAAGCCACAAAGCTGAACACAGCACTACAGGTGGGGCCTCATGAGATCAGAGTGGAGGTGGAGAATTGCCTCCCTTGACCTGCTGGCCATGCTTCTTTTGGTTGGCTTTCTGGGCTGCAGGTACGCATTGCAAACACATGTTGAGCTTCTTGTCAACCAACACCCCCAAATCCTACTCAGAGCTGTTCTCAATCCATTTTCCACCTGGCCTTTATTTGTGCTTAGGATTGCCCCAGCCCAGGTGCAGGACCTTGCACTTCACCTTGTTGAGCCAACCTCATGAAGTTCACACAGGCCCACCTCCCAAGTCTGTCCTCTGGATGGCATCCCTTCCCTTCAGAGTGTTGACCGTACACACAACTTGGTGTCATCAGCAAACTTGCTGAGGGTGCGCTCAATATCACTGTCCATGTCAACAACAAAGACGTTAACCAGCGCTGGTCCCAACACTGACACCTGAGGAACACCACTCATCACTGATCTTCACTTGGATATTGAGCAGTAGACAGTAACTCTGTAAGTGTGACCATCCGGGCAGTTTCTTACCCAACCAGTGGTCCATCTGTCAAATATATGTCTCTCCAATTTAGAGACAAAGATATCATGCAGACTGGTGTTAAATGCTTTGCACAAGTCCAGGTAGATCATGTCAGTTGCTCTTCCCCTATTCACCAATGCTGTAACACCATAGTAGAAGACCACCAGATTTGTCAGGCACGATCTTCCCTTAGTGAAAGCATGTTCGCTGTCATCCATCACCATTTTCCATGTGCCTTAGCACAGTTTCCAGGTGGATCTGCTCCGTGATCTTGCCAGGCACAGAGATTAAACTGACTGGCTTGTAGTTCCCCAGTTCTTTTTTTCCCTTTTTTAAAATGGGGTTATGTTTTCCCTCTTACAGTCAGTGGAAACTTCACCAGATTGCTTTGACTTCTCAAATATGATGGGCAGTAACTTCACCTGCTAGTTGCCTTAGGATGCACAGATGTATTTCACCAGGTTCCATGGACTTGTGCACCCTTAGGTTCCTTAGATGGTCTTGAACCTGATCTTGTCCTACAGTGGTCACTTCATTCTCCCAGTCCCTGCCTTTGTTTCCTGGGGCTTTGGGTATGTGGCTGGAGCTCTTGCCTGTGAAGTCCGAGGCAAAAAATTCATAGAGTACCTCAGCCTTCCCCATATCATGGGTAGCCAGGTCTCCCATTTCCTTCTGGAGAAGGCCCACAATTTCCCTAGTGCTCTTTTTATCTCTGACATACCTACAGAAGCCTTTCCTTTTGCCCTTGTATTTTTCAATGTCTTTAAAAGCAAAAATTTCCAGTCAGTTCTACACTTGAGTTACTGCCCCTAATAACAGAAATATGGTTTCTCATTTACTTTCCTGACACTTAACTTATTTCTTAGGTTGTTTCAGTTGTGTAGTTTCAGAATAATATTATCTGGTTCTTTTATAGCAAATATGCAGTTGTGCTTATCATGTAAAAGGCAGAGCTATTCCACCAGATGCAAGTATTCGCATCCTCAGTCCACTGTGATCAGAGCTGATAGAAACCAACTGTGGTCCAGAGGTCTTATAGCCACATTGTAGTGGCACAGTGCCTAAGTTAACATACCTTGCCATGTAGATCAGCTTGGGAACAGGATTATGATTGATGGCTCATGGCTAATATCTGTCTAACACAAATCATCAACAGGGGACTTTGCATCATCAGTCTTAGAGAGCCATTTAGAGATACTGTAAGACTACAAGTTTCCATCTTAGCTCCCAATTTTTAAGTACATAGAAGAAAATATTCTGTTTTTAGGCTATTTTCTACAGTTTTCTCCCTTCAGAATGATATTTTGAAAACCATTATAAATCATAATCTCTTTGGCCTGTTTTAGTTCACCTGTAGTCTTTTAAAAGACACAAAACAACAATCTTCCAGTGTAACTTGTACAGCTATTACCTATTTTTAAACTTGTTCACATTAACAGAACTGAACTTGAAGCTTGAAACAGGAAATGGACATTTCTTTGAGTCACAACATCCTAGGATTAAATTTGCTGTATGTGATCTTTACCCAAAAGCTATTTACTATTACTATTACTATTGCTATTGCTATTGCTATTGCTATTGCTATTGCTATTGCTATTGCTATTGCTATTACTATTACTATTACTATTACTATTACTATTACTATTACTATTACTATTACTACTATTATTACTACTATTATTGCTATTAGCAAAATCCACTTACCTGTTCATGGGTATCTTGAGTAACTGTGCTGTGAAGTAACAAATTTCTTAAACAGGGCTGTAGCAATAAATACTATGAAATTTCTATTAAGTAACAATATTCTATTCAATTAAAAAAAATAGTTGTGAAAATCACAATTCTTTGGAAAGGGGCATTGAGCATACATAATAACAAAACACAGCTTGGTTGTCACTGTTACTACATGTAACATGCAGTACATGTCCACTGTCTAACTGTGTGAAAAAATATGAACAGAATAGATCCCTTTCCAAGTTTTGGTAGTAGTGAAACATTAAAAAAATTAAACACCTCCTCCCAGTGAGATGATCTGAGTCAATGAGCATCCTTGCAATCAAAGGGTGAGAAAAAAAAAAAAAAAAAAGCAAGTAAAAAACCTGTGCAACACATGGAGAGCAGGACTGCTGGCCTGACTATGTACAAGAAGGTTGCATGTGGTGCTTAGGGACATGGTTTAGTGGATGACTTTGGTAATAGGGCAATGGTTGGACTGGATGATCCTGGGGATCTTTTCCAACATTAATGATTCTGTGATTCTTTCCAGTCATGTTCCACAGCTCAGGCTACATGTCCAAGTAGAGCTGGTGTCCAAGGGAAGTGGTCATGGCACCAAGCCTGCCAGAGTTCAAGTCTTTAGACAACTTTCTAAACATTCTCAGACAAACGTTCTCAGACATATGGTTTGACATGGTAGTCTTGTGTGGAATCTAGAGTTTAACTCAATGAACGTTGAGGGTCCCTTCCAGCTCAGCCTATTTTATGATTCCAAGATCTTTACAATATTGAAGTAAGGTTCCAAGTCCAGTAAAATTATGGTCTGTCTTTCACAGACAAAATCCCCTGAGCTGAAGTTCAGAAACCACTGAAGTGTTACTGTGAGAGCGTACATTTTGGATACACTTTGAGAGTTTCTATGTGAGGACTCTGACATAGAGACACATGTTTTGTCTATATAAATGGTGGGGTGATCTTGTAATTATGGTTTTTCTGTTGCCAGACACTTACCAAACAGAGAGCAAGAAATAGCAGTATGAAAAACAAACAAGCAAACAAAAACAAAAACAAAACAAAACAACAAAAAAAAAAACCAACAACTAATTGGAGAGCTGTGTTAGAATCTAGACACTTCCCTCCTCCTCCTCACCCTTCCCCCCCTCCCCCCCCCCCCCCGCTCCCTAAGTTTCTCTGGGAAATTTCTCTTGAGGAACTTTGTTGGAGAAATTTCTCAGTTTTCTGGGCAATTTCTCCTGGGGAATTTCTCTTCTATTCTTTTTATGGAAAAAAAAAAAAAAAAACCACTTCTGATTTCATGACAAACTTTACCAGTTTCTGTAACAAAGTTGTTGACCTGATTGCTGTGGCACATAAGATGAGAGTTAAAAGTTAAAAGCTTTTTTTTTTTTTCTTACACTGAATCTTATTTCTGGTTTGATTAGTAGTGACATGACATGTGCTTAAAATAAGATAATATTCCTTTTATTTTCATTCACACAAAAATGTTCTCTATTTTTTTCCTCATATTAACACTCTAGATATTATTTAAGGTGTACAAGATCACAGAACATAATATTAAAATGTAAGTTTGGCTAATAGGTAATAGGGAACCTAGCACCACTAAAAGTCTTAAAGATCAAGGTTGATGAAAGGAATTAAGAAGAGGTACATGTATTATTTAGAGGACCATAAGATTTGGGAGATGGCTGCTTTTTTAAAATTGTTTTTTCACTAGTTACTAAAAAATACATTGGAATTTTGTGCTGATGGACAGGAAGGTTGATGACTGCTATGAACTTCCTTGTCCAACTTAGTATGCTCACCAGCATACACAATTAGTACTAAAGTTCAGATTTATTATTTGATCAAAGGAGTGTCCTTAAGGAGTCCCCTTAAGGCAAGTCCACTGTAGACTCAAATTAAAAAGATAAACTGAAGTAAATTAGTATTTTAAGAAGTATCCAGTTTAAACCTACAAGTTATTTCAATTGAAGGATTTACCCTTCGTTGCAAACTCATCATGCTTCAGGAGGCATCATTCTGTGATAGCTTATGATACAAACATACAGGATCCTTGAAACATACTGGCCCTTATAGAAAAGTCTACAATTAGAATATAAATGTGATGGCAAAACATAAGTCTCACCCTTGCTGCCTTGCTGTTTTCAGTCAAGCCCCAGTGATTTGGTTTTGGATAGTGAATACATGTTGACCCTTTCTTACACCTAAGTTCTCTGACACCAGAGATTTGCCAGCAGTCTGGCTCATGTAATCTTTATCTACCCAAAAACTCTTTCTTGGATGAAATGTTTAGTAGCAATGATCCAAAGTAAATTATAGTTGTTACTAACATGCAGGCAAGATATATTCACTCAGACTTCATTAAAGTTTTCAGTTCTAACCTGAAGAACAGTATTAGATGTGACTTAAGCAAAATGAATAGATTGCTGCTATGACATTATTTTAATATTTAACACCATCTCAAATGTCTCAAGAAGAGACTCTTTACATGTGTTGAAAAGTTTCAGAATCAAGTCTCAGATATATTAGTCATCCTTCAATACCTTGAGACCAATTCAATTTATCAGAGCTGGATATCATTGCCATTTTCCTCAGAATCCTGGGTTTTAAATCAAGGCCAACACAGCATCTAACCTTGGAGTGAAAAAGAATTTATAGTATTGCTGGAAGGGACATGTCTCAAAGGGATTTAAGTTTTTTGAATAATCTATTCTGTTTTTTTTGTTTTTGTTTTTTGTTTTTTTTTCCCAGAGGTGTAAAAAAGGACACTGCTAATAAAGTAACTAATAAAATCACATGTACAGCAAGAATGATCCATACAGCAGAAATGATATATGTATCTTTGAAATTTATCTTAAATTAGGATTTGACACTAGGAGAATCCTGCATGGCCTTCCAATCTGTTTTATCTGACTTTTAGAGATTTGTTTTCTGCCAATTTCAGCTTGTTTTCTTGTAGAGGGATGATTTGGGAAGAATACTTATTTTAATAAGAAACACATTAGAGCAGAAATTACACCATGCCCCATTGTACCATACCAGATGTATGGGGCACATATATGTGTGTGTATACTTTTCACAGACACACAAAGACACACACACATTTCAGGATTGTGCAAGTTCCCCTTATAAGCATTGTTCAAGTTGCTTATATTTCTACCAAAATTTAAGCAACCAAGTAGAAATTTGCCATTCCAACGTTGCCTTAGGTTGAAATGTTATATTTTAGTTAAAATTGCCTAATAATTGCTTAATCTCAGTTTGACTACTGACAAAGTAACTAGTATACTGCCTTTTTATTATTATTGTATGTATAAATTCTGGCACCTCTGTCTTTCACAAGCTGAAGCACTAAAAATCCTTGTAGTGGTATCTTAAAGTCCTGTGAAGATGTGCCTTCTTCTAACTTTGTGAATACCTTCCCGAATCTGGTTGGATTGCAAACCTTTAAAACAGCATAATTGGTAATTGCTCAGTGAAGATGTTCTATTATCTGGAATTCTTGGATTCTGTATGTAGTGAGCATGTCCCATCCTAAGGTTGCATGAGACTTCCAGCTCTGAGCCCTGCAGTTATTGTAAGATTCTGGTACCTGATTTAAAAGCACAGCAAACAAGATTGTGCCTTGAATGCTCTCAGTGCCTTTCCTCTCTCATACAAGGAGTGCAGATTGCCTAGAGACATCTGCCAGGGGAAAGTATTGAACAGGGCAGCTGGAGCTTGGAAAAGACCTGTTCCAAGACCAACAGGGACTTCTTTCCAGGCAAGGGAGTAGGAGAACTGCTGGCCACTCAACAAAAATAAGGCTGTGTAAAAGATAAGAAAGGACGTTTCAAGTGGCTGATGACCAGAGGCTGTGAGAGAATTGCAAAATGGTTGGCTCAGGAGCTGCAGTGAGACCAGACAAGTCTGGATAAGGAGACTTCGATGAAAGTCATGAGAAAACACTTAAATGGGACGAGCTCAGGAAGAAAGAAGATGCATGACAAGCTGAAGTCTTTGCCAGAGGCCAAGATTTGGATGAGAGAGATGTATTAACTCAAGATATCTATAGTTACCTGATATCTATAGATATCAAGATATCTGTAGCTATAGAGAGATACCTAAAGAAAAAATGGACCTATGTAGATTAGGTATATATACTGGCAATAGTCTGCAGAAAGAAAAATGTGGCTAAAACAAAATTTCTTTATTGTTCTCTCTCTATATATATACATACAGAGTCATATAGAGGTATATTAATTATCACTGCTATTATACAAGTTAAAAAAGAATACCTGTAGGCTTGTGTATTCTGCATTTCTCTGTTTTCACAAGCAAAATGATAAATTCTTACATGTATTTACAGCGTGGGCAGTTTCCTTAAATGCCTTAACTCTATGTGCAAAATGGTAATTCAACTCTTTTAATCTTTGCTCAAAATACGCCAGACTGAAAGCACTGGAAATAGTTACCTGAGCTAACACATAACAACAGTAACAAACAAAAACAACAAAAAAAAACAACCACCAAACAAAAATAAACAAACAAACAACAACAAAAACAAGTTGACTTTAGGGAAGAAGGGGTTAGAATTTAGTTTGAAATATTGACATTTTTTATTCAATTCACTATTTGTTCATTCAATGAAGTTATTCACAGTGTTCTATTCTGTGATATCAATATCTTGGATATTAAACCTTGCCATGACATTTGTGGAATACTAGCAATAAAGCAAAGGATTGTATAATAATATTAATATATACATATTAAAAAAAGAAATCAAAATTAAAAAAGATTGGTTCTTGGGGTATTGTTTTTTCATGATCATGCTGGCATTTGGAATAGATGTACATTCTTAATTCACCTCTTTCTTTTTAATATTTTGCAAAATTGCAATTTAATTCAGTAGAGTAGAAAAAAACAACAAAAAGCTTTAACTTAATCAAATTGCATTAATGGCATTAGTGATCTGAAACTAGCAATGTTAATATTTAAAAGTATATCTGCCTTAAGCTTCAGTAAATACAGTGCTGATAGCTACATTTCATAGACCATTTTTTTCAGAAGTTTACAGGGTATCCCAATGCAAAAAAGTAGATTTCTAAAAGAATGAAACATTTTGCAAGTAAAATGAAAAACAAAACAAACAAAACAAAACACAACCAAACCAACCAACCAAACAAACAGAATCACAAAATCACAGAATCACAGAATTTCTAGGTTGGAAGAGACCTCAAGATCATCGACTCCAACCTCTGACCTAACACTAACAAGTCCTCCAATAAACCATATCGCTAAGTTCATCATCTAAACCTCTTTTAAAGACCTCCAGGGATGGTGACTCCACCACTTCCCTGGGCAGCCCATTCCAATGCCTCACAACCCTCTCAGTAAAAAAGTTCTTCCTAATACCCAGCCTAAAAAAACCCTGGCACAACTTTAGCCTGTTCCTCCTCATCCTGTCACCAGGCACGTGGGAGAATAGACCAACCCTCACCTCGCTACAGCCTCCTTTAATGTACTTATAAAAAGCGATAAGATCACCCCTGAGCCTCCTCTTCTCCAGGATGAACAATCTCAGCTCCCTCAGCCACTCCTCATAGGACTTGTTCTCCAGGCCCCT
Source organism: Anas acuta (assembly GCF_963932015.1). Lineage (NCBI taxonomy): Eukaryota > Metazoa > Chordata > Aves > Anseriformes > Anatidae > Anas > Anas acuta. The sequence goes on along the minus strand of NC_088980.1, from coordinate 27,877,970 downwards.
CACCAGCTTTGTCACCCTTCTCTGGACTCACTTGAGCACCTTGATGTCCTTCTTGTAGCGAGGGGCCCAAAACTGAACACAGTACTCAAGGCGCGGCCTCAACAGAGGTGAGTACAGGGGGATAGTCACTTCCCTAGCCCTGCTGGCCACACTGCTTCTTATACAAACCAGGATGCTTTTGGCCTTCTTGGCCACCTGAGCACACTGATGGCTCATATTCAGCCGACTATCCACCAATACTCCCAGGTCCTTCTCTGCCTGGCAGTTCTCCAACCACTCATCTCCCAGCCTGTAGCTCTGCTTGGGGTTATTGCATCCCAGGTGGAGGACCCGGCACTTGGCCTTATTGAACTTCATGCAGTTGACCTCAGCCCATCGGTCCAGCCTATCTAGATCCTCCTGCAGAGCCATCCTACCCTCAAGCAGATTGATACACACACCTAACTTGGTGTCATCTGTGAACTTACTGCGGGTGCACTCGATTCCCTCATCCAGATCATCGATAAAGATATTAAAGAGGACTGACCCCAGTACTGAGCCCTGGGGAACGCCACTAGTGACTGGCCTCCAGCTAGGTTTGACTCCATTCACCACGACTATTTGGGCCCAGCCAGTCCAAACAAACAAACACAGTAATTAAAACAAACAAACAAAAATATAAGAGAAGCAATAGAGTTTCTTATGAATATACTCAGTTATTAAAAAGGAAACATATTTTCCTACTGTCAAAAGAGACAGTTGGAAAAAAATTGTATTAGCTCATAAGAAAAGGAACGTTCTAAATCCATTTTGTATCACACAAAAACAATGTAAAGAAAAACTGTCCAGATCCTCCAAGGTTCATAAAATGAAAGGCAGAGTCATTCTGAAGGCTGCAGAACTCACTTCTCCTGTCTTCATGCTTACACCAGAATGGAAAAATAAGCCATAATATGTTGGACTCGATGATCTTGAGGTCTCTTCCAACCTAGAAATTCTGTGAAATTCTGTGAAATATTTCCCAGCTTCTCAGGCAGTGCAGCGGTGATTATGATTTTGAAATCTAGATTTAAAGCAGTCCTGATGTCCTTAATTTCCCTGGTGTCAAATAGACACTAAGTAGAGTTCCTACATTTCAAAATGTATTCATTTCATAATTTATTTCTCTATATATTTGCAGTTGATTTTTTTTTTTTAATTGATAAATACTATTGAAAAGATAGAAACTGCTAAAATGCCCTACCAAATTGAACAGAACAGTGTTGAAGTCTCAGAGATTGAACACACTGAGCAGAGGCAGGCACCAAGGGCAGTCAGTGTTCTCAATTTACAAATGTGCTAAGAGCAGCATGAGATAACACTTAGAGCAAAATAAGAGTGCTCCACAACATTGGGGGTGCTGATTGGCTGGTGATTTGTAAGGGTGAATTGCATGGTAATATAAATGCATTTTGATTGTAAGACAACTTCAAAATTGCTAAGATTTTAAACACTACTGATTATTCTAAATTATTAAATGAGCTGGAAGCAAATTACCTATGAAGCCAAAATAAGCCTTGATGATTTATATTAGTAGTAACAAAAACATGTTGATATTAGTAAGATTGAGAAATGAATAAGTACTTTGCTTCTGGGAGTAAAATTTTTCAGAATGTGCAGAGTTGATATAGAAGTAGTATTCATGGTTATGGGAAGATATATATATTTATATATTTATATAGATATAAGATTCCTCTCCTCTATGAAAGGAAGATTAGGAGCCCTCATATCCTGAAGTTTCTAACTGTGAGTAATTTCTCTGTTAAAATACATATATTTACATATATTGCAATGTAAAATAACATAATCCAATGTAATATAATGTAATATAATGCGATATAATATGACATGATATGATTTATATGATATAATATATAATCAGCATAACATAAACCATAATATAATAACATAGGTAGATGGAGATGGTAAAATATATATTTCTTCTGGAAAAATACCATTATTCTAAAAGATTTCTGAGCAGGGAGAGGAGATATATACAATTTTCATTACTTTGCTACTACCTAAATATCTGAAGTGCTACTTAGTACTTCTCATATTCCTCTAACAAAGATTGTAGTAGGTGTCCATCACAGATAAGTTAAAGAAAAACACAAATTAAATTATCTGAGGTAAAAAATTCTAATTGGAAAAAATGAGCTGGAATGTAACAGCTGTGTTTCTAAAGTTGCCAAGCTTATTAAGAAATATTGATATCCATAAAGTTTCCAAGAAAAAATACAGGGTTTCACAATATGGAAGATGCCACTCAAATTTTATTTCAAGCCCTCCAGCAAAATTTTCTGTGGTATAAACTGGCTCCAGAACAAATATTTTTGGTATTAAAAGGACCTTAACAAAGCAGTTTACTCACATTTAAGTCTCTTTGAAGTTTCACTAATTGAACAAGACTCAAGCATTACAATTAAATATGTGGTAAAGATTTTTTCTGTCTTTTTGTTTGCTTGTTTTTTTGTTTGTTTGCAATGGTTTATACCTACGTTATTCAGGGCTCGGTCACAGATTTTGGCTCCAGCAACATCACTTGTTTGTCCTGTGGCCTTTTCCTCAGAAAAAGTCTTTTGTCTTTTTGAGAAAACCTGCTCTCATTCTTTGGCTCATATCCAAGACAGAAGACAGTAGCTTGTGTCTGCAAAAATATGAAATCTGGTTTGGATGGAGGCAGTATGGATAGATGTCTCAACTGGAAAAGGGTGAAACTGAGGTGCTCTTACCCAAAATAGTGGTTTGTAAGAACCGCTCTGATAACCTTATGCAGATAATCCTTGTTTAGTTATGAGGCTACCTAAGAATGTTGATTCTCTGTATCCAGAACCGCTTTGACTGAACAGTCTTGCAGTCTTCACTCTCATCCCTTCACTCTAGCCAGAAGTCAGAAACCATTTGTTCATCAATGCCCCTGTGAGCTCTGAACCTTTTAGCTCTCTTGGAATTTGACAAGTACTCATCCAGATAACCAATATAATATAACATGCAACAGAAGTTGGTCTAGTTTTAAAAGTTTCTGTAGTAGCCTCAGGCTTATATGGCACTTCACTTTTTCCTTCTTTCCTAGAGAGTGTATGAAAATTTTATACTTCTTTTATGTGGAAAGCTTTCTGTTGAAGGAAATGTGAAAGGGAGAATGAAAGATTATGTCAGGAAAACAAATAGGAAGTACCATATCCAGATCTTGATCCAGATCCTGAGCAAAGATGGGGGAAATATTTGCCTTTATTTCATCCCAGGAATCTTGAGCAGACTTAGAAGAAACTACAGGCTGTTACTCAGAAAACAGTTGATTGTATTAGTAGAGGGACCTAATACCTGCTCTGAGAACTATTTTCAAACTTTCGCCCACTCAATATTTAGCTCAGTATTGCTTTGAACTTCAGCTTTTAAGTTTTCAACTCTCCCTATTCACTGAAGGGAAAAACAGGGCTGAACTGTATTTTAAGTTGCAGGGTCAGGTACTGAAATGTAGGTAATGTAGCGTTTAACCTTAAGATATTTATGTTGTTTCTTGATTTAACCCTGAAATAATGCCTCTCATTAATCTGCCATAACACAAGAGAATATTTGAAAAATGTAAGGTTTTATAAACCCTCACTAGTCAGTAGTGCTTGATTAGCCTACACATGAAAAAAAATTGTGAAATATACATCCTTTTCAATGCGTTTTCAGTGCCTTTTAATTGATAAGAACACAGTGGATAAGATATTGTTCACTCTAATATTACTTACCATAGCTTCTACTGAAAATATGTAGATACTTAACACTGTGAATTGTCTTTTGTGTATGTCGAAAACCTACATACTGAAACTTCATGTCAAAATTATACAACATAGATTTTTGTGTTGCAGAGTATGACTTATTGATATCCCAACTGAATTATTCAAGTCATTGGTAGTGGAATTATGCAGCCTCAACCCAACTGAAACCAATAGAAACTTCTAAAATAAAAGTGTCAGGTATTCAAAAACTGAGTGGTTTAATGAAATGATAGACTTGTATACATGTGGAAAAATCAGTATTATCTCAAATGAGAAATAACAAATTATTGATGAACATAATACCTGATTTTTGGCTTGGAACAAAGCTTACATTTAATCGATAGCAACATTTAGTTTTCAAAACTTCCACAAGTCTGTAAATCCAAAAGAGCTTATGAAGCATGGAAAATGATACCCAGATTGAATGAAATCCATATCAATTATATTTAAGATTTCTTATATGCATTTTGCAATACTTAGGGTATTGCTTCTTTGCTTCTTTCTAAGTTTGAGGATCCAGTTGTATTGTTGTATTGAAAATCAAAGTTTCATTGAAAATCAAGGATTTTAATGAATATGATAACTTTCTTCACAGCATTTAAACCAGGCACTGTCCACTGAGATGAGAATTTAGCCTTTGGCTCAAAGCCCTTTGTTTCCACCACAGATCTTCCTATTTACTCATATCAAATTGAACAGTTTTATGTTCAAGCAAAGAAAGTCTTATGCACCGTAAAATAGGGAACTCGCAGACATGGATGTTCTAAGTTCAAAACTACTTAAACTATAGAGAAGAATGGGTTCAGGATGTATCTCCAGTAACTAGACATTTGGTAAAGTTAAATTTTATATTAAAATTTAATGATTGAAATTCATCTGCTCTTTTTTTTTTCTTTTTTTATTCTTTTTTTTTTCTTTTTTTTTTTTTCTGTACCATCTGTGTATTTTATCTGTGCTTTGGCTACAGATAAACAGAATCTCGTCTTCCCACAGTTTAGAACAGATTTTCCTTCTCTTGTTTAGATTAGCAATTTGCTACAACTTCTTTCTTTGTGCACCACTTATTTCACTTCATCCTCTTTTCCTTGCAATATTTTTTTCCCATATCCTCCTCCTTCCATTTATATTCTCTGCAAACTTCTCATTCTTCCCCATTAACATAATGACAAAATTTAATGAACTGCTCTCATACAGTCCATTCTTATTTTTAAGGTTTCAATGTATGTCCTTAATTTAATAATTTACTTTATTATAATGATCTTAAATGGAGTGATCATTATCATGTTTTTATGTAAGTGAAAAAAAAAATAAAATAAAAAATTATAATTCTGTTTCAGTGTTTTCTCCAAGTGAGAGCCTCCCCAAAAAACCTTGTTGTGGTGGAGAAAGGTTCCTGGATTACAGGAACCCCATTATTTTCCATTAGGTTCCCATATTATGCAATTGTGCAAAAAGGTGGGCAAAACTCCAAATGATGTGGGATTCTCCAAGTGTCTCCAGTACTTGTAGTTTTTGGTGAGATCCAGAACTTATTTCAACTATCTTACCAGCTTTTCATAAATTTCAATGGGCAGTATTTTCAACACAATCATTTCAATCCCACATTTACCAAAGAGGCTACATGTTCTAGGATGGAGGTAAAATAAACTGCTAGGCTGAGTAGAGTTGCCTGCAGCATGAACTAAACTTACTTGGCATGAACAATTACTCTCTTAGGAAAAGCCTATTGCAGAAGTAAAAGACATGTTGAGTGTTACTGTTCTTGCTGTCTCTACCCTATTTACAACACAACATTTATTGCTTCTATTGAAACATAGCAGAACAAAAAATAGACAAACACATAAAACCTCAGAAAAGCTATGACAACAAGTTCAACCGGTATATCTTTCTTCTAGGTGAAGAACAAGGAATATGCTAGATATCAGTCATATTCCTCAGTGATTATTTCAAAGAGTCAGACAACCCATTATCTGGTGTCTCAAGACCATTGTGATCAAAAAAATAAAAATATGGAATAAAATAAAAATATGGAATAAAATAAAAATATTGATATGTCAGAAACACATAGCTTCCTATTCATCTTCATTTACATAAACATGAAGTTTTCTGACACTTACAACCATTATTAGGTTGTGGATGAAAAATTTAACTTAAATAAATAATTCTGAAATCAACTGTGCTTAACTTCTAATACAGTTTCTGTGTAATTTTTTACCCAGACTTACATTAAATATTTTATGCTTCATCATTAATCTACTTTTTAACATATAGAAAATTATAATGTATCTAATTATATTGATTTTATCACAAAACTGTTGAAATGAAAGAGGGTTTTAATAATGCTTTGCATGTTATTTTCAGAACTGCAATAATGGAAATGAAAATAATTTGAAATCCAATATTATTCATAATTTGTTGTTTTGCTGTTGTTTTTAAGTCATTTAAAATATTAAAATTTTGCTTAGAAATTAAATTGCTCTGTAATTTTATTCTCATGGTGATACCACACTGAATGTAACCTGACTTCCTTATTTCTTAGTGATTCCTTAATTGTTCTAACTGGAATGGTTTATATTTCTGTTAGCCATAGTGTTTTTCTCACAGAATCTCTTCATATTTATTTAGTAAATTCTCTCTCTCTTTTTTTTTTTTTTTTTTTGTTGCTATTGAGATATATCTCTAAATTACTCTTTAAATTAAAACTGTAAACACCAGTAGGAGCTTTATTAATATTTAATTAGACTTATTGTTAGGTGATAATTGAATTAATTATATTATTGTATTAATGCCTGATCTTGCTACCTCTAAACTTACCGAAAATTACTGAATTTAATGGAACTTGAATGAGAACTTTACAAGAGATTCTAAACTACACCTTTTGGTGTCCAGTAGCAAAATTTTATTCTGCTTCACACCAACTGTGAAGATCTCATGTGATACCAAATTGACATAATGTCTCTCATGATGATTGATACAGATCTAGGCTGGATTCATGTGCAGTAATCCAACATTTTGCACTTCTAATCTAAGAAGAAAAATGTCCGTGGTAGACTGTGGTAGGCAAGACAAATCACGCTCAAGTAAGAAAAGGCAGAAATCTGTGCTACTGAGTTTTTCACCAGATATTCATACCAGAATGTGGATGAGATGATAGTATTAGCTTCAAATGGAAAGTTGTATTGTCTTTATTTTGTTTTTAAGACCCTGTTAGAGTGTATAGGTGAGGAGTATCCTTGATCTAAAAGAACATCAAGAAACAAGCTTCAACCCCAAGGTCAAGTGATACAGATTAGTTTAATTTATCCATACAAGTTCCCTCTAAAACAGACTGACGTTATTTGGACTACACATGGGGATGTTCGGTCTGAAGAAGAGAAGACTCTGAGGACACATCATTGCAGCCTTTCGGTACTTAAAATGGTCTTAAAAAAAAAAAAAAAAAATGTAGAACAATTTCTTGCTCTGGCAGACAATGGTAGGACAAGGGGTAATGGTTTTAAACTAAAAGAGTGGAGATTTAGATTAGATGGAAGAAATTCTTCACTTGGAGGGTGGTGAGGCACTGGAAGAAATTGCCCAGAGAAGTTATGGATGCCCCATCCCTGGAAGTGTTTAAGGCCAGTCAGGCCTGGAGCAACCTGATCCAGTGGGTGTCATCTGTGCCCACAGGACAAGGTTTGGAACTAGATTATCCCTTCCAAAACAAGCAATTCTGTGTTTAACCTAGTCAGAGTCAGTACTAGGTTAAAGATGCAACTAGATGACATTAGAGGTCTTTTCCAATCTGAATGATTCTATAATTTATGATGCTGTTATTCTATGATTCTACTTTTTCTTGGTTCTGTCTCCTTTTGCCTTGGGACAGAATGCATCACTACTATTTTCTGTCAATATGATGTGGTTAAGGTAACATTATAGACACATTGTATGTTATCAGAATGGTGTCTTTGCTCCTGTGAGGTGGAAATATATGTATAATAACCAGGGAAATGGCATTAAGCTGTAATTAGCTATGAAAAGACTGCTGGGATGGTGCTGGCAAAACAGTAGGCTTGAGGGCAAAGGATAAAGTATATATAGTCTCACTCCTTCTGCCATTTGGTGGAGAAGGGAGAATCTGGAATTATTTGTCACCTAAACTGTCTTGGATTTGTCTTGGAAAAAGCCAGCTTTGGGGGTCTAAATCAGACCAGTATGAACTAATAATTAAGCCACGTGCCAAGGGCACACCATTCCTTTCTAACCTCCTAAATTATGCTGGAGATCTTCCTGCTTTCACTACTCCTTGTGGCTATAATTTTAATATTTCTAGTGCAAAAGGAAAAATCCTTGGAGTGACTGCATATGACTGCTTTAGGGCATTTCCTACTTTAGGGCATTTCCTGCTTTAGGGCATTTCCATATTAGGGCATTTCCATAACCTGTCTGTTTTCCAGCTGTGGGCAGATCATTGGAATTTCAGTTTTACTCTCCTTGCTGCTCTGGTTCCAGTGAAAGGAGCTGAAAGTTGTTATTATGTGCTACCAAAGCACTTTTATTTTCTGTGATTTCTGAGATGTTTAAGTTCATGTTTTGTTCTGTTTCAGATAATGTGTTTTGCAAATTTGTTTTTATGCTATTCTATTGTTGCATTTCTTGTTACTGTTACTTGTTACTGTTTCTTGTTACTAGTTTCAAAAAATAATAATAAAATGTACACCCATTTGTTTCTGAGGTGACTGAAATCATGACGTTTGCTACCTGTTATAAATCAGCTTCTGTGAGAATCCCAGAAGTATTGTCAGAAGTCTGCTGTCATGGTTTATTGGATAATCAGCAAGGAATTGAAATCTTGATTGGCTTTATTTGTTAGTTGATTGAAACAGTGAGATAGGAAGTACTGGACAGATTAATTAATTTGTGCTGGAGAATCCAAACTTAATCTAAGACATACTGTCAGTTTGATTGATGGTTGAGAAGAGGTGCTTTGAAACAACAACCAAAACCATGCATTGTTCCTTTTGTGACACTTTAGCACAAAGTTCTTGCCTTCTTAGTGGCTTGAATTCTGTTTTTTAATACAAAAATCAAAGTCAGAATGCAGCAACTATCTGTATGTTTAAAAAGAAAGATTCATTTGAAGAGTATTTAGAATAAGCAAGTGAAATGATTACTAAAAAGTATTCAGATTCATATATGCATATATACAGGTTATAAAAGTAATACATACTTCTGATTAACTTTTGAAATTATAAGAATTTACAATAGACAGAAGACAAAGAAAAAAGAATAAGTTCCAATTAGTCATAGCTAATATTTGTAATAAAATCAGGAGCAGTGGAAGAATGAACAGTTTTCACCTTTGGTTGGTCAGGGTTACAGCTCAACCATGTGCAAAGCACATTATTAATTTAACCTAATTGTTATTATTATGCCATTATTTTAGATTTTAATCTACACGTCTGTTGTTTTATATAACAAGTTCCAACTTGGAGCCTTTCAGACAGATTGACACATTAAGTTCTTCATTACCCTAAAATATAAATATATCTTCTGTAGTTGAGAGAGAACAAACAAACAAACAAAAGCCACAAATGGTAAAAGAGATTTCTTGCATTATTGTTCTATAAATAATCAAAGCATTTTTTATTATATGACAAGAAATAAAATGAAAAGTTGCAAATTCATAAATTTGTGGAAGCAACTGTTGTACTCTTTTCTCAGAGGCACTGATTATTTTTTATTTTTTAAAGTCTATTGTAAAGCACTACAAAATAATTTCTTTATCCAAAAGCTCTGAAGCAGTTATTAAACCAGCTGTTTTCAAAAGTACACAAATCTGCTAAGTTGCAGTTGGGTAACTGTTAAATGTTAAAGCAGTGAATGATCAGCATGTAGCAGATGGCCTGGGAATGGGTTAGAAAATGGCAATGTTAATACCACCAGACTGAGATGTTCATTTGTGCTGTGGTATGTGCAGGCTGGGTGAATAATGAAGGTTCTGTAATAATTGTGTAAATCCCAACATTATTAAATCGATTCAGCTGGGGTTTCTTAATATATGTGAAGCACTTGATGTACTTTGAGAAACACCTCCTCTTTTTGCTAAAGCTGTTCTCATTAACTCATACTGCTTTATTTGCTGTGACCTCAGTGTTCCTGTTTAGTAATGAATGGAATAAAAATTAGAAATCCACTTTAACTCTCAATATGAAAGCTGGGAAAATATTCCAGAAACTAGGCACCTATTACACTTTTCTTTTTTTCTTTTTTTTTTTTTTTTTTCAGGTTTGCTGCTGTTTGAAATGTAGACTTTCTTTTTTTATTATTTTAAAATAAAAATTTCTCATGTGAGGAATGGGGAAAGGAAAATCACAACCCATTCAGTTGCTAAAAGTTGTTTCAAGCAAGTCAAATAAAAGAGTACACAAAATCAATAACCCCAACAGGTATCTTGCTCTAACAGCTTATCAAAGCTTGCTGCTTCCTGGGTAATGCCAAAAGGCAGAATATTTTATATAGTTAAGAGGGACATAGATCAGGAGCAATGTACTTATACATTTCAAAGAAGAGAAAAAAGTAACCAAAAAAAAATACTACCTATGTGTGGCAGCCTCAAAGGGATAATCACCTATGATACTGAGGTAAAATGTGAACTAAAAAAAAAAAAAAGTCAACACACTGTAAACATGCTCCAGGCAGATGTACAGCTTGCAGACTGCCCCAGGAGCACCATACCTTGAAATGTGCAGGTGTTAGAACATTTAAAAACTGTTAGCCACCTACAGGTGTGTGTACCTGTGAAATGGAAATTCTCTTTACCCCTCAGCTTTTACCACACCTTAGGTGAAAGCTGATGGGCTATTAATACAGTATTACTTTTCACCACCATGGGCAATATGCTGTTTTATCTATGCATGATGAGACTTATACTGACATCTATGCCAAGACTGATAGCAGAAACATGGCCCTCTGGATCTATATGACACACATCATACATGATTAAGAGCCAAAGCAGCCAGAAACTAATTCGGCCAATTCCTGTCATTGGCTATAAGGGTTACTGACAACATGGGAATTGACAATAAGGGGCACTAAGACCATAATAGTATTGTTTCCCTCTTGTAATAGCCCATACTAAAGTCTTCAGATAAATAAAGCCTTTAAGTGACATCTATTATGTTCTGTTTAAGAATGTTGGATAAAGAAAAGCGCAGATCTAGAAAAGATGTATGTTCTATTTATCTGATAATCAACTATGTGAACTAAAAGTATTTAGCAATACAAAGAAGCTGCAATATACATGAAAGAAATAAATTCCAATGCTTTTTTACTACAAAAATTCAAAATGTTTACAAGAAAGAGTTGGACATATATAGCCTCATCCTTATTCTTAGTTGTGGACTTTTTCACAGAGTGAAAGTGTTCAGTGAAATCAAGGAGTCTTTCTACTGATTTTATACAAAACCACTTCAGTTCACGGTAGTGGAAACAGTTTTCCACGACTGAGGATGTGTAGAATTACTATTTAAAAAAAAAAAAAAAAAGTCAGATTCTGCTCTCAGTCACATCTCTATAAAACTGAAAGGTTGCAAATGTCCTTTAGAGTGTCATACGCTTGACTAAGGACAAAACTTGCCACTCAGCTTCCAGGATAAAGTGGGGTGACAGAGCTCTTTAGGATGTCTGCATTTAGCTTAGCTCTACAGTATAGTATAGATTATAGAAAGCATAATCTGCTCTCAAAGCTGGTTTAACCAGCCACAGTTCACTAGATTTAAGGATGAGCCTCAATTTTACAGGGGTAAAAAATGATTCTTTCAGCAGTCCTCTTACCTAGTCCAGATGCTACTTTGGCAAACAAGACGGTGAGTTTGATAAAATAGCAGTCCTGCCGGAATGTCATTATTCTATGCCAATCTTCAAGTGTGTTTCCAGTTTCTTATGAAAAGCTAGGACTAGCACAAGTCTAAGTATCCTTCAGACTCTCTTATCAGAGAGTATGAGGGCTGGTCTTGCATAAAGCAGCAGCAGGAAGTGCAAGATTAATTTTAAGGTCCTCAGAGTTTGTGTCTATAATACTTGTAGAGAGTGTGAGCTATCTTCTCAGTCATGCTTATCACCGGAGAAACAGATTAAATGGCAATCCATAGCTGGTTTGAACACTGTGATTTTTTTAAGAACCAACAAGATTAGAGCTTCTATCCTATTTGATTATTTCATATACTCTGTTTCCCCTCGGCATCACTCAGTCTAGCCATCCTTTCCCATTGAGGAGATTGTTGCTGGTCTGAAAGTCCAACTGGTTTCATATGATCCAGCTATTTAGTTACGGCTGTGTCCTTAGACATCTGTCAATTGTTATTGCATTTCAAAACATCTCCTGCTGGATGAAGCTTACCCAATTTCCATTGTCCATATGCAAAAGCACACTATGTCATCAGCTTCTGAGCTGGTTCTCCTAAATAATGTATAGTGTGTATCTCTACACTTTAGAAGAGTGTTGTGTGTGACTTTTGTCCAGTCAGGCTGCTAACAGTTTACAACCAGCCTGTACTGGCTGTAGCTCAGTGTAGCAGGTTTGTGCTTTGAGAGTTCAAAGGCTTAGCGTGTACACACACACACACAATTATCTGCAACTCATTGTCATTTACTATCTAAGGCATTCCTTTTCTACCAAAATGTCTGAACTTCTTGTAAAAGAAAATTTGCACCATAATGGAAGTCTGAGAGTGAATTAATGTGTAAATGCATACTGTGTACACGCATAACATATATGCAATTAGGAAACAAGGCTCCTGGTGCAAAACAGACAAGACAACCTTGTCTGAGTAGATGACTCGGGGTCAACACTACAGTGACTCATTAAGTAGTTCAGTTCTAAACCAATTTATATTTTCAGTGTGTGTGTAAAACCTTGTTTATGAGAAGGAACATTAGAATTGGACCTGATAGGAAACATAGTTACATAGATGTGTAGCTTTTATGATCTTCTTTGGAAATTGAAGCACAAAAACTGTCTGGTGTATTGATTAAACTTAAAACCAAACACACAAATGAATGGAATATTAATGTCTGTAAAAGAAACCAGTATTTAGTTTCACTTGCTGCATTTATTTTCCCTAATTGCCCTGTTTCCAGATCATCAATAAATTTCTCTGTTTAGAAAACACTATTTATTTTGTCAGTATCCAATCCATTACAGTAGTTTGCCTCTTATCGCAAAATATCTGAATTTCCACATAGTTTTTGATGAGGAATATGACTGCAGCATTTCTGAATAAAAATAAATAATTGCTGTCAGTTCATGTTCACCTACTTGCTGACCAGCTTGACAACATCTTCTAACAGGTTTAAGCCCTATTTTTTCCTTTCCAGTATCCATCTAGGTTTAGTCACATCATATTATACCATGTTCCAGTATTTCAAATAAATTTTACAAAGAAATACAAAGTTTTAAATGAAACTTGTATTTTATTCAGATTTTTTAAATAATAAGGTTTGGAAGAATAACACTTCAAGTTTTGAAGTGAATTAAATTTATATTTACCCATACATTTTAAAGTTTCAATACTAATTATTTGTTTCAAACACATTTTTTGAAGCCTGTCATAATGTTCACAGCTAGGTAACATAAATCATTCTGAGAATGAGTTAAAAAGTTAACTTCCACAACCTTTTATGCCGTGTACATTAAAAAATTAATTCATTTTTTTCTGTTACATAGACATTTGTTTTTTAAATCTCTTCAGATATTTGGATGGACCCAGTCTTAGTATTTTCTTCCTAGGAAAACTGAAAAAATATATATATTTGCTGAAACAGCTTCATAATCAAAGGTTTTTTTTTTTTTTGAAAAATAAGATAGTTGGGCATTGGAGAATGACATAGCTCTGGTGCTGACAAGGAAGGAAAAAAAGGATCTGAGACCAATCAACTCCTCTTCTGAAAATATTCGTAAAATAAAATCAAAGGAATTATTTGCACATGCATGGATTATAGAAAGGAGGTGAAGAGCAGTCAAGTACAAATTGAGTCAAACAAACCTGTATGATAGAACAGGTGTTATGTATAGGGGAGAATTGATACAAATTCTGTAACTTTAATTTATTAACTCATGTCTCACAAAGCATCCCAGAAGCAAGCTGGGGAAAAAGATTATTGAATCAGCAGCTCAATCCGGAAAATAGATAATGCACTGTTTACATAGAGAGATGTGTCAAGCAGCATTCTGATTATGATAGCCTTTGGTATTTTTGTTAGCAACCTTGATGATGGAATTAAAAATGGCATTTTTACATTTGCAAATGACACCAAGGTGAATGCAGCTATGCTGGCGACAGGGTTAGAACTAAAAGAGTCTGGACAAACTTGAGAGACAATCTGAAAAGAATAGAATTAATTTCTGTGAAGGTAAATGCAAGATAATCAACTGTACTTCAGAAAAGGATCTGTGCTGTTGTGAATCACAAACTGACCAGAAGACAGTAATACACCATTGCAAATAAAGTAAACTGTGTACTGGAATGATTTAATACAAGGATAGTTTACCAAATAACAGGAAATCTTTCCCCTTTACTCATCACAGCTGAACAGCACAGAGTTCTCTTCTGAGGTCTGTGTTTCTCTGATATCAGCTAGTCAGAATGCTTATGAGAGAGCAAAGAAAATGATCAAGTTCTTCAAAACATCTACTGAAAAAAAAATGAACCTACTAAAACTAGATAAAAAAGGCTAAGAGGGGACACAATAACATATTCAGTTACATAATATCAGAATGGAAAAGAATCAGCTCAAAGACCCACCTTGCCTATTATCATGTTTCTAGTAATGTCCAGAAACAGACTCAAGAAAATAAAGTAAAAGAATAAAAGATGATACAACCAAAATCTTCTCGACCGTTAACTATTTTCAACTTACAGACTTCCTGAACTGGAGGTAGTTTTCATGTATTTAATAACTCTCAGTGGACAATGAGCCTAACAAGAGCTTGAAAGATTGATATAGTGACAAGGAAAAAAAAAATAAAATTTGTTCCCCATGCATGGGTGGATAAGACCATGAGTAATGGGCTTCAATTATAGTAACAACAATTTAGGGTAGATATTAAAATAAAATATTGTGGTAATGGATAATGAAGTGTAAGGGCAGTTTGCCTGAAGAGCATGTGAAGTGTTCAACATTACAGATCATTAAAAACAGAACAACACCTTTTGAGATTAATATGTAACACGTCCTGTGTAGTGCTAAGTGAAAGAAGAATATTAACTGCTTATAATCGTCTCTGTTCATGACTTTTTAAAATATCCATGCTTACTTTATATAATGTCCATGCTTACTTCCATGCCACTCTTTTTTGACATCTGTCAGTGATATTGACTTCTATTTATTTCCTAACAAACTAATTCTCTATACTAGGTAGCTTCCCAAACAAGTACGCAAAGAATCATTAATTTTCTCTCTTTCTTTCTTTCTTTCTTTCTTTCTTTCTTTCTTTCTTTCTTTCTTTCTTTCTTTCTTTCTTTCTTTCTTTCTTTCTTTCTTTCTTTCTTTCTTTCTTTCTTTCCTTCCTATGGCTTTAACATAGAAAATTCTGGTAAGAATAATCGCTCTGATTATTAATATTTTAAAATTTTCTCATTTTTCCAGATGATTTTTTTATTTTATTTTTATTTCTCACAAATTTTCTTCTTTCTGTTTTCCCTTACATCTGAAAAGGGAAATCTGTGCATATGCCATTTTCTGTCTGAATGTTGAAGTAAGCATCAGAAAAAGACTTTCTATATGCAAAATAAATAAATAAATAAATAAATAATAATAATAAAATTGAAAGCAAGAGTAGATCTCTAATTGGCTAGCAAATAATTCTGGGAGAAAAAACGTTTCTGTAGCAGTACTGAGTCTATTCATTATTTAGCAATATGGTCTCGTGCTATGCATTCACTTAGATTGAATCCTTTTGTTATATTCTTTTATATAAACTCATCTCTCATATAAATCTTGTGTCCAAATGATATGAGACAAAAAGAAGTGGGTGAACAAATTATGACCTTTGATATCCAATAAAAGTGGTGGGTAATATTTTAAGAAAACTTGTCCCTTTTCACTGTTCTGTTCTTGCAGCAAAAGGAATCACTGAGCATAGCTGAAAATGTAGATCTCTATGTTGTTAATTCATTTCAGATAAACAAGCAGTTTCTCTCTTACTAGCAACCCAGATAAAAATTAAAACTCTTCAATTCTTCTTTCAATTCATATATGAAAGTATATTAAATAAGTTCCAATAAAAAATCACACTCTATTATTTTTCATTACATAAGACAACATTTTTTCAACTGCCATAAACTGGTTAAAATATATGTATATAAAGATAAAAAAACTGCAAGTCATTATGGTGGAGATCTTAATGAAAGAATTACCAAACTAATAGTGTGGCTCAAAAGGGATGTCCATGAAATAAACCGTATCTACAACAAAACATATCTACAAACATATCAAAAACATATCTACAAATATAGTCTTGTTACCGAAATACTCAATAAGTTTTCAAAATTAGGCAAAAATATCTATTTTTGAGAAGTCTAGGCAATGATGCTAGTCGTGCAGGTTTTAGCTAGAAAAATACTAACTTAATAAAACTGCATTTAATTATAAGTATTTTCATTCTACATTAAAATTAATCAGTACTTCCTTTGTGATTCTGCTCTTCTACATAACATGTCAGTCCAGATGGTTCTCAAAGACTGTAATTTCTAGGGATTTTGAACAACACATTTGTATTCTGTAGTAGAAGGCATTTGATCCTTTATTTGATGTTGGTTCCTGGAAAGTCCCTACCTTTAAAAATTCATGAGAAGATTGGAGTGGTAATCTAAGCAGATGGTCATTTTCCTGTTCAGTTCATTTAAATCTAGCTCCCTCCCCCCACCCAAATAAACAAATAAACAAATAAATAAAATAAATAAAAAGAGAGAGAGAAAAAAAAGATTTTTAAATCAGATTCATGGCTTCCAGATCCTAATAAAGAAAATAGACTGAAATTTTATCTGTAGAACTTAAGATGTCTAGAATCTTAACTAATGAAAACAACAATTAACTAGGGGGGTAATTATATTACCTGATATGTTGACAACAGATTTTTTTTCTTTCTTCACCTGTTAAAAGCACATTGTTTATGACTAAGTGGGTGAGCTAAGGGGTTGTTAGGAAGATAAACAATAGTTTCTTTTTAGTTAAGTGGTTTGGATATGGCACAAGTCAGTAATGAGTGACAGCCATTACTATTTGATGATTGTTCTGCGGTGTACATGGAATTACTTTAATGACTAATTCTAGTTCAAAAAGATCAATTGTTCACATAACAAAAATGATAAATTGATCAACTCATAGCATTTTAAAGATTAAAAGAACAAACAGCTTCTTATACTTAGGCATACCTTAGCCCACAAGTGAAGCATTTTGGTAGGATACTTCCATTTTCCTTGCGTATGTCATATGGAAGTGAAAACAAGAATTGTTTTATAAGGATATGTCCAAGTGTAAAGATTAAATCCTGGAATAGGGTTTGCTTTTCTGGCACTAATACACCACACAAAGTATTCAAATATATACTATATATATATATATATATAATATAATATAAAATATTAATCCATTTAATAATTTAATTTATATAATCAATTAATAATATATTATTATATAATATATAATATATAATTTATATAATATGTACTATATAATATATAAATATATAATTTATATAGTTAAAATAAAATTATATTATGTATTATATCTATCATTATAATTAATGAAATAAAAATGTGTTAAATATGCATGTATAATACATGATAAATCTTGAAATTCTTAATACAAGTCAATATATTACATGATATTTGAAAACTGTTATATACATGTATATATATACTAAGTGAATTTGAAGTTTTCATGAAGGAGAAAAACTGCAGGTAAGGTTGTCAATATATTCAGATAGTGCAGGGGAGAATGAGGAAAAGTATTCTTTATCATTCATGATGTAATTCTAAGAAATCTGGAGAAGATCTAAATATACTTAATTTGTATTACATTTATGTCTTGCAAATGTGAAGTGTTTAAGCTGAGTTTCTGCAGATTCAGTCGTAAGGCTATGCTACATGTATATGCTACTCTATATTTAGCTGTTAACAGCTTTTCAGTCACTAATGAAATTAAAGATTTAATACACTTAAATATATAAAGGAATATCTTCACCGTTCCTTTATATTCCACTGTCTGTATATCTGTATATTTTTTTCTTTAGAAATCCATTTCATTAAATTTTCTGGACTAACATTTTCTCTTTTTACATTTTTTAAAGTTTACAATTTATTTCAAAATTCCCCATGAAAAATTTGTGTGATTTACTCTCTCATTTTATCTTTATTTCATTGCTTTCTCTATTTCTTTTTCTTCTCCAAATTTTGTCAACTAAGACTTATTTTTGTTTTTGCTGTCAGGAAAATGCAAGGGATTTTGCTTCTGTTAGGTGACATGTTTGGGTATTTTCGTTCATTTACTGTAATAGTATGCAGTAAATTTGAATGAATAAGAGGTGGAGGGAAGGAAGATTGTCTTTTGGGTTAATAGTGATTACCATAAACATGTACATGGTACTGCTCTCTCTAAATCTAATTACTGAAATGAATAGCAGAAGTAAAATTCTCTGATACATTGGTCCAAATGCATCCAGGGAATTTATATGAAAGAACAGCAATTGTCAAATCATCATTTGCATCCTTTGTTCCAGAGTGCTCTGTGGGAAATATCTGAAATGTAAACATGAGTGGATTATGAGCTTTCATGGTATCATTGGGTTGCACCTTTCTTCCAGCAAAGAGAATGAATGATTGTATGTCTTTATAGAGATCCTCCAGTGAAAGACATTAGTGCTCATAGATTAGATGGAATTTAACGTGCCAGAGTGAATATTTCCCTGGCTAAAACCAAATATTACTTTCAAGATAGATGTGCGTAAGATACAGTATTTCAAT
The DNA here is from genome assembly GCF_963932015.1 of Anas acuta. Lineage (NCBI taxonomy): Eukaryota > Metazoa > Chordata > Aves > Anseriformes > Anatidae > Anas > Anas acuta. The sequence goes on along the minus strand of NC_088980.1, from coordinate 27,859,177 downwards.
TTTCTGAACAAGTGCTTAAGATAACAATTTAAATTGGACAAGGGAATCTATTTCAAATTAGCAAAGCAGATTTTGAGAACTGGGATGCTAACAGTTAAAATTCAGGGGAATTTAAACTGCAATTTCAGCTGCTTTTTCAAATTGCTGCTACAGTATCTGACTAGATGGTGCTCAGATATATTTGATTCCAAGAAGACTAACACACATCTAATTTAGATCATCAAAACTAATAAATAAATAAATAATAATAATAATAAAAAAATGAGGAAATCAAATGCATATGTTTGTGTTGCTTAGGAGACAAAAAGGGAAAAAGAATTTCATCTGGGCTGTAAAGAGTCAAATACAAAATTATCATTAACAATAGTAAAAATACACATGGAAATGTCCTGATGTGAGTGAGAGTTTGGCACTTTGGCTATTGTACTCAGAATGATATGAATAAGAAATGCTTGTGAGTATTCAGTGCCCTCTGAATAAAATATTGAGAACCTCTTTTTTTTTTTTTTTTTAAATCTTAATATATATCCTTTTATTTATTTATGTATTTATTTTAACATCTCATATATTTATTTTACACAACTGTTTAGTGACCTTTGAAGTAGGGATCAATAATCAAAATCACAGGGTTAGAGATTTGCAGTGATGCACTTCAAGGACTGTATGAGCCCAAGAACTGTGGCACCTTGAGGAAGATATCTAGGACAGAAAGAGAAGGCAAATACCATCTGCTCTTGAAGAGCCTTTTGCAGGGCTCTTTGTCACAAAAAGAGACTTAGACTGCATGGAAACATCTTCAACTTCTGAAAAACAGTATCTCCTTGTTTCCATTAATATTCCACTACACTCTTAACCTCTAATTTGAGCAAGAAAAATGCAGTTTGGCACAACTCTCACTGCCCTTGTTTCAGAGAAATTCTACCATAATATGAATTTTGCTGAAGACAGAGACCTGCATAAAGGGAGGGATATGCCTCTGTGTTCTCTTTCTAGTAAATCAACCAAATATTCTTCATGTTTTGTAATGATGTAGCCAATCTGCAAGGAGCTGGGAGAAGAAGAAGGGAGAGAAGAGAAGAGAAGAGAAGAGAAGAGAAGAGAAGAGAAGAGAAGAGAAGAGAAGAGAAGAGAAGAGAAGAGAAGAGAAGAGAAGAGAAGAGAAGAGAAGAGAAGAGAAGAGAAGAGAAGAGAAGAGAAGAGAAGAGAAGAGAAGAGAAGAGAAGAGAAGAGAAGAGAAGAGAAGAGAAGAGAAGAGAAGAGAAGAGAAGAGAAGAGAAGAGAAGAGAAGAGAAGAGAAGAGAAGAGAAGAGAAGAGAAGAGAAGAGAAGAGAAGAGAAGAGAAGAGAAGAGGACTATGAATGAGCTCAGGCAATAGACACTTTTTAGAAATTATATTCTGTTTTGCTATAAGTGATGAATGATAAAACAACACAATTGTAGTAGATATTTCTTGTTGCTTTAGTTTTTGTTTTCATGGAAAGGGAAGTTTACAAGCTGAGTTTAATATATATGTTCTTGTTTCTTGATAGAACACAAAATTCCTTTTCCTTTTGTAGAAAATATGTAAACAGATTTTGTTGATCATTTATTTTTTCAAAACAGACTCTTCTCAAATTTTCTGGTCTGAAATATCATTATGTGTCATAGCACATCTAGCTACATGTGTCAGGTTGTATAATGTTGCCTTCTATAATACAATAGTGCATGGCTGATGTGACAAGAAATTGAATGGGATAACACAAAGTTTCTGAACAGGAATCTTACCATAAGAACATTCTCTTTGCTGAAAACTATTTAAGAAAACACAGTTCTAATCCCTTGTGCAATTTGCTCCATCTTCATTTCCAAATGCAAAATGGCTGTACTTAGCTACAGCTATCTGAAGGTGCCTAATAGACTGTGCTTTTCTTTGTAATAATTGTGTTCCAGCAAAAATTAGCTAGGTTTATAGCAACTGAATTAGCCAGGAAGTTTTCTATAACAAGTTGGTTTTAGGCCAAATACATTTCACACTAAGAGTTTGCTAACACTGAGACAGCCTGAGAAGCTAATCTCCCCACGCTATCATCCTGTTTTAATAGTTGAGTTTATCTAGCTTCATAAAGATTATTTCTCATCCTTATGCTCAGAAAAGCATAATACCTATAAATAACTGGATCTATACACATGTCAAAATTAGTAGAAGAGCATAGAGCACCACAGATACAGGGAGATTGAAATTTTAACAGTAACTCTTCACAATATACCTTATTTTTGTCATCATCTCCTATTTCATCCACAGAGCTCAGGTTGGCACACAGTGATTGAGCCTGTTTTTAAAACAAAATTAAACAAAGAAGATTTTCCTTGTTTCATGGACAGATGGCAGCTTATTACAGGTATTCTCAAATGGTCTCTCCATGCTTATGTGGACATATGTCAATGAAAAGTGAATTTTGAGGCTGGACTCTTGATTTCTTGCTATAAGAAGCTATATCCTCGTCTCTACTTTTTTGTTTGTTTGTTTTTGTTAGTTAGTTTGTTTGTTTTTTATAGTATATGAAGTTTTTTGTTATGACGATTAGCAGATTACTTAACATTAGACTAAATATTATGGGATCAATCCAATAATCATTCATCTCTGACATTTTTTTTTTTTAAACTCTTCAGAAGTATCCTTTAGCTTTTAGAATCACAATAAAAAAAACATGGAACAAAGGGAAATACTTCAAACCTAAATCCACCCTCAGGAAAACAGAGGTATCATTTTCTGAAAAAAAAAAAAAAAAAAAAAAAAAAAAAATTAAAAAATTATTGGTAATGAAACACATGCTCATGGAAGTTGAATTGCAAATGCTTGAGAAATACTTCTGTTCTCTACTGAGACAGTGATTGTAAAATTTGAGGAAATGTATTGCTCAGTTGCTCAGCCACAACTAGGTATTTTAAAGACCAGCTCAAGTAAATCTCCTCAGCTCTCCTCTGAGAGAGCAGGGAAATGGAGCAGTAGAAAATAACACTTAGGATCCAGAAACTAATCTGACTAGCTTTCACTGATGAATTAATTTATTTGGAATTACCCATTAGAGTCTCAGTCCTACAAACTACTGAACATTCTTTTTCTTCCCCAACAAAGCACTTAAGCATGTACTTAAAAATTCTTTGGGATTTGCTTGACAGGGCTAGACTATTCAGTACTTCATAGAATCAAGCACTAAGCTGTTGTCTGTGAACTTAGTTCCTTGTCATTTTCTCTTAAAACCCTTAAAATTACCTGGTCATTAAGTTTACACACAGTGAAGCAAAGGTGCAAATATATATTGGACAAAGTCATCCCTTTGGGTCTCACTGAAGGACAAGAATAAAATTATACATTTTCAGTTGTTTAACATCTGTCCTAATGAAACCATAGCAAAAACAAAACAAAACAAAACAAAAACAAAAGGGAAAAAAAAAACTCAATATACTGGCAATTTTTACATGAATATTTTATATTTCTAATTTCAGAATGGAGATGTTGAATATCTGTGATTGGTCATATGAAATTATTCTGTTCCTAGACAAGATGAATATAATTACAAAGAACACAGTTTACAGGAAACACATAAACATGAATCTCTTGGAGTGAAACTCCTAGAATTAGGATTTCTTAATTAAGACTGTTAAGTATATTCCTAAAAACTACAAACGGTTCTTGTTAGAACTGCAAAGTCTTTATAAGCAAAAACTACAAATTATGTCTGCAGATAGTCTATATCCAAAAAGACCTTACTTTTGCTGAATAATAATATGCTACCTCCTGAAACCATCTAAACAGTCTTAAAACTAACAATGTACAAAATTAATTAATTAATTTATTAAATAAATAAATCTGTGTACAAATTTTAAATTCAATTTATCATGCATTTACGTGAACTTTCACTTTTCATGAACACACTGTAAGTGAATTACCTCATTGTAAAAACTTTGATCTAAAGTGGCTTGTAAAATATTCATGGAAAATATGTAATACACGAAATATTTCATTTTACAATTTTCCTTGTAACAATCAACCATTTAACTCTCAGTCAATTTCTCTCCTAAAGCCCATAAAAACTGCAAGCTACAAAAGTCATACCTAATGCTAAGTTGATATGAGTCTCATCAGATGTGGAAATGCCTAGTGGGATCTGAAAGGTATCTTCGCAATTGCTGCTGCCATGACTCAAGCTAATACTAATTTCACAAATGCTTAGATGTTAAAAGTATCTCTTGGGAGGTTGTCAGTAGAATTTCTGTCTCAGCCTACAGTTCTAGATTTTGGTAATGTCACCTTGCTTATTTCTCATATTAATAAAAAAAAAAATACCTGTGGGAAAAAAAAAAATTAAATTAATGAAAATAAAATGAATTGGGTTGGAAACAAAATGTGAAAATCTACTTGCAAATGGTAGGGCAAGAATCAAACTAATAACACTTTGGATATAAACTAATAAGCTAAACTAATAAGCTTTGGAAATAAAGTGGTTCACATCCTTTCCTCAGAAAGGATGGTCTAGAAGAATAAGGTCTAGAACTGAACACTCAAATAGGAATCATTTGTGGTTAAATTAATTTCTAAGCCTAAAAATAAGGTATTTTTGCACAAAACAAAATCCCAAGGGGTTTGTTGATACTCTTATCAAATTGGAATTGGAAGTTTTCCCTCCTGTGAGTTTTCAAACACTTTTTCCTTACCCAGTAAAATCAGAAAGCTGTTGTATACCATATTCAGCCTAAGAAAATGGTTCATTGACTGCAGGAGTTAGAGTTCCCACTTTGGTCTGTGCTGTAACATGAAGTTCTTTTCATCTTTCCTGCAGAAAATGGCTGAAAATATTAGTGTGACCTCTTTATCAGGCAGGTACATAACCATTCTAAGTAAGTGAGGAAGAATAAATACCTATACGGCACATATTACGTCAGGATAAGCATTGCACTTAGGCCACATATGAGGAAAATCTCATTTTTTTTTTCCAAATAATTTTAGAGGAGTGCTAATTGTTGGAAAGGAAATGGGTTTGGCAGTCAAAGTTTATTATTATTCAAATTATCTCATTGATAAGAACACATTAATCTTTCTTAATTACAGCCAAATCTGTGCTTCATTAAATACAATGCAAGATACTATCCAATACTCTCTGGATGTGGAAAAACAAGGGAAATATTTATGGCTTCTGCTGTCTCCAGTGTTTAAATGCTGGCATTTCTAATTATTCCTTCCTTGTGTTGTTTTTCATTTTACTTATAGCTCTCCTTCTAAGTAGAAGAGCACACTAGCAAATTTTATTTCCTTTGGAGTTAGTGGAAATGTTCTGAAGTTTATCCTCTGGTGATATTCACTGAGCAGAATGTACTATCCTGATGACTGTTTTCTCCTCAATTTGGCTTGGAATATGAAGCTTTACTATGGGTAGAGGAATATGATATATTCCAAAGTTCTTTTGCCTACCAGTCACTTGCTTAAAATTCTAAAATGCTTCAGCTGGAGTTCAAATTTTCATTGGGAATTTGATAAAAGTTTTTGTGACAGTTAGTATGACACACTATTTGTTTCTTGACACAATAGTAGCATATGATTATAGTATGATCTATTAAAAAATAATAATAAAAAAAAAGGTATCACAAAGAAAAGTAATATCAGTTTTCTTCAAAATCACAATTTTCTTCAAAATCATCATTTTGGCTTTCATACGCAGGGACAGGTAGAATCTGTTGCTCTTCCCCAGAGCAACTGAGCTTACACACCTGGTAGAATATCATAGACAGCTTGGTGGAGTAGAAGAGAGATATAGGAAGTGGTCAATCCACAGCAAGAGCTGAGACTGAGAGTCTGTTACAAGACTAGGGAAGATTTATATAGCCAAGCCTCAAGGTGATTTTTCCAGGGCTCAAATAGAATTGTGCAGTTTGGCCTAACATGGAAAATCTATGAAAATTGATGGACTAAAAAAGCAAATCGCCGCCAAAGTATTAATGGCAAATATGCAGTGAGGTGATGCCTTCCTGGAAGAGATTAAGCAAAGAAGACAGAAAAAGAGTCTTTAGAAGACAACTGTGTCAATATATAGGTTATCAACATTGCTATCTGAAGTTTTTAAAGCACATTTTCCACACTGGTTGCCATTCCACAAATGGTTCCACATTTGGTAAATCAAAATTAAGCTCCGACCTAGACCATCTTCCTAAACATTCATTTTCTTAAAGTGGTAGTTTCTCTTCCTTCAATGACAAGCATGCAGTATTTGATATTATCCCCATTTTCCTTATTTCACTCTCCAGTGCCATATGGATGATCTGTTTGAGACTCCTCAAATTCTTCTCTTCCTTGAAAACTCCAAAAAACTTTATTATGGGTCTTTTTGCTGTGTGAGAAGTTAATGTCTACTTCCTGATGTAAGAGAATTCATCTACTTTGATTTTGTTCTGAACAAACAGTATGTTCTGAAAACAGTATGTTTCTACAGAAATGACCACAAAAACTGTAAATAGTGATTGATATAAAAGTTCTTGTCTAGATCGGTTAGAATTTTCTTAAAAGGTCAATGCTAAATGGGTAACAAATTGCCTATTTGCCTATTGTTTATTGTTGCTTATTACCTTTTGTAGTCTATTGTTTTATATTTTAACAAAAACCTTCTTGAGCATGACCTTATCTGTATACATCAGCTGATGCAGCAGAAGAGGACACATTATACAGATTTTTTCTTTAAAAAAAGGTGCAGTGAAGTATGGGATATATTGATGGGCTTTTAGTATTGATGTTGGTAAATGAATGTAATCTTCTATTTGGCATCTTTGTGCAGTGTATTAATCTAGAACTTGCCTCAGCAGTGAGCAGATACAAGCAAAGGGTCTATGAATATCCTTCCTTTACTTGCATTCTGAAAAGTTCAAGAACATAACACTATAGCTGCTTCACAAACCAAAGTATAAAAACAGTAATCTCCAATGAGTTATTGAACATTTACAGTGCAAGTGAAGTTTTGAGCAAAAATATAAACTGGCACTTTCAAAAAGTCTGTATTGGTTTAAACCGCTGAACAATCTCTATTGCAGTTAAAAAAAAACGTGTGTGTGTGGGGGGGGGGGGGGCGGAGGGGGAGAGGATATCTGACTCCATTGCTTTGGCATTCTTGGGCAGCAGGCTTTTAGATAAAATGACCTCTATTTTATAGGACAAACATTACAGCTTTCTGAGTTGTCTGATTCTCTGACATCAGCAGTGACAGGAGAATAGTAAAATAAGCCATATAAATATTCAAGAAGAGAGCATTTGCCTTAATACGTAATTTATCTTTTTTCACTACTAAACCTACTTACAAACCTGCTATCAGAGAAGCAATTTACTTGAAAGCAATGCTTCCTAATGTTCTCATTTTTATTTTGTGTTTGTAGATCAAAGAGGAAATCTACCCTTACGAAACTTTCTCAGTTTATCACCTTGGTGGATTTCACATTTATTAAATTCTTATCCATATGAGCCTATGTAAAACTCAATGTATAATTACTACCATTATGTGTCATGCAGAAGCTATGGACTTTTTTTTTTTGTTTGTTTTTTATGCATCAGATGGTGCAACAGGCACAATAGGTCTCAAGAATAACTCATCTATTCTGATTTTAATGTTCACACTATAAATTGTGTCTATATAAAATTTACATGTGCCCTACTTAACTTCATCTTATCATTAAGATGTCAGAGCAAATGAGTATACATATAAAGAAAAAGCAGAATTGATTTTTGTTACTGGTATGTAACTTCCTCCATGAAATATTGTCAGCTGGATCATGATGACCTTTTCCTAATGGGAAAAAAATAAAAATAGAGATGAAGTAAAATGGGAACACAGAAGGAATCACAAAAGAAAAAAGGGCAAGACATTAAAAATGACTGGTTTGGGTTGCCTCCATTTCTAGACAGCTAACCTTTTGGTTTCCAGGAGGACCAACCACTTACTTAGAACCATTTAAAATGTTTAATCTTAGTCATCTAAAAACATGACTCATGCACTTCTTTATGATCTTAGCCTTATTGATCTCTGTGAGGTTTTCCTTCCATCCATTTTTTTTTGGAGGGTTCTTTGATAAGGCAGCAAGTTTCTTTCCATACTGAAAAAGAATCAGAAGTGTTAAACTCTGAATTACAGGGAAGTGGTTTGTGGGAAGACTGTAAATAGCAGCAATAAATAATTTCATTCACATGAAAAGAATACACTCTTCCACACTTCTTGAAGATATATGCTATTAACTAGATTTGCCTAGGATAATTCCTATTTTATTTAAATCATTTATTTTATATGGCAGTGAAGAAAAAAGGAACATCATTTTCTTGATAGTTTAGAAAATTAAGTACTGATTCATTTCATCAGAATATTTTTTGCCATAGACTGACTGATGGACAGAAAAAAGAACCCTCAAGAAAAAAAAAATATTTCTAGTTTTCATTAAATAGATTGACTAGGCTATGTGCAATATTTATTTGGAAACATAACATGCACTAAGTCAAAAATCAGTAAGAAGAAATAACAGGAAACTTTTTTATGTGTAGTGTATATGTATTCACTGTTTATGTATACTGTCTTTGCCTTTTAAATTATTGCCTCAAACCTGTGTTGACAAAATGTTTTTTATTAATCTGCACACAAAAGAAAAGTCACTTTGACCGCAATGATGAAATTTTCAGTGAAAGTCTTACCTGCTTCCTTGTTCTACTATGAAGTTTGCTCCTGCAAGAAGCATTGACCACGCTGTTTCAGCTGATAGTGATTGCTTTCACTCTTATGTAGCTGTGAGGCGTGCACCCCAATGGGAGATGAAGAACATAATAAGGACCAATGTAGTGGTCTTACATTCTAGTGAAGTGCATTGTAATTAAAATCTCAAAAAAAAAAAATTATAATATGCAAATTACCATCACAGTGGTACTGAACTACTAACAACAACAAAGACATTCTTTGAGGGAAAAAATGTCCCATGGTAGGTTACAATTTCCATTGAATCTACGAAAAGTTTCAGAAGGAAGTCTGTTACTGAAATGCAAATGAATTAGAATTTTCCATTGACCAAACTAAAGGAAGGGACATGTATCCTTAGCCCTTGTTACTCTCATGGAGACTTGCTGTTCATTTCCACTGTATCTGATAAAAATAAGACAGCCATGAAAAATAACAGTGAAATATTTCGAGTTAGTATATTAGTAATGCATGCAACTTCCAGAATACTATAGATAAGAGCTAGAAATATCAAACAAGAATAAAGATAAGGAGGAAAGAAAAACAAGCATGACTCGAGAAATAAATGATGACTATTCCTTATCACCTCTGTAAATTTCTACACAAAATGCATAAGATGAGCATACTCTGGATAAATGCTACATTTAAAATACAAGTTTTCAAATGGATCTACTGAAACTGTAATGCAATAATGATAGTAAGATTAAAGGAGAAAATAACAATTAAATCTGAACTCATAAGCTTTCCAAAAAATGTATGTAGGAATATAACCAGAAAGGCTAAGGACATAAATTCAATTTCAATTGGTAAGGAACACAAAATGCAACAAAAAATATGTTATAAATAAGAAGAAAACAGAGGGTAGAATAATTCCATTACTAAATGAGAAAGTGAGCAAATAACAGATGACAATAAAAGCTGGAATATTCATTGCATTTCAGGTTCTTTATTTTTAACCAAAATGCTAAATTGAGTTTACCTCAGCTACTTGAGTTTATCTAGATGATAGGAACACTGTCCAAATAAAAAGAGACTGAAAATATGTAGATAAGACAGTTTGAATTGTGAAATTCACAATTCAATATTTTCTAAAAAAATCAAGAAATCTGTTACTGTTAACCCCAAGGACTGAAGGAAAACAAATATAGTACGTATTCTTGGTAGAATGGTAAAAGGAGAATAAAAAAATCAGAAATGGTCTTCCTTTTAATGTCTGGAAAGATTCTGTGCTAACTTATTAAATAAATAAATACTAGAAAATACTAAAGTAAGAGAAAATAATTAATGATGTTGATTTGACTAGAGTAAATAATGTCAGAGTGGGAACAGGCTCCAGGCCAGACCTGCAGCCAATGGAAATAAGCCCATGCAGGGACAAGAGGTAGGTTAGGGGCTGCTGTCCATGGGGGACCCATGCTCTAGCAGTTTGCTCCTGAAGGCTGGACCCCATGGTACAGACCCATATTGAAGCAGGTTTTGAGGAGTGTGCTAAGGTTTTGAGCTTGTGCTAAGTCCACATAGGAACGGTTTGGAAGGACAGCATCTCATGGGAAGGACCTTGTGCTGGAACAGGGGCAGAGAGTGAAGCAGAGACAGAGATGAAGTGTTAGGCACTGACTGCAGCCCCCATTCCCAGTTTCCCTGCACTACTCAGGGTGAGGAGATAGAAGAGGATGGGGTGCGGGGGAGGTGTTTTTGGTTTAATTTTAGTTTCTCATTGTCTGTTATAAGAAATAAGTAATAAATTACATAAATCTCCCTATGCTGAGTCTGTTTTGCCTGTGATGGCAATTGGTAAGTGATCTGTCCTTATCACAACCTACGGGCTTTTTTTCATCATATTTTCTCCCCCTGTTCTTTCGAGAAGGGAACGTGAGAAAGCAGTGTGGTGGAGCTTCGCTGTCTATCAGTGTGAAACCACCTCACAAAGTTGAACAGTAGATCTCAAAAAGAATTCTCAATAAGACTCTATCAAAATAGAAACCTCATACAGGTTGAAAGGTTTATTCTAGTCCAAGTTCCACTTAACCACTTTCAACAAGTTGAATGACAGAGTAAAAATTTTACAGGAGGCTGCAAAGAATAAGGTTTGCAAGTTCTTTGGAGAGTATGAACATAAATCAAAATGATCTTGGCTAATTGGAGGGTAAAGAAAAATTCTGCAAGTGCAAATTAAATGAAGACATGAGCAAAAATCTGCAGTTCAAAGAGAGTATTTAAACACACTCATACAAAAAGAGACCTGCACAGGAGTATAGAAAAGAATCTAAGGGTTATAATGTCTTTGAAATTAAATATGAGTCAGCTACATGTTTCCATTGGGAAAAACAAACAAACAAAAAACATTAAACAAAGCAGTTCAGAGCTTTGGAAAGAGAAGAATCCTGTGTAGGACACGGGAAATATGTATGTAATTCTATCATTTCTGATGAGATTGATCTAAGCGGATGTAGGCTCATTTTCAGGGGGAAAAAATAAATTACTTGTTTTAATGATAAACTGTTGGAACAGCCTAACACGGACTGTTATGAAATCTTTCTCCTTTTGCCTATTTATTAAGTTTTAATTGAAGAAAGAAGAAAATAACAGATTTATTCTACTGTTTGGATGATCCAGAAAATGTGGGGTCCATCCCTTTAAACAATCAGCGTAAGACTTGAATGGATTTCTAAATCCATGGATTTTATAGATTATTAACAACTAAGAGTTTAATTGAAATGCTTCTTGGTTGTGTTTTTCTTTTTAAAAAAAAGAAAAATCCCTTTACTTGAACACTCTGTATAAGCACATAGCCTTTATTTCCAACAAAGCTTGCTCACCATCTTTATGCTACTTATGCTACGTCATGGTACTTCAGGGACTTGGGGTATTTCACTAGCACTTCATTGTGGTGCATATTACATCTATAGAATAAGCAAGCATTATTCAAACATTAAATATATCAGGTGTATTACATCCTCAATATCATAGGTAAATAAGAGAGTGAAGCAACTCATCTTCAGGTCACAAAATGTATCCAGATGATGAAACCCAGGTGTTGACATGGATTTTTTTCTCTGCTCCAAGAGCAATCCCTACTACAGTCTGCATTTACAGGCAAAGTAATAGGCCTGTCTGCATTACATCTCTGTGAGGCTGACTGTGTGCTATTAGGAAAGATGTTTTTCAAGAAAGTCATATGTTCGTAATTAATCATTGAAATATACTGAAAATTTCAACTGCAATATCCCAAGTTGTTTAATTATTAGCATAGCTGTGAAATCTGAGTGCATGTATTTAAATTTGAACTATTATTTATCTAGCATGCAATCATAGCTGTATCCAGTGTAAATTAAAAATGCATCGAAATGCACTGAAGATACTTTATTTAAAGTGTTACCAAATATGTTACAGGACGTAAAGCTGTGTAATTACTTAAGGGATCATATTTATAGCATTGAAGTATCCCAAGCATTAAATGGCTTTTGTAGTTGATTAAATGTTGAAGTGATGCTGAGGTAGAACTGCCAACGCTGCCAATGTGCAACCCATACATTTTCCTGCAGCCTCTGAAGTGCTGTGCTGGCTTCCTTTAGGGCTGTCCAATACTATCACTTGAAGCTGCAATGAATGATAGAGATTAGGGCTTACTTGTATTGTGTGGAGGATTCAGAGAGGCATATGAGAGATTAAGGAGCACATAATGGAAGGTTAGAAATCAGGAAGAAATAGCATCATAGTGGAGGATTGATGTACAATGCTAAAATGAGATAGCCAAGGATGAAAGAGGGCAGAGGTGAGAAGGGCAGGGCATGAAAGAACAAAGAGGACTTCATTTTATCTTGAAAATATTGCCTAGCTACCTGAAAAGAGGACAGGTAACTGCAACACCTGGACACAAAAATAAATAAATAAATAAAAATTAAAAATAACATGATTCTGCCTGTCATACACAATGCAGATTAATAAAATGCTAGCTATATGCGCAGACTCAGCAATAGGGATACATATGGTCAAGAGAAACAGAAAGATGCATCAGAGAACATATGAAAACTCAGAACAAATTATCAGTTGTCACTAGTGACCACTGACTGTAGGACACCACGAACACTGCTGTAGTATGTCTACTGTAAAATGGCAATTGAACAGTGTTTTCCTTATATCCCTTTACTAGTCCATATTCAACCTGCTTATTTAGGTTTTGCACACCAGATAGTGAGCATAAGGGAAAGATAACTTCAGACAAAATGAAGAATTCTGTGGTTTTTTTTTTAAAAAAAACTCCCTTCTGGCCTTTCTAATACTGTGCTTGGAAACAACTGGTACAGGTTTATAATACCAGAGGAAAAGTAATTTTATTTTGCCAATAGAATGCTCAAGAAGTGAAGAATTAAAGAATGTGGTGAAATAATTAGGAAATGGTTCAAAGGTGCTCATTTACAATGGAGGAACTTGAATATGCAAATAAATTATTATCACAGAGATAGTTAACAAATGAGTAGGAAAAAAAGACTGTGCTTTGTAGTTCATCATTGTTTAGAAGACACCTGTGAGTACTATCTGATGACAATGCTAAGAAATGCAGATGGTTTCATTTTGCCTTCCATCAGTAATTTCTTTTGCATGTTAATTATGGGGGGTAAAGGGAGACACTGTCTCCTGTAAGACAGTATGATTTAAACATATATAACACAAAATTTACATATAATTTAAATATTTAAGTAAAATGTCTAAATAAAAGAATGAAAACCATCTTTCACTCATGCAACTCTCATACTTCACCTGTTTTCCCAATGCAACTGCTATCAAGCCCATCTAAAAGATATGTCACTGAAAATATGACCAGTCTCCCACAGCTTCCTACACTTTTAATGTGTTACTTCTTTAACACATTATTGTATTATTATATCATAACACTTTGCTACCTCAAAATCAGGCTTTTTATTTTTATATCATTATATCATTTTTTTATCATTATATCATTTTTATATCATTATACCATTTTATTTTTATTTTTTTACCTGTCCTACTCATAGTTAACAAAAAAAAAAATCATTGAATTTTACCTAGTAGAATGAAACCTGTGCATGAGTCAGCACATTCCTACTTGTCCCACAAAGAATCTAGAGGAATGCTGAGATCCATACATTTCCAAATAAGACTCAGTCTTTAAGAGAAAATGGAAGTTTGGTGTTGTTATTATCTTTCCTGTTCTCAAATAAATAAATAAATAGAATAAAAAAATAAATACATAAAAAACTTGGCTTGTCCATTTCCTTGAAGTCTTCAAGGAGTCACTCTAAACTGGGGGAAAGAATGTCAGAAAAAAATAAATAATAATCCGTGCTATTAACATGTAATATATAAAGTCCATTTTATGCATATTTAGTGAGTACTAAAGAGATTAACAACGTCCATTGTGCAAAGACAGTGTTTTGATTTAAACTAGTATAAGGGGTATTCACAAGTATATGCACACGAAAATTAATGAAGGTTTTATGACTACTTCTTGCAAGTAGCTATTATCATGTATTTTTGAATGTCTTTTAGGGGAAATTTTCTGCATGAATCCATTAAGTTGGTTTAGTAGTAGACTGTTAAAAAAATAACAGAAGAAAACTAAACCAAACAAAAACAAAAGAAAAAGGGTTAGTAGTTAAAGATAAACAATGAAATGAAAATACCTAAGATACTAAGGTGATGGACTTTTGCAGACTGATTGTCTTCTGCAGTCACTGAAGTGACAAGTCAAAGGAAAGAGGACAATGGCAAGATAATTCTGCCTTGAGAAAAATATTTAATAGTCAAGAGAAATAGAAGAATGGCTTCTGAATCACAGGTAGGTTTGGTAGATCTTGCCAGATGTTAAGTTGGAATGTAAAAAAGGAAAAGCTGTCTCTACAATGTTCGCATCATTCAGGAAAGAACAGTTATATACATCTCATACTTGGCAGTTCTTTACATTGGTTTGAATCTGCACAAGACACTCCAAATGCAAAGTTCTTCTTGAAATACCTCTATCACACAGAATCACAGAATCACAGAATTTCTAGGTTGGAAGAGACCTCAAGATCATCGACTCCAACCTCTGACCTAACGCTTACAGTCCCCACTAAACCATATCCCTAAGCTCTACATCTAAACGTCTTTTGAAGACTTCCAGGGATGGTGACTCCACCACCTCCCTGGGCAGCCTGTTCCAGTGCCTAACAACCCTTTCAGTAAAGAAGTTCTTCCTAACATCTAACCTAAAACTCCCCTGGCACAACTTTAGCCCATTCCTCCTCGTCCTGTCACCAGGCACGTGGGAGAACAGGCCATCCCCCACCTCTCTACAGCCTCCTTTGAGGCATCTGTAGAGAGCAATAAGGTCGCCCCTGAGCCTCCTCTTCTCCAGGCTGAACAAGCCCAGCTCCTTCAGCCACTCCTCGTAGGACTTGTTCTCCAGGCCCCTCACCAGCTTCGTTGCCCTTCTCTGGACCCGCTCAAGCACCTCGATATCCTTCTTGTAGCGAGGGGCCCAAAACTGAACGCAGTAGGGGCCCAAAACTGAACACAGAATACAAACACACCAGTTTGAGATGAGTTAACATTCACCTGGCTATGTCAAGGCTATGTTGTGTTTCTTAATGGAAGGCATTTTCTACCCTCCATATTCTATTTCAGTAACACAGAGACCAAAGACTAAAATAAGAATTGGGTCTCTATTTTTTATATAAAACAACTTCAGTCTTATCTGTTTGTTGTTGCTCTTTGTTTGCTTGCTTATTTTAATAAGTACATATATATGTTTTTTTTTGTTGTTGTTTTAATAACTACATATATATATATAGGCTATTCTTAAACATTATTTGAATATATGCCTTTTCTATGGTAGTGACACTAACTAGAATACTGGTATTTCATTTTTTTCAGAGAAGTCATAAGAAGAAGTTGACAGGCTAGATTCAGGTGAGCAGAGAGCCTTTCATGATTCTGGAGAGCCTATGTATCTTTCAGAATCTGATACTACTAAATGGAATTGGTTGGGTGTGAAAACGGGATACAAGTAGCGAAGCAGGATTGGACCAGAATATTTGAGCCAAATTTAAGGAGCTTTGATTTTCAGCATTATGATTTCTATGGGTATGGAGGAGATATGGGAAAGAAAGAAAGGGGGTTTAGGAACTTCTGGAAATTTAAGCTTCCAATAATATCTTACAAAATGAAATTAGTTTGATAGTCTATCTTATTTCTTGCTTTCTACTTCTACAAAATATCAAAGACCTTGACTGTGCAGGCAGGATGGAGGGGGATGTCTGCTGAGAACCACAGGTACTAAACTCATCTCAGTGTGATATTTGCAATTTGTTTTCACGAGTATTCAATGTATTCACAGCTTTTTTGGTCTTATATTTTTAAAGAGAAGAAAGGAAAGAAAGAAAAACATTTGCAAGCAAAACAGTCCCCCATTTCAGAAATATTGTTTGCTGGCAAACAAGTACAGTATGTGCTCTAAAACAGTTTACTCTAATACAATATATACTGAATTGCTTCTTGAATTGCCAGCTTCCGAATGAAACAAGTTATAGTTCAGAGGATGAAAATTACTGACCGATTCTGCTGATTATATATATTTATTGTAGGTAGTGCTATAGATGTACCAGACATGGAATAAGCCAAGTCTTTCTTTCTATGGAGAAAACAAAACAAAACAAAACAACAACAAAAAAACAACAGCAAATACCAAAAAACCATCAATTTTTCCTAGTACACTGGAAACATGTTTTTCATAGAAATAGACACATTTTGCAATCTTTCCTCTCTCCTTTACTTTGATAAAATAAAAGGTACATAGCGGGGTGTCTTGTAACAAACCATCTCTTGAAATTGCAACAGGACATTCTATATGCCTAGTGGCCATTTAATTTAATGAGATTTTTATTAGTGTACACTGACTGGGTTATTTACACCACAGGGGTCTTTGCAAGTAAAGGCACAATTAAAAAAAAAAAATTTTTTTTTTTTATTAAAAAAGAAAACATATTGCATTTTGATTCATCCTTTAAAATAGTGTTTTTCCTAATAATTTGATGAAATTTCACTTCTGCTAAAGCATAAAAAAATAAATCAGATCTTCAATTGCCATTTCATAACAGTACAACTGCTTCAAGAATCTCAGCAGACTTTATTGCATAAGGACATTTTCTTTGCACCTGAAGCATGGAAATAAGGTTTACATTCCAAAAGAACTCTTTGTTCCTACTTGTAGTAATATTTTTTTTTCTTTCATATTTTCACATTCTAATCTATGGAAATGGTGGCAGAAAGGGGGATGCAGATAGGAAAAAAACAACAAAAAACAAACAAACAAACAAACAAAAACCCTACATATCCACAATAATCTGAAATAACAACCATGGCAGTGTTTAAACTCCTGCAACTATTTTATTTGATTGCTGTTCCAGTTAGCCTATTTTCTGATAGCTATATTTTAGAATGGCTCTATATCATCATTTACACCAACAACACTGTCTTGCATTCTAATGATCAGTTTTACATTGAAGTTCATTAATATTTTCATCTTTTTAATCAAACTACTCCATTAAGATTTTCTTAATTGAATCATCAAAATTATAATGTAGAATTTAAGTTTTTCAGTGTGGAAATTACAAAAGAAAAATATGTCACAAGAAGAGGAATTTTTTATTGAATCATAGAATGGATCAACACAGTATAGAATGGCTCATGTTGGAAGGATTTTAAGATTATCTAGTTCCAAACCCCTGCTGGAGGCAGGGACACATCCCTCTAAATCAGGTTGCTCAAAGCACCATCCAACCTAATCTTGAACACTTCCAGGGATGGGACGGGCATCCACAACCTCTCTGGGCAACCTGTTCTGCTGCCTCACCACCTCATAGTAAAGAATTTCCTCCTAACTTCTAATCTAAATCTCCCCTCTTTTAGTTTAAAAACATTCCCCTTTGTCCTGTCATTATCTGCCAGAGTAAAAAGTTGCTCTCCATTTTTTTTTAAAAGCCCTCTTTACGTATTGAAAAGGTGTAATAATTTCACCCTAGAGCCTTTTCTTCAGGCTGAACAGCCCCATCTCTTTCAGGCTTTCTTCATAGGAGTGGTGCTTCATCCCTCTGATCAGCTTTGTGACCCTCCTCTGGACCTGCTCAAACAGCTCCACATCTTTCTTGTGCTGGGGGCCCCAGACCTGGATGCAGTACTCCAAGCAGGACCTCATAAGAGCAGAGCAGAGAGGGGCAATAACCTCTCTCAACCTGCTGCCCACTCCTCTGTTGATACAGCCCAGGATGCAGTTGGCCTTCTGGGCTGCAAGCATGCACTGCTGGCTCATGTCAAGCTCTTCATCCATCAGAACCCTCAAGTCCTTCTCTGCAGGGCTGTTCTTAATAAGTTCTTCTCCCAGTCTGTACTCATGTCTGGCGTTGCCCTGGCTGAGGCGCAGCACCTTGCAATTTGACTTACTGAATCTCATTACGTTCACATGGGCCCACTTCTACAGCTTGCCCAGGTCCCTTGGGATGGCATCCCTTCATTCCGTTGTATCAGCTGCACCACTCAGCTTGCTGTCATCAGCAAGCTTGCTGAGGGTGCACTACATCTACGTCATTGATAAAGATATTAAAAATTCCTTTTCCCAGGACAGACCCATGAGGAACACCACTCATCACTGGCCTCCACTTGGACATAGAACCATTAACCACCACTCTCTGGGTGCAACCTTCAAGCCAATTCCTTATCCACTGAATGGTCCACCCATCAAATCCATCTCTCTCCAATTTGGAGACCAGTAATCATGTGGGACCATGTCAAAGGCCTTGTATGAAGTGATCATCTCTTAAATATTGAGAGATACTTCTTTTAGCTAATGATCATTTGAAGTTTCAAAAATCTTTCTGTATTTCTCTGATGAAAGTATTAGGCATTATATATGCTGTAAAGCATAGTTTTTATTTCAAAGAGCTTATAATGTAAACAAGCACTGCCATTTTTAAGAAACAGACAATAAGAATTAGGAAAAAGTACTACCAACATCTGTAGGATGGATAACAAGGTTCCAGACAACAGTGGCACAAATGGGTGTCAACAAGAAGTTACATAGCAGAACTGTGATTTTTTATCTCATTTAGATAATACCTGCAAAGAAGCTACATAGCAAAATTCTGCACTAAAAACATTTTCAGGATTTCAAAGTCAAGCAATCAGATTGCTAAGAATTTCATGATGTCACTAATGAAATGTTACTGTATTTTGGAAATGCAATATAAAACACCTACCTTACATTTGCAGATATGGGAAGCTCTCGGTGCTAATCATTATTTGACCTAGGTCAGTGGCATTACTTGTACAAATGAAAGGAATGACAAAGAACAACAGATCCCTCAGTAATGGATTATGAACACATCAAATACTACTAGTGACTAAATACAAAATACAAGTATGTAGTAATGGTTATTGAATCACAAAGATCAGTACAAAAAAAAGGATGACTATTCTAGTGTGAGCTGTATGCACCTATGAATCTGAACACTATTTCTAACATGCACTGTAGGGAAGAGACTTGCTCTTCATACTAAACATGTCCATTCAAGCTCTTACAAGGGTATTTATACATGAACTAAAGTATTTGCTTTGTCATTTTCCTGTTTCAAAAGTAGCTATAATCTAGCAGAACAAGGCCCAGTTGGATGCTTTTAAGGCAAGTTACCACTCCTCTACTGCAAACAATGAATAATCAGTTAGAAATACTCAAAATGCATATTTATAGTAGATGAATTCCAAATTGTTGGCTGACATTGCAAGAATTGGAAAATAACAACTAATAACTGCATTAAAGATTGAATTAGCAATCTTTATTTGTGAAAGGATTTATGATGAGAAAAAGGACTAAATTTAGAATCAGTAGTGGACACGACTCAGTTCACTTTTAAGGATTAAATTTACTGACTTTGATTAAGTCAGGAGGTTTGATTGTCAGTTGATTCTAACTATAAAGTAGTGAGTAGAAAAGCAGAATATTTTTTTGTAAACAGTACAGGTATTTTCTATACAAAATGTTGAGAGGAATCTGTATGTAAAGGCCAGAGTTCACACTAGAAAGCAAAGTAATGCAAATAGGCAAATGTAAGACAACTGTAACTAAATTGTTAATTAGATGAAATTGCCTTAAAATCAAGATATGCCCTTCCAATCTAGCATATGTAATTCAAACAACCTTGTTTCAAGTTCTCTGTCTTAGTTTATGGAAGAGATGAAAAAAACACATGAGATTTGATTTTAGAAAGTGTGATGATAGCGAATGGATGCAATGTTGCTATTAACCTATAAGAGAGGAAAATAACATTACTTGAAACTCCGGTTTACTTCCCCATATTGCTTAAAAAACACAGAAGACATATGATTTATTTTGTTTTGTAACTACAAAGAAAACATCGCTCTGGGATCATCCTGGAGTACTAGGATGTTCGGGACTTGAAAAGTCATTCAGTATGGTTTTCTTCTTATGATATGGTTGTACAAGAGCAATGCTTTCTATTTATTTTTGAGAAAAAGCAAGTCAGGCCTTTGGCTGATTCCAGAATCTGAAAGCTGACAAGGTGACTCAGAGGTACACTGTCCTTTCTTACCAATCTATGCTTCAGTCCCATGTATTTTGTCATGATGTTCAGAAGAAATGGAAACTGATACCAGATACTACAATTACATTATCTCCTTTTCCACTTTGTCACATTAAATGAGTCCAAAGCCCACTCTCTAATTCTGCCAATATTAACTAATCACAAATTGTGACATATTTTTCCCTCAAAATCATCAAATAGATTTTAAAATCAGGAGATTTCATTTTGACGTATGGTCTCTTCCCAAATATGTAAAGAAATCCCGTCCCCTACAAGAAGAAGAGCCACAGTAATTTACTTCTGTGAAAGATTTTCATACACTAGAGCAGGAGTCTAGAAGAAATTTGGTATCAGTGGAAATAGAACTGCCAAAGCAGAAAATCTATGTTTAGCCAGCAACGTTCTTGTTTAATCAAAGGACTACAGTTTACAAACTGTAAAATGCTCAGTCTCTTCATTTTTATGTTCCAATAAAAACAAAGACAACCGTCACTATTCCATCACTCCTCCTTAAAAGTCTTGTGTCAGGCAGGGTAATCTGTTGTAAGATATCTACAATTTTATTTTAATTGCACATCTACAGGAAAGGAATTCTATTACAGAAATCATATTATGAGAAATCCAGCATATTAGCATGTAAAGGATATTTGAAGCATAGTGCGATTGTCTTTTCAGAACAGAAAATCCTGATTGGGACTAATAAACCTAGCAATTAATTCAGTGGAAAAAAAAAAAAAAAAGGAAAAAAAAAAAAAGAGATTTAAAAGCTTTAAAAGCTTCATACAGAGGTTCTAATTGAATTTAGGTGAAGCAAAACTAATGCACTGTTTGGTATAACTGAATCATCTCTACCTAAAAGAAGCATTTTGTTTCTTCCTATGGTTTATGAGCAAGGATGCTGGCCCCATACCATAACCCATGCTAACCAGGAGCTAATGGGTATACACATGAGTTATGGAAATACTGGCCTGCCACAAAATAGGTGCTTATTCTCCTCTGGTGCATACCCATGGTCAACCCTTAAGATGCAGTACTGTAATAATTCAGTGATGCAGCAGAGATGGCCATTCTGAGCCCTCTATTCATCATGTCTGATCCTCTCCTCTCCACTTAGTCAGGAACTTCATGCATTTTTAGGCACCAGAGTACAATTACAAAACATTTTAGGTGGGCCATGTACACAGCCTTCTGTTTTTTGTGGAGGATGAAGACTAAGATTTATGTTTTTCAAGGGTATTTTTATGTAGCTCTGACAAAACACTCACTTTCTCAGAGTGTAATTATGTGCAAGCTCAGACTCTGAAATGTACTTTCTATTTAAAGCCCACACACTAATTTTTAGGGTAAAAGAAGTACTTATCAATCATATACAAATAACAGAATTAAGCTTACTTTGTCATTAATGTAGGTGACACATCAAGACACCAAATAGATAGACAGATAAATAGATACAAAATAAGCATACAAACACATTCTAAGGGTACTCATTTCTGATTATGAAGCCAATCAGTGATATTTTCAGTCTTAACTGGTTTAAAGTATAGATCACTACCAGACAGTTGGATAATACTGTTTTTAGTTTTCCTTGATCCATTGCCTGAGTCTCTACAAAAGGTTGCTTACTGGAAAGTGCTACTAGTTGCCATGATAGTATTTGTGACACCTATAATACATCGGTAAGTTTGAAATGTTCTGCTCCTGCAAGGTGCCCAGTGCCTCAGTGCCTGAAAGAAGCCTGTGTTGTTAGTTATTTTCTTTGTGTTTCAAGGCTCTGGGGGAAAAAAAAAAAAAAAAAAAAGCCTTAAATTAATTATAATATTAGCAAAGCCTTAAACTATTCCTAACAAGCCTGGCTACTATCTTCAAAACCTATAAGGGAAAGCCAAGGAGTAGCCAGTTCAGTAGAATTATTTGTTAAAATTGGTTGGCAATATGTACAAATCAGCTTTTCACATTTTCATGTCAAGCTTCTGTTACTGCCCTTCCCATTTGTGGGAAACCACCCATTCAAGCCTGGATCTGTAGCTCAAAACATGAGAAACTCACCTTCCATGCAAAAGATGACTAATCTCTGCCTATTTTCTATCTGTGTCACAATTTCAACTGCTATGTGGTTATTATGTAAAACAGGCTTTCAGTGCTAACAGCAGATACATAACATATGATGCTGTGAGGAAGGAGTGTGAGAAGAATAAGTGAGTTGCACTTGCAGTATATGATGCTTCCCCATTTATTATAATAAACTATACTTTCAAAAATGATATTAAATGTCATGGATTTGCCCACTGTCCACAGACTGTAAATATAGTCTTCTGATACCAATACTGAATACATAAATATCTGAGCTACCTAACCCTGCCTCTCCAACCCATTCTTCTCTACCCCATTCACAAGGTCAGATTTTAGAAAGGGATCAATCTACTGCAGTGCAGAAAAGATTGCAGAGGAAATTCTGGATTTGGGGATGATGCCTCAAAGGACAGTAGCTACAAAGAAGGCTGCATATCAGAATAGCTATCCAACATAACTTACTTTAGAAGAGTACAAGATAGTTAAAGCTTGCTTCCTGTACTCTGAAATAGAAGCAAACTACTATATGTAGTGGTGAGAAACATGATTCCTTGATGGGGGAGGTAGGAAGAGAAAGGTGGAAAGGACCAATGTGCTCTACCATCCATGGTACTTACTGACATGGTACTTAGTTAAGGTCAGCCCTACTTTGAGCAGGAAGTTGGCCTTGAGAAATCCCTCCTCCATGCTTATTATGACCAAATTTAGAGCGCAATCTCAGTTCTTGTT
The DNA here is from genome assembly GCF_963932015.1 of Anas acuta. Classification (NCBI taxonomy): domain Eukaryota; kingdom Metazoa; phylum Chordata; class Aves; order Anseriformes; family Anatidae; genus Anas; species Anas acuta. The sequence goes on along the minus strand of NC_088980.1, from coordinate 27,836,034 downwards.
TATATTTTAGCTTGTACCAATAATGGAGGGGAAAATAAAGTCACCTAGAAGTCCATCTTAAGGAGTACAGTCTCTTATTTTCAATGCCATTCAAATACAACCAGAGCAGTCTACTGCAGGACTGTCTCATAGAAAAGCTTCCCATGGAAATGAATGTAGGTGGACAAAAGCTTTGTTCTTAGAAAAAGGAAACAACAAAGAAAGGAAACATCATTGCTGTTTATACAGGTCATGGTAAAACGCTTACCATGACTTATCAATAAAGCAGGCATGCTAAATCTTTAATAATATCTAATAATATTTTGTAAATATAAATATATATATAATAAATAAATATATTTTTATAAATATTAAGAAGTCTTTTAAAGAATACTTTGTGATTTCAGTCCTTAATTATCAGTAGGAATTGTACACATAGAGCATCTTCAGACAGGACTGAAAAAAAGCAACATAAGGTCAAACAGATATTTATATTTTCTTAAATACATTATAAGTGTTATGCTATGGAAGTAGCATATTTCAATAACAAATAAATAAATGAGAAGGTAAAGAACTAGTATATGAAGTATGAAACTATTATACTTTAAACAATACAGTATCTAGATGTTGTGGGCTTTTCTGTTTTTTTTTTGTTGTTGTTTTTTGTTTTTTTTGATATAGAGGAAAAATTACAGGATAAATAACTGAAGTAGAAAAGAAACTAATCCAATTCTATAAAAAGGAAATATAATTCAGAACAAAAGTAATTTTGATAACAAAATGGATTTACAGTTTTGTTTGTTTGTTTGTTTGTTTTTTAGTATCTGTTTTGTGCTTCTTTGTACAAACCACAGGAGACATAGAATTTAAGATAATTAAAGGTATAAATAGAAAGACCTGCTTCTCAAAACTAGTGAACATTTGAATTCAAGAACTGAGACTTTTTAGATGTTATTTTCTTCCATTTTGCCTCATTTGTTGGACTAGGCAGTGACTAAAAAACCTTTAACATTTATCTTGTTTTTAGATCTTATATCACTTATTGTAAAAATGCCCATGGAAAGAAAGAACCAAGAACTGGTATGACTAATCCCCAAAGGATCTGTTAGCAAGTATCTGTTCTCCCAGTTTTTTGGCCTTTTTGCCTGCTGACATTTATTGTTCCTTTTTAAAGCCATTAGGAAGCTGCAAAACATAGCTTCTGATACAATGAAAGTCCCCTGTGACAGAAGACCAGGACAAATCTGAAAAGACATTCTTTGGTGTAAATTAGAAGATCTTGGAATCCACAGACGGTTAGAATATAGGCAGTGGTTAAATGGGACCTTTCTGGATCAGCAGCCTCTCACTTATGCCAGAAGAATAATACATTAACATCTTAAAGATGTGTTTGTTTATACAAATTGGGCAAGATAGAGAAAATGAATTCTCATGTAATGCAAATTAATATGAAGAAGAAAACAAATGGAGCTTTTAAAAACATTTTTTTTCTTTATTTTCCTTCTTTGTAAAAAACTGGAAAATATACAAACTCATTAAGATTAGGAGTACTGACAGAAGGAATTAGGCATGTAACTCCTAATAAAATCTATGTGAATTATGTAAAAAGCAGTCTGATTTGATTTTAACTACATAGGCCCAAATCTCTCTGTCTCCAGATAACCAGGAGCTGATAAGAACTGAATTTCTAAGAACAGTAGAAGCCCTATCATGAAGTTAGTCTTTAAATCAAACAGCAAAGTTATCCTTACTCTGTATCTGATACCTAATCCAAATTCTGCTTCTCTTTCAGCTACACAGAAGGTGTCTGGAGAAGAAACAATAAAATCTTTCAGAATGAAGAATGGTTTTGTGATTAAGAAATATACTGGGACCGGTTCCCAGACCTGCCATAGCCTTCCTGTCTGACCTTAATCTATAACTCAGTTCCTTATCTGTAAAATAAGATAGTAATACTTCTGTCCTCCCATTCTTTGAATGACTTGTTTCTCTGAACTGTGTGATCTTCAGAAAAGAAACCAATTTCATTTGGGTATGTTTTCCGGTCCTTCCATGATAGCATTTTAATTCCAGCTAAAGTCACTGGGATTCTTAATACAAGTAATTAAAAAGAATTTTAAAAATCAGTGTTTTTTTGGGGGGAATATAATCATACCTGAAACCTGCCAAGGTAATTTTGAAAAGGTTTTTTTTGTTGAAACCAGCAGAAAAAATTTCAGAATATCAGTTTCTACAAGGTAACTAAATGTATGTGTGCTTTTGCAATGTTGTACTCCACTTCCAATGACAAATAAACTGTTTAAAAAAGAACATCACAGTCACATTAATGCATATGTGAATGTAGATTAAGTGATGGACAAATAAGTGAATGTAGATTAAGTGATGGACAAATAAAAGTAATGTTAATTAACCCATAAAAAGTTATTGAAGCCTTTTGATCAAGAATACCAGAAAAAGAGTATAGAAATGAACATACATTAAACATCTGCAAAACTGCATCAAGACTGGATGAAACAGAAAAAAAAATCCTGGAATCTCTCAAGGTCCCCACCCCAAACCATACCTGTCATGGGGGACATGAAGTACCAAGATAGCCGTTGGTTAAAACCACAACTAAACAAGCATGCATCATCACTGAGGGCAAATTTATGATCCAGAAAGGAGAGCACTTAATCTCCTTCTTGAAAGGATTAACTGAAATTGTGAGAAATAATGACATTCAGTAGTTTGTGACCACAACCTGCTTCAATTTAACTAAGTAAGAAACATTTTCTCTGAATAAAGCAATATTATTTAAGGACAAAAATTTAAGAACAAAAATTAAGTAAATGAGATGATAAGTTGTAACTTTTTTTGATGTTCAGAGGCCATAGCAGTAGCAGGCTGATCAGGACACTAATTCAGATTAAATTCAAAAACATATTTGTTAAAATATTGGAAGCAAGTCATAAGATATGATATAATGTAAAATTATTTTGGAAATTAAAGATGTGTGGTGAGAATATAGTAAATCCCTGATGAGCTCTTTGTTAGAAGTGAAAATTATATAAAACCGGAAGCAATTATGGAACAAAAACAACAGAATAGATGCTAGCAAAATGAGGTTGAGGGCGTAAAGATGTCTGCAGATCTACTTCATGGACAAAGCAAAACAAGTGAGATTTAGCTCTTTAATATATAAACAATGGGATAAAATTGATAATATTCAAAAATAAGTAAAATACTATCATATTTTCCTCAGCCTTGTCTTTCAAAAAGGAGAAAATGCAAAACAAAGTAAGTACAAGAGCACTGAACAATTAGGTAGTAGTAATGACTTCAACCATGTATTCTAGGGTATTCAGGGAATTAGCTAACAAACTTAATCAACCACTTACAATTGTTTTAAAAAGCCACGGAGAACTGGGAAATACCAGAAAAAAAAAATGCAAACCTACCAGCAATCATAAAAAAAGGAAAAGACAGATTTATCATTAGGAACTATTGGTTTAACTCCATTGTTTAGGGAAACATATTATGTAAGAAATGTAGAAAAATCGCAGAAGATTGCAGTCACAACACTTGCTTAACATGAGGGTCATATCTATGAAGAGATTATTTAGTATTTGCTCATAAAATGAGTGGATGAACCAAACACAAGTTCCATAGGCAAATGTGTGCTGTTTTTATGTAGCATCGTGCAAAAATGATAGCAATGCTCTTGGCTGTAAGCAAATGTGAAATTAAAACTTTGTGAAGGATAACAGAAAAGAAAATAAAGAGAAGAACTGTAGCAGTATACAGTGTACAGTAAACTGCAATGGTGTTCAAGGTTCACTGTTGCACCTTATTTAAGCATGCTGAAGAATGATTTAAGGTTGGGGCAAACCATCAAGGCAATTAAATTCAGAGATGGCACTAATTTGTAGATTCTGAGAGTGTTAGAAATCTTAAAGATTCAGAAATATGAAAAGCAGAAAATATGGACGGAAAATATCAGGATGGAGATGCACCCTACTTTTTTCATGTAATTTGTTTATCTGGGAAAATATTATGAAATAAAAGCATTCTGTAAGAGAGTAATCTAGGAAGGAACACTGATGGAAAGAGTTAAAAACGGTAATAATTTAATATATTAGAATAGTGTTTATAAAGCATATTCGCAAGAAGAAAAGGTCAACATGATCCAGGACCTGTTTGAAGGGAGGGATCATATCATGGTAAACGTGTAAAAAATCTCTCTTTATATGAATAATAAAATGCACCTCCAATATTGCACATAGTGCTTCGTACTCTGTTCTTAGGAATTTATATATAACTTGAAAGGAGGAAGATGAGGCAATTCTAACATCAATGAAGAGAAAATGCCTAGATATAAAAACAAAAATAATGGAACAGCATAACCATCAGAAAGGAATAGACGCTATCAGGATGAAAGACTTCATAGATGGGTCAACAAGATGAACTTTAAACATTGACTTCTGAACAGGAGACCTATGTCAAAAAAGGTGACAGAAATCCCTCTAAACAGACAAATTATAGGGGAAACAAACAAAAATATCATGAACAACAACAACAAAGAAAAAAAGAAAAAACACAAAAATCAACAAACAAAAAACAACAAATAAACAGAAAAATGCCTTTTGAAGCACTGTTGGTTTTTCAAAAGAAAAACAAGATGGAGTAAAAGGTATTTTCTGTGTCAGTGTTTGTTTTTCTGTATTGAAAGTGTGATGTTACGGCAATATAAAAGACAGTACTATAACAGGAACAAAGTAGAATAATGAATCCAAGTGAATTTTCCCTTGTTTTCATTGCACAAATTTGTTCATTAGGACACTACTGAAAAGCAAAACTTCCCCTTTGCCTCTACAAAAGCTCACAAGGATATAGGTTCTGCTCCTATTCTGTTGTTTTTAACAAATACAGACATTTAAGGCAACCTTTTTTTTTTTTCCTTAATTTATTTATTTTCTATTATCTACAGTGTAGGTTGCACTTATGAACTTTGAGCAAGGACTAGAATCAGCAGGGGCCACTGTGCACTGTTGTAAATACATTAAGAAAGAAGGAAGAAAAATAGAAGAAACAGGAATGAAAGTGGATAGTAAATTCACTTAGGATTTCTTGGAATGAGAAAAGAGTGAAGAAATGGGCAAAAGTGGAAATGAATCAATAAGCTTTAAATTGACCTCAGAAAAATCATAAGACAAATATTCACAAAATTAGAAAACTGAGTATAAGGAAGATTCATAGAAATATCAACAGAGGAAGGTGGAAGAAGGATGAGAAACAGACCAAGCATAATGTAATAAAAAGAGAAGAATGAAGTAAGAGGAAGATAGCAAAAGATAATGTCAAAAGAGAGTCAGAGAATAGAGAAAAGGCAGATAACTGTCTGGACAGGCTACAGCTGCATTTTGGCTGTGTAATCAGGGACTGTCCACTGCATGAAGTTCAACCAATTCTTAAAAGAAGGCATGCAAAAACTCCAATTTGAAACTCAAGAAAAAATATTAAGATCCATTGATAAATGTGGTGATTAATAATTTTTGCTTCTAACAAAGCTAGAATTTGTTAGGTAGATGCTTTGCTAAAGCAGGGGAGAGAGAGGAAGAGAGAAGAATGAAGGATGTCAACTTTAATAAAAGCTCTGCAAGTTAATATAAAAGGAAGCTGTTTTAAAATATGTTTTTTGTTTGTTTTTCTGAAGTATAAGATTTTGTCCAATACTTAATGCATTTATATATTACAACTGGAGTACCATGTTGAAACACTGTTTTTTGTCCTTCTCATAAGAATAGTGGATTTTGATTTTGGTTTGATAGGTTTCTGGTCAAACTGAACAGGTCCAATGACAAATTAGTGCTAATGAATTCCTGGGTTGAATGTTTCACCTTTGAATTGTTAGAACATTTTAAGAAAAGATAAGCGGGTATTAATCAGGCAACAAAGCAGTAATACACTTCTCTAATGATTTCTTTCTCAAAGGACCTATAAATTCAAATAAAAATTGAAAGATTCAGAATGCTTCCAGGCAGATACCTCACATATTGGAAGTCCCTGCTTGTCAATAACTGAAGATAAAACTTGGCTCTCCTTTCTCCTTATCTTCTTGATAATCTCCAATTTCAAAAATACAGATTTGTTAGTGAAAGTTATCGTCAGATTTATGCATGTAACTTATTACTTATGGAAATAATGAAACAGTATCTGTATGTTTGTTTTAGACTGACGAGAGAAAATTTGGAGCTACTGAAACAGGTGAGGAAAGCTTTTGGCACGAGATCCCAGAAGGCTTGTTAGGGTTTCATCCTGAAATACTAGCTATAGATTTCCTTTTTAACATGTGGACTGAAACCCCTTAATTGAGTCCCTGTGTGTACAGCAATTTAAAACCCAGTGCCAGTTATGACCATAATCCAGACCCAATCATCCTTCTAATTTTACAGGAAATGGAAAATTTTCTATTTTCCACATTAATGTTCAAAATCAAGTCACTACAAGAGATAGCTACAGATCACACAAGTGTAAAGTGCAAGCTAATCCTATGCCTTTATAATAATTGCTACTTAGCTCTGCTGCTTGATTTTCTAATTTATTTTAGATTTGGGATATTTATTTGGACAATATATTTGCATTTACAAACAGTTTACGTATTTCATTTTTCCAGGTGACTTCTAAATAGCTTCTATGATATTTTTTTTCCAGATATTACTGTAAATTAACTTTTGCAAATTGTGCAAAATTGGATCCAAGGATTTTGTCAGTGAGCAATCTGAGCTGGCATCTCTCTAAAGAATGGGCAGCCAGGAGCAATAGTGTAGTTGACAGGAGAAGGGTCACACCAGCCAGGGACTATGTGCCTGCCTCCTGCCAAGGGGCAGGGCAGGCTGGGGGGCAGCTGGGGCAGCCCTTAGCCCCAGGCATCTGGCACCTTCATGGGCAGGGGCCAAGTCCAGGCTGGGACTTCAGTATACATGTGGGGGTCAAGATCAGTTCCTGTGAGGGTAAGTGGGGTCACCCTCAGCCCCAGGATGGCCAGGTAGGGCTGTAGGTACAGGGAAGGGAAGAGGTCAGGCTGGGATGTCAGCATGAAATAAAGAATTAACTTTAGTGAGATGAAAATTAAGTGCATAGTCTGAAATAATTATATAGGCAAACTTCCTGTAGTCTGTGGAAACTGTCAACTGATCCTTAGAAAGTAAATACATACACCTCCATATGTATGTCTAAGCTGATCTAACTATGATTGCCTCACTTCATATCCCATCCTACCACTGGCACGAGCTGCTGCTGTTTGCTTTGCCTCGTGCTAGCCATGGTAAGCTAGCTTAGGATCAAAACAATAAGCAGTGAAACTAAAAGAGGGAATGGCCTCAAGTTATGCCAGAGGAAGTCTAGGTTAGAAATTCAGACGCTTTTCTTCTCAGAAAGAGTGTTTAGGCATTAGAACAGGTTGCCCCAGGAGGTGGTGGAGTCACTGTTCTTGGGGGTGTTGAAGGCTGTACCTGGTACTTAGGGACATGGTTTAGTGGGTGACATTGGTAGTAGGGGATGGTTGGACCAGATGATCTTGGAGGTCTTTTCCAATCTTAATGATTCTGTGATTCTATGTGAAGATAAGACTAGATATCTAACCTATGTATGGCAACTGTTGAGTATCCTGTTTTAAAAGTTTATCTTAAAAGTTTTTCCTCTTAAAAATCCTGATCATTAAAAAAAAATAATATTCATTAGAATATACATATAAAACAGTACTATTTTTTATACTAAACATGCATTTCAGGCAGAGGAACAGGTGACAACATTTCATTTTAGTTCAGTTTGACCCAAATCCATGTCTTCTTAAATGGCTGTTCTTCTGGTACTAATATTTTCCTGTATGAATTCTTCAGTATAGATATGACTGTACTGTATTTCCTCTAGTGTAACACTACCTTTCTACCAGAGAAACATTCAGACTCCGTGATGAAACAGGTCCTGATATATTTTCAGAAGACAGTGTTCAGAACTGTCACGTAGTCCCTGGACAATACAAAGGTTTTCATGAGAAATTTCATTTATTAAAAATATTATTTGTTATTTCCATGGTTTCAAGCAAAACACAAAGTTAGAATTTTGGGCTCATCTGAGTGAGTATATTTTATCATACCTATATCCAGCACTTTCAGCAAAGATCTTAATTGGTACCTCTCATAAGAGAAAAGCCTGATCAAACGGAAAGCCCCATTTACTTCAATTGGTGAGTGTTACATAGTCATAGGAAGCGTTAGAAAGCTCCGTTCCTGAATGTATATATTGGGAATTGTATATACTGTATATAATGTATATACTGGAAATTTATGAGATTGCATCATCATAATACATTATGATGCATTATACATGCATCATAATACAGCAGCATCGTTTGCTAGAACTAATTATTCATAGACTCTATTAGAACATTTACTTTCTAGAACACTGAAATTTCAAATATTTTTTCCCAAATTAAAAGAAAAAATCTTAAAGTTCAAAATAATTTTTGAAATGACATTACACAGGGAATAAAAAATATCTGAACTATTTTCTTAAAAAAAAAAAAAAAAAGCACTTCACTCTTATTTAGATTTTTTTTTCCATTTATTATCTTAGGCATTTTTATTATTTTTATAAAAATATATTTAAAAGTGAAAAAATAGAACAAAAATGCAATTATTGGTTTTAAAAATAAAACAAATTGAAAAGATTTATTTCAATATTTTCATTTTTTTGTTTCACGTTTTCTATAGAAATGGTGTTTTATTTAAGATACTATAGTTAATGCAAATGTTCAAGTGCAGTTCCTGTTTTTTTTTTCTTAAAACAGCATTTTACATGCTGTGATTTCTTTGCTGAAGGTTCATTATCCAAACTCCAGAGGTCACAGATATGTGTTGAATATCTTGCACTGTAAAAGGAAGCCCCAGAATCTTGAATTTACTGTTAAGCAGCTCTGTGGTTAACTACATGAATTTTCGCTTGATTTCATGCACAAAATGGTGTTTTATCAGAATTTAAATGGACATGCTATAGTTTAGTTTGCTGTATTAAATGTTCTGATAAAAAAAAAAAAAAAAACAACAAACAAACAAAAAAAACACTCAAAGATTTACACAGTTTTGACCTACTCAGCACAGACACCTGATCTCAAGATATGACTGTGTATGTTTTCAGTCTTGTTAGGTTGTTGTTTTTATTTTTGTTTCTTTGTGTTTTTTTTTTTTTTAAGGGAATATACATATGATACATCAGAATTGGAACATTTTTCATTATAAAAGATATACAAAGTAGTTTGCAAGGTAAATATAATAGTCCTGCTTTTCTACCAAGGAAGGATTAGGCGTATTTGAGTTGATTTATTTTTTAATATACACAGAAATCTGCTATTGTTTTTTCAAAAATGCAAGACATTCATCTGTTGCAGCTTCGTAATCATACAAAATGCGAAATGGGGATACAGTTTTGTGGTTTCAGACACAATGCAATACTTGCTTCAGATCTACACAGACACTGTTCAGATCCCTAACAGAAGAAAATTCCTCAGCATATAATTTACATAATTTGTATATCATCTTCTTGACTATTGAATTATTTAATCCTAATTCATTTAAGATTTTATTTCATTTGGTGAGCTGAAAAAAATGGGGGCAGCTTTTGTGATTAAGAACTTCAAGTTCTCATAGTTCAACAGATTATTCACTTGTCCATAGAGTAGCAAGTGTAATCAGCATGTTGCTACCCAGGAACAGACTGAAAGTTTAAGCTTGCTCAGATCTACCATTATATTAGGGAAAAAGAAGAGTTATTTTCAGTCCTTTCTGTGCAAAAGTATTCCTACATTTTCTCTCAGTAAACCTCTGGCTAATGATTTAGGGCAGTGAGGTTAGCCTAGTTCCTTCTTCTCACTTTCTGTCATACCCTGCTCAAAACATTAGTCGCAGCAGGGAACGGTAACATGGAAACCCTGGTTCTCCTTACCACTGAATTATGTTATGTCCAGGGAAGGTGCTAAAATTAATTTTATTCAGTCAGTGACACAGGGAGCTCAGTTCCCACTCACTGGCAGGACTTTTCTTAAAAGCAAACAAAGAGTAACAAAACAAACAAAACAAAGCAAACAAAACAACAAAAACTAACTGTTACACCAGCTCCCTAAACCAGGACAACATTTAAATGAATTAGGTGGGTTAAGCAGAACACAGAAATTGTTAAACGCTACCATTTAAAAAAAAAAAAAAAAAAAAAAAAAAGTGATCTTAGTCATAAGTGGGAGCAACTCCTCATATACAAAGGAAACTGTAGTTGTTTCATCACTTCTGCTCTTCTAAACACAGCTATATAAAAAGGGCATTTACAAAACTAGAGTGTTGCATTTAGAATGATTTTACAAAAGGTTGTAAGAGATTCGTTTTTAACTCCGTAATCACTTACCAAAAACATCAGGTCACTGAACACATATTTTCAGAGGACAAACTGACGGGTTTCCTTCAAATCTGAAAAGAAAGAAAGAAGCTTTACATTACTATGTTTACACTGTTTCTTGAAAACCATCTCTAGTCATCCAGGAGTATGTTATTTTCCTACAACCAAGACCAAGAAAGTGATACTTCTGAAGGACAACTCTGAACCAGTGGATTTTCACTGGTGAATTAATAAACTGGTTGTGTGCAGTTATAAAATTTTGCATGATTACAGATTTACTGTTTAATAACAATGATGTTTAAAATAAAGACAGTGTCAGATAAAACAGAATTCTACTGTTCTTAAATAGATTGAAGTTCTGGAAAAAAATGTTATAGAAAATTTACACGTTTTCAGAAATGTGGTATTGCATTGTAAAATAAACTCAAAATGCTAAGCAGCAAGTTGCCTGGCATTAAAAACAAAACAAAACAAAACAGAACAAAACAAAAAAAAACTTACAAACTTAAATTGCAACTCATAAGAAGCTATAAGACAGTCAAAAGAGATGTTTGTTTCTAACACTCAAGCATCATTTCCACCCAGTGAAAATGCCAATCTTTCTGGTTTAGTGATCAAAACTAACCTTATTAAGAAAGACTATTTTCTACCATCTGAAAAAATGATCAACTAATGGTGCTCTTTCCATATCTGAAAAATACCACCATGAAACTTTACAAACTGTGAAACTTTATTTTGTCAGGCCCTCAAATCTCTTGAAAATGGGAGTTCACTCCAAAACAAGTTTTTAATAAATGACCCATTGCTTCTTTTTGAGAATAAAGTTCATCTCTCATATCAATCTTACTACAAAACATTTCCTTTCTTCACTATTTAAAATGGTAAAGAAGTCAGGCAAAAGCGTCATTTGACATGGACTCTCTTTATGTAAGAGTCTATATGCAACATTGCTTCTTAACAACGTAGGTAAAACTGAATGTCACCAACCATGGAATTGCTTTCTTAGGTCAATTTTGGAATTGGTAAGCAGAAAGGCTGAGATTAGGACAGAAAAAGTCCTAATTAGGACTTTTCTGTTTAGGACTCAGAAAAACTAAAAGTTCATGCTTCGTCCAGAAATGAGACAAGCAGAAGCAGTGATCGTGGCCAATGGTGGCCCTAGATGCCATCTCAGGCATTATGACCCATCAATTTCTTGAGTGCCATGACCATTCTCATATTTCAACCAAGTTAGAGTGCTGTGAAACTGCTTACATTGCTTATGTACAAATCCTTAAGTCAAGATGAAATAGAAAATCACCAAGATAGTTGAGAAGGGAAAATGTTGTGTTTCTATGGTACAATCTGAACATCATTACTTGAGAGTTCTGAGGCATGTCCCAAGTATGTATTGGTTTGTCATCCATCTACTGTAAGAATTATATATTCCTCATTGCACAAACATTTGAAAAGTGCACAATCTCTGTAATATTTATTTCAAAGAATGACTGTGTGACAGCCAAGTAATGCAATTCTGTTTTTTTCTGTTTTTGTTTTGTTTTGTTTTGTTTTGTTTTGTTTTCTGTTTTTAAAAATTCTGTTTTTTTAACAAAAAAACAGAAGCCAAGCCTTAGGAAAAATGTATCCAAGCAAGATGATGAGAAGACTTCAATAGGTGAGAGGAATGACCAGACAAAAACTTCTTTAACAGCTAAGTTAGTATGTTATTTGCCAGTCTAATTTTCCTTCATTGTTTCAGGTAGTAACAAATATATCACAAAGCTATGAATAACACTGAAAAATTATCGGGGTCACCAAAGCCAGGATCATTAGGGAAATATTATGCAAATTCCTGTATTTCTAATAGCATACAATTTAATTTCCATACCTAAATTATCCCAGTAACCTTTGGAAAAACATATATTTACAGTATTCTTGTCTCCTTGTATTGAGTCTGTGTTCATTTGCCAACCCTCAGCTCTATTGAGACACTGGTGTCTCTGACTCAGGAAAGCATTTAGTAAGTCTTCAGTACATTAGTTCTTATGTATTATTTTTCACCAAGAATTTTTGCTTCACTCTCACTCATTCTTTCTTTCTTTAATACAGACATTACTGGCTATCTATAAAAATGTATTTCAAGATACCTTTTTATCAAGTGCTAGACTTTTTTTTTTTTTTTTCCTGCCATTTACTTAAGTCAAAACAATGAAAAAAATAATCTTAAATGTATAGCTACCATACAAGTAACTGAGTGAGATATGGCCTCTGCTTTTCGCTATATAGCCCTCCAATTCTTTGGCTTTACAAATAGCTCATTCAGTCATTTTCCTAGCCCATGAGTGATTTCCCAAACTTTCCAAAGTTTCCAGATCAAGATCCAAGATTTTAAAATCTTTTTTTGTTTGTTTATTTTGTTTCTGTTTAATTATCAACACTTAGAGACTCTTGAATGAGAATTTAAGCTAGCAATTCTGTCGACAATGGATGAGATAGAAGAGAACACAGTTTGCCCATCTGGAACGATGTTGGCTCACACTACCTACAAGAAGATAAATGTGTTTTTGTCACTAAGCTAGACATAGTTTTCAGAAGATGTGTAAGGAACAGACTTCTGCAGGACCTAAGTATAAATTTATAGAGTTGATTTTTCTGACACCATTCAAAGAAAAGACTTTCTCATCAAGAGTTAACAAGAAGAAAGTGTATGCTATTCCTAATGTAGGCCTGTAAGAGCCTTTTGTATTCATACTTTGGTAAGTCTTCCATTGAATCACTTAAGCAGAGGCTCTTCATCACCAACTCGATTTGTTTTAAGTAAAAGAAAATTGGGAAAGAAAAGTTGAGAAAAGTATTAGGTATAAAAAGTAAAGTTTAAAAATACATATGGAAGTTGTGAAAATTGTGAAGTTGTGAAAATGAAGTAACTCTTGAACACAAATATGTTCTATTTGCCTACTATGCAAATTATGCATTATGCATGTTTTATTATGCCTATTATTTTGTAAAATAAATACCTCCTGATGGAAAGGTGTTTCTTTATTTCAAAAGTAAGTTTTCAAATTTGTTGAAAAGTCCTCACTTTTTTTTTTTTATTGTGAAAAATCACAGTGATGACTATTGGCTAGCCACCTGGATGACTGTTATGAATTTATCAATCTACCAGCAGGGATACTGAAAAGTTGACAAGAGCATTTTAGACCTCTCTTGGAAAGCTGGGAAGAAGTATGAAGACAGTTTGTCCTCACTCTTTGCCTGCCCCAGTGTCACAGGCAATATAGGCCTGACTCAGGGAAATTCATTTAATTTATTGCCAGCTAATATATGCTTTCCCCCTCAATACTCAAGCAGTTAAACACTTAGGAAACACTTTTCCTCCTCCTTCTCCAAGCTCAAATTAGTCCAATATTTCTCCTCTCCCCTTCTTAATCTTGGCTTCCCTTGATTTAGCAACACACAGTGGAGAAGTTACCACCACTGCTATGTAATGGTTTCCTTTTACCATCCTTGCTTTTTCCTCTTTCCCTCAATGGCTTCTTGTTTCTTACTGCTCCTCTATTCCAGCATAGGCTGTCTGTGAGTCACAGTCCTGCCACGGTTGCCCCTGCCACTGTCCCAGTCCTGTTGTAGGCCCCCAAAGTCATACTTCCTCTGTCAGGAAGGAACTCTCCAGCTACATCTCCAACCATGTCCCGTTCCACATGCATCCTCTGCTTTCTCTTCCATTTTCTCTGGAAACATTTTTGTTTGAACAAACATCCTTTTGTAAAGTCTATGTAGCATTGTCACAACCTCAATACACATGCACTGTAAACTCAGCCCTTATTCTCAGGAGACAGGGACTGATTTTGAACAAGGTTCACATGCACTCACTAGATCTCCACCTCTTACCCCTGAAAAACAGAAACCCAAAAAGGTTATAACACTTTGAACATACCCGTTGTGATAGGACTTTATTTTCTGCACTTGAGGAGCTAGCTCCCCACACCATGGTGGTCACTACCAGCTTGCTGGCTGCTCCCCTCAACAGCTGAGTCAGCTGGGGATCTGGATTGCGTTGATTTCTTGACACTTCTGTTAGCATCCCGTTGCTCCAAGGAAAATCATCATCCTCCGGCTGGACCCACTGCACATACCCAGTAGGCCCCAGACACTCCATGGCAGCACCAGCCCCCAGGCTGGTGCTCCTGGGCCTACATGGAGGCAGGAGCTTGGAACAGAGGCTGACCCATCTCTTCCCAATCCCCTTCCCAGCCAGCAAAAGCCCTTGTGGGTCCCCTTGGAGACTGTTTCTCACTTGTTTGCTCACTCCCTGCCTTCCTCTGGTGCCCACGAGTCAATAGGTGAATGGGTGTGTGTGTGTGGAGGGGTGTGGTGTGCAGCGTGCAGTGCCTTTTCCTCCATAGCTCCTCACTGCCCTGGAATGGGCTGTCAGAAGTCCCTCAGAGCTATGCATCCTTCCAAGAGCACATCTCCATCTTCACCCCCCTAAGATGCCATGTGGAGACAGTCAGGACCCTCACAAAACTCTCTTTTATGTTACTACTCCCAGGGCAGTCACCCTGTCTGGAACACGTCTGACCTGATGTGTGAGAAACACTGTGGATGGGAGAGGTTTTGGCAGGTGACAAGGCTGTTCACACCAGTATCAGAACAGGCTGGAAACAGTACAGGGCAGTTCATGGGCACCCACATCACAGATGCACCCAGTGTAGTGCATTGACAGGGGCATTACAGGAGAGATGTGCAGCCACGGCAAGCCTGTGCTTTGGTCAGAGGTAGTTTCCTTCTACAGCAATTTTTAATTGTGTTTCTTAACAGAAGAAAAAATATATAAATATATATATATAAAATTTATTTGTTTCTGAAAGTGGATACAACAGGGGAGGAAGGTGTTAGCACTGTTCTGTTTTCTTCTTGATGGTAATTAACATATATATACAGAAAAATAACTTTTTATTAATTTATTTATTTAATTATTTTACCTTATTTGAGGTAGAGGAGAATTTTAGTTGGAAAAAAAAATTACTTGTATTTTTTGACACTCTTTGTATCTAGTCTTGATGCAGAAAAATGTGAAAAAACTGTAGCTTTAAGCTTGTTGACTGTGACGTCAATTTAAAAGTCTGTTAATGTGTTTACTGCCTGTGCTTAAACACTTTGCCTGAGTTGGCTTTGACAAGGTGGAGTTCAGCTGAAATTTTTTGCAAAGGCCCTTCAGGCCTTCCTGGTAGGGGCTGCTGTCACTCAGTTTGGGAAACCACTTGAAATTTGAGGCTATTTTTTTAGAGTAAGGATTTCCAGTACCAGGTTGAAAAATGTGGCTCTGGCAGGCTTTTCACAGCAGGAAAAACTGAGAAAAAAAATAAATAATAAGCTGACAGTGAAGGATCGTTACAGAAATCTGTATGGACAAAGCAGTGCAGACAATTTTTACTCTCTTCAACAGGAAGCTGTGTGCAAAGTCAACAAAGTGGAGGAACCAGTATATACCTTGATGTTCTCTACCCCGTCAGAAAGGAAAGGCTATTTGGCACAAAAGAGTGATGGTATCCGTTAGGGCTCAGTATATGTTGTTCTGGGGTACCAGCATATTTAATGATTTTTTTTTACTTCAAACTAGATGCTGTTTTCTTATATGACATAAGTCCCCATTAGCACCTGAAGAATGACATTAGGTATGCTCTGAGTGCATCTCCTGGTTGACCTTCATTTACGTCTAGTTCATGTCCTCCCCTAGAATGCTTTGCAGTATGAATGAAAGCATAATTTTGAGGTTTTGCTTCAAAAGTACATTCCTGATATTCACTGGAATGCTAATGTAGGTACTCCCCAGGCAAAAACTGAAGTATTAATACACTACCATGACTCTTTCTAATATAATATAAAATAAAATAATAAAATAAAATAAAATAAAATAAAATAAAATAAAATAAAATAAAATAAAATAAAATAAAATAAAATAAAATAAAATAAAATAAAATAAAATAAAATAAAATAAATAAAATAATTCACTTAAGTGTTTCAGCATTAGGAACACAGTAAATGTATATTGAATAATGTTGATTGTGTTTCAAATTTCGTCAATGCCTTTAAGTAGATGGAAACCCACTTAGTGGATGAAGGAAAGGCTTTGGATGTTGTCTACTTAGACGTTCATAAAGCTTACGACATTGTTTGTACATCATTCTTCTGGAGAAACTGACTGCTTATGACTTGGACAGGCATATAGTTCTCTGGGTAAAAAAATGGCTGGGTGGCCAGACCCAAAGAATTGTGGTGAATGGAGTTAAATCAAACTAATGTCAAGTCACAAGTGGTGTCCCTCAGTGCTCAGGAGAAAGTTCCTTTAATATTTTTCTCAATAATCTGAATGAGGGGATTGAGTGCACTCTCAGTAAGTTTGCAGACAACACCAAGTTAGGTGCGAGTGTTGATCTGCTTGAGGGTGGAAAGGCTCTGCAGAGGGATCTGGGTAGGCTGGATCAGCGGGCTGAGGCCAACTGTAAGAGGTTCAACAAGACTAAATGCCAGGTCCTGCACTTGGGGCACAGCAACCTCATGCAATGCTACAGCTTAGGAGAAGAGTGGCTGGAAAGCTGCCTGGTGGAAATGGGTCTGGGGGTATTGGTAGCTGGCTGAATCTGAGCCAGCAGTGTGCTTAGGTGGCCAAGAAGGCCAACAGTATCCTGGATTGTATCAGAAATAGTGTGGCCAGCAGGACTAAGGAAGTGACTGTCTCCATGCACTTGGCTCTGGTAAGGCTGCACCTCGAGTCCTGTGTTGAGTTTTGGGCCCCTCACTAGAAGAAGGACATCAAGGTGCTGGAGCATGTGCAAAGGAAGGCAGTAAAGCTGGTGAAGGATCTAGTGAAAAAGTCTTATGAGGAGCAGCTGAAGAAACTGGGGTTGTTTAGTCTAGAAAAAAAAAAAAAAAAAAAAAAGTTCAGGGGAGACCTTATTGCTCTCTACAACTACCTCAAAAGAGGTTGTAGTGGGCTGGGGATCAGTTTCATCACCCAAGCAGCAAACGATAGGACAAGAGTCCTTGGTGCCTCAAGTTGCACCAAGGGAGTTATAGGTCAGATATTAGGAAAATTTCTTTATCTGAAAGGCTTGTGAGGCATTGGAACAGGCTGCTCAGGGAAGTGGTAGAGTCACCATCCCCAGAGGTATTAAAAGGATGTGTAGATGTGGTGCTCAGGGACATGGTTTAGTGATAGACTTGCAGTGCTAGGTTAACAGATGGACTTGATGATCTTGGAGGTCTTTTCCAACCTAAGTGAATCTATGAGTCTATGATTCTATTCTATGAATCTATACTTCTGAAATACTTAATTGTTTAGTACCATTGTTATTTGAAAAACTGAACATGTAGATGTGGGAGAATGCCACATGCAATTTATCTCTGATCTAAAAGAAGCTTGATTTTTAGTGTATTAGGGGAGGATCTCATGGCCTCCAGTTAACTGGTTTAAATGGTTTATACTATATAGTAATATACTTTATACTTTATATTACAATTTGCTAGACTGGAATGTATATAAATTGGGTATCAAGATTATTTTCATAGCAAGCACTTTTGCAAGATTCCTGCAAGGCTGCACTTTAATAAAAATGTAACCATGGAAACAATGAGTTTACGTTGATTTTTAGAATATTAACTTAAATCTTGCATGGTTTCTACAGTGCAAACATTCAATTGTGCTGTAAAGTCCTATATGTGTTTTTTCAGAGAAAGTAAGAGACTAGATCTCTGTTTGTCCCTGTTTTTACCTGATAGACCAGCAATATAGACGTATTCAAATTCAGCAAAGTATTACACTCAGATTCAGACACTATCAGTTTTCAAGGCATAATAATATATAGAAATTAGTACTATAAAGCTAAATGTGAGATCTTCTAGAAGGAAAATACATGTATGATGTATATATACATATATATACGGCAGTCTTCTTGCCATCTTCATGTCATTAAGACACAGGTTCTTCACTGACAAGTCATTTGTACTGTGTCTTTTTCAAGTGCAGGCCTTTTCTGGACATAATGCATATCTTAGTTTTACTGCTGGGAACACCATTCTGGAAACATTATCCTTTTTATCAATACAAGATTTTAACCTTGTAACACTATTTTTATTTCAATTTTAGTGTTTTCACACTCTTCCAGACATAATCATTCACACCTTAGAAATGTTGTAAATTTCTTTCTTCTCCAATAGAGAATGATACAGCAATTCCCTTTCCTGCTGCTGCTGAGGCACCTTATTGCAGATAACATTAAACTTTTGATGGCTTAAACAGCTCTCCAGACTATTGGCATGACGTTACCAGTCGAATGATTCTTTCCCATAATAGTGCCTGATTAAGTGGGAAAGAAAAAAAAAAAAAAATCAAATGAAGAGAAAGAAATATTTGTGTTTCTGTAATCCTCTACCACCAGTTTTACAGCAGGGCTCACCCCATTAATTTTAGCCTTATTCTCCTTTAAAATGGCGTTTAAAATCAAGTCTGCAACATCTCTTTTGAGCAGTGTTACTTATGTGTAAGTGTAGAGCTCACAAGGTATAGGCCAGCTCATTAGATGATGTTTTTAATACAAATTCACTATCCTGAACCAATTTTATTCAAAAGTACCGAGGACTGAGCTCAAGTAAGTAGCATCTCTTGGCTTTGAAATCCTATTTATCAGTAGTTAGTCGTAAGATGTCTAAATGATGCAAGAGCCATAGAATAAAGACACTAATGCTTATGTGTGTTAGGGATTAACTGGCTGAGGTTGGGAGAAAACAAGGCCCACCATGTGGCTTTCTGCCCTACTTTAAATGAAAAAAGTGATGCAACAAAATCCATGTTGAAAGATAGATTTTCATGAGACTTAAATTACCAAATAAGTACTGTGAAATATCAAGGCTACTGTCACATACCAGTAAATATAACTGGAACACATGAAAAAAAAATAATATATATATATATATATATGTATACTTTGCTACTGACTTTGGAGATCTAAATTACTCCAGCAGAGGCAACATTTTTCTGTATGAACTGAATCTTTTTCTAAGAATCTCTTAGCCAAATTTCCTCATATATCAAATATTCTCATATATGTATTGAGCAGTTTTGGCAATGCAGTTCTTTCAAGATAAACCAGAGTTATGACTATTCAGCTCTGCTAGAAGAAGGCTAGACAGCTAGCACGTCAGGGATTATCATCACATCTAAGAATTCAGTTTATGATCTTCTTCCATGGATCATATTTAAAGGTAGGGTTAGAAACTTGTCTCCTTTAAGTAGATAGGATCATATGTTGGTATCCAGACTCTGCCTACAATTAAGATAATCAAAGAATGCCTTTATACAAAAAAGATGGTCTTCTCAGTCACAACTTCCTTCATCTACTAGAAAGGAATATATTTGTGTAAAAGGATGCAATTTTCTTTTTAGACACTTCTTAATAAAATACTGCATTTTCACTTTCTCTTTTACTTTCTTCACAAGTAAACCCAATCCTTGAGCAAATTCCTATTGAATTTAATGTGGGAATAGGGTATCTCTTTAGTTACTTCTTTTGAAATAGCAGAATTATTACTGTAATCTTCTGTCTGAACAAAGAAACAACATTTCTTTGTACTTCAGGAAACATAGGGATTGAAATTATGGAGAACTCACCCAAATAGTTAGCTTCCTCAGGATTTATCACTGAAACAGATTGCTTGCCTAATTTTAAATCCCACTAACAAAGATCTGCCTTATTATTGTCCATTGCCTAATGAATCTAATCTTCTCCTTTCTAAAATTAAATTACTAAACTTCTGGTGTCAATGGTATCTGGATCAGACTTACACATCGATCTCTAAATAGTTTTGTCATTGTTAAAAGTTTTTTGGGGTCTTAGAAGCCATAAGCTATTTCTCTTTGAATGTCCAAGAGCAGTACAAGAAGAAAAGGTTTGAATTTAAGGCTGCATTTCAGTGTTCCAATCTTCAGTGAAAGGATTCATGTATGAATCTGATCTTACTGTTTAAACAGAGGTCACTTCAGGGTGTTGGTGATTATTTCAGCCACTGGGATAAGGCAATTGCTTCAGAGACAGTCTGAAATGCTTCATGGACAGAAAAAGAGAGCAGCATGGCTCCTTCCTAGCTGCTTCTTGCTTAATAACCAACCTTCTCTTTGACCCCTCGGGGTATTTTGCCTCATCATGACTAAATTTGCTGTTTCTACAGATATGATTCCATCAAATGAAATAAAACAAACCAGTTATCTCATACGCCTCACAGATTTATATTTCAAAGTGAACATTTCAGAAAATATTTTGTTTTTCAGTCAACAGCAACTAAAATACTGCACATTTTCTTGTCAATTTTTCTGACCTCAAGAAAGGGGATGATTAAAACTGTCTCATCATCATAGTAAGGATATATAAATTACAAAAGGGATTATAATGCATTGAAAATCAACATTGAAAAAGAATTGAAATGACTGAAATGATCTTAATCATTTGCATGTTATTTACTGAAGCACATTCAGCATCTGCAGCACTTCAGATCACATCAGAATCACTTGTGATGGGTGCCACACTTCACATGAATGAATCTTCTTTTCAGAAATGGCAGCTCTAGAACCAACTTTCTTGATAGTATCTTAGTTTTAGGAAATGATTTTGGAAGAGTTTCTTGTTAAGTTCTGTCCTGATTCTGATTTTCTTTCTGCTAAAGCTAATAAGAAGACAGAAAGTATTAAAATATTAAATACAAGGGTTGGACCTTTAAAATATTTATTCATGCAGTTGAAAAAAGCTAACACAAAGTAATGCTCAGTGCTTCAAAAGAGCAATTATTTCTCCACCTTGTTTTAAATTAAATGTTATAATTAAGTTTTGGGAAGTCTGAACTGAAAGGGTTTATTGGATTAGGTAATTTTAAAGAACTATATAGCAATGTCATGAAAAATATCTACCTTGCATTTTGTAAAGCAGTATCATACTTTACAAGTTCAAGCTGAAAAAGTGTGCAACTTAAACAATGCATATTGCCGGACCCTCTCATGTTTTCAATCAAGCAGAACTAATCTCATTTCACATGGTTAGTTACAAATAGCAGGTTATATATGAAACTTGCAGATATTTATTTTTGTTAGAACTGTTGTGTTATTTTTCCTTTTAGTTATGTTTACTGCTAAAAACAAATGAAAGAGACACCCACAGCATGGGACTTCACCTGTATCAAGTAGCATGAAAGTCTCAGCCTTAAGGTCAGAGTTACACTGTAAAACTTTTCCTCTAATGATAAAAACAACAACAACAAAAAAGCTGAACTTGGCTACAACTGTGCAGAATAAATCTGAAAAATTCTCATTTTTTTTATAGAGAGTGGGTTTATTATTTAACCACCTTCCAAATAATTTCCACCCAGAGACATTCTGGGTGCCTACACAGGTTACAAGCCCCCGCACCATCTGTTTCAGTACAAAGTATACTGAATGGCCTGATTTCCTTCATTTCCAGCTGTGCTGCCTACCACTCACTCTATTTATCTCAGTGGGAAAGTTATCAGTATATTTCACCATCTGGGTATCTTCTGTCCCCAGAGAGTTACATTTTTCACATCAGTTGAGTGGTCATTGAAGAACTCACCTAGTCACTACAGGCTTGTAGTCAATACTTCTACCTTTAGCATAATACCTAGAGATATTCCGGTTATCAGGGAAAAAGGTAAAACACATGATACTAATTGAACCTGTTATTGGATGACTTCTACATCTAATCCCTGAAGGAATAAAAGAGGCAAGAAGTTGAAACTGTTTTTTGTAACTGTGAGCAATGTTTAAGCAAACTAGAAAAAAAAAAAAAAAAAAAAAAGGCGCACAAAGAAATAAACTTTCAAATGGCAATGGCAAAAGAAAAAAAAAAATAAAAGCAATGGCAGAGTTTTTTTCTAGCTTCTTATCATTGGGTATATATAGAGTTGGGAAATATTATATTATAAAGAAACAATTTTCCTAACAGTATCCCAATTTCAGCTTATTCTACATTTTGAAAAATAACAGAAGACTAAATAATAAAAAATAAAATAAAATAAAATAAAATAAAATAAAATAAAATAAAATAAAATAAAATAAAATAAAATAAAATAAAATAAAATAAAATAAAATAAAATAAAATAAAATAAAATAAAATATTTTCAAGTCATATCCTCTGGTGAGGCAAGTACTACAGTGATACTGGCTATCTGTGAGGAGATTCTCAGCTAAAAGCTCGAGGCTTTGAGTATTTCTAAAACAAAAAATCTTGGGTCTGGTCAGGACTTCCAGGTCCTCTCTTCTAACGTTGAAGGGTTTGGTTACTGGTGTTTTCAGATTTACTAATCTTCCTTGAGAAAGTAGTAATTGATAAGGTTACACAGCCATATAAGATATATAAGGTGTATATATTGTTATAATAGAGATCCCTAGATCAATTTTAATATGATTTTTATATGATTTTGAATCCAAGAGTAAATCATGCATCTGTTTATTCTAATCAGACTCTATGTTTTGTAAGCAAAGGCACCATTTAGTACCAAAATAAATCTGTTTGTTAATTTGTTTGTTTGTTTTAATCAGACGAGGGAAACTGCACAATCCTGTTCCTGTTTACAGCCAGTGACTGTTTCCTTGACGTTATCCTGTTGTCAACTTTCTATAACTTCTGTATTATATTATTACAGAAGCTGAGGTATCAATCCATTGAGGTATCAGTCTGAGGAAGATCTGTCATGTAGGAAGTGTTATAAAGAAATCTAAAAATGACAATACTGCATCGAGGGTCAATATATTTTCACTATTTGAAATATTTAGTGTGCTTGGATAGAAAAGGATATGTGGCCTATCCCTTATCCATTACTAATATAATATAAAATGAACAATTTCCTTCTTTTTTTCACACATTACATTCAACTTACAAATAAGCGTCAAGTTTAAATTTCTAATTTGCAGTTAAGGATTTAAATAAAATGCTGATATTTCATGATGTTTTGCATAACACATTGATATTTGAGGAACAAGACATACTACCAACTTTACATCAACTGCAAAAATGTAAAACAGTTACAACATAATATAAATAAATATATTGACAAGCAAGCAGTCCTGAAAATTAACTAGGGCTATCAGGGTCCTAAGTTTTAGAGGTAATTTTTTAAGTGGGATTCTTACAATTGTACTTTCTATTAAATTAATGCTGTGATTTCTACATGTGGAGTGCACACAGTACTTAAAAATACATTTTACCTCATGATGAGAAACGTTAATTTTATATTCAGATTAACAGAGGTATTCTACTCGGCATACCTCAGGTTTGGAGTTAGTTGTTCAATGGATTCTTCCCACCTTTGATGTTCATCAGTAGTACATGCTACTATTTAAGTAAGGCATGTTAACCTCAGACTGGTTACAAAAACACCCCTTTTCAACATTTTCTTTCTTATGAAAGAAATTCACCTCTGAATGACGTGAATTTATGCTTTTAAATATATAGGTATATTTATGTCTTTCCCATGTTCATCTTACACATGACAAATTGAAAATGTTATTTGAATATGGAAGACAAACAAGCGTGCATTTTACTAGTGTGCATTTTATCACACAAGTCAGGAATCTTCTCTCATTACTTGCAATTAATACCATTTAAAATAGAAATGAGGTATACTTATATCATATTTATGCTCTGAGTTTAACTGCTATAAATGAAATCGAACGCTTTTTTTGTCATTAGTGATCATAGCATATTTTGTTAGGATCATAATTGACACTGTTGTGTTTTTTTATTATTTTATTTATTTATTTTTTAATCAGTAACATTTATAGCCCTGATTTCCTCTGCTCACTGTTTAATTTCTAGGGTAAAACACAGCAGTAATTTTGTATTTGTATCTATTGACCTGCTTCTAGCTTCCAAGCATTTTAGGAAGGGTTTCATTGAAATTCAGTTCAAAAATGAATGTAATTTGCTGCTAGTTGATAATAAGAGATCATCTGGCTTCAGCAAGGCTCGTGTGACTGAGTTTAATAAAACATTTGATGAAATCTTGATTAGATCACACAAAGCTCAATATTGGGGAAACATCAAGTGTGATTTGTGCTTTTGTATCATTCTAACCCTAATGTCCCTTGTACTGAATGAAATAATCAACTTAAATGTATGTACACTAATGATGTGTTTGTCGGGAAAACATAGCACACAATTCCTTCATCAGTGTCACAGGAAAGTACAATGGATTTAATTCACTGCTAGTTGCAAAATATTTTTGTGGTGGGATGTTCTTAAAAGCCCAGATAAATTCGAAAAGCTCTTCTATGTGTAATTTATACAGACAATAGAGTGATAGGCAGGGTCTTATCCTAGGTGTCCTTATTGTACTGTGTTTTGCATTTTGGAGTTGGCAAAAATAATATATAATTATCTGTATATGGTGTAAGTAGGAGTAAATTCACATCACTATCCAAGGATACTCCTTGTTACAAGCCCCGTGATGCAGTAGCTTATGAAATACCTGGTAATTTACTGTCCATGGGTTCCCATGGATTTCTTCCATAGAATCAAATTTGGGATAATATGAAGTTCTTTACTGCCTCCCATTTTCAGATGTTAATATCAAATGAATCTGTACATCTGAAATAAGGTAAAATATATATATATATATATGTATATAAATTTTGAAATCTATGAAAATGTTAAGACAATATTTTCCTCATCAAGGAATGACACCTTATCAAAATTAAGCAGGCAGATTAAAAAATAATAATAATAATAAAAATCATTTCTTTAAAGAACCCTGAAATAATTTCAATTAAGTCAAAATGTTCTAGCTGACCTTCTTAGAACACTGTAACTTTCCACTTCAGAGTATTTATTAATTTCAATACATTTGCTATGATATTTTTTTGTTGTTGTTCAGTTGCAAGATGAATTTTCAACATCCGAATTTCATGTTTCAGCATCATCAAGTCAAATGATTTTCCTTTCTTTCATTTTTTTCAATTCAGTATCATAAAAGTTTGGAAAAATGTTAATTTTGTCATCTGTTAACTGCACTGACAGAAAAGTTAACATTTTCTTGGTGAGCTAGTTAAATTACATTAAACAGAATATTCTTCATATTTTAAATATTTTCCTTTTTTTTAATTGCATAAAGAAAATATTTGTTTATTGGCAGATCCTATATCCTGCCTGTCCTTTGAATCCTTTGAAATATTTTATGATACAAACTTTATGACACAAAACAGTTGTCCATGTTTGTAATTTAATGCTAACCCTGTTGAAGCCTTGCCTGTTTAGGTTTTACTTTTTCTTTTATTTTATAGCATATTGAAACATATTGAACATATAACATATTGAAACCAGACAATTCTGACCAGGGTTTACTTCTGCCCTTATTTTTATGAGCAGTGCTTTTAAAACAAAGTCTAAATGAGTTAAAGCCTGGTTTCTTCATAGTTTCCCTATTCTGTAAAATTATTAGGAAGAAAGAGTAGGCTTTTCGAGAATAGTGTTTTGGTGTTTTTCTGTTTTGTTTTTGTTTTGTTTTTCTGTTTATGAAGGGAAACATTCTGGAATAGTTAGAAGAAGGAATGCAACATTGCGTCTCTTGTGTGAACTGTAAACCATTTAGTTCTCAGAAATCTTTGGATAGGTTTTTTAAGTTGCAGATAGCATCCAGTAGGAAGTTCCAGTTGACAATCTTCTTTGTGTCAGTGGCATCAAAAAAACTAATATGTGGCCAGTTATTATAGATAATTATTAGGTAGCTTAATTTGTAAACCACAATAAAATCTGGATAAATTTGTTTTAACTCAATTTATTAAATTTATAAATTCTCATATTCATAAATTCAGTGTTTTCAAGTATAAGTTGTAATATCTGGATGCACATTTGAAATAAATAAAGTTTGAATGAACTCTGGATCTAACATCTGATCCAATATTACAAATATTTGGTATTTCTAAAATCCATATCTGAGTATAGTTTGGTATACATTAGACTAAGTCTACTGTCATGGTCAGAGATCAGAATTTTATTGTGTTAAGTGTTACACAAGCTAAAAAGGTGTCACACTGGGATAGTCAAGTAAAGACTTGACTTTACAATACAGAAAAGAGACTGTATCTGTACCCATTAGTATTTATAGTGCATATAGTGGTCCCTATTAAGCTTTCAGCATACAACCTGGAGTACCAGTATGCATTGCCATTATTGTTAGGGTTCATATTTCATATTCTAAACTTTGTGGGTTATTTGACACTAGCAGTGTTTTCCTGCTGTGAAATAACATGAAGTGCCAAATGATTTATTTTTGCTGTATTCCTTTAGTTAGAAAATTATTTAGAGGGAAAAATATTTTTATGTTATTTTTGTTTCTGTTGTCATTCACTGCTGTTAGGAATTCAACCTTCTTACTCTGCAGCACTTCTGTAGAAAAATAATGAGTCTTTTAAGATGAGTAATAACACCATATTCAAGTGCTGGTAAAAGACATATGAATGTAAGTGGAGGAAATAAAATTAAAACAAAACAAACAAACAAAAAAACCTGTTACATGTGATTTTGGAAGGGTTTAATATTTCTTTATCTTGTCTTCCATTGATGTTCTTAGGAGATTTTCCATGGACTCCAATAGTAGCATTTAAATCAACACCAACCACTTGTGAAATTCTTACCTTTTGATAATCTCTTTAATTCAGTGGGAAAACTGGTAAGATGAAGAAAGCTTGGTCTCACACCTAGAACAGTTGACAGTGGGATTTAGCTGTCTAAACCCTGAATGTACAAGGTTAAGTAACCTCTTGGAACTGGAGACATAGGTTCTTACCACCTATCTGAACTGCAAAGTTGCCCTCATGCTCACTATTTTTGTGGTCCAAGCATCCCATTCTCATATAAGCTCCATTTTAGTCAGCTTTGAGTCAAAGCATTGTCTGAACTTTGCCGATGCTCCAGCAGGTGCTCGTCAAGTTGTATCTGATGCATGAAATGCAACCCAAAAATGCAGTCCGTGGTGATGCTTATTGCGCATACACAAAACAGTGTTATAGCTGTTCTTTATCGCATTACTCTCCAGTCAGTGACCTCCATGAGAAGTGGATTAGTATGCAGCCAAGAATGCAATTCGTAGGGCCAGAGGAAGCAAAATTTGGGCAACTTGATTGTTTTGCATCGTGGTGGTATCACTTTTCATAGCTAGAAATGTTTCATAGCTAGAAATTTCATAGCAAAATTTTACAGCTAGCAATGTTTTTTGCAGGGAACAAGGAGTTGATTAAGTTTTTTCCAGGGTTCCCAGATCTGTATTTCCATTCATAAATGTTTACAGTTGCAACTCCTATGAACACAAAAAATCAGCAATTGAAGCTGTTTCCGAAAGTTCACAGCCCCACTTTATATATTTCTGTTGTTTATACCAACTTATGTCAACTTCTGCAAATGAATAACTGAATGAATATATATGATAATCAAAGGCTATTAATTAGATCTATGTTCAGAGTCTGATGGTTTTGAAATGTTTGCTCAGAGAGTGTGTTACAACAAGGCCTTTAATACAAAATTAATTGTTAGGTTTATTAAAGAGACCAAAGGAGAGGATTTTAACCTCCCCTTGATCCCATCAGTACTATAACTGTTACTTATCTGCCATGTCCTATATAGAACAAGACCTTGCCAAATGTTGTAATGTCTCACAATAGTGTATCACAAGCAAGAAAGAGAATGCAATTAGCAAAACTAGGAAAGATGAACTTTGTGGTTCCAATTCTACTTCTTCTACTACGCTTTTGTTAAGTGCTTCTTACCTCCAAAATGTTATTTGGAAATCTGAACTATTTCTATTTGGAAATAAAACAGGCTATTCTGTTCCTTTTGAAAATATCAGCAATATTTTAAGAAAAACACTTTTTTGGGGGGGGACATGAAGAGTGGGATTAATCTTTCACTAAAGAAAAAATAGATCTGTAATCTAAGCTAGTTTTTTTTTAATTCTGTCTATAGTGAATGGCATTTCCAGACATATCTGACATATACTACCCATTTAAATTGGGCAATTTCCATTTATTTATCAGCCCTGTCAGTGATAATAGCTGCTACATGCTTCTCCATGTTTCATATTTATCTACCCACAGACTTCGGTAATAATGGAGTCAACACAGCAAGAGTTGTATTCCAAACTACATGGAATAAAATCATTTGCTGCCAATAATGATGTAACCCAAACCTACATCTGTTTTATGCTGATTTAAAAGTTGTAGAGTCTGATGAGATAAAAAAAAAAAAAAAAAAAAAAAAAGAGAGAGAGAGAGAGAGAGAAAAAAATAGTACAGAAGGAAAATGAGTACGTAGAGATTCCACAGATCTGTACACAACAGATCAGCACACCCAAGAGAGTACAATAAATCAGCCTCCAACACTGAACTGACAGCTTATTTTCCTACTCTTTTGAAAGATAGTATCATTGGCTTTCTTGTGTTGCCTCTAGTTTTTAAGCTCTCTAACAGTATTGTAAAGAATATAACTGTATTTATCTCAGAGGGAAATGGTGAGTGATCCCATAGTCTGATTCTGCATGAGCCTTCAGGTTGTAAAGGATCAGAATTGTTAGAAACATGTTTGGGCTTCACTTTTCCTTTAAAAAATCAGTTCAATCGTATCTTCTGGAGGTAAGAAATCAAAACTAGATCTCAGACAGAAAGCGGAACAAGGGGAAGACAACAAGGACAGAGGAAAAGAAATAATTTCAAATGAAAACTTACGATAAAATGCAGTAGCAACTAGTGATTTTTATAAATTAACTTTACTCCATCCTTGCTGAAAATATTTTTCTTTGTTTATTCCTTGATTTAGTCCCTAATGCCTTGTTAGATAGTACTATTTCAATGTGTTTCTGTCCACAGAACATACTGTATCATATGTATTATGTATCTGAGTAACTGTAAATCTGAATATGGTTATGGGGTTACATAAAGATACAGGGTAGGTGTAATGCATATACATTTGCCACACTTCTTGTTTTATGTACTCACTTGTGGTAAGCAAAAAATATTGGATATCATAAGGAAAACCTAACAGGAACAGTGATAGAAGCATGGCATTGTTGGACATGTCTTGATTGAGAGGTCAGAATTTGTTGGACCCTAGAACAGAGAAGAGCATTCCAAGGCTGTTCAAATATCAAAGAAATTAACAGGACATGAAGAACTGTTTCTCTGTGGTGGAGTCACTGGAATGATAATAATGCAACCTAGGTGAAATGTTCATAATAGTTTAACTGACCAATAAGCCAATTAGTACTAGGCATCTGATCTCCAAAACATGTGGATACTTCTAAAAAATTCACGAGTGAAGGCAGACACAAAAAAATGAAGGAGGTGGGAGTAGGATATCTGCAGTTAGCTGAGCTAACCCATCTTACAGGATCTGAAGTATCTTAACTCAAAGGAAGTCGAGTTTGGCTAGCAGATTTTCTTCTTTTTTTTGAGGGGAGGAGCAAACATAGGGATGAAAAAGGCAATCACACTATATATCATGTCTATATCTCTGCACATATTTAGAGATTTTTATGGTAGCCTTGGAGAAAAACACGATTCTAGCACATTTTCATAGAATCACAGAAGCATAGAATGGCTTGGGTAGGAAGGAACCTCAAAGATCATCTAGTTCCAATCCCCCTGCCATAGACAAGGATGCAACTCACTAGATCAGGTTGCCCAGGGCCTCATCTAACCTGGTCTTGAACACTTTCAGGCATGGAGCATCCACAACTTCTCTTGGAAACCCATTCCAGTGCCTCACTACTCTCTGAATGAAGAATTTCCTCCTAACCTCTAATCTAAATCTCCCCTCATCTAGTTTAAAACCATTCCCCTTCATCCTGTCATTATCCAATTGAGAGAAGAGTTATTCTCCATCTTTTTTATAGGTCCTCTTCAAGTACTAGAAGGTTGTAATCAGGTCACCCCGGCACCTTCTCTTCTGTAGGCCAAACAGTCCCATCTCTCTCAGCCTTTCCTCATAGAAGAGGTGCTCCAACCCCTCAATCCTCTTTGTGGCCCTCCTCTGGACCTGCTCAAACAGATCAACATCATTCTTGTGCTGGGGACTCCAGACCTGGATGCAGTAATCCAAGCAGGACCTCACAAGGGCAGCATAGAGGGGAACAATCACCTCCCTTGATCTGCTGTCCACTCCTCTGTTGATACAGCCCAGGATGCAGTTGGCCTTCTGGGCTGCAAGCATGCACTTCTGGCTCATGTCGAGCTTTTCATCCACTGGAACCCCCAGGTTCTTCTCTGCAGAGATGCTCTGAATGAGTTCTTCTTCCAGACTTTACTATTGCCGTGGCCCAGGTGCAGCACCTTGCACTTGGACTTGTTGAACCTCATTAGGTTCATATGGGCCCACTTCTCTGGCTTTTCCAGGTCCCTTTGGATGGCATTCCTTCTTTCTATTATACCAATTGCAGCACTCGACTTGGTGTCATCTGCAAATTTTCTGAGGAGGCACTCAATTCCACTGGCTATGCTGTTGATAAAGATATTAAACAGTACCAGTCCAGGACAGACCCCTGAAGTACACCATTTGTCAGCGGCCTCCGCTTGGACATAGAACTACTAACCACCACTCTCTGTGTAGCCAATTCCTTATGCACTGAATGGTCCACCCATCAAATCCATACCTCTCCAGTTTAGAGACCAGGATGTCATGTGGGACTGTATCAAAGGCCTTTCAAGAAGTCCAAGTAGATGACATCGGTCTTCCTTTGTCAACTGATGCAGTTACTCCATCACAGAAAGCCACCAGATTAATGAGGTAGTATTTACCATTGGGGAAGTCATGCTGGCTTGTCTCATTATCACCTGTTTTGCATGTGCCTTGACATTGTTTCCAGGAGGATCTTTACTATGATTTTCCCAGGCACAGAGGTGAGGCTCACTGGTCTGTAGTTCCCTGGATCTTCCTTTTTATCCTTTTTAAAAATGGGAGTGATATTTCCCTTTTTCCAGTCACCAGGAACCTCACCTGACTGCCAGGACTTTTTAAATATGATGGAGGGAGGCTTGGCAAATTTTGAGATTAATCTGTTCATATAATCCATGACACTTAAGGGAATGTTCTGAGTATAATTTTGCAAAAAAATTTTACACTTTTTTTTTCCATCTCCTGTGATACTGGAATGGCGTTTCGTACACTTGAAGTACCCGTGTTTGCTGCACTAACTCACTAAGATGAAAGAATATTGTAGTCTTATCAACTAATAAATCATTTATTATAAATTGTAACAGATACATTTGTTCCCAGGTGCAAAGGTGATTTTTGATACAGAAACATCAGACCTTTATTACCTGGAAAAAATAATCAAATATATAAAAGTAGCCAATGAAATTAGTACAAACATTTGCTAATGACACAGAGTTAAAAACAAAAACAAACTTGGAAATAAAGACTTCCTCTCCAACCAGGTCTGACAAATGATCCATTTCCAGCTTAAACTAATTGATATGCAATAAAATATGAATTAACTTTTCAAAGATCTCTAGAAATATTTTATAATTATAATTTTTCAGTGTACAATATTATACAAATGTTTTTGATAGATTTGACAGTTTAAGTATCAAGCATTTCAGTGTTCACTGCTCAGCACAAATTGGGACTCACAGACAGTATGGTTGGCTGTGAAGGACAAAATCTTGTTGTAGTCCCATGCTTCCCTTTGCATGCATCTTTCAGCTCTGGTTTCCCTTGGCTTTGTCACTCTCTCAACCCTAATCCTAACCTTGATTGTAGAGGTGGGCAGAGCTGGAGCTGAGTAGTAGTACAGCTAGCCCAGAGGAGGAAGCTGTGGAAGACAAAATCTTGTTGCAGTCCTGTGTTTCCCTTGGCATGCCTTTTTCAGCCCCAGTGTCCCTGGATCTCTAGGTTTTGTCACTGTCTGGACCCTAATCCTAACCCTAATGGTAGAGGTGGGCTTAGCTGGAGTCGAAAGGCAGTATGGTTGGCTCAGAGGAGAAAACTGTGGAGCATGAAATGTTGCAGTCCCACACTTCCCTTGGCATACTTTCTTTCAGTCCCAGTGTCCCTGGAGTCATAACTCTGAATGCTAACTCTCATTTTTTTAGCCTTCCCCTAATTCTTAGCCCATCCACATTACTGCTCTTCCTCATCGGACCTTTCAAAAAAATGAATAGAATAATTCACATGTAAAATCAGATCTAATGGCTTTTATTTATTTATTTTAATCTTCCTACAATTGTTTTTCTTAATGTTTCCAAGAGAAAATAAATAAATAAATAATAATAATAATAATAATAAATCATTTGAAACTACCATTCTCCATAGCCACATGCAATATAATTTATTGCAGAGGAAAATATCTAAAAATTTCTCACATAAGTATATAATAGTGCTGATTTTCAATGTAAAGGAAAAAAGAAATTGTTTCCACATGCTGCTGCTATCCATCACTTTGTGTTCTATGATTTTAAGGGAGATGTACAGAACTTCACATCTTGTCTCTGACCTGAAGAAGAAAATGGAATACATAGATGTAAGAGAAAAAAACTAAATATCCAGTCTGTCAGTAGAAGATTACATGAAGAAAGAAAAATTTTAAAAAAAAAAAAAAGAAGAAGAAGAAGAAGAAGAAGAGGAAGAAAAAGAAAAAGAAAAAGAAAAAGAAAAAGAAAAAGAAAAAGAAAAAGAAAAAGAAAAAGAAAAAGAAAAAGAAAAAGAAAAAGAAAAAGAAAAAGAAAAAGAAAAAGAAAAAGAAAGAAAAAGAAAAAGAAAAAGAAAAAGAAAAAGAAAAAGAAAAAGAAAAAGAAAAAGAAAAAGAAAAAGAAAAAGAAAAAGAAAAAGAAAAAGAAAAAGAAAAAGAAAAAGAAAAGGAAAAAGAAAAAGAAAAAGAAAAAGAACATTCCACTGCCAAGGGAGATACCTGTTCTTCCTCGAGTCTTGGTGCCTTCATTGTTTCTTAGCATAAGCATTTAAAGTAGCAAGGTGAGACTTTTAAGGAAAATATAGCAAGATTTATTTGGTAGTTGCTCAAAGATTTCATGTTATACCACACCCTAATGAAGATTAATGGGCACAGGGTGCTACAGGGTAGTCAAAAGTGCAAGAAGTATATAATTTGTTCTATCAATCATCTGTTTATCTCAGTAAATATGTCTGACATATGGTGTAGATCTATAAATTTGTCACATGCTTTAATACTGTTGCTCATTCTGTTGACTAATCAGTCGTCATATTTCACTTCTTGTTGGTGCTAGCAACTACTTCTGAAAATGATTTCCAGTTAGTAATAAGTGAACCTCAAATATGGAGGTTGCTTTAAACTGTAGGAGTTTGATTCAGCTACTTATCACAGCCTTATGTTAATGACTTCACCTTTCTGGTGCTCTTGGAAACATTATCTTGAATGTCCTGGTTCTATATGGCCTGATAGTGAAAAACTGTCAGGAATAAACTATAAAAAATAATGTAAAAATAGTAGAGTTATTTCAATAAACTCAAAAGTATTAGCTTTAGAATGAAACACAGAATTACATTTCTTTTTTTCTGTTACAATTTTAAATGTCAGCTTTTGAATGAAACTGGGGCATAACACTCAGATGCTGCTAGCAGTCTATCACCACAGTGATGGAATGTGGAGGATAAAGGCTGTTCAAAGAACTGACTTTACAAGCAAACCAGAAGGCAAGGATATACTCTTTTGTGACTAGTAACCTACATCCTCTCAGGATTTGTGTTCAGATATCTAGGGAGTCACTAGGTGATATTGTTCATTATAGCATTTCACCAATAATATAGTTGTTTATAAGTATAAGCTCCACATCTGTGCAAAATGTAAAAGCTTCCACAATGAGGTTGAAAAGCTTTTTTTTTTTTTTTTACAGCACAAATTGTTCTTTGGCCATTAAATAAGAATGCAGAGATTTTATTTCCACTATTTAGTTTCTAGCATCTATTATACTTTATTATTTATTTATTTATTTATGGTAAGCAAGGATCCTCAGATCATCAACACAGTGCTAAGCTTTTTCTATATGGTGGGAGGAAAAACTTCTGCGTCTGATAAAACAGCAGGTGACTTAAGTGGTTTAGAAAATTCTGAGGTACTTTGCCTAGTGGCTACTATGCTTGATTTGGACCATCCAGAGTGGGTAACTGTAAACAAATCAGTTTTAATTTACCCTTATTTATTTTTGTGCTCTTTGCCAGGTTTGTAGTATGTTTATTGTACTTGGATTTCAGCTTCTTAGACTAACCCTTTTAAAAAGCTTCAAATCTTTGAGTCATTTAGAAATATTTATTGATATGAGCATAGCAACAGTACAATAAAACTGTAAGAGAATGCTGTTGAAATGAATAACTGTGTAGATGTGGATTGTTTAAAATGTTTTAATTGAAAGCTACAGCATGGCTGAGAACAGTTCAGAGCTAATATAACAGTCTCCTCCAATCAACACAAGATACAGAGCAAGAATGCCTTCTCCACAGTTTGATCTGATATCTAAGGCCTTCTCACATGCCTACTGTCTCCTGTATATGTCATGTCCTTGAACATGCTGGGAAGGTCACCCTTTTATTCCAGCTCTTACTTGGAAGTTCATCTTGATATGTTTTTTGGAAAATAAGAGTTTTCCATCCTTAACCCTACTATTTCTCAACGTCTTTGTTTTGTACACTCTTATCCAGCACACACAAATCAGAATTGCAGTTATGGTTTGTTTAGTATTTTTAGGCTTGCATTGCAGAAACACAAAGTACAGACATTTTTGTGGACTATTCCATCCTTAGCATCAGATCAAAAAAAAAGGTATTAATATCAGATTTCACTGGAAGTTATAGCTGTGGGAGTGAAGGCATAAATGTATGTGAAAATCTTGTTTGGAATTGCAGTCTTCTTGATTCTTCATGGCTAATACAATTTCTTTGCTGCTACCAATAAAGTCAATGTTAAAACTATTTCTGTAACACCAGAAGTAGGAAAAAAAAATGCCTCTGGTCTGTGAGCCTGCACTGATCTTTTAATTGTATATGCTGTATCATCTGAGGGATGGGTTGTGTGTACATGAACATGTGCATTTGGAGAGAGTTAGGGAGAAAAAACACTTCTGCTCAGGATGGCCATATGCAGTATAGGATTGTCTACCTTATTATAGCCCTGACCCAATATCATCTGTCTATTTTGAGGAATAGATCTAACACCTGAGATGAGGACAACTGCATGACTCATAACTAGCTTAAGACTTAGGTATCCATGGTATTGAGAGGGTGTTCAGATACAGAACTGTACTTAAAACCCCTTTAAAACCACCTATTACTAGACCAGCTGTCTTGGACAGAGACCTTGTACAACGGTCAGATTTCTGCTTTGACTTATTCATACACTTTTGCATTGTCTCACTATATTTCCAAGGATCCTTTTGGTCTTTTTAGCACACACCATATGCACAACCATATTCAGTTGTGATTCTATTGTGAAAGCTATTTCTGCTTATTTTCTTTGCTCAAATATTAACTTAGTAAAGAGATATTCCTTTCCTACAAAAAAAAAAATATATATGTATATATATATATATACATATATTTTTTTTTAAATTTACTTGTAGGAGGTTTTAGCAGAATAAGGAAAAATGCCTTTGAAATTTACGATTAGCTCAGAGCTAAAAATTCACAGCTCATTTCCATCTTTTTATGATTGTTTTTGTGGTAGATAGACAATTAGTATGCTTCTGTTTTTCCTTTCATGTAAAGATTATTATGAGTGTAGATGTATTATGAAAAATACTTAATACTTAGAGAAATCAATGTTAATGTGTGTTTAGCTTTGGGGAGCCTACAGGCCATTCAAAGCAGCATAAAATAAAAATCTTAAACCTTCCAAAAAAAAAAAAAAAAAAAGGATCAGTATTTACAAAGAAGGGAATAAAAGTAGTATAAACCAGGTCACTGTCTACAACCGCCTTCTTGCAATCTGGGTGTGAGGTCATCCAGCAGCTAGTGCTCTATGTGCCTAGAACAGGCAAATTTAGTCTGTCAGATTTGTTACTGGTAAATGCACTTTGCTGGAACCATAAGGAATCACATCAAGTCAAAATTTGTTCCTTCCTCCTGTGCACTGCACCAGTTTGTAACATAGTAAGCTCATAGGTATCAGCTCAGTAACAGGAATCGGCTCAGGAGGTTTTGCATCCCAAGGAGAAAATGTAATTATAGTATAAGTAATGAATTAATTAAAAATTATATGAGCCTATGTGCACATAGTTTTGTTTCATTATACATGACATAACAAGAGAACTAAATAACTGCATTTCTGGATTAAATAAAGGTCCCTCTTTATCTTCTTTCCAGCAGTGGATGACAAGGCAAGAATATATGAACACCATAGTGCAAGATCTCACAGTTTCCAAAACTTTGTGTCTCAAGGACTTCCTGAATCAGAGATTGCCTTTTGTATTTAACAGCCTGTAATACATTTTTTTTTTATAAGTGCTTTCAGTCTCTTTTCAACTTCCACAACAGTCTGTCAACAAAGCCATTGCTAACTACCTAAAGGTGACAAGGGACTGTTCTTTAGATTGCCAACCAGAGAGGCCCAGGTTACTGCAAATTTGAAAGAAAGTCTGTTGAAATTACAAGACTAAGAAACCTTCAGCTTGTTTTGATTCCGTAGCTTAACAAAAACTCATCTTCTGCTGCAGATACTGTACAGAAGAAACACACTGCAGCAAAAGCAGTTTCTCATGGTTAAATAGGTTTCAGGAGTGGGAGCCCAAAAATGAAGTAATAAAGTGTTAACATAAGGGAGAAAGAAGAGGTCAAAAATGAAAGGGATGACTGTGCAGCCCTAGATTTTTATTACTATCACATCTATTTTCATATATTTATAAGTGTTCTATGTCAGAGATCCATTTGAGGCATAACATCAGGTAGAAAAAAGTTTCTAATTTTAATAGCATGTAGAGTTCTGGAGTGGGTAATTATGCACAAAGGTACAGTACATAACATCATAATATTAAAATGAAAGCCTGGGGAAAAATAAAATAAAAAAAAAAAATAGAAAATACTGTTTTAAAATCTCTTACAGTGACACCAGAAAATTCAGTCACCTGTTTCAGTGTGTAGTGCATTGCCACACTGTCAGTCCTCGGTGATGCACAGCCCCTTACCAGGAACTGAAATATAAAAGTGTTAGCAAATGCAGTGGATGGCCAGAGCGCCTCCTGGCAACGAGCTGAATCTGTGGGAAAAGCTGCATGCAACTCAAGCATCAGCAAGAGTCGCTGATGGTAGGGACTAGCAGAAGCAGCTAATGGAACAAGTCACACCAAGGAGCAGCTAGAAGCTTAAGGAGTCTTGAGCTAGTGATGGTTGCAGAGCAGAGCAAGGAGCAGTCAGAAGGAGAGGCTACAAGAGTGGAAACAGGTCATGCCACAGCAAGACTTGACACTCCTGAACTGTGAGTGGCAGAGAAAGCAACCTAGTAACATGAGGCATTTGTAGTTATACTGATGGAATGAATGTAACAAGGCAAATGTTCTACCATTACATATGTTTTTTGTTGATGTTGTTGTTTGCTTTTTTTATCTTTTAACAAAATATTTTTGTTAAACCTGCTAATGAAGGTTTATGGGTGGGAAGAACTGGTGTTTGAAATCCCAGCTAAATGTTTCCAAGTTTTTGTGTTGTAGCTCAAAGTGCTCATTTATCAGTGGTCCCTTATCATTTCACCCTCACCATCATTATAGCCAGTGATTTCTTCACACAAGAGTTATGGCAGTCCTACAGTGACCATAGGTATCCCTTTGGGGTGGAATACTTCCTAGACTGAACTGTAATTTCACTGTACAGATCTTTCTGTTGAAAGTCATTCATTTCTGTAACAATAACTGTAATGAGCTTGAAGGATTCACTATAATCTCTCCATTAGAAATAACTGATGTCAAAGCATTCCTGCACATAGTGGATCATTACCCAGTGATAAAAACAGTCTCTGTTAACACCCAGGACTCATGCGTCACACAAATTGAATTATTTCTAGGAGTTAAACAGAACAAAGCAATGAAGCTTTGACCTGTGGATCGATAAGGAACTTACATCTCTAGCAATGCGAGGCTCTTAATCAAAACTGTGGCTGCTCATTTATACCAAAATAAAAGGTCATTGATGTGCTTTCAGAGAGAAGATTGACAACTTTCCAAAACACCTACATCCCTGATCCTTAAAATCTTTTAATGAGCAAAAAATGTACAAGAGGAAGTTCTTCGGACTGAAAAATAAAATAACAACTTAAATAAAAGAGAGCACATTTAAAACTGGAAATAAACCTTTCAGTCCTTCGACTGACAAAGCTGACACTAACAGAAACTTTTGTATCCAAGTTCCCTCTACCAGCAGTGCCAATCTGAGTTCATCTTGTGCTTCTGCTAGGAGGTAAATTTTAATACAATAGACATCTCATCCATCTTTAGGTAAATACAATTAAAAAACATTTAATGTTGAAAGTAACATTCTTCTGAACAAATGTTCTTTCTCTAGACAGCTTTAATCTGGTTCTGTATGAAACCACATTTTATTTTTTGTGCTATCAGTAAATCTCTGAATAATAACTAGGATATTTATATACTCATGACATAATGGCAGTATCTGTAAGATAACTTTCTATGCAACAGTTAGGCCAGCCGTGTCTGAATTTCAAATCTATTCTGTTAGGAAATTTGTAAAAAAAAGTAACCTACTTTCATATAAACAGAGGAACATGTCACAAGGATCTCATTCTTACTCAGTTTTACTGTGAATACTTTGCCAAAGTAAGAGTTGAGTGAAACTTCAGAATCATGGAGAAATGGTGTGATAGCTCACAAGACTGGAGTGCTGCAATAGATGGAAACAGGCTATTTAGGAAGGGAAGGGTAGGAAGGTGAGGAAAGGGGTCCTGTGAGAGATCAGCTGGAATGCCTGGAGCTCTGCCATAGGATATGTCCAAACCCAGTCTAGAGTCTTACAGGTGGAGAGGCCCAACATGGATGCTGTTGTAGTGGTATTTGCTATAGACCTCCTGGCAAGGAGAGTTAAATGCAGCCTTCTTCAAACAACCTGAAAACATCACACATTCACAGGCCTAGGTCTACACAGGGCACTTGAACCACCCTGATAACTGCTGATAACATAGCTTTTACACAAAAATTCTAGGAGATTTCTGGAGTGCATTCTCAAAAATGTCCTGACATCTGATCAAGGAGCCAACAAAGGAAAGTTATCTGCTGGATCTAATACTTTAAAATAGGGAAGAACTGGCCAGGGACATGAAAGCTGGGAACAGCTTTGGCTGTAGTGACCACAAGATGAGGAGTTCAGGATCCTAAGAAAAGAAAGCAGGGCCATAAGCAGGACCATATTCTTGGATTTCAGGAGACAAGAATTTCACCTCTCTAGAGAGCTGCTTCAGAGAATCACAAGGAATACAGCCCTCGAGAGTGTGGGTAGTTAGGGTCTGGCGGCTGGAAGATGTTGCGCTGTACGGAAAGGTGGAGCCCCTCCCTTGATGGACAGTAGCGCGTGGTCTTTGACGTAAGCAAGCAGAAGAGACGTTATGGGCCTTGGCTATATAACACCATGTGACTCAACAATAAACGCCATTTGCCATCCACCACATTGGTGTCTGTGAGCCGATGGACCAAGCGGCCTGGGGTTGGTCACCGTGCCGTCCCTGAACCAGGTCACCACTGCCCCCTGAAGGCAACACGAGAGAAGAGCGGTGCAACAGAGGTGGTCAATACTCAAAGATCAGTTCCTCCAATGCCAAGAACTGTATATCCAAACAAGCAGGAAATCCAGAAAAAGTGACAGGAGAATACCTAAGAATACCCGATTGAACTTAGACATAAAAAGGAAGAGTACAAGAGGTTAAAGATGGGGCAGGTGACCCAAAAGGAGTAAAGAGATATTGTCTGATCATGCAGGGATGGGGATAGGCAAGGCAGGACCCACCTGAAATTGAATCTGGCAACTCATATGGAAGTCAAATGACAGGATTGCACAAATGTATAAACAGACTAAGTATGACTACGGAAAACGTGGGCCTCCTGCTGAGTGGGGCAAGAGAACTGGTAGCAAAGGATGTGTAGAAAGCCAAGACACATCTCTGCCTCAGTGTTTACCAATCAAACGGGTGTTCCAGACCCCTGAGACTGGAAAAATGACTGGAGCAAGGAAGACTTACCTTTAGTGGAAGAGGACCAGGAGTGCAAACTACATACATCAGGCCATGAGGGTTTTGCTTAACCTGAAACTGGCTTGTTGTTCTGTTTGTTTGTTTTTAATATTTTCCAAAATTTTAAAGAAATATGGTTGTTTCCAAAATGGGTCTTTTCTTAGGTTCTAGTTTGTCAGCTTTTAAAATTTCAGTAATTTTAAAATATCATAGTCTTACTGATAAAAACCCCAAGCCATAGGAAACCATCAAATTTACATGACCAGTTGCAGTTAGCATAGTTATCAAAATAATCCATCAGCTCCTTGTGAAAAAGTAGTGCAAAAGCTAGTGATTAAAAAATAAAATTAAAATTATCTTCTCCCTGATCTGATTTATCTGTGCAGGACCATTTTCATCATAAATTAATCTTTACACTATTAACATTCTTATTGTTGTAAGGGTCACTAACCCTGCTGAACTGCTTTGGGTGTTTGCCTCCAGAGGCTGCAATATTTCATCACTTGACAACTTAGAGTAGGTGTTAATAACTAGACACATGAAAACATAAATCCATTTCCAGGGTGACCCTGAGTCAAGCCCAGAGCTAGACCTGAGCTAGCCCACTCAGGAGAAATAGTCCTTGTTCTTTCTCTTTGGTCAAACTCAAAAAGATTGTTACTGCCATTTTTAAAATTCTTTTTAGCACCATTGGTATCAACTCCTCTAGGCTAAAGAAGGATGGTATTCATTTTATAATTTTGCTCTTTAATAGAGATACTTTGTGGCCTTTGTCCTAGGACAGGGCACTATAGGAGTCTGTCTTACAGATTTTTCACCTGTTGTAAAGCTCACTTAATTTCTCCTAGGGTCCTGGCCAAAACCATATGGTGCTGGTTTGGATTTGTGACTAAAACAGTATTGATACCACAGCAGTGTTTTGGCTGTGGTGGAACAGTGTTTGTACATGATCAAGGCTTTTTCTTTTTCTCACTCCATCTCCTCCCAGCCACAAGTAGGCTGGGGGTGAGTTTGGGAAGGGACACAGTCAGCACAGTCAGCCCGAGCTGACTCCAGGCAGACCAATGGATATTCCTATGCTCAGCAATAAGAACTGGGGAGATGTGGGAGTGTTTTCCAAGGTAGCTATCACTCAGAGACTGGCTGGGCATTGGTATGTTTGTAAGGAGGGAGGTGAGTGATTACTTTTTTTTTTTTTTTTCCCCTTTTTCCTTCACTTTGTAAACTGTCTTCTTAACCCAAGAGATTTTATTTCTTCTTTTTTTTTTTTTCTTTTTTTTTTTTCTTTTTTTTTTCTTTTGCTTTTGCTTTTGCTTTTGCTTTTGCTTTTTTTCCGTTCTTCTTATTCTTTTCCCATTATGAAGGAAAGTGAGCAAGTGACTGTATGGCTGCTTAGCTGCTGGCCAGAACCAACCCTCACGAGTTGGGTAGGTAAGGAGTTTCACAGCAAACTCAAATCCTTTGTAATAAAAACAAGGCTGCCACCCGTTTTGTATAGTTTTGTTGTATTATCTACTTCCAAAATTATTATTGTTACTAGTAATTGTGGAATATGCATTTTGAAGAAATAGAAATAAAATATATACATTTTTAACAGAAATTTGATTTGAAGATCTTATGCCTACAGATTGGATGGCTAAACAGAAGTACATTAATTAAAGTATCAGAGCCAACAATATCAAGCAATACCAATGCAAAACTGTTATTTCCTTAGAAGCCTAATGGATTATTTTCTGGAGGAAAGGAATCTTATTTACACATTATGAAGGAAAATAATTAACATCACAATGTTTGGACAAGTTTTTCAATGAAGAGTCCATTGTATTATACTATAGAAGGAACACTGAAGAAAGGTTATAGAGGACATGCCAGTAAACTGACATCTTAAAGAAGTGTCACAAATACCGAATTTTGGTCTGGTAAGCCATAGTTTATTTAGACAGATTTCAGCTCAAATAAAGAGCTATTAAAAAAAAAAAAAAAAAAAAAGAGGAAACCAGTCACAAATACAGGAATGAAATCTATTGCTAACTTACCTAAATGCTCTAACATTCTGCATGCAAAACAAGATGTTCAATTAAAAGCAGAAGAAATATTTGGGGTTATAAAAAGAAAATTAAAGCAGGAAACATTCCACTGAAATCATTGCATCCCATGTTGCAGGACTGGCAGACTTTCCTCTGAGTTTCAGTCCCTTCACTGCCACTTTAGTAATTATTTTCTCTTGCTGTAATCAACAAATTAGCCAGTTGTATTTGTAGACATTTTCCTCATTATTTTATTTTGTCTACTTTCACACTTACCTCATGACATTTAAAACTGAACACTGATAAAGATGTAAAATTCACGTCACAGGGCCGTTGTGATTTTTGTGTTAGGTATATTCTAGATAGTTTAAATCCTAATAAATTAATTAACAGTTGCTAATTTTATAACA
The DNA here is from genome assembly GCF_963932015.1 of Anas acuta. Lineage (NCBI taxonomy): Eukaryota > Metazoa > Chordata > Aves > Anseriformes > Anatidae > Anas > Anas acuta. Next base: position 27,792,977 of record NC_088980.1, on the reverse strand, counting down.
TTTCTGCAAACGACATACAGCACTCAGTTTGGTTCACTGCATGCAGTTCATTCATTTCTGTGAGATATTTCATATGCCTTTGATGCTCATACCAAATAAGAATATAAGCTCAAAGGAAGCTTTGATGCACAATTAATTAGTAGAGGAAGGTGTTTTGTTTTCACTTTGTCTTTCTTGTTAAATTGCTATATGATACCTATTTCTCATTTACCTCCAAAATTCTACACAGCTGGTTTTCCTAAAAATAATTTTTTCTCCCAAAGTAATTTTAGATCTGGCACTACTGTAAGAAAAAGAAAAATCTTGTAGTAAAGACCAAGTTGTTAAAATGTTATTTATAGGCACGCAACATGTTCTGAAATGTGTTCAGTGTAGGTTTGTGTTCCCCACTGATGAACACAGAGACAACACACAGAGGGCTGTATTGTTGTAGCCTGTATTTAAACCTACAGATGGAACTGGTCTATCACAGAGTCACAGAATCACAGAATCACAGAATTTCTAGGTTGGAAGAGACCTCAAGATCATCGAGTCCAACCTCTGACCTAACACTAATAGGCCCCACTAAACCATATCCCTAAGCTCTACATCTAAACGTCTCTTAAAGACTTCCAGGGATGGTGACTCCACCACTTCCCTGGGCAGCCTGTTCCAATGTCTAACAACCCTTTCAGTAAAGAAGTTCTTCCTAATATCCAACCTAAAACTCCCCTGGTGCAACTTAAGCCCATTCCCCCTCGTCCTGTCACCAGGCACATGGGAGAACAGACCAACCCCCACCTCTCTACAGCCTCCTTTAAGGTACCTGTAAAGAACGATAAGGTCGCCCCTGAGCCTCCTCTTCTCCAGGCTGAACAAGCCCAGCTCCCTCAGCCGCTCCTCGTAGGACTTGTTCTCCAGGCCCCTCACCAGCTTCGTCGCCCTTCTCTGGACCCGCTCAAGCACCTCGATGTCCTTCTTGTAGTGAGGGGCCCAAAACTGAACACAGTACTCAAGGTGCAGCCTCATCAGAGACACGTACACGGGGACAATCACCTCCCTAGCCCTGCTGGTCACACTGTTTCTTATGCAAGCCAGGATGCTGTTGGCCTTCTTGGCCACCTGAGCACACTGATGGCTCATATTCAGCCGACTATCCACCATCACTCCCAGGTCCTTCTCTGCCAGGCAGCTTTCCAACCATTCCTCTCCCAGCCTGTAGCTCTGCTTGGGGTTATTGCGCCCCAGGTGCAGGACCCAGCTCTTGGCCTTATTGAACTTCATGCAGTTGACCTCAGCCCATCGGTCCAGCCTATCCAGACCCTCCTGCAGAACCTTCCTACCCTCGAGCAGATCGACACACGCACATAACTTGGTGTCATCTGCACTCAATGCCCTCGTCCAGATCATCGATGAAGATATTAAAGAGGACCGGCCCCAGCACTGAGCCCTGGGGAATGCCACTAGTAACCAGCCTCCAACTGGATTTGACTCCATTCACCACGACTCTTTGGGCCCGGCTATCCAGCCAATTTCTAACCCAATGAAGCGTGCGCCAGTCAAAGCCAAGAGCAGTCAGTTTCTTGAGGAGAATGCTGTGGGAGACGGTGTCAAAAGCCTTGCTGAAGTCAAGGTAGACCACATCCACAGCCTTTCCCTCATCCACCCAGCGCGTCACTTTGTCATAGAAGGAGATCAGGTTCGTCAAGCAGGACCTGCCTTTCATAAACCCATGCTGACTGGGCATGATCGCCTGCTTGCCCTGCAAGTACCGCCTGATGACACTCAAGATAATCTGCTCCATGAGCTTCCCTGCCACTGAGGTCAAACTGACCGGCCTGTAGTTCCCTGGGTCAGCCCTCCGGCCCTTCTTGTAGATGGGCGTCACGTTTGCTAGCCGCCAGTCAACTGGGACCTCCCCCGATAGCCAGGTCTGTTGATAAATGATGGATAGGGGCTTGGCCAGCTCCTCTGCCAGTTCTCTCAGTACCCTCAGGTGGATCCCATCCGGCCCCATCGACTTGCGCACATCCAAGTGCCGTAGCAGGTCACCAACCAGTTCTTCGTGGATAGTGAGGGCTACATCCTGCTCCCCATCCCCTTACACCAGCTCAGGGTACTGAGTATCCAGAGAACAACCGGTATTGCCACTAAAGACTGAGGCAAAGAAGGCATTAAGCACCCCCACCTTTTCCTCATCTCTTATAGCTAAGTTTCCCCCCGCATCCAGTAAAGGATGGAGATTCTCCTTAGTCCTCCTTTTTGTGTTGATGTATTTATAAAAACAGGTTTTTTTATCTTTAATGGCAGTAGCCAGATTGAGCTCCAGATGAACTTTGGCCTTTCTAATTTTGTCCCTGGACAACCTCACAACATCCTTATAGTCCTCCCTAGCGGCCTGCCCTCTTTTTCAAAGATTATAAACCCTCTTTTTTCTCCTAAGCTCAAGCCACAATTCTCTGTTCAGCCAGGCTGGTCTTCTTCCCCGCCAGCTCATCTTTGGGCACGTGGGGACAGACCGTTCCTGCGCCATTAAGATTTCCCTCTTGAAGAGCACCCGGCCTTCCTGGACTCCTCTGCCCTTCAGAACTGCCTCCCAAGGGACTCTACCAACCAGTGTCCTCAGCAGCACAAAGTCAGCCCTCCAGAAGTCCAATACAGCGGTTTTACTGGTCCCCTTCCTGGCCTTGCCAAGAATACCACCATTTCGTGGTCACTCTGCCCAAGACATCACAACTGCTTCTTGTCTACTTCCTGGGGGTAATGCAAGTTTACACAGTTTTCAGGACAGATTCCAGTTGAATTTATGTAAAACAGAAAACCAAACCAAACCAACCAACCAAACAAACAAAAATGGAAAAATGTTCTTTTCTGATTAGGATAGTGAATAGGAAGGAAATAAATACTGCATGGAAATTTTCTGTCATGTCTTTCTTGAGCAGTGCAGGCATATACCAGTGTCATGCAGATTCATTTGCAGAATACAATTTAGCTGCTAATATTATATAATTCAACAGAATAACCAAATCACTGAGATAAGAACTGGTTATTGGCATAAATCCTTATCTATTTTTATTACTCTTATTGAACTTAGGAATTTGCTTTAACAGCAAAAGTGGAAAATGGAGACTTTTGATGTAGTCAGTAATGCTCAGTTCTTTGATCTCAACAATTCACATGGAACCAAAGCCTGAGCTGCAAGATATAAGGAGTTAATGTTAGACTCAGTCAGTTTTAGGAAGGAACAATTGATTTTTATTTTTTGTGGCCTGTGGATACTTCATGTGATATGGACAAGCCTCAGACACCTGTCATACCTGACATTCCTTTATAGTAGATGCTAAAATAGTAGCATGATGTATGCTACCATTAGACTTTAATTCTGGCATAAACCTGAAGTAATTATATGAAAGCCAAACACAGTAAGTCTCTGTAAGAAAAAAATAGTTCCTTTTAAATGTTAACAGAGTGTCTTCTTGTTCTTCATTGTGGACCATTTTAGGCTTACTAAGCCAGACTTACTGTGATAGTAAACAATATGACAGTGTCTTAAATGACAGTGTTCATACATCCATCGTCCTCTGTTTGCCGTTGATATTCTGAACATGTTTTGCCATACTCTAAGAATCATAGAATCATAGAATCATAGAATATCCTGAGTTGGAAGGGACCCTTAAGGATCATCAAGTCCAACTCTTGACACCGCACAGGTCTACCCAAAAGTTCAGACCATGTGACTAAGTGCACAGTCCAATCTCTTCTTAAATTCAGTCAGGCTCGGTGCAGTGACCACTTCCCTGGGGAGCCTGTTCCAGTGTGCAACCACTCTCTCTGTGAAGAACCCCCTCCTGATGTCAAGCCTAAACTTCCCCTGCCTCAGCTTAACCCCGTTCCCGCGGGTCCTGTCGCTGGTGTTAATGGAGAAAAGGTCTCCTGCCTCTCAACACCCCCTTACGAGGAAGTTGTAGACTGCGATGAGGTCTCCCCTCAGCCTCCTCTTCTCCAGGCTGAACAGGCCCAGTGCCCTCAGCCGTTCCTCTTACGTCTTCCCCTCCAGGCCTTTCACCATCTTCGTAGCCCTCCTCTGGACACTCTCCAACAGTTTCATGTCATTTTTATACTGTGGTGCCCAGAACTGCACACAGTACTTGAGGTGAGGTCGCACCAGCGCAGAGTAGAGCGGGACAATCACCTCCCTCGACCTACTAGCGATGCCGTGCTTGATGCACCCCAGGACACGGTTGGCCCTCCTGGCTGCCAGGGCACACTGCTGGCTCATATTCAACTTGTTGTCTACCACGACCCCCAGATCCCTCTCTTCTAGGCTGCTCTCCAGCGTCTCATCGCCCAGTCTGTACGTGCAGCCAGGGTTTCCCCGTCCCAGGTGCAGGACCCGGCACTTGCTCTTATTGAACTTCATGCGGTTGGCGATCGCCCAGCTCTCCAACCTATCCAGATCCCTCTGCAAGGCCTTTCCACCCTCATTCGAGTCCACAACTCCTCCAAGTTTGGTGTCATCAGCAAACTTGCTCAAAATACCTTCTATTCCTACATCCAGATCGTTTATAAAAATATTGAAAAGTACCGGCCCTAAAATGGAGCCTTGAGGGACCAATGGAGCCTTGAGGGACCAATCCAAGAAATCCATGTCTGTTAGCCTTATTTCATGTACTAATTTTCTATAATATTTCTCTAATAGGTTACAGATCTCTGTGGCAAATTAGCAAAAACTATTCATAGTAATCCTTTTTGATTGTTCCGTGGGTATGCATTTATGATCATTTCCTGTAAGTGACAGAACTTATAAATCAATCATGTCACCAAAACATACTGGCAAACAAATTGTTTAAGTTGCAATATCATTCTTTTCTATGGAAATAAGTTTGTTAAGGGCAATTAATCAAGCCAAAAAAAAAAAAAAAAGTCAATTATTAACAGAATTTGTCAGGCTAGAACTCTTTATTTGTTCTTAACCATGGATGAATATGTCATAAAACAAAGAAAGGCTATGAATGTCACATATAACCATTTGGAAGCAAATTCTGTGAGCTCCTTAAAATATCATCCTTGTGAATTATTTGTGACATTTTTCAAAATGGTCCTTTTCTAGTCTCATTTCCTACACCTATCAATTGACTGCTACAAGGAAAGGATTTATTACTATATTCATCCTAGAAAAGAGAGGAAAAAACTAGTGATGGATCTTGGAGAGGAGAGGAGAGGAGAGGAGAGGAGAGGAGAGGAGAGGAGAGGAGAGGAGAGGAGAGGAGAGGAGAGGAGAGGAGAGGAGAGGAGAGGAGAGGAGAGGAGAGGAGAGGAGAGGAGAGGAGAGGAGAGGAGAGGAGAGGAGAGGAGAGGAGAGGAGAGGAGAGGAGAGGAGAGGAGAGGAGAGGAGAGGAGAGGAGAGGAGAGGAGAGGAGAGGAGAGGAGAGGAGAGGAGAGGAGAGGAGAGGAGAGGAGAGGAGAGGAGAGGAGAGGAGAGGAGAGGAGAGGAGAGGAGAGAAGAGAAGTCAGCAATAGTTTCTGTCAGTCCATTTGAGATCAGATGATTAAAAAGAAAGGAAAGCCAAGTTAGTAATGTTGCCCAAAATATATATTATACCAACCACAACTTTATTCAGATTAAAACTGCCAGAAGCTATGGGAAAGCTACGTTACCTAATGTACCTATTTACCTTCCTGCTGCAGAAGTTGAACCAGCATAACATCTCTTAAGCTCCCATGATCAGTACAGTAAATTCTGGTGCATTTTTTGCCTCTTTCAGAATCTGAATTCTAGCCTATTAACAGGATCTTTTTAGGCTGTTTTATTTTTCTGCATAATATTGTGGTTATAACAGTGCGGTACCAGCATGTCAAGGCTCTTCTATTTAATTATTTATTTATTTAAATACCACTTTAAAATACTGCCAAATTTTGCAGTAAGTTAATTAGCATCCAATTTAACTATTTTATCTTGCTCAGAGATGTTCTTTATTTCTGAAATTCTAAAATTTCAGAGTTTGAAATGGTAAACATGAAATGGTGGAGTTTGAAATGGTAAACATTTCAAAGCATGAAATACTAGCATTTGAGATCCTAGGAAGTGGACAAGTAGTAGAGTAACAAACTTGGTCTTCAGGAGATAAGGCTCTGGAATTTTCAGGCCACCGTTAGGCAGGATCCCATGGGAAATTGCACTGACATGCAGGGAGCCCTGGAGAGCTGGCTGATCTTCACATCCTTCCCTAAGCACAGGACTGGTACATCCCAGTTTGCAAGACAAGTAATTGTAGCAGGGGGCTGGCTAGGCTAAGAAGAAAGCTGTCTGAGCTTGAAGAGAAGGAAGTATACTGAAGCTGGACCTGGGCTACCCCAAAAAAAAATTAAACAGGATCACCAGGACACATACACAAAAGTCTAAAAAAAATATAGCTTTGCTGCTTATTAGTGCAGACAAGCTGGTGAGAAAGCTTAAGGGAAAGACAAAATTCCTACACCTAAACAGGAAGATTGAGTTACTGACTATTTGAACAAACCAAAAATATACATGGCTAAGTGACCAGATGGGATGCATCCAAGAATGGCAAGTGAGATGGTCTGTCATTGTTGAGCTGCTGTCTTTAAAAAGTTGTGACAATTGAGAGAAGTCACCAGTGACTGGAAAATCCAAATGTCATGCCCATCTTCAGAAAGATCAAGGTACTACAGGCAAATAGGCTTTACCTTAGTCACCATGAAAATCAGGGAGCAAACACGTAACCTGCTTTTGGGTACTTGAGGAAAAAGAAAGTGACCAGGAATAGCTAATACGAATTTACCAAAGGCAAATCATTACCTATGACCTTGAGTGCCTTCTATAATGAGATGACTGACTCTGAAAGCAACTGACATAATATCCCTTGATTTTAGCAAGGCTTTCAATACAGTCTGAATGAAATTCAATTGATGGGTGAGTCAGTGAAAAATGGTCTGGATCACACAGCCTGAATCGTAGTAGTTGCTGCTTTAAAAACTAGTTGGTGCCTGGTTACAAGCAGCATTCCTTAAAGCCCAATACCAAATGTAGTGCTGTGTAACATCATCAACCACCTGACAGTGGGATGGAAAGCATGCCCATCACTGTCATGCATAACACCAAAGCAAGGTCCAGGTGTTATGGTGGAAGGTGAAACTGTTAATTCAGAGACCTCAACAGATTGAATGAATAGATTGATTCACAAAACTTGGCAAAGACAAATGCAAAGTCCTTCACCTGAGCTGTAAGGATTCTATACAGCAGAACATGCTGTGCGCTGCTGGAGAGAAAGCAACTTTGCAGAAAATGACCTCGGAGACCTGGTAAACAAATTGAAAATACATATATATGTGTACATAGATATGCATGTGTGTTTAAAATGAGCACATTCATATTTCAAGTCTAAAACTATGATTTTCAATGCCTTTGTCTATTCTTACTCCCCACTAACATTTTCAAAACCTCTGTTTTGAAAACCCTGTCTCCCTTACCCTTTTGCCTAGTCTTCCTGTTGCACTGCACCCTGTTCTGTTGCAAAATCCAATACTATTGGAACCATAGCCTTTAACCCCACGCCATCTATGACAGACTTCTCTTAAGTTTACAGTAATCATTCCTATCCCTCTCTACCTCCTAGGATACTATGACTGGATAGTCATAGTATCATATTCTTCAGCCAAGTCTCCAGAACATGAGTACCTGAACTTTGTCCATCATGATGGACAACAGCTGCGGGGGGTTAGCCTGGCCAAGTACCTGAACTCCCACAGGTCTTGTCAAGAAAAATCTGCTCCAGAGTGGACTCTCCATGGGCTGGAGGCAGTATCAGCGATGGAGCACTTCCTCCCCCTGCTTCTTCACATTGGTGTTTCTCTTACTTTTCTTTACCTTCCTTCTCTGTTTATCTGGCATTTTCTGACCTTTCACAGAATCACAGAATCACAGAATTTCTAGGTTGGAAGAGACCTCAAGATCATCGAGTCCAACCTCTGACCTAACACTAACAGGCCCCACTAAACCATATCCCTAAGCTCTACATCTAAACGTCTTTTAAAGACTTCCAGGGATGGTGACTCCACCACTTCCCTGGGCAGCCTGTTCCAATGTCTAACAACCCTTTCAGTAAAGAAGTTCTTCCTAATATCCAACCTAAAACTCCCCTGGTGCAACTTAAGCCCATTCCCCCTCGTCCTGTCACCAGGCACATGGGAGAACAGACCAACCCCCACCTCTCTACAGCCTCCTTTAAGGTACCTGTAAAGAATGATAAGGTCGCCCCTGAGCCTCCTTTACTCCAGGCTGAACAAGCCCAGCTCCCTCAGCCGCTCCTCGTAGGATTTGTTCTCCAGGCCCCTCACCAGCTTCGTCGCCCTTCTTTGGACCCGCTCAAGCACCTCGATGTCCTTTCTTATATATGTTTTCACAGAGGCACCACCCGCTGATGTGCTCAGTGTCCTGCAGGGGGTCCACTGCAGCTGGCTGGAACTGGATATATCCCCTAGCCTCTTCTCACAGAGGTTACCCCTGCAGCCCACACTGACAAAACCTTACTACCTACACCCAACACACCAGTATGTGAAGAAATGCCAGTTAATCATTCTGGCTGTGAAATTTGGACTCAGCAAAAGATTACTTTCATATGCGGATATTTAAAATAATGTTAAAGAGAAGTATAAATATTAATTAAAACAACCCTTAGAGGTGAAAAGGATGATAAATCAAAGGAAAGGAAAATTAATCCTGTTGCCCCAAAGCACATTCATTTCTTGATGGAGGAAAAAAAAATAATAATCTCAAGTCCATTCTAGCATACAGGAAGTCAGGAATGGCAAGTTCTTAAAAGTTAGGAAAGTGTTGATTATTTTGCTGACAAGGAGCAGGTCTAACACATCACATTTGATAGACCTGTACAAAGGACTTGATGTTATCTGGACCTGGCATGTTGGACTTGCTGCTCATTTACAGATCAGCAAGGTAGTACATAAGTAGGAGGTTTGAAATCCTGAGTCTTGCGTATACTCTGCATTGACAGTTGGTGGACAGGTTGTAAATCGAATTAAATAAAACTAAACTGATGCAGCATCAAGAAAAGCATTGATTAACTTGATAAGTAGTAGTCCTTCTTTTCTCTTTTGCTTACTGAGTCAGGATAAAACCTGAGTCAGAACCTGGGCTTCCTTCATGTAGGAGATAGGTCATAAATCTTTAAAGAATTTAATACAGGTTTTTCATAGGATTCTGTAGCAAGGATGGAAGTGCACAAGAAAAGCTATTGATTAATAGCTGTGACAACAAGAGCTATAATGTCTATTGACAACTCTCTGGAAGTACTTAATGTTTCACACAATGACAAAGTAAAACTGTGTTGATAATGTAATTGTTCTCAACCAAACAAGGGAAGGACAGACAGAAATATAAGGTATTAATTACCTATAGGCCAAAAACAAGTATGGAAAAATCCCTGTGAAAGTAGTATTATTTAATAAGATAAATTCATTTGCAAGTTTTACTATGAAGCCTTTTAAACGATGGCTCAAGTGTTTTCTGATTGTTCTACATAATCTGTATCTGCCTTTGAAAGTTGTTATTATTATTTTGCACTGGGATGACATTTTTGTTAAATGTGGTCATGGATAATATTAGTCCATCATACCATCTTATTATCAGCAGCCACATAATGCCTACAAAAATATTTAAGACTACATTTCTTCAAAAAACCTTTTCTGTCTTCCTTATGCATGGAGTACACTGCTAAACAATACTAAGAATGGAAATTTTAAGTTAAATGTATTGCTTCCTTCTGAAAATAAGTATTTCTTCTGAAAAGAAAAAAAAAATCTGGTATCTTTTGTCCTTATCCTTTTGTCCTATCTCGATTTGTCCTTACAATCGAGACATTTTGTTGAACAGGAGAGCAGAATAGCAGGACTTATTTTGTTCCCTTATATCAATGCAAATTCCCACTAGTGTCAATGGAGGAACTGCAAGTGTAATGGATAAAGAATAAATCCTATCATGACCAATTTAAAAATATTATTTGGAGCTAATATACTCTGGAAAGAGAAAATCTTCCTGGCAGCCTTTCAGAAGTCCAAGAAACTGCAGTTATACCTCCCCTGCTATGTTTCAGTTGCTTGACATGCCTTTTTAATATGCTTAACTGACTTCAGTGTTCATAGGGAAACTGACAGAAACCCTCTATATTGAAATTCACATCTCCAGGGCAGATAAAACATCAACATTGTCAGTGTAAGCACAACTTTCTTTACCAGTTTGATTTGAAATCTACACAGACCACATCTCCTTAGGAGGCAGGAGGTAGCACTGACAATATGCACAGTGCTAGGAGGCAGATGAGAATCAACAGATTTTCATTTACAATCAAAGAGACATCACATGCTACCAGTGACAGTGATGGGCACAGGCCTGCTCTTCTTGCTCAGCACACAGGCCGAGGGCAGGGAGGGCTGACATCAGCATGGTGCCCACTACTGCCAGACACATGAGCCATGGCAGATGCTTGGAGCAAGCTCCCCAAACTTCTGGAGCAAGTCCTTCTCCCCTCCCAGCAGCCTCAGAGGTCACGCCCTTCTTCCAGTCATGTATTCTGTTGTCATTGGCTGACCAGGCCAGACAACCTATAGGTTCACCTGGAAGTATGTTGCACATTGGAGGCCCTTCCCCCATGTACACAGGGATGCTTTTTAAATTATTATTGTTTTTGTTTGTTTGTTTGTTTTTCCAGGCATTACTTTATGTCAAGTTATTGCCATTTTATGTCAGGGACATGCTATTTTATTAAAGGTCATACTACTGTGTAATTAGCTGATGGCCATTTCTTGAGACTGTTATACCCTTTGGCCTGGGATGTGCTAAGATATGAAAATATATACACTTGCATGCAATACATACAATATATACATATAAAGAATTATATGAGTGGACAAATACATGTAAATAGATATTATTATTTATACATATACATACAGTAAAATATATACTTATATACATGTGCGAATATATTTATTATATATATAAATATAGGCATTTTATATAGCTATAAAACATAGGTACAAAATGGCTAAAGCATTCTTTAATAAGAGTTAATGGAATGAATAATTAAAATTTAAATACAAATAGAAAGTAATAAAAAGTAAAAGGCCAGTTTGGGGTCCCCCACTTTACTAGGCATGTGAGGGGTGGGGAACTTCAAGAGGCTCCATCAGAAAGAGCAAGTGGATCAGGAAGAGCAATGGGGACTTCAAGAGCAAACAGCCCCTCAGGTGCTGGAGCAGGGCACCTGTCACTTCTTATCCTGTACATCAAAGGTACCTGCTCCATGTGCAGCTGTTGAAATTTCACCCCAACTCTTCAGTCAGTTACAGATTCTCCCTTATATTAGAAATTCTAGTGAAAACCTTCTGCTCTTATGTATTGTGTTTCATACTGCTTTTTGTTGATTGAGTCTATTCTGTTCAAAAATCAAACATAAATAGTAGTGCTTGTAGCAGAAATATGCTGTGATATATTTAACCTGTTTGTTTCAATACTAAAATTTGTCAAAAGATCTAAAAACTAGCAAGTATTTCACCTGACCTTTTGTAGGAAATTGTTATTGTCTTTTCCTCTTTGGAAACAAATACTTTTATTTAAAAAAAAAACAAAGAAATAGTTCTGTTTATTAGTCTTATATTTGGAAAAAAAAAAAGTCTCAGAATGAAATAGATACAACTAACTATGTATGTAAGTTTTTTTTTGTTTTGTTTTGTTTTTTTCTTATCCTAAGGTGATATCAGAACAGAAATTAGCTACAGTTCTTGTCCGAGAAATAAAGATCCATGAAAAGTTATCGGTGTTGCTAATTCTTTATATTGGAAAATACGAAGAAGTGATACAAACGCATTCTGTGACATGCTGTCCTGGTTTCAGCTAGGACAGAGTTAATTTTCTTCCCAGTAGCTGGTAGAATACTATGTTTTGGCTTAGGATGTGCTGATAACACGCTGATGTTTTAATTGTTGCAGAGCAGTGCTTACACCAAGCCAAGGACGTCTCAGCTTCTTGCTCTGTCCTAACAATGGGCAGGCTGAGGGTGCAGCAGGAGCTGGGAGAGGACAGACCCAGGACAGCTGACCCAAACTAGCCAAAGGGGTATTCCATACCATCTGACGTCATGCTAAACAATATATAGGGGTGGCTAGCTGGGGGAGGAGGGCCGGACTGCTCGGGGTTAGGCAGGGCATTGGTCAGTGGGTAGCAAGCAATTGCATTGTGCATCACTTTTTGTACACATTATTATTAGTAGTACTATTATCATCATTATTGTTATTATTATTGTTGTTGTTCTTCTTGTTATTATTACTTTTCTGTCTTAATAAACTGTCTTTACCTCAACTCACGGGCTTCACTTTCCCATTTCTCTCCCCCATCCCAGAGAGGGAGAGGGGAGGGTGAGTGAACAGCTGTGTGGTGTTTAGCTGCTGCCTGGGTTAAACCACAACAGTCCTTCTGGCGCCCAGCGTGGGGCTCGAAGGGTTGAGATAACGGCAGATCTGACCAGAGTGTGTTAAACTAAAATTGGTATAAGTATTAGACCTGCTTAATAGTTGCTCGTCATATTGCTGATTGCTTTAATCTCAAGTCTGCTGCACCTGTTTTCCAAATTGAGTATTATAGCACGTTATTTTCTGTATGTGCTCTCTGTCATGTTGTTTATTCTCTCCGGGCCCTGGTTTAAGATCATTATGGTACTGTGTGTTGTAACAGTGGCTTATGAGACAATGAAATATCTGGTCGTGACTCTAACTTGGTATTTGTACTCAGCAATGTTGTCGACTCTATACTTTGGAAAACGTATCTCGGAAACTATTAGCAATTACACCTATTGCCTTTTTTCATCAGGGAGCCAGTCTGTGGAGGGGAAAGGGGAAGATATTTTTTCTTACTCATTCACTCTCCCTTTCTCCTTCACCACCCCCTTATCCTCCTTGATCACTCTCCCTTTCTCCTTTACCACCCTCTTATCCTCAGAGCTTGTTACAATAATTCTCCAAGATATTGAATATCCTTGGGATACTCAGACCAGCATGGTCTTGTTACGTCTCCTGAATGTGCTTCAGGTTTTGTTTAAAGTTAAAGAACTACTTAGGAATCTCATCCAGAGGTCTGTCTTGAGGCAGGATAGTTGTGAGTGGAGGGGGTATGGGAAGATATGGGCAGGTTTCTAGAGCAGTGGGCACCTCCAGTGTTTTGGAAATTCACCCCTGAACAACTGCAAAATCCTAAAAAACTGGTAGAATACTTGAAAAAAAGGTGTCATGACTCTGGCAGTTCCAAAGTGACACAAATCATTGTAACATGCTGGGGTCTGGCTCATGGCTATCGAGCTGCAATTGATACTACTATCAACTTAGTGCCAGACCCTGTGGCCACTCCAAGTCCTGTGACAGATCCAACGGTCACTCCGACCCCTACGATGGACCCTGCAGCTGCTCCAGTTCCATCTCCTGCAGCTGCTCCAGCTCCAGCTCCTGCAGCCGCTCCAGCTCCTGTAGCTGGGTCAGAGAAACGAGCAGTAGCAGTGCAAGTTGCCCCTGTAGAGAAGGTGATAAAATGGTATAGAGATTCAGGTCGTTTAGAATGCAGAGTCTTCTGCCAAGTCTAGGTATAGAGACAATGATGCTGGGCCATCAGGGATTCAGGAGGAGGAAGAAGAGGATGCTGAAAAATCAACAGTAAGTACCCGAAACCTATACCAGCATGAGCTACGGGATGTGCGAAAAGATTTTGGTCATTGCATTGGTGAGCAGCTTGTCACCTGGCTGCTCCAGTGCTGGGATACTGGAGCCAATTGTGTGGAATTAGAGGGCAGGGAAGCCAGGTGGCAGGGCTCCCTTGCTAGAGACGCAGGCATTGACAAAGCAATTACAGATGGAGCACAATCTCACAACCTCTGGAGGCATCTCCTCTCAGCTGTGAGGGAAAGGTATCCCTTCAAGGAAGAACTTGGATGTCTACCAGGCAAGTGGACCACTATGGAGAAGGGAATCCAGTACCTGAGGGAATTAGCCACACACGAGTTGATTTATGAGGACCCAGACCTCAGACAATCCACAGATCCAGATGAAGTCAGGTGTATACAACCCATGTGGCGGAAGTTTGTACGGAGTGCACCATCATCATATGCCAACTCATTGGCAATAATGGCCTGGAAAGATGATGAGGAACCCACAGTGGACGAAGTGGCTAAACAACTTTGGCAGTACGAAGAAAGTCTCTCCTCTTCCTTACAGGCCTGCGTCTCAGCTGTGGAGAAACTTTCTAAAGAGTTCCACCAACTTAAAGAGAATCTATCTTCCTCCCCACCTGAACAAACCAGTGACCACCAACTAAAAGAGGACACTTGGGAGAAACTTTCTGAAAAGGTTTACCAACTTGAAGAGAGATTATTTTCCTCCCCACCTGTACAAACCAGTGTCTCAACTATCAGGGGTAAGCGTTCATCCGCACAAGGAAGACGATATGGTGGGTACACACCCTATGCCACCCTGTGGTTTTACATATGAAACCATGGAGAGGACATGAGAAAATGGGATGGAAAATCTACCGTGACCCTAGAGGCATGGGTACGTGAGTTGCAAAAGAAAACAACTGGGAAAAAGGCATTCTCTGAAAAGTTTGCTGCTCCAACTTCCATCAGACAGTCTTTCAAACACAAAAACGAAGAAGATTCTGACCAGCATTAGGGGGGCCCTGCCTCCAGCCAGGGGGAGGAGAGGGATAATCGAGTTTATTGGACTGTGTGGATTCGATGGCCTGGCACGTCAGATGCACAGAAGTATAAGGCTTTAGTAGACACTGGTGCACAATGTACTCTAATGCCATCAAGCTATAAAGGGCCAGAGCCCATCTGTATTTATGGAGTGACAGTGGGATCTCAGCAGTTAACTGTATTGGAGGCTGAAGTGAGTCTGACTGGGAATGAGTGGCAAAAGCACTGTATTGTGACTGGCCCGGATGCTCCGTGTATCCTTGGCGTAGACTATCTTAGAAGAGGGTATTTCAAGGACCCAAAAGGGTTCCGGTTGGCCAGACTGCTCGGGGTTAGGCTGGGCATCGGTCAGCAGGTAGCGAGCAACTGCATTGTGCATCACTTGTTTGTACACATTATTAGTAGTAGTACTATTACCATTATTATTGTTATTATTACTTTCCTGTCTTAATAAACTGTCTTTACCTCAGCTCACAGGCTTCACTTTCCCATTTCTCTCCCCCATCCCAGAGAGGGAGGGGGGAGGGTAAGTGAACAGCTGCGTGGTGTTTAGCTGCTGGCCAGGTTAAACCATGACACATGCCATTGCAGTAATAAAGCTCTTGTAGTCAACAAACCACAAAGGCAAATTTTGAAAGGCACACAATTACATTCTCAGCACACGGTCATACAGTAGGGAGGTGCAACATAGCTTAGGTTGAGATTTCCTTCAGAAATCTTCAGTTATTCGTGAACTTCTGTTTTAATATTCATTAGCTATCCTTCTGCTGACAGAAATAAAATAAAAAAAATAAAATAAAATAAATAAAATAAAAATGTTCAATGCAAGCTTATCAGTTAAGGAAACTGAGAGAATGGGGAACCATCTTAACATTCATACAGCCCTATGTTTTCTTTTTGATGTTATGTGCCCTTCAGCCTTAAAAATTTAATGTAGACAGAGTGTGTGGGACACTGAAAATATTCATCATGAAGCAGGTCTCCAGTGCCATAGTAAAAATAAATAAATAAATAGTGTGTTCTGTGGTCACAATCAACTACATAATATTTTTGAAAATTTTGCTGATGCACATACCAGCATACTTATGGGATCCAAATGTACATTGTTTGGACTTGTATAAAAACACTCTAAATAAGACAGAAATCTCTCTTGCACACACCCTCTCTCTCTTTTTCTCTCTCATAATGAAAATTAAGTTTATCCAGAATGACTAGAACTACAAATGGTTGAAGGGCTTTAACCTAGATAAGTATGTTTGGTTCAAAGGATTGGAACATGACCTGGAACAAACTTAAGGAGCTTCTCAAGAATCCTTGTGCCAAGACATCAGCATACTCACATGAATACACTGTCAATAAATTATTTAATTTCACAACCTAACATTTTAGAACTGGATAGGATCTTTCTTGGTTGGATTTATACTGCCCAGAACTAAGTCCATCAGCAAAGACTTACTTTTCATGATTGGAGAAGTTTGTTATAAACTGAGACTCCCACTCATGAATATTAACGTGTTTTGCAATGGAGAGCATCTGGCTTATATCTGAAATAATTATTATCTTCTTCTGACACATTTATGAGTTTTCCCTTCATTAATTTTTATCTGAGAAATATTCACTGCTATGGTAGGGTAGTTTTAGAACAAACACCTGGTTTTTACAACTCTTATCAGAAATTTGCAAGGTTTCAGGCAGTGAACAGCTTAAACTTAATTAAGTGAAAAACTTAACCCTTTGGGCCTTCTTTTGAAGTGTCTCAGTGATACCCTTTCCAGTACCTTTGAAGGGTAATTTTTTTTCCTTCATTCCATATATGTTGTTCTCCCTCAGTGACTCATATCTTAAAAGGTACTATTACTTTCCGCAACCCTAGGAGTAGTAGAAAGTGGAGTATGGAATGGAAGTCACTAAAAGATCTGGAAGATTTGAAACCTTTGCCAAGATTCAAAATTTATTTCTGAATCATTGTCTTCCCAAGCGCAATCACAGAGAGAATTTATTGCCTTTGCACTCCCCTATGGCCAAACCTCTATATATTTCCCTGTATCCCTGTTAATAACCTCTTTCAAAGAAACCTTGAAATGTACTTTAATTTTTTTTTTCAGATGGTTCACAACAGCTGGCAGTAACCATTAAAAGTATCTCAGCTACAACCCTTAAGTCAGTAAAAAGTACTACATGAAAAAATGCAAAATAATTATTCTAAGAGCACAACAGAATTCAACAAAATTATTTATCAGGTCAAAAAATACATAAAATAGACATCTTTTGAAAGTGTAGTAAGAATGATCTGAAGCTGATGATAAAGTTGTTTGTTTGCTTTACCTCAACCACCTTGTGAAATACACTGAGTGCAACCTCTCTTACAGAAAGTCCTCTCTTACAGAACTCCAATAAAACATCAGAAGATATTAAAATAATATAAGGCCTAATACATACAGCCTCATAACATAGCCAAATCATGATGGTATTCTGCATATGACGTACTTCTCATTTTTATTGTGCATGTAAATATATATTGCTTCATGCAAAAGAAAAAAATCTACAGAAAACAAAACTTGAGTTTTCAAAGTCAAACATTCAATGTTAGAATTAAAATCTATATCAGAAAATAGCTTGATATTTGAGGAAGGACTAAAAATTCAGATTAACTATCCTAGTGACAAAACATAGTCTTTTGTCATCATTCCAAGTCATGGTGTAATGCTCCCTCTGAGAACTAGGAGTAATATTGTGTATTCAGTTTTTATTAGTCCAGCCCCTGCTTGCTTTCAAACAAAGTTTGGTTAATGCTCCTTCATACATGTAGCTGAAAGTTTGAAATTTTTGTTTTGTTTTCTCTTGTCATTTTCAAATTACAAGTTTCAACTTCTAATTTCAAAATATTTCTTTCTATACATATATAGAAAAAGAATATATATACTCTCTATATATTTGCTCTCTATAGGTACATTAAAGGAGGCTGTAGCAAGGTGGGGATTGGTCTATTCTTCCATGTGCCTGCCAAGAGGACAAAGGGGAACGGGCTAAAGTTGCAACAGGGGAGGTTTAGGTTGGACATGAGGAAAAACTTCTTTACCAAAAGGGTTGTTAGGTACGGGAATGGGCTGCCCAGGGAAGCGGTTGAGTCACCATCCCTGGATGTCCTTAGAAGACATTTAGACATAGAGCTCAGTGATATGGCTTAGTGGAGGACCTGTTAGTGTTAGGTCAGAGGTTGGAAGAGACCTCCAAGATCACAGAGTCCAATCTACGTGATTCTGTTGCAGTCTCCAAGCTCAGAGCCAACCACCTATTAGTCTGGCACAATGGATTTTTGTGTTCCTTGCACTAGCTGTTCCTTCACCTCCTCTTCAGATACAAGGGCATGCGTCTCTTTCATGCTCCTTCAGGAGTAAACAAGCCAGGAGAGATTAAAGCCTCTTTCTTCAGGTCAGTAAGATCCCTGCCTTTGGTTTCAGTGAGAATTCAGGCCCTAACAACTCAAGTGTCTTCTGGATGGTGTTTCATCTGGGTAGGATAATTTCATTTCCCTTTGGAAGACTTACACCAGAAGACGTTCTTCTCACTGCAGGACAGTTAAGCCCCATAAAGTGTCCCTAAAAAAGCGCCAAAAAGTACTTACAAATTAGTTTTACATGTTGGCATCATTTACTTGTCTGATCTTGCATTCAGGGCTTGATCTATCTGGAGGGGAACATGTAATGCCACGCAAGGTTGTTTAGTTGTATGACTGACAATGGGACTTTAAAAGTTTGAACTGCTTGTATAGAAGCAAAATACAGAAGAACATACTATCCCCAAGGGAAACGTAGAAAAATGCCTGTTGCTTCTTAGGTTTAAAGTTTTCCCATAAAAGGTGTGAGCATCTGTTGAGGTGTCAGAAGAGGTGTAATCAGCTGTTTGAGTACAATTCTCATGTATACATAAACATTTCCCTCTCCACTTTCCAACTTGGAGTGCAACACTTTTCATCATACTCTTAGCTCAGGATTCTGATTCTAACCATGGTTCCTAGTGCAGAGAACTTTTCCAGAGAAGAGAGAAGCAAAGCAGTCCTGACTGCTTTGAATGAGATGGAGATAGCAAACAAATGCAAAAGAAAATAAACCTGTGGAAATGTTTTCCAAGAATTGTCATAGTCCAAAAGTGTTAAATTGGTTCAATCCCTGAAAGTTAATTAGTGTAAACTCAGGTTGCATCACTGAACTTGAAGTAGTAGGATAGACTTGCACCATTGCAGACCCTCAGTCACGGATTAAATTGCCATTGCCTCTAACTCTATACAAGAATGAAAGAGAAAAGCACACTTTTCTACTTCGTCAGCTACTGGCAGACCTAGAGAGAGGAAAAAAAAATATTTAAGAAATAATGTTGTTTTAAGGCATTTCTCCAAATCTGTAATATTTGGTAGTAAGCAGACAACAAATGAAAGGAAGAGGAAACAGTAGAAGGTACTTGCATGGCCTTAATTTATGTGGCAATTGAATACAAGAACAACTTGCAATGATTTCAAAGTGCCTTCCACCATTCACCCTTGGGACTCTGGGAACCAGATGTTCTCACCCTCTCCCTGCCACACATAACTCCCCTACCTCTCAACACATCTGTGCATGACACTCCTTAGGATTTCTTTAAGATTTGACAAAACCTCAAGTGCATTCTGGAGACAAACTGAGAAGAACATGCTTGTCTGAACGTCCCAAGCATAGTCAGAGCTTTGCAAGGCTACCATAACTTTCCTGGAGGAGAAGAAAGGGAGAATGAGCAAGTGGTTATACAAATCTTCCCCTGACCCTACCTCAGAAACTATTAACAATGACACCTTTCACACTTTTTCCTTCAGTGAGCCCATCTATGGAGGGACCAGGACTGGGGACTTTTCTGAGGGTGACAGATAGGAGGGGTCTCCCCGCCCCTGCCATTGCTCAGCAGCCCTCTCCTATGTCCCGACAAAGGGTAGAGGCTGCCCCCATTGTATGCATGCAGAACAGAGGGCCAGACCGTCCGCAGGAGACAAGGGGCTGGACCCTTGTCTTGGCTTGGAGCAGAAAGAGACATCTGCCTCCGACACCCACACTGCCACCTACCCCCACAGTATCCCTGGGAAATAGATCTGAGGCTCTCAGGGAGGTTGCGGAAGAGGCTGAGGGTCTGGACAGTAGTCCAAACCCAGGAAGCAACCCCAAGAAGAGAGTCAAGACTGGGGGAAGTGCAAAACATAAGGA
This sequence comes from Anas acuta, assembly GCF_963932015.1. Lineage (NCBI taxonomy): Eukaryota > Metazoa > Chordata > Aves > Anseriformes > Anatidae > Anas > Anas acuta. Next base: position 27,773,002 of record NC_088980.1, on the reverse strand, counting down.
TCAGGGCTGGATGGACTCTAGGGACCAGATATTCTCACTCTCTCCCTGCCACACATAACTCTCCTACCTCTCAACATATCTGTGCATGACACTCCTTAGGATTTCTTTAAACTTTGACAAAACCTCAAGTGTGTTCTGGAGACATACTGAGAAGAACGCGCTCGTCTGAACAAGCATAGTCAGAGCTTTGCAAGGCTACCATAACTCACCTGGAAGAGAATAAAGGGCAAATGAACAAGTGGGTATACAAATCTTCCCCTGACCCTACCTCAGAAACTATTAACAATGACACCTTTCACCATTTTTCTTCAGGTAGCCCATCTATGGAGGGGTCGGTGGAGATGGCCAACAGTAATTTCTTTCTTTCAAGTTATCTCCTTGAAACTCTAACCTCTACTTGTAGTAGTTTGAGGTCTTTAGACTTGTGCGTTTTGAGAACAGCCTTTCTTTTACAAACAGCACATTCTCACAATTAACACTTTGCAAAAGTAATGATAACATCACCGATATCTACCCAGATCTGTTTCTTCTTACCACAAAGCAAGGTAAGAATTCACAGTAACGCACTTTTTCCATACAATCTATTGTTCAATGTTAACAAGTACTTATAAATATTCTTCAAAGTCAGCCTTACCTGCATGCACTTAAGCTTCTGAGGTTGTTTCATTATTTTATTTATTTTATTTTTTTTTTTTTTAGGGCTGGGAAGGAAGCTTAGAATCCATGTAGAGTAACTTCACTGAAGACAGACAAGGTGAAGGAAACAACCGTAGAACCCAGCAATACTTACTTGCCAACTTCTGAACTTAAGTCACTGCCAAAGTACTTCCCGGTGAAGTAGTACCACCAGGGTTTTACTGTACTGAGAAGGTACCACCAACATAACTAGCTCTTATAGTCTCTAAAACAATTTCACAGAAACAGCAGAAAACATGAAGAAAAAACAGCCTGCTGGAGAACACTAAGTCCATTCCACCAGGTCAGTAACCTAACCCTCAAGTTCCCCTAGAAAGGCAATTCCCCACAACTCCTCATTCTTCCTATATAGCAAAGGTCATATGATCCACAGCTGGCAGAGTTCACTTAACAAGGGTGGAGCCAAGAGACCTTGTGGAATAGGCTCATCTACCTGGCTTCAATGTTTTAAGGTTAATTGCTCCTTATCACTAAGAGAAATAACCTGACAAGGGGCTTAGTGGTTAGAGTTGACCTAATGAATTAACTACAAAAGGTGCACATGGGTCATATTTCTGTTAGTCATTCAGTGAGGAAAATTAGTACAGAGCCTGTTAAAATAAGATAAATAAACATAAATAAGAGAAATAAATAAAAGAAAAAAGAAAATGACCTTAAAGTCAAAATTGCTGTCATAGATTTTCATCTGTCTAGTCACGACAGATAAAGAATATAGCAATCAGAATGACTTTTCTTGACATTAATGTTATTTAGATTTGCTTTTCTGAGATCTCTTCTTTATACACGACTTTTCAAAATCTAGCGCCATGACCTCTGTCTACAGTATTTACTTTGGTTGCATATAAACTATCATGTATAAATGCCAGGATTCAGATCTCACTCCTTATTCAGGTCAAGGACCGGGCTGAAAGTTTTGGCTTTAATTTGGTTACATAACTACATTGCTGTTGTGGTTTCCCCCGGCTGGCAGCTAATCACCACACAGCTGTTCGCTCCCCCTCCCCCCTCCCTCTCTGGGATGGAAGAGAGAAATAGGAAAATGAAGCCTGTGGGTCGAGACAGAGACAGTTTATTAAGACAGGAAAAAAAAATAATAACAATAATAATACTGCTACTACTAATGTGTACAAACAAGTGATGCACAATGCAATTGCTCACTACCCGCTGACCAATGCCCAGCCTATCCCCGAGCAGACGGCCCTCCCATCCCAGCTAGCCACCCTTATATATTATTTAGCATGACGTCAGATGGTATGGAAATAACCCTTTGGCCAGCTTGGGTCAGCTGTCCTGGGTCTGTCCCCTCCCAGCTCCTGTTGCACCCCTAGCCTGCCCACTGGCAGGACAGAGCAAGAAGCTGAAAAGTCCTTGGCTTAGGGTAAGCACTGCTCTGCAACAATTAAAACATCAGCGTGGCATCAACACTCTTTTCATCCTAATCCGCAACATAGCACCCTACCAGCTCCTAGAAGGAAAATTAACTCTATCTTAGCTGAAACCAGGACAACTGTTTTCTGGCAGGTCATGGGAAGAAGATTGGCTGGCTTGGGGGAGCTTCTGTACACATGGCTTTCAGGCTGCAGCCAAAGTGTTCCTCTAGATCTGGAAGTCTGAAGATGGTTGAGTGGTTAGAAAGCTGCCTGGCAGAGAAGGACCTGGGAGTATTGGTGGATAGTGGGCTGAATACAAGCCAGCAGTGTGCTCAGGTGGCCAAGAAGGCCAACAGCATCCTGGCTTGTATAAGAAGCAGTGTGGCCAGCAGGGCTAGGGAAGTGATTGTCCCCCTGTACTCGGCTCTGGGGAGGCCACACCTCAAGTAGTGTGCTCAGATTTGGGCCCCTCACTACAAGAAGGACACGGAGGTGCTCAAAAGAGTCCAGAGAAGGGCGACGAAGCTGGTGAGGGGTCTGGAGAACAAGTCCTATGAGGAGCGTCTGAGGGAGCTGTTTTTTTTCAGCCTGGAGACAAGGAAGCTCAGGGGCGACCTTATCGTTCTTTACAGGTACCTTAAAGGAGGCTGTAGAGAGGTGGGGGTTGGTCTATTCTGCCACGTGCCTGGTGACAGGATGAGGGGCAACGTGCTAAAGCTGCACCAGGGGTGTTTTAGGTTAGATGTTAGGAAGAACTTCTTTACTGAGAGGGTTGTTACGCATTGGAATGGGCTGCCCAGGGAAGTGGTGGAGTCACTATCCCTGGAGGTCTTTAAAAGACGTTTAGATGTTGAACTTAGTGATATGGTTTAGTGGAGGACTTGTTAGTGTTAGGTCAGAGGTTGGACTCGATCTTGAGGTCTCTTCCAACCTAGACAATTCTGTGATTCTGTGAAAATTTACTCAAAAATTCAATTTTTACTCTGTTAGATTTTCTCATTTGTAGGAATAAAGGCGAAGATATATTTGTGACTAGCAAAACAATCTAAACATCACAAAACAATTATTTCTACCAGGAATAACACTGCTCAGATCCTGATTAACTGAATGAGCTATTTTCAGTATTATTTCATCATTGCTTTTCATAAATGCTTATTTACTTAACACAGTAACCTTCTCATATCAAGAAAACAGTCAAGATCCATAAATACTTTTAATAAAAATCAAGCCATAAATATTTGGCTATTTCCCTTGCTCTCTTTTCTCTATCTGTTTTTTTTTTTTTTTTTTTTTTGTTTTGTTTTCATTATAATAGAGATATTTCTGCATATGTCTTCTGTGCTGTATCAGGTGAAAAGACTGGAGAAGATAATACAATTATCGGTTAACTATTCTCTGTAACACAGGACTGCTACAGATGTTCAAATACTGCAGTTATTACTCAAACTTCTACAAAGCAGTACCAACAATAAGTCAAAAGGGTTAGGTTTCAACTAAAAAACTTGTTCCTGGGTTCCAGAGTAGACATAAAAAAGTGCTCACCAAAACTCATCTTGCTCAGGCTATCATTAACCATTAGGTTAGTATATATATAGTTAGTTAGTTAGTATAGTAATTAGGTAGTTGGGGTGTCACAACAAGTACATTTTAACCTTCTTTAAAGTAATATACAATTTGGGAACTTATGAGAATGTTAACCATTGCACTCCTGACAACACAATAACCTTCTGTTGATATATCGATATATTGAATCTACTTCACCTTAGTCAATGAGAACTGAATGGTAGGTCTCCATTTTAGTTACTGTATTTGAAAACTTCAGAGGTTTTCCTGCTGGAGTTCTATAGGAAAGACGGATAGCAGAAGCCTGGAGTGGGTTGTATCAATTGCTTCTTTATCATCTCTCAACACAGGTCAGCACAGTGACACTCAGCTGCACATAAATGAAGGCGCATATCAACAGAAGTAAAAACATGTTTCAGAGCACAATTACAGAAATTAAAAACTTTGTTTTAAACAAATCTACTCAACTTTTTCATAAAATGCCTTTTGTTTTTGATTAGAATGTTTTTTGTATCTTTTTTTTTGTTATTGTTGGTTTTGTGATTCATTGTTTAGCAGCTTAGAAGCAAAATTTTCCTTTGTTCACACACCATCTGAAAAGTGAGTTTTTTCAAACACACTGAGTGTTGATCCAACTATCTCTGTTCGTGTCAATATGAGCCTTACCTCTGACTCTGACAGAGTGGATTTTTTTTATATGTATTATTTTCTGTTCCTTCTAATTGAAGTTCTTTCCAAAAAAAGCAAAAGTTTCTGTGTTGGAAACAATGTTGGGAAGGATGAATTCAACTATGTGCATGCACTTCAGCACCTGAAGCTAGGAATTAGCAGGTAGGAATAGTGGTAGTGCATGTTCTCCGTGCTAAGAAATAGCATTACAAATAGCAGAGTGTAGTCTGTGTAAGACTACATTTCTTTTCTGATCTGATTTCTCTACCCTCTACTATCAGATACTCTGCGGTAATTGTGCCCACTTTTCTGCCCATCTTTTGCCTTTGCTGCTTAAAGCATAGATTGCCAAAAACAGTCGTTTTTATACAGCATTAAAATGTTCAAGACAATGCAGCTCCAGTTTACTTTGAAGCATGTAAACACTACTGTAATACAAATACATACTATTATGTAGTGAAAAATACAGTTGTGTTCTAAGGTAAGCATGTAAGGTAATGGAAATAAAGAAGCTGACAAATTATAACAAATCCATTATAATCAATAATTTCCTTACTTGTTTCAATGAAAAAATATCTTTCTAGGTAATTTGAGTCAAAGCTGATGAGGAATATGCCACATGAACAGTTTTATGAGGGAAAATGTATTTTCCTTTGTAGTGGGTTTATGTGGCAAGGTTTTGGTAGCAGGGGGGTATAGGGGTGGTTTCTGTGAGAAAGATCTAGAAGCTGCCCCATGTTTGGGAAGGGCCCCATTGTTTTCCAGAGCTGAGCCAATAAGCGATGTTGTTTTGCGCCTCTGTGAGAGCATATGTAAGACAGGGAAAAAAATGCTGCGCCACACAGCAGCTGGGAGAGTGAAGGGAGTGAGGAACTGCCTTGCAGGCATCAAGGTCAGTGTAGAAGGAGGGGGAGAGGTGCTCTAGGTACCGGAGCAGAAGTCCCCTGCGGCCTGTGGTGAGGACCATGGTGAAGCAGGATGTCCCCCTGCAGCCCATGGAGTACCACGGTGGAGCAGGGTTCCACGCTGCAGGCCGTGGAGGAGACCACGGTGGAGCAGGTGGCCCTGCACCGGTGGAGATCTGCCGCCTGTGGAAGACCCCTGCCGGAGCAGATTCCGGGCCGGACCTGTATCCCGTGGAGAGGAGCCCACGCAGGAGCAGGTGACCTGGCAGGAGCTGCTGCCCGTGGGGGAGCCAAGTTGGAGCAGTTTTCTCCTGAGGGATGGACCCCGTGGTACGGACCCATATCTGGAGCAGTTCTGGAAGAGCTGCTGCCTGTGGGAAGCCCACGTCGGATCAGTTCATCAAGGACTGTATCCCGTGGGTGGGACCCCACAGCACAGGGGACGAGAGTGACCGAGAAGGAGCGGCAGAGAAGAAGCACTGTAGACTGACCATAACCCCCATTCCCCCGTTCCCCTGTGCCGCTCGGGGGGAGGAGGTGGAAGAGGGTGGATGTGGGGGAAGGTGCTTTTGTTTTTTTTTCCTTTGTTTCTCACTTCTCTCGCTTGTTAGCAATAGGCAATAAATCTTACTATCTCCTTATGCCAAGTCTGTTTTGCCTATTACAATAATTACTGAGTGATTTTCTCATCCTTGTCTCAACCTTTGAGCCCTTTTCACATATTTTCTCCCCATTCCTCTTTGAGGAGGGGGAGTGAGAGAGCGGCTGTGGTGGAGCTTGGCTGCCCACTCAAGTGGAACCACGACACTGACCACCTTTATAATGAAAAAGTTTATTCTTTATGAAACTACCTGGTGCTCACTATCAGATCAAGACCATTTAGTGCATTTCTTTCTCCTTGCTAGGGACCTTCTACTATGAGTACAAAGTGCTGTACTCCGATACATCTTACCGTCCTCTGAAGGAGTACCATCCTGAGGTGAGAGTGTGGCACAAACCTCTTCAGAGATAAGGTCTCTCAGGTTTTGAATTAGATTGTACAGTGTATTCAAGACCAGATGATTCTTTAAAAAATATTTGATGTTTCCTTCAAAAACATATATTTTTTCTTTTAAAATCATGGGTTTATGTGCCTTTGATGGCTTTTTGGCATCTGATTCCAGAAAAGGTTCTTAGAAGTTGATTAGGAGATGATCAAGTTTACTTTCTGGCAGTCTTAAGAGAGTGGCTGTGAAAAAAAGTGCAGTCTCATGCTCCTTGGTTGCTAGTTTTAGGCACTTACAAACTAAGCTGGTTTAAGTTGTGCCTTTCTATATTGTGCCCCCATTTGGGGATATCAGAATTTCCCTACAGGTTGTTGTAGGAGCCAACACACCTCACTCAGACTCCTGGATCCCATTTTGATGTCTCTGATCTATTACTGTAGTGAATCTATATGACAGTTCTTTTGGGACTTAAGTGTGACTGAGACTGATCTTGAACTGGGGAGGGGATAAGCAAGAAAACTGACAGGAGCTTTCTACCAGTAGAGCACAAGGAATGTGGTATGCATATAGTAAATTGTTCTGGGGATAATTTAGGTAATGTGATTTTTTTTTTTTTTTGAGTGGACTACTATTAGGATGCTGGAAGCTACATAATCAACTTTAATAGAAAAATAAGTTTTAGTTAACATTCTCCTTGTTCTGTAGCATACTGAACTCAAAGCTTTTTTTAACTGCAGAAGACCAACACCAGTTTCACAGTAAAAACCTGAAGTGTATACCCTTTCAAATGATTCTGTTTACTTCAGTAAATTCATTTTAACTTGGAGCCCTGGTTTTAATTCAATTTTCATGCTTCCTCCTTACATTGTGTGGATAAGCTACAGAGGAACCTCAGTTGTTTTCCTAACATTACTTTTGGTAAATTAGTTTTCTAGTTAGCTTTATTTCAGTGTTTTCTGGATAAATAATGAAAGCACTGTACTATAACGGTATGCCATGATCCTTTTCAAAAGAATCAGAGAGACTCATTTTTTTTTTCCAGGTTTGAACATAAAATGATTTAGATATTAAAAAGTAGTAAGATGGTTCTCTGTGGTATGCTAAAGAACTCCTGCCCAAGACATTGTTCATTGTCTAACTTTTTAAGTGGACAAAAATATTACATGGCTAAATATGACATGGAAGCCTTATTCATGATTAGCATATTTTCATTTGACTATTTATGTTTTACTGTATTAATTCATTCAGATTTTAATAAATTGCATTGGAGACCTGAACTTCAGTGCATTTAAGTCCTGTTATTTACTTCTTCTCTACCTTTCCTAATTACTATCAAAGAAATATGTTAACACCAAGTCATTCCAGATCATATTAGATCATCAGCCTTAATTGAACTATAATAAATATTGGTATTTTCCAGATTTTCTGTTGTTTGAAGCCAAACTTTTAATCTTTCTGTTTCAAAGCCTATTTTGGAATGAATTGTACATTTTTTCAGAGAAATGAAGTTTAGAAAATACTGACCATAATGAGGAATGACTTATCAACCTAATAAATCATAAAACCCAATCCCAAACACACAGTTTGTGTGCTAAAAGTTAAAGATATTTTCACGCCCTAATTCAGCATTTGGTGAGCATAAAACTCCCTCTTTTTTGAATATGTTAAACATCTGTCTGAGATGAACAGAAATAGTTTCCATCTGCAGTGAACTCAGAAAAACAAACAAACAAGCAAACAAACAAACAAAAAACACCCTAAACTATAAAAATACTGTAGTTGGAAAGAAAGAGTAAATATGTATCCAAATTACATTGGATAGGTTCATCTCTATGTTCGGTATTCATCCATACTGAAGAGTAAGAATGGAGTACAGTTAGGAGGTCTAAAGTTTTCATGACTTTGGTACTGGTATTTAATAAAATATTGTGTGGAAGGTTGTGTTTGTTTTTGTTTGTTTATTTTTAAATGTCTGCCACAAAATTCAAGAAAATCTTCATGAAAATATTTTTCAACGCTAATGATGATGATTCTCTACCACAATACATGATCACAGCTTCACTGAGAGCAGTTTTTGGAATGAATGTGTTTATTTTACAAATGGGCCCATGCATGCTGTGTTATGACAAGCATGTGGTGAAAATCTCCTACTAAGGATTGCCCCTAAGCCAGAAGGTCTCTAGAATATCTGAGGAGTAATCTCCTGTTGCTTTATTTGGCTCTTGCTGGTACCCATTTCACTGCTGACTGGACAAATGCCATTCAACATAGGATATCCTATCTTTTTTTTTTTTTTTTTTTAAACTGAGACTCCATACCTTCATAGTTAAATAGAAAATCAGTGTACTTAAGCCAAAGACAATGCATTGTTCTGCTATGTATATTTAGAAAAATATTTATTTCACCATTTTTGAACAAATAAAAACTTTCAGTTACAACTGACTAGTCAGTATGAAGATGATTATATCCATTCTCTAAAAATATTTTTTTGTTTATTGATTATAAAATAATTACTATTCCTAAAAGACTCTACATAATGTTACAATGTTACAGTGTTACAGTTACAATGAATAAATTGCCATGCAGTGAAACGGAAAAAAAAAAAAGGTATACCAAGCTGATTCTCCTTTCAGAGTGGTATAAACCAAGAAATACTCCATTAAAGTCTTTCCATCTGATACAAGTGAAAGGAGAAGAAATTCATAGCAATGCTACCATAGATCTATCTATGTTTTGAAACTGCAAAATGGCAGTAGTGTGGTGAATGACTGTGGTGGTTTTACCGTGCTGGGCAGCTAAACACCAAAACCGCTCTCTCACTCCCCCTCTTTTTAGATGAGGAGGGGGAGAAGTAAAGCAAAGAACAACTCACGGGTTGAGATAAGGATAATTAAAGGGAAATAATAATAATAATTAAAGAAAGATTATTATGAACTAAACAATTTAACTAAAGGGAAATAAAAGGGGAAAGGGGAAAAGGGAGGGGAAAAGGGAAAATAAAAAAAAAGGGAGGAAAACAAACAAATAAAACAAATGAAGGCTATGTGGATGTGCAGAGGAAAGAAATTAACTCTCTACTTCCCACAAATGAGCAATGATTGTCCACGTCCTTGAAGCAGGGCCTCAACGCACATACCTGGTGTTCGGGAGGAGGACTGACGTTTTCACAACAAGAGCCCACCCCTCCCCTCTTCTTCCTGTTTCCACCTTTTATTGCTGAGTGTGACATCACATAGTATGGAATATCCCTTTGGTTGGTTTAGGTCAGCTGCCCTGGTGATGTTTCTTTTCTCACTTTTTGCCCACCCTCTAGGAGTGTTAGAGAGAGGCCTGATGCTGTGCCACTGCTGCTCAGCAGCAGACACAACACTGGTGTGATAACACTGCTGTTCCAGCTACAAGTGCAGAGTACGACACTGTATGGGCTGCTGCAGGGAAAGTTAAAATTCCAGCCAGACCCAGTACAATGACTAAACTCTGGCACACCTTTCTCAGAAAGTTGTTGTTACTGATCGTGTTTACCATATCATTTTTCATTCTGCTAATCATGCTTTTTTACTTCATGTCATCATTCAAAAACAACTTTTGTCATGACATATAAGTAAAAGAAATAAATTCCTGTCTATAATGTCTAAAGATTTATCTTTTTATCAGGTAAAAAAACAAATGTGACTCAGTAAGAGCTCTTTCATAATGAAAGTATATCTTTTATATGATTTATCTAATCTTAATATTACAGAATGCTATCATTCACTACCAAGGTTTTGTTTTGTTTTGTTTTTTTCCCCTCCTCTTACACCCCTCTTTTTATTAAACAGAGATCGATGAAATCAGCCAGGATTTAAAATTTTTCCTGGATGTATCATGACAGCCAAGCTGCGACTATGGGATTATAAAACTCTGTATCTTAGGGCTCTGGTGATCTGAAAACCTAAATGCAGAAGACAGTGAGCCAGCAGCAGTAATTATGGTATGTATTACCAGGTTACTCCCTGGCCCTAGCCACAAGCCAAGACTAATCTCAACCTAGAGAGTACACAGGGAAAGAACACACTGTGGTAAGAACACGGAAATTTTGGTGAATGCCTCTGTGAGTTACTCCCAGAGTACCGGGAGTATGCATCTTCTGTCTCTTCGCTACACATAATCATTTGGCTCTTGTGCATATGGCCCATAGATCAGGAAAATAAGTCACTTCTGCAGTCAATTTGAAATATTTAAAAGTAAATATTTAGTATTCAGAGTGCAAAACCAGAGTTAGGCACTGGTTTAGTTTAGTTGCAAAGTAAGATAAAATTTAATGTCTGTATATCAGGATATAGTTCAAGAAATTTTGAATGTGCATTGTGTGTTGTTCACTAAAAAGGCAAAGTTCTTCAAATAAGTTGCTTATTATGGAATGTTTATGCAGCTCTCATGATCAGTCATTAGTTGGCAGAATTTAATCTTCAGAAATACTATAAATATTTTTATAAAGTAGTACAAATAATAACTGCAGTGGAAGTTACCTCATTTTAATGTCTATACATTTTCAGGTCTAAATTGTTTGTATGAAGTTGTTTTGAATTAAAAGTTGGAAGTTTAAATTGAAAACTGTCCAGTATGTTTTAATCAGTTTTTGAAAAATGTAATTGTAGCACAAGATTCCATTTAAATAGTTATTTACCATGTTGCAATTACTAGTGAAGAAGAATCGAGTGGCTAAACTATAGTAAGATTGAATTTACAGCTGCTAATGCCCTTCTAGGCCTACTCTACTTCAGAATACACTGTTGGCTGAAAGGCAGGTTTGGGATCAAGGTCATGGGCTTTAAGTCTCAAAGCCTCTAACAGATTGCTTCCTGCATAACTGCATGTTTGAAAGAGCTCAGAGACTTGCCTTTAAAGCAGAAATAAGTACTCCTCAGAAGGGACACTAGTACATCATATGGAAAAAAAAGAAAAAACATATTAGAACTGTGAAATAAGAATCAACACCCATTCAAAGAAAAATGTTCCTAATCTTTTTTTTTTTTTTTTTTTTTTTCACCCTAGCATTCCCTATGTAGAAGGTTCTTATGACTTGGAATTTCAACCCAGATACATAGAGAGGAGGCAAGAGATGTAGTGATAATCAGAAATGCATACATGTGATGAGAGATGTGTAGAGATGTCTGCACATCTCTATACCTCCTGACTTCTCTTATCCATTAGTACGCTTATTATGTTAGTCTTACAGTCTTACTGTTCTCTTTATTTATGATCACAAGGACAATTTCTACAGTGATGCATAAAGTGACATCAGGAACATTGCATTGTTACATAGTTCTCTGCTCTGTTGGATATTAGAGTAGCTTCAAGGAACTATTGAGCAGACAGTTATCCTTTCACCTGTGGCTACCTTTTCCTTATGAAGAAACATACACACCTTCCTTAAAAAAAAAAATAAATAATAATAATAAAAAGTTTCCATAAACTTAACAGAGAGTGCCTGTCAGATAAAAAGCAATGGAGCTGCTGAATATGTTTTTATATATTAAAACATTTTAAGATTGAGAGTATATTACAAGTAAAGGATTTAACTACATTCAGCTGTCCTGTAAGTTGTTTGTAATTACTGATTTTGCTTTTCAAATGTGCATAATAAAGTTCTCAATGTAGCTTTTTCAAATGCAGCAGCAATGCTGACTCTTCAGTACTTGATGGTTCAATCACACAGGATATCTTCATATTCAAGTGAGGCAAAAATAAAAAAGAAAAATAGAAGCAGCACAAGGTAATGCCTGGTTTTATTAATGGTTCAAATTTATTTGCTTTGTAGTGATTGTTCTGGTCTTTAAAAATTTTGGATTTTTTTTTTAATCATATCTCTTGCACTAGATAGCTTCACTATTTCAATAAATCCCTAAAATCTTTTTCATATTATGATAATTTTTCTACATGTCTAGAAAAAAAGAAGTTCTAGTCAAAAGTTATATAGAAATAAGTTGTCCCAGACAAGCAAGATGCTTGCCCTGCATGAAAACAAAGCAAATCTTAAGTCAGACAGAATTGTCTCAACAGGTACGCAGATCTGCAGTAATCAGCCTTTTGTACCACAGCTTGTCACAGTAACACTGGAGAACCAAGGCTTTCCCAAAGAACCCATACATGTTTTCTGCAATAATGATTCTTTTTTTCTTTGTCCTATAAAACCAAAGCATATGCATCTTTTCCTATGTGTCTAGCTACTGATATCAAAACATATAACAATCAGTGGAGACCTTCAATTCCGTTGGTAATTAACATTTAATTTCATAAGAAATATAAGGAGACAGGCTAAACCCAAAATAAAGAGAGATTCTGCCATTAGTTTCATAGTGAAATACATATATTTCCCCATGGGGTGAAATGGATCTCTTCAGATGTCCTCTTATGTTGGTTGTGAAGCACAAGATTCTACATGGTAATGAAAATAACTGCTCAAAACTAGAATTAGGATTTGACTTTAATCACCTCAGGATTTGGGGAACATATGAAGCCAATTTTCAATCTGCATTAATTTGATGCCAGGATGTATTGCATTACTAAGTATTTTTAGTACTTATGAGAGCAGATATATGACAAATGTCTTTTGTTTACCTGCAGACCATGTTTACCTGCAGACCATGCAGCATTAAATGAGTTTGAGGAGTTCATTTAATGAGGACAGAAACTAAAATGGAAAGTAAAGATCATACAGGCTTTTAAAAGTCCTTTATTTACACAGACTTTTCCACTTTTGTGGAAATACAAAATAGCAATTATGAATATAGCTTTCTGCATGAAAAGCAAAGCTTTGGCTTCCTCAGGCAAGACTCAAAATTTTTTTGATCAGGTTTTAGCACAACATATCTTCTTTAAAAGAGAAAACTGCTCTTTCAACTCTCTACACTGCATAAAGATCCTGAAGCTCCAGTGTAGTGAAGTATGAATATAGGAGTATTAGGAGTATTTAAACAGGTAACTTCCCTTCAGTGGGCTGTATGATTTAATCTATAGGTAAATATATTTTAGAGATATATTTATCTCTAGGGCATGACCAAGCTAGAACATGGGTCAATAAATTGAACTATAGTCTTTCAAGATTTTAGCCTGCAAGGCTAAAGGCTATCTATCTACCTTTGAGCTAGGTACTTTTGATGTTGTTTTCTGATTGGAAGTCTTTGTGTAACATCTGGCAAACAGTAAGGGAGCTTCCTTTCCAACCTAATCTTCTGTGGTAAGAATTACTGCCTGAAAACTAACTTCTTGTTAGCACAGATCATTGTGCTGTTTATGCCTACTTCTATTCAAGGACTAGTGTATATACTACATATACAGGATACTACTACACCATGACTATTTACATGGGGGATAAAACTGTAAATACTCACTCAGAAAATGATGGTCCATTATAAGCTTGTCTGGTCAACAGACAAGCATAATTAAGGTGAATAAAGCTCTCGGAACCTTGCAATGAGACTAACCATCCAAAGTGATTACTAAGCACATTAAAGCTTCTCTTCATTTTAGTGTTGCCGGAGCTTCATCCGTAATCAGTGCATCAGTATATGCACAACATAGGGAATGGAACTATGTTAGTCCACCTTGTTCCTAATCTAAGATGTAGCCTTAGACAAAACACTCTATATAAAACATAAATATGGTCTTCCTCACTAGTCACTTTAATTGCTCTACTTTCTCATGAAAGGGCTCTAGGTTCACACAATGACATTTAAATGTTGGTATTTTATGTCCAGAAACTACTAAAAGAACCAAAACGTTTAGCTTCAACCATGTATCAGCCTCCAGATGATTATGCTGGCTGAAGTGAAACCTTTCCAAATACAAGTTTCCCCTTATTTTCATGATCCGTAGATCTGTAGTCCTCTCTTCTCACTCACATCACTCACATCTTTTGATCTCATTTAGCTGTTTTCTTCATTTTCCTACTAGTTCTAGGCTTGATAGCACTGGTCTGCTAGTAAAAATAACTTGGTATTGTGTCCTGAGACTAAGTAAATACTGGAGTTCTCATTTAACTAGTTTATCTGATAAATCATAGAAACTGATTATTTCCAAAGGGGGGAAATAAAAGGGGGAAAAAAAAAAAAAACAACCTGCCTTTTTCTCCATTTTATCCTATGCAAAATAAATATTAATTGCCAACCTCACGTACAGTATTGAATTGTACTCCAAATTATTCAACACTTTTAAGTCCACTTTTATCTATGGATGGAAGTACCAACGTTTACTACAAAATGAAATATTAAACTGTTCAGGTTTTCCTAAATGCCTTTAAAATAACACAAAATATGTCAACAATTTAGAAATTGGGTCAATTTGACAAGGAAGTTATCAATGGAACTAAAACTTAGGAATACTTTTTCTGTGACTCTATTTACAATTTGCTACATAGAAATCAGCATTCAAACTCATAGTTGAGTTAGGACATCCTAAAAAGTTACCATTAATCAGCTAAACTGTCATAACTTCATATAAGTACTAGATCTGTGGTAAACTACACCAAGGTAATTTTAATGAGCTTAAAGTTAGGCAAATTACCTCAAATGTTATTAGCCTGGACCTACTAGCAGTTACACAGCTCAGCACGGTAAATTGGTATGGAATACTTACATGCTTTTATAGTTGAGCCCTCAGATTAGATATTCGTGTGATTTGTAATACTATTTTTAGAAGCATATTTCACTGTCTTTTCCTTTTCAGTTTTATTTAGAGGAGAAAAGGAAATTCTCCAAATTAAAACTAATGTACAAAAAAAAAAAAAAAAAGGAACAGCAGCTATTTAAAACAAATGAACATGTAACAAGCTTACAGCACTGTAACAGCAGGATACAGGAAAAAAAAATAATGCAAAAATAGCCACTTCAAAAAATTGTTTATTAAAGCCCTCATCTCCACAGCAGGAAACAAAAAGAAAAATACTGCAACATCCACCTTAAAAATGATTTATTAAAAAATACAACACCAGAGATGTACAGAAAGAATGGTTTGCCAACCATCTTAAAATAAATTTATTCAACTGTGTCCCAGCAGGAAATGTTATAAAAAATAAAAATGAAAATAAAATTTCCACTGTGCAAAAAAAAGTAAATAAAAATGTTTTAAAACAAGGAAAAACAAGTCCTTTTAGAATGATTTTTAAAAGCTTGAATTGTGTTAGTGAATTATGAAGACTATGCTAGTCACCAGAGTTTTCATTCTGCATAATGTTGTACATCTTGGCCCCATTCAATAAGTATGTCTGCCATGTATTTAAGCAGAAGCACATGAGAGATCCCTGCTATATCAAATTTAAACTTCAGTGATATCACCATCTTTCATAACTGATCTAACTGGTATTTTAAATTATGTTACAATATATTCTTGTAAGCATGTTCTCAAGAGGGTGACAGAACTGTTCTGAAAGTTTGTTTTCCAACCCAATGATGATTTCCACTGAGAATCCAGACATCTTGTGCAGTATGTTTCAGTTGTCCTTGTGCATGAGTGTGGTACTCAAAGATCCATGGAAGCACACTATGTTTAAAAAAGCCAAATACTGCCTAATGACCAGGTGGGAGTATGCCAGGGCCTGATTCTACCATTAGAACATTGTGTTATTCCACTGACTTCAGCAAGGTTGGTTCTGACATATAGTGGTAGAAGCGACAACAGTCAGTCTTTTACTTATGAACCTGGCTTTGTTGTTGACTGTAAATTTGGATATCTACATAAACCTCCTAGCTCATACTTTACTTATTTTTACAAATAAGCAACAAAAAACTACTATTCCACCACACAAAGATGGGTCATTTAGGATCTCTGTTATAGGCCATTGCTTCATGCACACAGAAAGTGACCCTCGGGTACAAATACTCAAGCTCTTAAGTCTCTCACCAAGTTTTTTGTCCCACCAGTGTGAGGTAGGTTTCTCAGCCTAGAGAACTCCTTTGCTATCTGGATTGCCTGAAGTCTCACCAGCATTTTAGAACAGCAAAGGATGCAGTGTTTCTGCTGTTTTCCATCAGACATAAATCAGTTACCTGCTTTATCCATGCCAAACCTTGGAAATCCACTATGGCTACTGCTGCTGTACAAATAGAAAAGTTAGACTCCATGACTTTTCCCAGCAATACTCATTTCTCCTCCAACATCTGTCAGGCCTTCTGTTGTAGTAAGACCAGGAAGCCTTACAATTAGACATCTTTCTCTGGTATTTATTTTACGTTTCCCTGCCTTTGCTCATTGGGGTCAGGAGCAGTCAAGCCCTGGCCTCTCAGTCTTGATGTGGCTCAGACAATTTTGACCACACTGATAAAGAGCTCTCGTCTATTTATGTGCATAAAAAGGGCTAAAAAATGATCTTAACTGTATTTATAGTCTTAGCAATAATGATGAGCTGACAATTGAACCTACTAAGTGGCATTATTGTAAAAGCATGGAAGATAAACTCCCATTATATACAGTAAATATCTCCATGAATATAAATAGATATATGTATATATATATAAACACAGAGGGCAAAGGAACTAAAAGAAAGATGAATCTCAACTGAAATGTATTCTGTGTCAATATGGTTATTATAACATATATGTCCCTCAAATTAAAACATTTCACTACTTTAGAGAAAATTAACATAAACACAGTGAACCACTTAGGGAATGACTGTA